>NC_088980.1:130918770-132118770 GCF_963932015.1 Anas acuta
TTCCTGATCTGCTCACACGAAGAGGGATTGGCCTAAAGATAAAACAGTACCACTTGTACTATTCCTATTTCCTAGTTTTCATTTTTTGCCTTATCTTCTGATCAGCTATAACCAAAAAAGAACTGTAATCACTTGTTTTTCCTTTCCTACTTCTCTTCTTGCCGGATGTTTACTGCCCATTAATTCACTGTGATACATGAAAACAAAACAATCAGGGCTATATGTTATGTTCCACTAGAGCATGGTAGCAAACCTAAATGGGCAAATTAAAAAACAAACAAACAAACAACAAAAAAAAAAACACTAAACAACACCACTGTTTAAATTCTATCATTGCATTAGAGCTTCTTCCACTGGAGAATGTACTCTAGATGATGCACCAATCAATTCAAAATTAGTCTAAAAATGATCAGATGGAGTCAACAATAAAGACCTTTAATGACTGTTACAGGTGTATAAACTTTAATCCAATCTCCATGTCAAAATTTAGCATGAATTACTTGAAGCTCTGGAATGGGTCACATAGTAGTGCCTGAACCAGAACCCTGTGTGTATGAACCCTGTGTATGTCTCATAAAACAGATTATTTTAATTTTATCAGGGGAATACAGACAATGACCCTTTCCTCATTCCCAGAATATGAAATAAGCATAAGATTATGGATGTGCAACCTGTTTTCTTCAGGTGGTCCTTTTTTTTGTTACACCTGGAAATGTTGTCTGATAAGAAAAGAAGGGGCTTAATTTATTGGGGATATGAAGATGCTTCAGAATAGAGCAGTTTTCTCTGATGTTGCTGCAAAATTGCTAGAAATCCTATGAGAACAGCCATTCATAGACCTGTGTTAGACTTCCTATCCCATCCCATGTTCAGTGTTGGATCCACTCTCCATGCAGTGCATGATACATATACTTAGATTTCCATCCAATGTTTTGTGAAAAAGTCCTGAGTGGATGACCAGAGACATAATAAAGAAAAAGAAACTTGGAGAGGTTGCTGCATAGAAAAACAAAAGCAATGCAACATCTACTAGCTTGGGATCCAAAGGAATGTAAAAAAAAATATTTTTGGAGGTTAAGCTCACTTTATATAAACTACATGCATTTTAGTATTTCATTATCTTCCTGAATGACTAATATTTCATCACAAAGAGACACTTCTAATCTGTTTGTATTTTTAACTATGTAAATTATAGGATGTGATGGATATAGGATATGACAGTACATGGTCATCATGCACCCATAAATCATAGGATATTGACTATTGTAAATTTTAGTTTCTGTGGCTGCACATATAAATATAATATGCATATATAATATAAATATCATAAGATTTATAAAATTTATACTATTATAACATAAATAAACCCATATATTTAAAAAATGATTCATCTTTCAGGATAAAAAAATACTCAAAATTTTAACTATAAATTGTAGTTATGACATCATGGACTACTTTAGGTTGGAAGAGACATTTGGATGTCTATTCTGAAACCCTGCTATAAGCAGAGCCAACCCTGATATTAGATCAAGTTGCTCTGGCTGAGTTTTGAAAAAATTCCAAGAATGGTATCACAGGTCACAGGCCAATTGGTTGAGGTAGCCACAAAAACAGAGCCATACCACTCAAAAAGTATTAACATAGCAGGGTAGATATATCAGGCAAGCAATATTTCTGTTCCAAGATTTCTGTTCTACTACATGCACTCACACACTTGCAAATCAGGTCCCAGCTCCTCTTAGCCAGTTAATACAAACTTGCACTATGGACCTGAGGGAATGGGGCACTCACTGTGACTGCTCGACATGTGGGGTTCTGCTGACATCTTGGCCCTTGCACATAACTGTTCTGCCTCAGGCTCTGCCTTTTACATGTCCAAACATAAACTCCTGGTGTTTCCCTCCTTTCCCAGATGCTTGGGGCTTGTCTTAACTATTCATTGCTTTCTAAATTAGATTGTCAACATAAACTGTTAATGACCTTGCTAATCACACAGCCCCAGGCCAATTTCTTTGACTTTCTCCATATCTAAGGCAATTACTGATCGTCCCTAGTGTTTCTATCACCCTCCTTCATCAAATATACTATAAAAAGTATAGATACTACTACCTCTGGGCTTTGTTTTCCAGCTAATACCAGGTTAATCTAGTCAGTTCTCTGAATGGGTAGATGCAGTCGTTTGCAGTCTCATTTGCTTTTGCAGTACTTTCGGCTGTGCTTGTAAATTTTTTTCCTACACCTAGTAAGAATTTCTATTGTAATTTGTAGGGAAGTCTCTTATCTTTTATTGTACACTTCCAAGAAGAGTCTGGTTTTGTTTTCTCTATAAATTTCTATTGGACCTGTGAGGACAGCAAATAGTTACCCCTTACCACATTGGACTTCTCTGTTGACTCAAGTTCAGTTTGCTTGCTCATCTCCAGACCCCTCCTTTTTTTTTTTTTTTTTTTTTTTCTTGTAAAGTAGCTCCTGGTCAATTGGCCTCCTCTTGCACTACTGAGTGGAGCAACTCCATCCCTAGGGGACAAAAGGCATTGCATTTTCCTTTGTTGAACTTCACGAAGTTCCTGCCAGCCTAATTCGCCCGATACTTTGACATCTCTCTGACTGTAAGCCTGCCTGTGTTCTCAGCTTACCTCATTTTGATATCATCTACCCATCAATGTGGTTAAAGTCACCCAAGCGTGGGATTAGGAGACTTATTTCAGTAGTGTGAAAGTGACTTTAGCTACTTCTGCTTTTTGATGGAATGGTCTGTAGCAAATGGTAAATGTGACATTTTCCTTGTCCACCCACAATACTCTCAACCTCTTGACAGGCCTCTGATAGAGCAGAGCTCCATGTGTTTAAGTCATTTTAGGCAGAACACAACCTCCTTTCCTTGTGTTTCTTCTCTCTCCCAGAGAATGTATTTCTACCTCCTGCAGTGGACTTTTCCCACCATCTTTCTTTAACACCAATGATTCCATATCTGTGACTATGCATGGACCTCTTTCTCCTTTTTGTTTCCCATGCTGGGTGTACAGACACTTCAGATGGGCCCATGGTAGCTTTGTTTCTTAGAAGACTGTAAGAGTCTTATCTGTTATGCTGCCTTGGCTGCTGTTTCCGCTTTATTTCCTTGGGCTGTGGACTTAATCCAAGGTAAAGATGGTGTGACATCTCCCTCAGTTGTTGGAAATTTTTTCTTAATTACTTCATCAGTCAATTCTGTCTCTTCTCAGCAGTCCTCATTGCTCAAGGAAGTTCCATGGCCATATCAGACAATAGAATTCTAAAAAGTCCATGGGAGGCCTTTAAGAAAACTTCCAATAATGAGAAAGAGTATAGATATTCTCACACATATGAATTTTTCTGTTAAACCCGATTATATAATACATGAGAACAAAGGGATGATTTCATATTAGTACAAAGAACTGAAATTTCAATTTAAAAAGCTACTAAACCAGAGACATCAGCCTTAAACAGCCAATTAGAGACAGAAAAAATACTGCTACCTCATGTTTTTCAGATGTTTTCCAAGTTTTCTTTTTAATTGAATTTACTTAGGTTGTTAATGCTTATCGTCAGTGACGGAATAAAATAAGCATTGGTTACAGCCTAAAATGCTAATTGTTCCCATGTGACATCAAAATCTTTAGCTCTCCAGAAAGCATTTTTTTCTCATTGTAAAAGAGGATTGCTAATAGCTACTTATTTTACTGTCACACTGTGAGAAATATTTAAAGTTCCTTTACTAGTTTTGAAAACACAATTTCCCATATTACCACCAGCTTCAACTCCTTAGCGCTGAAATAAATTCTTTTTTTTTATACATGTTAATGCCAGAATTTGTCATTAAGCCATAAGGTTCACAGCAAGAAATAATGTTTTTTTTTTTTTTTTTCTTGAGTTAACAAAGCCAAATTTATGTGTAAAGTTAATCTATAAAGACTGAAGGCAAGTCACAACAAGCTACAAGATTTCCATAATAAGTTTATAGAAGATGCTTTACTACAGAAGTTTTACATAGGACCAAAAGTGTTATAGCAGTTTTGAAAACCAATTAAAGCAATAACATTGTATTTTTTTTTTCTGAACCTGTGCAGTAATATATGATTGAGTGTGTGGGCAATGATTAAGACCATAATTATCTAGAGAGAATTAAGGAAATAAAATAATCTGAAATAAGATCTGTTCAATTTTTGGAAATAGAAAGATGACATTTCAGAGTATTATGATTATCTCTTAAGGACCATGGCATCTGAATTGCGTCTCTGGTCTGTCTAAACTTCCAGCAGTGCCAGAATCTGACGATGTGAACCATTTATAATGGCCCATGGGGAAAAAAAAAACAGACAGTTTGTATGTCATTTGCAATCTGAAGCAAGGCATAGAGATTTAGACTGAATTTAGATTTTGTAGATGAAATCGTTATCAATTCTATAAACAGCTATTTCCTTCTTTTAATTCAGGATGCAAGTGGCCTAATAAAGGGATTTATTTCACTCACTGAAATTTCTGAAAGCACACTGAAGTTTCAGCTTGTCTGTGGCTTGTCTAAATGACAAGGAATAGATACCCAAAAGGAACAATCCACTTTTAGGAGACAGATTTAAGGTTCTCATTGAAATCACTTTAAATAGACATAATTTGGTGTAAAGTGTAAAGTAATCATTTTTTGCTGAAAAAAAAATATAATCATATCACACATGCAGGATTACAAAAATGCTTGTATAGTTTTCCACCTGATTCTCACCTCTGATTACAACTGAATATATTATTGAAATCTCCGATCTCCAACCTATGCAAAAATTTTGCAAAGTCAGTTGTGAAGTCCTGTCCTGCTGAGTTTGATATCTGCTTATCTTCCTGTTCTGTGGACCTTGATACTAGAGCATGTCTACAACACAATACAAGGAGGATGAACAATGTTTAATTTAAGTACTAAAAACAAAGCAGCTTTGATGACATGGAATTTTGTTGTAGCTAAAGCTCATGATGCTTGTACTTCATGAAGGTATTTGGTAGCTAAACTATCTCATTTATGTCAATATGAGCAATATTTCATCTTTGGAATAGAGAAGCAGAGATAACAGTAACTTATCTTGTGAATGTTGTAACTGGCCAAAGGTTAGATATTTTTTGGTGCCTGAATATTCTCCAAAGACTTGAAACAATGAAGAATGTGAGTAGGCATCATTAAAACAGTCTTATTAGAAGGTTACCATTTATAAAATCCAGAACTTCTCTTTGGAGTACACTTAATCATATCTTAAATCCACTCTGGTTCTGATATGGGGAAAAAAATATTTAAACTCTTTTGTACCTGGAGAGAAATGTGAAGCAACTGGAGAGAATCAAAAGGAGAGTGAAAAGAAAGATCAGAGGCCTAAAAGCATGTTTATAATAATACATAATTACATAAGAGTAATATTAACTTATTCTACAAATGTACAGTGAGTACAAGCAAGTAATAAATTCAAATTGCAGTAAGGAAAATTCCTATTAGACACTAAGACAAACTTTCTGATGCTATGGCCACCATAACAATGCAGTAAACTGCTCATGAAGTTTTCAAGAACAAGACAGACAGATGTCTGTCAGAAGTTAGAAGCAGTTTTTCCTACCTGATGATCTCTTCAGGTTCCTTCCAGCTCTCCTGTGCTAATACAGAAGGGGATATTGTGAAGATGAAGTAATGCAATCTTGTGTTTTCTGGAGCAAAGAGAAAGTACATCACCAACTAAGCCAAAAAGGGACACTCAATTTCATTTTTTTATTTTTATTTTTAAATCTTTTATCTTTTAATCCAAGATATATGCATGTATTCATTTTCAGAGGAAGAAATGGGATGAAGAAATGGAAGATTATGATGGCATATTTATTTGAAATTCTATCTCACAGTTTTTGGGTACCTCATGAACATTCTATAGAGTTGATGAAATAGTGAAATATTATAAATTAGCACATTCAGTCCTATTAATTTATTTCAGATATTTTTCTGACACTGCTGCAGCTAGAGTGTTTTGGAATGTTTTCTGTTAGTTCAGCATGTTTTACATGTGGATGAAGTATGCACAGCGGAATTAAAGCCTCAGGGCTCTTCCCTACTAACTAAACATAATTTTGGCTTAAGAGAATGATCAACACAAAAGTATAGCATACAGCAGGACAGGCAAGGAAAGGAACTGCAGGACCAGCGTTTCAATTGCATTCACTAAAGCCACTAATTGAAGTCTTAGAGATCTGATAACCACTAAACTTGCACTGTTTCCCCTCTCTAGATACTTAAATACTTAGATGACTCATTAAAAGATATAATTTTAAAAGATAATGCCTGCATTATTTTTTATTCACCAAAAATAACCAAAAAAGAACCCATCTAAAACAAACGAAACAAAATAAAACAAAACAAACAACAATAAATTGTGGAAAAGCAGTATTAGTTCGCAAAGGAGATAATGTGACATCATCTACAGAGCTTGAGGAATAAGAACAGACCAAGAACTCTAGAAATGAACCATTCTTTGCTCTGTCTTTGTATAAATTCCCTCTATCAAAATACTTCATATATGTATGTGTATGTCTGTATTTGTATATGGCTGTTTAGTTCGTAGGTTCTCAGATGAATGTTTGACCTTTGTACAATAACTGTAGCTACTATAAGAATTCTAGTTTCAAGAGTTTACTATCAAACACACAGCATTCATATGGCAGCATTTCTTCTCATCTCAGTTTTTGATTTTTATCCTTTTTTCACCTTTAGTGGGACTTCTAGCAGTACAATACTACTAGCAGTAGCTTAAGTAATATGCAATGTTTTCAAATAAATTTAGTCTTTCAATATTTTACTCAGCATTTTGTATTTTGATTTGCTTGGTGAGGCAGTTATAGGCATAAAATCATAAAAAAAAAAAAAAAAAAAAATCAGAAAAGGCCACTATTTGAGGTCACTGAATGCCAGACACCCTGAGGCACATTTTCCACAGACAAGTGAAAAATTAGGACACGAGTTTCACCAATGTCATTTGGGAATCCATTGCATTACAGCCACCTTTACCGTAGAAACTGTCCTCCATGGATTTTCAGAGATACTTAGCTTTTATAATTCAGAACCTACAGATAAATGAGATTTGGAAAAAGGGAAAAATGAGCAATCATTTTGGAAAATTTGGGTCATATACTTTTGTAAAGTACTTACTGGACTACCCAGTTATCTTCCCCAAAGTTTTGATTCTCTGCCATTTATTACAGTCTTCTTCCATTCTGAAACACCTATATGCTTCACTGAATTAGAAAACAATCACGGATTAATCATGGAAAAAATACCAGAGAACAGAAGCTTCTCAGAGAATATGAACTTAACAGATAAGTACTCGAGCAATACATATTTAAAATTTATTTTCTTTGCAGAAAAAGGGAAGAAAGAGGAGGGAAAGCATGAAAATTAACAGTGAAAAAAAAATCACAATCATTTGAAAACAAATGTTAGTGATTTCTGTTATGGTGTCTTGTTTTATAGTTAAGAATATTTCAAAGTCATTGAGAAGCATCATCCTGTGACTACCACTTAGAAATTCTCTGGGTTATAGTCCAACTAAATTCCTTGGGTCAAAAATCTGGTAGATAAATGAATGAATCTAACTAATACATTATTTCACAAACTATGCTGGAAAATTCCATATTTTCTATGAATAAATCTGAAGACAATAACCAGCTGCTGTTCAGCAGTGCCTTTTGCTTGCACTTGTTCCTTATTTCTGTATTTATGTACTCTATGTAACTTAGTGGAATCCATATATTTACTTGGAATGGCAGTAGTAGATGTAGAGAAGTATGAATAAAAGCGATTTTTACTGTGAGAAGCCCAACCTACTTTTTTTTTTTTTTTTTTTTTTTTTTTTTTAATCCCAGTAAATGATCTTTTGTATAACTAGAGTTCTTTCTATTTCTAACCATATGTGCACACAGGTAACAATAGGGATGAAAAGGCTATATGTATAGTACCAGCTTAAACCTTTACCGTATTTGACTTCTGTTCATAATATCAAAGGCAAGGAACTATAAATATAATTTGCTCAAGATAATATATAGGACGTGGTGATTAAAAAGATATTTCATGGTATTATTTTTTAGCAAGTTACTTACCTGTTTTCTATGACTGCTTGCCTTAAGACCTCCCATTTTACTATAAAGCTTTAAGTCTGCGTTTAGTGAATCTGCTTATATTTATGAAGACATGAACATGATGTTTATGGGCTCTGTGGACCAGATCCTTTCCCCTCAAGGTATTTTAAGATTTTCATATATATTTCTTTTATAACAATTACTGTTGCGACAACATCAACTTCTATTTGAAGTCAGATCAAGTTCTGATCTGTTTGCTGGCACTCATCCTGTCCATAAGAGTGCGAAAAGTTTGGCAACTCATTATACCTTTATTTTTTTGACAGATTGGGTCTGGGATCAAGAGGGCCTGAGATGCAAAACTCCAGAGTGTTTAATTCAATACTCCTGGCAGTGTGCATGATGTTTGCAGCCACAGAAATCCATGTTTTTACTTTTTAATGCTAAATCAGATCCCAACTACACAAATAATGTTTTGTTTTGTTTTGTTTTGTTTTGTTTTGTTTTGTTTTGTTTTTATCGTCTTTCCCATCTGTCCTCAGTAAATATGAATATGGAGAAGCAGGCCCTGGCACTAAAGAAAGTTTAGCTTATTTATTTATTTATTTTAATAAAGGAAGCACATGCATTACATTATATCTTATCACTATTAAAAATTTTATATTTATTGAACAAAGTATATGACTCTTTATTGGAAAAGGTAAAAAAAGAAAGCATTGTCCTGAGATAACCTTTCCCATGATTTGTGCTTACTTGGGTTTGTAGGAAAATGTGATATTAAGAACTTTTACCCTGAATAGTACTTTCAGACTTCTACTGTTGAAGTCCTTCTGACTATGTGCTCTGGACATTCAGTCACTCAATGTGCAGTAATGTTGAAGTAGAGTTCTGTTCAGCCAGGAATTAATAAAGGGAGGGATCTCTGCATCCAAATATCAAAAATAGCAATAATTGCTTAAAACCAACTTTGACATTTTACTGAAGACTGAGATTAATTTAATTATGACATTCCCATGCTCAAACAATCTATAAACAAAAAAATCTTACAGTTAGAAGGTGTTAATAAAATGTAACAGAATATCATTTCTGTGTTTTCTTTCTAATTTAAGATTTATTGTATTCATCCTTTCCAGCAGCAGCTCTAAGCTGTCTTTACTGTGTCTGATGGTTATTTATTTTCTTGTCCTTTTATATAATTACACAAACACAACTTTAATTCTGATACATGTGTAGGAAATGAAGGGAACAAATGCATTATCAAACTCACTCACAGTATTTGATATTTCACTATTTCACAAATAATTCACAATATTTGCTTTCACTTTATATGACATAACTATGACCATATGGTCCTTAAAAAACTTCAGACACCACACAAATGCAAAACTGAAAAAAAACTCAGTCATTTCATAAATCATCAGAATAACACATTCAGGTATTATTTTCTAAGTCTGAAGCGACAGAACTAGGAAAACATAATAGGAGCAAATCAAGCTGTGAACTGAAATGTAGGTATTAAAATGTAAAACAAAAAGATATCACTGAGCACTGAATAAAAAGTACAAAGCTATCACCTTGAAATGTTATCATAAAATTATATGCCCATCTTTCTTTGGAAAATATAGTTCTGTATAAAACAGATTCATTAAATTTTGATAAAGAATAATTATCAATCCAGGAACCGAGAGGATTTCTTTAATGTAAATTCTATATTCTGAAAATTTCTAAACCTTACCATCAGTATTTCTTAAATTAAAAGTCTTGAGATGTGATTGAAAGGGGTTTGATTTTTTTTTTTTTATTTAAGTATCACTATGTTTAAAAGCAATCTACCTTGAAAAGAGATTTTCACACAAAATATAAAGAAATGATTGCCTAAATTTGCACATATGTGAAATGACACTTACAGAATTGTAACTAAGCATATAGCTACACAACATACAAATCAGAATTTCTTTTTATTTCTTGTTACATACATCAAAAAAAAAAAAAAAAAAAAAAACTGGACTGTTTTCTGAGTTAATTTTGTATCAGTTAAGAACCACTCATGAAGATGAGAATAAAAAAGAACTAAAAATAATAATTCTACATTTGAATAATTCTTAAGAGGTATCCGAGTTAGAAAAATGCTTATCTGAAATTGAAAACAAATATTCAAACGGGATAAAATTAAAGAAATAAATTTCCAAGTTTATTTTCCCCATTTACAATATACAATGATTTATCTTAGAATGTATTTGCGTATTTAGCATTCCTGGCACAGCAGCTGTAAGCTGGTGTCATTTTAGGAAAGGTGTCTGGCTCCATCTAGTGACAAATTTGTAATACATCAGGCTTCAAGTCAAACTGAATAACGTACACATCACATCTTCCGTATTCATGCAGCCAAATAATTTATTATTATTATTATTATTATTATTATTATTATTATTATTATTATTATTATTATTATTATTATTATTATTATTTCCGAGTTATTAATTCCTGTATTAAAATAGAACTGTGATTTTGCAGTTCATACAAAGTATTAAGACTTTATTCACAACCATTACACATAAAAATAATAAATGGAAAGGAGAGCTGTAATAAAGATGTGCATGAAACTGAATGTAGATGTCCTTCATCCCAAATGACTGAAGACATCTCAGTGTCCATCCAGTTGCTCTCTCTTTCAATACAATCTCTCTAATCCTGATTAATCTATTTTTTCTATCTTATACTGTCTCTATTTATGATAATCTTTAATAGCCTATCCATCCTATGGTATCCTACTTTTTTGATCCTAATTCAAGTTATTCTCACAATTTTCAATAAAAGCCATCCCTGTCAATGACCACTTCCCCATATTCATTTTTCTTAATTTATGTATTTGTCAGCAATATACATTAATATCATCTTCACTTATTAGGCACTAGGAAAGTCAATAGAGCTAAAAATATCAGAAAACCATGCCCTCAGAAAGGCTTTATTTTTTTTTCTTCCTGGCTGTTCTGTTTCCAGTCAGGTCAGGAAGTGGCTCCAAACAATAGCTCCAGGGCTGTTTGATTTTCAAATTCATTGTGTTATTTGTTTTACATTGAATAACATACTAAAAATAATATTTTTTTTAAATGTTCATTTTAGACATGAATATCACCTATTTACAGTAGGGTTTGTTTTATTTTATTTTATTTTATTTTATTTTATTTTATTTTATTTTATTTTATTTTATTTTATTTATTTTATTTTATTTTATTTATTACACATGTTAAATCATAGTCCATGGTAGCCCTTGTGAGGAGGCTCATCTTCCATGTGTGTACATTATTATTTCTAAATGATGCATTGTACATTTGTGCAGAATATCTGTAGAATGTAAAATAACCTAAAAAGTTGTAAGAACCAGTGCAACAACAAATATTATGTGGCAGAAGAAATAATAAGGGATCTCTTTTCAATGTGTGGAATGTATAGCTGCTCTTTCCCATTTAATAATTATTTAACAAGAACTCAGCATGATTAGAAACATGTTATTTTTATCCATTAGATTGGAAACCAATTTTAAAAGTTGAATTTTGACAATACCTGCTACTAATTTATCTGAATCTTTTTTTTTTCTTTTTTTTTCTTTTTTTTTTTTTTAAGATAATGTATACATGCATTTAAATTATATCCAAAAGTTATTACTTTCCAACTCTACCCTTCATTGAACTACCCTTTCAAAGTACAGTGAAAGCTATTTTTCCAATTCTACAATTGTTTTCTTATGGTAAGCAATTTTCTTCCATAAAAAGAGAGCTAGCAGACTTCTGGTATGACTCACATTGTAACACAAGCACAATCACAGTTGCTTTCAAGTACTTAGCTGCTATGTTTAAAGAGCAAGAAATAAAGGATCCTTCTTTTGTCTATCATGAACTTCATGATATGTTAACAGAAGGCTACATTTTGCATTCATGTACATCTTCTGACTAGTTTTTGAAGTGGATAAAGTTGACAATGAAAAAGAGATTTTAATGTCCAATGACTTTATCAGAAATATTAATTTTCAGAATTTGAGTCTGTGTCAGAAACTGTTATGGAGCTGAGGAAACCACTCAAATTGTAGTCCGCAGAGTGAGGGGATTGGCTCAGCAGAGAACCGTGAGCAATGGACCATTTGCACTTCATACTGAGTTGCATGTATGTTTTATTTTAAAGTTTTGTTAATCTTTCAGGATGTATCCAGGATAAAACCTTTATGATACCTGAATCTGAAGATACTATCAGTTGATTGTGGCAGTTAAGGAATAATTGGCCAATGAAGAAGATAAAAGGGTATTCATCTGCATTTAAAACCTTGTCAGTAAGAGGAGTAAAAATTGAGATACCAGACAAAAAAAAAAAAAGCCCTGACACTGACACTGTGCAGATAAAGGCTTAAAGGCCTTAAAGCCAGGATGTTAATTCCTGCAGTCCTCACTAGAATTAGACAGAACTTGAGTCCTGACCAGAAGGCTGCTGAGTTCATGTGAATGCCAGCCCCACCCCTAAAGTACAAATTATTCACACCAAAGTAGCCCAAATTTGTAACTGAGTGCATAAGTTTTGTAAAATTCCAGCTTCAGTTCTGAAAGCATTCCAGAGCTTTGTTAATTCTCTTAAATCTGCTTTTCTCTAGGTTTACATCTACCAATAATGATTTTCTGCTGGCTTCTCTCCACAGACTTACCACTTTAAGTCTCTGATAAAATCCATCTTATTACACTGGCATGTAATTCTTTGAACAAAGACCAAAAAAAAAAAAAAAAAGAGAGAGAGAGAGAAAGCTTGCTGACCTACAAAGCTGATTAGCTTTTGAAGGTGTAGAAGGGGAAAAAGGAAGATCTTTGATATTTTATAACATCAGTGGGAGATGTTTGTGAACCCAATATGAAAATGACACTTCTAACAAGGAATAGGAATAAAAGATTCATTTTATGTAAATTGTACAAAAAGCTAGTCAAGATAGGAAAGTTGGTGCATTACTGCTGTGAAGGCTCTCAGCAAAGGCAGTGTAAATTGGCTGGGTGGGTTAGCACTGGGTGTGCCTGCTAGGTACAGAACTGTTGTTGGTACACAAATACTGCCTCCCCTGTGTGTAAATGCAGATCTATCAGTAAGATCTGCATGAGCACGCCCCTTTATCTTGCTTTAAAAGTAGCTACAAAGCATGGCAGCTGGGTTGTGCCTATTCAGGTATAGTTTATCATCATTTTCAATTTTCATATATTTTTAAGTACTCAGAGTGTATTGGATTTACATGACAAGTTTTTGGTAGTAGAAGGGCTGCAGGGGTAGTTTCTGTAGAGCCCAGCAGCTGACCCATGTGCTATCAGAGCCAGCTCCAGTGAGCTCCAAAAGGGACCAGAGGAGCTGGAGAGAAGCTGGCCAGAGCTGAGCCAGCGAGTGACACTGGGTGGGCCTCTGGCAGAGCAGATTAAAGAAGGGGACAATAAAACAACAAACAACAAAAATTGCTTTACAACAGCAGCAGGAGAGAGTAGTGAGAACCAGACTCACAGACCATCAGGTGAGTTCAGCAGGAGGGCAGGAGGTGCTCCAGGCATGCAGCAGCAGTTCCCCTGTGTCCTGTGGAGGGGCCCCTGGTGGAGCAGGCTGTCCCCCTGTAGCCCACATGGAGCAGATCTCCACACTGCAGCCCGTAGAGGAGCCCCCGGTGGAGCAGGTGGATGTGGCCTGGAGGAGGCTGCAGCCCATGGAGAGCCCCCGCAGGAGCAGGCCCCAGGCCAGAGCTGCAGCCTGTGGAGAGGAGCCCACGCAGGAGCAGGTAGTCGGGGTGGGAGCTGCTGCCCGTGGGAGACCCGTGCTGGAGCAGGGGCAGAGACTAACCGTGATGGAGCAGCAATAAAAGCATTCACACTAACAAAGCAGTGTGGACTGACCACAACCCCATCCCCATTCCTTAGAAGAGGGTGGGTGGAGGGAGAAGGTGTTTTAGTTCTCACCACGCTAATCTGCTATCAAGAGGTAATAAATAACATTAATCTCCCTATACTGAGTCTCTTTTGCCTGTGACAGTAATTGGCAAGTGATCTTCCTTTTGTCATCTCAACCCCTGAAATATTTTATTGTATTTTCTCCCCATTCTTTTGAAGGGTATGGAGTGAGACAGCAGTGTGGTGGACCTGGGCTGCCCATCAGGGTGAAACCACCATATCCATTATGGGCTATTACTTTGTGGCTGAGTGAAGCTCAGCAAACTGCAGAAACTGGGACCGGCATAATTATATTAGCTGAGTGTACTGAGGTAGCTGAGCTACACTTTTGCTACCCATGCTAGCACACTTCTGATTTCTATGTAAAGGAGGTGCATTTTCTACAGATCGTGTAGGAATTATAGAGTGTTAGGTCAAAAATCTCCCACATATAAACAGAAAGAGTCATACTATACACAGAGATAAAGAAATCTGTTTAACCCACACATTGAATCAGCACTTTATACTGATAAAAGCGAAACTGGCACATATAATGCTGATTATATATGTAAGCAATTGTGCAATCACAACTTCAGTAACTTCTGTTTTATTATCTTTCAGTACTTGTGAAAAAAGGAGTAAGTTTAATTCATGTGAGTTAGGTTCAACATTCCATTGGTATAACACATAACATGCCTTACTCACTCTTCTGCTGATTCTTTATCATTTGTTCGTCAGCATTAACCTCGTGGCTGTTAACACTACTAAAAAAAGGAGAAAAAAAAAAAAAAAAAAGAGGAAGCTCAGAGAAAATTTGTAGATGTAGCAAAAATATATGTAAAACGGAAATACTTTGTTTGCCACTTCTGAGTATATGTGGTTTTTATTGTTAACATTAGATTAGTTAAAAACAAATTAAAAACACCAGAACTTCTTGTGTATTTCTTTCCAAGTCAATTTCTTCTAGTGAAAGTGAAAAAACTGGCTGTGGTTTACAGCAGTCTTAGGATGACCTCTTGTGGTTGAATAATATGCACATTTTGTTTCACAGTTTCTCAGAAACCTTGATATCGAAGGTTAAATTCTGCTCATAGATTTGAACAGTTTTGTATTGCTAATTCTGCTTAACCTCAATTAACATCTGCTTACAAACATGCTATCAGTATTTGCTTAGCTCACTGATAGAAAATTCTTTTAAATATATCTCAACCTTTGCACTCCACAAAGGTAACAGGTGAGAGTATTGTATTTTCTCACATGGTCATTTTTTTAAAGTCAATTCTGTCTAATTAAGTTCATAAATATAAAAAACTATAATTTCTGAATAAAAACATACCCACCCCAAAACACTGAAGAATCCATATGGTACCAGCCATTCATGATAAGAAATTACGACAGATACTGAAGATATTCTCATATATTTTTATATAAAAATTTAGGCAGGTCTCTAATTATGTGCATTCTAAGTTTTGCTGGTAAAACTGTCTCCTTTCAACCACAACTTCTCTTGAAACAACAACAACAACAAAAAAAAAAAAAAAAAGTGAGAGAGAGAGAAAACCATTTCCTGGTGTTGCTGAATGCAGCCTACTAACCCAAATTACAGCACTGGACTCTTTATCCCCTAATAGATAAATTCTCTAATAGATAAAATCACCCGAGAGTCTAGCCTGCTTTCATGATGACGTGAAATCTTTCAAAAATACAGCGATTTCATGAAACAAGTTTGTTGAGAGATAGCACTTCACATGATGGGCCTGAAAGCAGTATTTTTGGATCTTGTGGTTGCAATTTCTCACTGGAGGATCACCGGTGGTGGTATTTGCACCTGCCAGTCAGTATTTACATGACCCCAAACCTTACTAAATTTAGGCTCTGGTGCAAAGCCATTTTTGCACTGGCTCTGCTGTTTGAAGTTCTGGAAGCTCTTCAGCAGGACAGGCTTGGACTGCCACCAGCTGGATGTGTTCCATCTTCTGATACACTCTGATTGCAGCTGGGGGAGGCCTGAATTCAGCTGCTGCAAGACATTACTTGTTTATGTAATGCACACTTTTAGAGATGTGTAGGGTAAAAACAAACATTGCTGATAGTGTACACAATAATGAGTCCCTCGTGTTTTTATTTTTCGTTTATATTCCTTGAAAAAATGAATAACAGACAGTTGAGTGGAACAAGCTAGAACAATGATGATGACATCGAAAAAGCAGGTTTAAATTAAAATTTAGATATCTTCACATGGCAATAGGAGGCACTGAAAATGATAACACACCTTGAAAAATTTCCCTGGATTTTGAAACACCAACAAACTTCTGTCAGTTTCTTGCATTCTATGCAAGAGGAGAATCTGGACACTGTGGGCATGGAGACTTGGGAAACAAAAACAAATAGCTTGTTTGGGGAAGGGGGGGGTCATCTGTTTCATTCTTTTGCTGGGTTAACTCTGCAATATTAAAAACAGACTTCCTTAAAATTGTTAGCCCAATTTTTGAGAAGGAAAGAAACTTCAATACCCCGGGCACCATTTGAACTTTCAGATACTTACACTTTGCATATCAGTGCACATGATTTTTTAAACATCCAAAATGCTGTCATTATTTTCCCTGAAGTTGCTCACAGGCATGGAATTAACCATGTCAGCCTGAATCAATTTTAATTCAAACTTCAAGCTGCTAGTACTAATTGTACCAGTATTGGCCTGGCCTGACGGGTGGGCCATAGCTCTCGCTAGCCCACCAGGGACTCCTGGACAGAAAGCCAGGTAGCTAGTGACCTTCTTCCTAGGGTGGCTGCTTGATCAGCAAACACCCAGGCACCTCGTGCTTCCCTGTGTGGCACGCAGAGCCGTGCCGCGGCCAGGAGTGAGGCAGTATAGACAGGAATGACCTAGTGAGTACCAAGTTGTCATCACTCAGCTCCCAGGTTAGGGACAAAAGTCCCATAGTTTTGCCGGTGTGGCTGCCAGCTCACAGCTCTCACTGCAGCCACGTTTCAATGCAAGAGATCAATAGAAAAGCCAAGCTGCACATCTTCAGCCAACAGAAGGCACCAAACTTGTTAAAAGCACTGAAAACCGAGCCCAAGTGTTGAGATGCAGACGACAGACAGCTGCTGTAGTTCCTGTTGCTGGTGCTAACCCTCCAACCACACAGCAGTCTTCAACACCTCACTGAAATGTTCCTGAGCTCCAGTTAACTACATAGCTTAGTATCACCTAGTGCAATATGAGACTTTCCCTTCCAGCAAAGCCTGAAGACATATGTTGCATGCGATAGTGAATTTAGGGGGTAAAAAAGACTTTTTGTGTTGATTACAGAAGTGTAGCCACTTTGAAGAGTCAGACTGGGGACAACTAAATATGAAAGGCAGCAGACTTACCAGTTCAGTATAAAATTCACTGATAGATTTAGCACAGTTCTGAGTTTAATTTTTAATCAAAATCCAGAAACCTACAAAGGCCCGAAATTTGCATTACAGAAATCAAGATTCTTATTTTTCCAATCTTTAATTTGTAAGAGGAAAAAATATGAGTTATTTCCACATCTTGGTGAATATAACCAGACTATTTTGACTTGATCTTTGACAAATTATGGTTTTGAGATAAATTCTGGATATCCACTTTAAATGTTAATGTTAATGTTTAAGGTTAATGAAAATTGAACCTTTCAAAGACCTTTCACTTATCTAGCACCTATGGGCACGATCTAATGTTCACAGTAATTATTATAAGACTCTTATAATTTATATACATATTTCTCAGTAGTGATAGGCAGTAGGAAATTTGGGGTAATCAGAAATAAAAAGTCATACACAGACACTTAAAAAGCATTTAAGTAACATTAATAGTTTATGAGATTCTTTTTCTGTGGTCTACTGCAGTTGACCATTTTAGTGTGGAAATATTTATTCAATATATATTCACAGATAACTTTCTGTTTGTTTCATATTTAAGAAATATGAAAATGCTATCAAGCTTTTTAATAAGCTTTTTTATTTTCCAGTCAGTACAGAGCAGTTTTGCAATCAAAGGTTAAATCTCATGCTCCCTTTTTGGCTTCTCTTTCAACAATAATAGATTCATTTTCTGGCTCTGACAGGAGGGAGTTGGATTTGCTGGCTGGCTGTTGTGTAAGCATCAACTATACTGGAACTATATATACTTGGAGCAAGAAACAGGAAGAAACTAGTTGGTAAAACACAATCATAGGCTGGCAGGAAAACAGTGACTATTTGTCACTCCTTCCAAAGGGGAGGAAAACAGTTGGTGGCAAATACTCAGTACCATCAAGAATCCAACAGAAAGCTCAAATCTCCTTTTCTCCATGCCGGGCTACTCAGAGTTTTACTTCAATGTGGACCATGGCTACCTGGAGGGTCTGGTCCGAGGGTTCAAAGCTGGGATCTTGACAAGTGCAGACTATGTCAATTTAGCACAGTGCGAGACACTAGAAGGTAAGTTTGGTGGATTATTTTATTTGGGAAGAAATACTGTTGCTTGGATCTTTGAAGAATGGAAGGTAAAAGACCAAAGTATTGACAGCCTTATCTTAAAAGTCATATATGACCCTGCTTTCCTTTAAGAACTGTTCTTATATTTAATCTAATAGGTTTCCATTGAAATTACCCTAGGATTGTACAGACTGTGATTTGAAAAGCAATCCAGATGATGGGGTTTTCTAGTTTACTGATAAATCTTGGAAATCTCATCCACAGACTTCCTGTAGGCACTGGTAATCTCACATATATTAACCGTTGTACAGGACTACGAGAATATGGAAGTTTTGTAACATTGCAGCTGGGCAAAATACTTTGCAGAATCTTATTAAAAACTTACCATTCAGCACTGAATTTCTCTATAAAAGATATAAGATATAATTTCAATACTTTATTACTTCATGAGTTCTAGGGCAGTCAAGGACATTTTGCTTACCATGAAGAGAAACATATATGTCACAAAGGTAGAAAACTGAAATACTCCGAAGCTAAAAAAAAAAAAAAAAAAAGGTTTTTTTTTTTTTCCAAGGTGACTTTGCCACAGTAATAAAAGAACACACAGTAGTTTCCAAAGCAGCTTTCCGTGGCCAAGACTGGTCACAGCCTGATGAAGACAGACTTGTACAAAAAATCATATGACATACCTTCATACCTTTGGACACTTGGCAAGACAAAAAGGCAACAGAAAAATTCACCTTTTTAAAGGAACATAAAGTTTCTTTCCTTGACCCCAAATAAAAGCTATGATTGTATACTGAAATCTCATCTATAATACAGAGTATATTAGATTTATTTGCAAAAAGGACAGCAAGAATTAATAAGCTTATTCTGTTTTCAACTGCTTTGTCTATGCAGTGATAGAGCTGAGGAAATGAGAAGTGAAGAATGTGATGACTCCCACATGCATCAGAGTCTTGAGACTGTCTAAACTGTTACAGTGTAAGCCTGGGAAGGTTGCACACATTAATCTTGCAGATTAAAAGAACTGCATTTAAATAGGCAGATGTAGGTATTTAGCTGTCAGCTGGGAAAAAATCCTCTCATAGTTAAAGAAGAGATTTTTCAGTACAGTCAATGGGACTAGAGACTGTTGAACTGACCAAGTGCATGTGCCTACTCTAGTTGATAAACTGGAGACCTACATGAGCTCTTCATTTCATACAGTGTCAGTTTGGACACACAGAACACATGTAAACACTTACTTACTCTGAGAACTGAAATGTATTCTTTATGTCAGCTAGACAAAACCAGCAGTGTATGATCTATGAAAATTAAGGACTCTACAGATGTTGCATTTAACTGCTTAAATTGAACAGTCCTGCTCCATGAGTTTACACATGCTTTAGGAAAAGCTAATAGAGCTTCAAACATCTGTAAAGGACAGGAAAGACAGAATGATGGAATCATTAAATCTTGTTCTTCATTTTTCTCTGCAGAGGAACCCTGGAGATGATGTCACCAAAGGTTCCATGAGGAAAAAGAAAATAAAATCCTGGCTATTTCTGAATAAGTTAAAAAATAGACAAGTTTAAATATTTTTTTAAATGCATACAAGGAAACAATATTTTCCTCACCCTTTCCAAAAGAATTCCTGTTCCTGTTCAAGAGACATGGGTAAAATGGTTAACCATGTCTGGAGAATGGTTAAAAATTATTTACATTTTTAGTGATTTTTACAAGAAAGATATTTACAACCAGGGAGTAGTTCTCAAATATTACTGAGATATATGAACCTTTATTAAGCGTGTGCCCTGTTCCTTATGGGAAGATCACAACAGAGAGGTGACATCATTTCTTAAGTAAGATTTACAGTAGAAAGAACAGCAACTTTTTTACTTTTGAACTTTCTTCTTTCTAATGTTCATTCAATTTTAGAATGCAAATGCATTTCAGCTATAGAAAGAACAGTCTTCATCAAGCTGCCTATAAGAATATCTTCAGCACCCACTATCACTTCCTTTTTCTTTCCTAATCAGCTTAAGAACATCACTACCTCCATTGTACCATTTTTCTACTTGTAGAAAAAGTGTATTTGTTGTTGTTGTTGTTTTTTTAAATCAGGTTGCCATCACTTATCTACCAAGCATACTACTGAGAAATATTGGATTTGTCCATGGGGTTAATTATACAAATCTCTGTGCAAATAAATGATGCTGTAGTACTGAAGTTGAATCACAAGTGTACAGTACACCAAAAGCAGACCCTTACCTCTAAATTAGGAAATGGAGTTGGATCCAGCATATGCATTTGTGCTGTAGTACTACTTTGCTTGTCCTATAATGCCTTCAATTCATGTATTCACATTCAAAGGTAATAAATTTACACCACTGTGCATTCTGTGGCATTGTACCAGACCACAAAAAGTGGAGTAAGTTAAAAATATTATAAATATGCTAAAACCAACAAGCAGAAACAAAATCAAAACCACCCCAAGTAACCCATAAATAGAATCAAAAAGGTCTTTTAATTTCAAAGTGGTTTTGATATCTCTGGAGGAGAACCCATAATGCCAGTACAGAAGAACCACAAGCAGAAAACATGGGTTAGAGCTTTACATCTGCTTGGCAATAACAGGGTATGTAGAAAAGTGAAAGGGAAAGGTAAAAAGGAGGTTGCTAAGTGGCTTAAGTTAGCATTGTGTCCTCTCAATTCAGGGCCACACAGAGAGAAGTGCCCTTCAGCTGAATTTAGATATCCTTTGGGGCTTGTATGAATTATTATCATTTTCATGGAGCTACCTTGTGGTCCGCAACACTGGCTGGAACCTCTGCAACATGGCATGCTACCAGTCTGGCTCTACAGCATCATTTGTCTTGGGGGAATGGGATCTCCAGAGCAACAGCGCTGGCACTGAAGCAGAATATGTGAGGTTTTACATTCAGTGCTTTGTTCTTTCCTTGATTCCTTGCCTGATGGAAAGAGAGCTTCCCTGCTCTCTAGAAGGGAAGCAAAGTCACAGAAGGATAAGCAGTCCAGCTCTGCTCCCACCAATGAAATAAATTCACAACTTGCCTGTGCTGGAACACCAGCATGCAGCAGCTGAAATAACTGTAAATGAAAAGTGATGGTAGCTGGCTATTAAAGTGAGGAGTCAGACAAGACTCCATGTGCTTGATGCTTAGAGATCAGACTAATGCTTGGTTCAACCTCTTCCAGTACTCTTTCTTCATGTTTTAAATACTCTCATCTTAAACTAGCCTCTCCCTGCCATGGTGTGAACTCTGATTGTGATGATCCTGATTTATATTATTGGAGCTTGTTGATTATTATTTTCTCAATTGTTCTGGCCAAGATTATGGCATCAGGTTGACTACTGTTTTTTACATACAGTGTGCATGCTGGAATTTATTAAATTGGGTAGAAGAAATATTTCTCTAAAATAGGCCATGGAAGTGACAGGGTCATTCATCCAATATTCCTGGACATTGTATTTCTTCCATGATTTTGAGAGCCAGGTAGGACAATATCATGTGTTATGGCTAATATTTTTTATACCTTGTGATTTGGTGTAGATTCTAAAACTACTCAGACAATAAAAGAACCACGGCAGACAATCACAGTCTTGTCAGAGACATCCTACCCACAGTAGGTTGGATTTGGTTTCTGTTCATCACATTATACTAAACATATTTCAGAATGGTCAATACTTAGGATTGATATTTGGGTTTTGCTGTCTGCTTTAGGTGCTAAGCTCCTGGAAACCTGTGTCCAGAATGCATTTACAGAGTGTGACTCAAGCTAGGTATCTGGTTCATTTGGAAAGGATTTGAGGAAAGCTAGATTTTGGCTCTCTGCATGTAATGAGGTAGTGTATTGTAATCACACCATACACCGAGTATTTTTACCTTCTTTGCAGTAAAGAGAAAGTAAAAATTATCAGTTTGCAGAGGAAATTTGGCTCTTATATGAAAATATTTTTGTATTGTTTTTTGTTTTGTTTTGTTTTTAAGTTAGTCTTAAATATTTAGATAAACTTCTGTCATAATTCTGTATTTTTTTTTCTCTCCTTCACCTTTCTTATCTCTCTCTTGAATTAAGTAATTTTCTTTTTTTCATATTTGGATTCTTTTTCTTCTTCCTGAATAGAAACCTGTACTGAAACTATGACTATTTCCTAGTATATGACTCTGATGACTGAAAAAACAACTCTCCAGTGCTCTCTTTCATTAACAGTTCTTTGATGACCTATATTATTTTAAGAATCAATTAGTTTAAACTGACAGCATGACTTCAATCTCATGCAGGAAAATCTAGAGAAATGCTACCAGTTCAGGAGTGCTACCTGAGCAAGACTGTCCTATCCAAAACAGTGCATTGATGTAGTCACTGGAATGAGCTGTATTGCCAGTAAAACTCATGTAAAAAACTCTAAAGGTTATCTATCTCGTAGTGTTAGTGCTAGACTTAGGAGTCAGAATTGCAATGCACTAATTCTTTTGCATTGTCTCAGTGTAGGCATACTAAGAAAATATGCATGTGTGGAGTTAGGAAAGAGTATCTACTCTACTGATAAATGCACACCTTGCTAATGCATATTAAATTCTCTTGTAGACACACCCTTAATTCAGTTGGTGGGAGTGTTGCTATTCATTTCCCTAAATATCACTTCAGTTTTTATATGGAAATCTAATAATTATAAATGTTAAAGCCTTATAACATTATCTCAATCTATAATTTATGGTACTTTTAATAAAGCATTTGAACATAATTACACAATATAGCAGGGCCTTTTCTAAAAGGAAGTGTTAAACTGCTTTGAACACTAAGAACTGATTCAAATCAGTTTTGCTTCATGGTGGAAAATAGCTAACAGAGGAAACTTATCAAATTAATTCTTTGATATTATAAAAGATTCTTTCAACTTTGCTGCCTAATCAACCCATTTTCTCCAATTACCATGGTGGGAGCACTGGCAGAATGTCACGATAACCCAAGTTTCTGGAACAGCTTCTTAGGATCTGTTAATAGCAGCCATAAATCAGGCAAAGCCAAAACAGAAATGCTAAGGGAGGGTAACTGTGCCCTTTCAAGCACTCTCCTGCAGACCTCATTTGGAGACCAGAGTCTGAGCCAGGCAAGATGTGTTCTCTCATTTTCTTCAGGCAGCTTGATTACATGAGATTATAGTCTTACATGAGATTTAAACGTTTCACATGAAAATTGAAGATCTTAACAAAGTTACAGGATGATTCTTTTTGATACATAACAGTCTACTGTATCACAGGAGAGAAAACCGACACATTATAATGATTCAGTACTGGTGCCCTGAATAAATCTGTGAAATCAAAACATTGAGCTGGGAAGGGGTGAGGGACAGCAGTAATTAACACTGTGCTTGTTGTGACTGTAAATTACATTTACGAGTAAAACTTATGGCAGAGGTGTAAAATACTTCTGGTTTCTTGTAGCAATGAGTCTTACTCGGAGAAGGCAGTATAAATTTGCAGTAATTATGCATTTACTCTGTATCATCTATGGTAAAATCTTATGTATGATCAGACCCTTCATATGAAAATATAACATTACAAAGGAACATTTTAAATATTGTTTGATTTTATTTGTAGACAATATAATGGCATTTTATTTTCATGATCTTCCTTGAATCTAATTTCAGATCTAAAGTTACATCTACAGACTACAGACTATGGCAACTTCTTGGCTAATGAACCTGGCCCTCTCACTATTTCCACTATTGATGAAAAACTGAAAACAAAGCTACTCACAGAATTTCATTACTTTAGAAACCATGCTTTTGAACCACTTGCAACTTTTCTGAATTTTATCACGTAAGTAATATTACCACATTGCTTAAATTATGTACTCAAAGCAAAAGCACAGCTTCAGGTTAAAACAATGTAAATACATCTTAGTGGAATTTACATTAAATTTCAAAAACAGTGAAATTACTTTGATACTGTAATATTTATATACCTTATTTGCTAATATCTATTTTGAAAATAATTGTTGTCTTTGCAACCACTTATTTTAAAGAACACAAGATTTTTACTGCACACATGGCCTAGAGTAGTGGGGGAGACTGAGAAAAAACTATTATTATTTTCAAGTGTCATTTAAATCAGAGAACTTGCAAAAATAAGTTTGTGGGGGTGACTCATGCAAGATGTACAATTTCATGATATCCAGTGATTTAATTCCTAGGCATGTGTCAAATTCTAGATTTTGTTTAAAGACTACACATCATATACCCACCATACTTTTTATACCATTTGAACATTAAAACCAGAACAACCTTATATTGTATATAGCAAGATACTTAGATCCAAGTGGCTTTGTTTAAAAGCACAAGTGCTGTTTGATGTCAGATTAAGAGAAAGTTCTGATCTCTATGCAGTTATAAACAGACAAAACTTGTAAATAAATGACTTAACATTAAGGAAAGAATGGGGTTCTGCTTTATAACAGTATAACAACACGGATTAGTGAAATGTCACTAGAATATTTTACTTAACTGTTTATTCCCCTTGGTCTTTTTAATGTATTCTCACAAGACTGTTCATCTTACTTTCAAGGAATGTTTTTATCATAACAGTATCATTTTTTTTTGTTCAAGTGTGACTAATCAGTTTTAGGTTGTTATATCAACAGGATCTTGGAGACTGCCCTGGGACAGACTGCTATAACCTATTGGTATACAATGTTTGGGTTTTGCTTCAGAGAAATGAAAGTGAAAATATGAAAATTATGGCAGCTCTTTTCTTATACTGATTGATATGCGTATGTACACATGTGCATACATTCTATATGCTGTTGTTTTGTGGTAACAGAGACATTAGTTTAAGATATTTAACAAAACTATTGCATCACTGAACTATGTATCACCAGATCCTTAAGCTCCACCACAGATTTTGTGTGAGATCATATTAATCTCTGTATGTTGCTAGCTGTGTTTTGAACCTACAGCACAAGCGGAAGACTAGCATCCTTGTTATAAGCATCCCAAGGGAATAGCTTTCACATTTCCATTTCTGAGTCACTGATGAAACTCTTACCAGTCTCCAACAGCAAAACTAGTAAGAAGCTCATGGAAAATTTCTACTGAAAAGTTTTAGCAATAAATAAGAAATCTGTGAGACTTTGTTCATAGTTTCCTCCTAAGATGATGTTTAAAGCTGAGTGAGAAGAAAGTCTAAGACTGGTCCATCTGCAGTTTTAGTGCCTAGATTCCTGTGCACTTCTCCCCGTCTGGATGTGATATAGCAAAATCCCAAACTAGAGAAGCTATTAGCTCAGGTGATTTACTTTTCTGTATCATGCATTGTCAAACCTACATTTCACAGCTGCTAAGCTTATCATGTTTCAGTTTCCCCTTCTTTAGAAGTGTCTTTTTTGCAAACCAGTCATCATGTGATTTAAAACAAAAACTGTGTTGCCAACTTGCAATTTTAAAACTTCTGTTTGTTTTTGATAAATGAGACATTGATAAAGAGTGAATATAAATACCTGCAAATACTGTGGTCATTTCTGATTTCAGTGTTTTTAGTAATTTTCAAAAATCTTGCTTTTGTATTTTTTTCAAACCAAAATGCATCATAAAACCAATGTTAATTTATTTTTTATTTCAAATACAGATACAGCTACATGATTGACAATGTAATTCTTTTAATAACTGGCACATTACATCAGCGACCCATAGCTGAACTGGTTCCCAAGTGCCATCCACTGGGGAGTTTTGAGCAAATGGAAGCAGTCAGCATTGCCTCAAACCCCACAGAGCTCTTCAATGCAATTTTGGTTGACACACCATTAGGTAGGAATACCAAATTACTTCTTATTTGCTTCTTGAAACTACTAATTTTGTATACTTGAGAACATCTGAGATCAAGTAGCATGTTTTCCACTGGATATGCTGTGCTTTGGTAACAAAAAATGTTTAAATAATTGGCTGATGAAACTAGATCAAGCACTTCTGAAGTGGTGTTCAGCACTTTTTCTGGTAACATTTATTAACAGCGTCTATATCAGCCTTGATAGCAGACACAAAGAAAACACGCTACTCAAGAAGAGTAATGGATATCTTTTATACTCAAAGTAGCCATTGATTTAGAGCATCTAGATTTTTATTTCAACACCTGCATCTATAATTAAAAAATTCAAGATAAAATCTTGCCTATCCCTCACTAAGGATCAAGAAACAGACAGTTCTAATAAATATTAGATGTTGTGATATAACCTAGAATCTCTCTCCTGAGGATTTGGGCATTATTCAAGCACACAGACAATCCCATCCTGAAGGACTAATTCTAAAGGCAAAATAGAGCCGGGGCTGGGAACTTCACATTCTGAAAGTGAGGTGAAATTCTCCTCAATGTGCTGCAGTAGCCAACACAAACAAAAAAAATACCAAGTTGTGGGGCTTTGTTGGGAAGGGTACAGAGAATAAGATGTATCTGAATAGATTTGACCATCTATGGAAGCACTGAAGTTATGGCAGGTTCGTGGTTTGGCTCCAGGCAGAAGCCTGAGTCCCACTCCGCTGCTTGCTCTTTCTCTGCCTCCATTGGAAGAGGGAAAAAATGGACAGAAAAGGGAACTTGTGGGCTGAAATAGAGACAGAGATCACTTACCAGTTGGTGTTGCAGATAAAACAGACTCAACTTGTTTAAAATTAATTTATTGCCAATTAATACATATATATGTTTAATTACTGAACATTATCAATTATTATTATTATCAAAGATTGATATTATCATTTATTTATTATGTTTAATACTAAGTATTATCAGATTTTTAAGAAAACAACAGAAATTCACAGGCAATCAGATACTCAAGGAAACTATCAGGGCTATGCCCCTTAGTGTCTTTCATCTCCCTACTGGATGCTGGGAGAGTAAGCCAGGCCTACACACTCTCCCGAAATACTATCTCATGTTGCCACTGTCTCAGACAATATTCTCTCTAATGCAGCACTGGCCTGCCCCACTAACAAAGTTCATTAACAGTGACAGATTGGCATACTTTTGCAAATTATTTTATATAGTATTTTAAAGTGGCCCAGCCACATAAATGAACTTCATCCCCCGCCTGCCTTTTCAAAAGTTTGCTTTTTAGCCAGTTCTGCAGAGGACCTGGAAATACAGACGGTCAGGGTCAAAGCTTGTGCCCCTTTCTAGTTGCATCCTGTTACCTTTCTCCCACTGACAAACATATCCAAAAAGGAAGAGGTAAACTAGGAAAGAGGATTCTCCTTAACAATGGAAGAACACCTGTGTGATTTAGGACAAAAATTATATTTAATGTTCCTCACTGGGAAATCTGCCTAATGACCAAACTATCTACTTCAGAGAAGATTAGGGCTTTCATTAGCATTTCCCATTTGATGGTCTTTGGAGATGTGGACTCTGCTGCACTGATTGATTCTCTTCACAGCAGATTCTTATTAAAAAGGAGGGAGTACAAGGATAAGCAGAAAATCAAGAGGATTTCTCTTCTCTGTGTATCACTGTGTCTCGTACAACAGAAATATCAGATCCTTGCTCATGCACTGGTATGAATGGCAATAGACAAGAGATGCATATTACCAGCATGTACATTCATACTGCAATATAATAAATTCTACTTTCAGCTGCTTTCTTTCAAGACTGCTTGTCTGAAAATGACCTGGATGAAATGAACATTGAAATAATGCGCAACAAACTGTACAAGGCAAGTTCTTGCAACATAACAATAATACTTGGGGTTTTAAAAGCATTTTAGAAAAGGAGGTCAGCATCATTAACCCTTTTTTATGGATGGGGAAACAGAAGCATGGAGAGACAAAGCAAGCTGTCTAAGGTCACCTGGATGGTAAGCCCAGGAATCAAATCCAGCTCCTCTGATTTCTACTCCAGTGTCTGAAGAGATTTCAAATTTTAGGTCTGCATCCAAAATCGAATTTAATATCTCATTAATGAAAAAGCTTTAGATGTCAGGCTAATATCCAGATCCATTTGTTTGTGAATAACTCTTTTATCCACCAAGTGCCACAGAACTGTTATCTACTAAATAATCCTGGGCAGACTTTTGGCTAACATTTATTTTTATTCATAAAAGGTAAATGTAATTTGAAAAAGGTCTAATTTCTTTGAGTCTAGATGGCATTTTTTAAATTAATGTTTTTGCTTAATTTTCATTCTTTTTTTTTAAATTATATTTAGCATTGCTATGACACACTAATGTAAGGATATTCATCTAATATGTGCCTTGTGTTTTCAATGTACTTTACAAATATTAGCACACAGGTCAATACTTTTATGGTGGTGTCTTTAAAGGCTATAGATATTTCATCCTGTTAATGGTTTCTCCCAGCATATTCTCTGCAGATTCTTTGTCATCTTTCACAGTGGATGCCCCAGACTGCAGGAAGTATTCTTAAAGTGATCCGATTGCATTAAGGGAAAAGAAAAAAAAATCTTCTATTAGAAATGATATTTTTTAATTCCCAATATGATATTTAATTCTTAAATACTCTGCTAATCTTATTATTCTTAACAATATCAGTTACTAATAAACTAGACACTTTCTATTTGATAACATACAGATTTGATTCTTATGTCCTGTATTTGTATTTGTAAATTTGTATTACAACAAACTTACAATTATTAAAACTAATATTTATATTTTTTCTTCTCACACTGCTAAGTGTCAGGAGGATCATTCTGCAAACACTTCTAAATTATTAACATATCCTTTCTCCTCTGCTTCAGCTGTCAATGTGATCAATTATGTTTCAGCTCTATTATCAGAACTCTACAGAATCTAACTAAAAATCCCATGCAGCAAATCCCCCTCGAGACATCTCTACTTAAAATTCACTTAATTGCATAGCTACTGACATCTTCCTTCAACAAGATTGGTGGAGTTGTGGCAAATGCATTCAGATAATATAAATGTTCCTTAAGACAGTATTTTGAAGGAGGGGGAGGCAGGGGGAACAACATTTCTGAGATACGTGGGGTCCTTCCTGCTCAGGTGTATTGAAATGGATGCAAAGGAGGGAGTCTTCAATATACCAAAGGGTTCTGCAGACCATTATTACAGAAACTTAGTCCACTGTTCTGTCCTAATCCAGGGTTTTGAAGGGTAGAGCAGTAGGGATTAGTTTGTGTATCCTCATAGTGCTGGCCAAACAGCCGTGGCATATACCCAAATCCCCTCCTCCACACTATAAACACAGAGTTGCCTTCAGCCATCTGCTTATTATGCAGTGGAAGCTCAATGGAGCTAAAGAAGTTCATTCTTTATGAATGCAAAAGAGAGCAAAGAAAGCATAATATTTGTTCTGTAACATCTTTTAAAAACATTTAAATATATATTGTAAGAACATGGTATTTGCATTTTACTATTCAATCCAGCAAAGTAATTAAGCACATAAATGAATTTAAATTCGTAGGTAGAATTATCAAAGTTAATGGAAGTATTTAAAAATGAGATTCATGACTATGTGGTCAACTTTTTAAGTAGCATTTAAAATATTTCTCTTCTTCTTTTTTGTAGTCTTATCTTGAGGCGTTCTATAAGTTTTGTGAAAAACAAGGAGGTACTACAGCAGAAATAATGAGACCCATTCTTGAGGTAAGAAAAAATTCACTCATTGTACATGAAAGTACTCCAAAATGCTTTTATAATTAAGTCACTTTGCTTTTCCTGTTTCTTCTCTCTCCACTTGCAGTTATTTGTCAGATGTTTGAATAATAACTCTGAGAGGTACTGAATTCTTTATTCTAGAATGAGTTTTACCTCCTGACTTGAGAAACAGATAGTCCAGGGAGGAGTTAGCCTCAGTTAATATTTTTCTATAACAGAACAAAAAAAAAAAAAAAGGTTCACTGATCTTACACTGTTGTCCCTTAACATATTTCTATATTATATAGAGAGAATAAAGGGAGCTCTTATATCTCCTAGAGCAAAATTAAATTTGGTATAGCTACATTCTGGCATTACTGTGTATGAATGAATCAATATTTTTTAAACTTCATGGCACCATCATGTTTATTTACTCTTCTATTAAAATTAATGGTTGAAGTTATAGTTGAATGGCATTCAGAAAAGTCCAACATTTCAGGATTTTTGTCTCAACTCAGAAAAGTTAAGCACTTATTTTTTCCATGGTATACAACATTCCTAGCACACTCATAATATTGAGTTCTCAGTATTCAGCTCTTTTTTTTTTTTTTTTTCCTAGATCATTTCCTTCCGGGAGGAAATAATCCTAACAATCCTTTTTCTTTCTTTCTTTCTTTCTTTTTAATTTTTTTTTTTTTTTTTTTTTTTCTGGGTAAGCAAAACTTGTACTCTGCAAACTGACTGAACAAAATTCACTGAGCTTTTATGACCTCATGCTAAAAGTCTACATTATGGGAGAGAGATACAAATGAGCCTAAATTATATTTTATGAAATAACATACTAATAGGACAATGCAATTTGATGTTTTATTTTACCAGTTCATAATGTTATGGTTACTTTCTAAAGAAAATATCCTTAATCAAGTTGAATTGTCCAGAAATTAAATATTTTTACTATTCCATTCTGAAAAACAAAAATCAAGAGATTGGTTGGCAGAGGTAAAGACATTTCTCAGTGATTCAGATTTTGCAGAAAGTTCATTTTTAGTTTGACATTCATGCTGAGAGATTACTAACTAGCATTGGGTTAAGCATATTGTAAAACTCTGTTTATACTAGTGCTAACAGTTTGGTCCATTATAAGCTCTTTTAAAATCCCTGCCTAATGTCAGCAAACTTTTCTCTAAATTTCCTTTTCTACTTTAATAATGTGAAGGTAGATTGTTGAGTTTACAAAAAAGCCCAAAATTAGTTATTCAAAAGAATACTGTTTATTTATTCTGCCAAAATGAGTTTTCTATTTTAAAATCCCTAAATCCTTGACCATCACATTGCCAACCTACCACATTGAAAGTACTGGTGATCTCTCTTTGGACAACAGATGTTGCATGTTTTACCCTGAATCTGACAAGAAATTGCACTGCAGCTAGTGCTGGGCATGTTATTAGGGTGCCTTGCTAATATTCAGGTAGCAGACACAGAGCTTCAGTTTTCCCTAAGGAAACCAAAGCAATTAGCAAATGGTCATCCTGTGACTCCACCCTCACCTGCAGCAATGAAGTGGCCCAAGTCACTGAATAACTAACTGCCTCCTGACATTACCCTCAATGGAGAATCTTGTGTGCCAATAATTTGATGAGTTAAGAGGTCTGGCTGGATAGGACCGATTCTGCAATTTTTCTCAAGCTGGGAACCACTCCAGGATTAGGCCCCATACCTGGTAGCATTAGTTGCAATTGCCTCTGAGCATGTTTTTCCAACAAAATATTACAAAGCTACCAGCTAAATTCTACATGGCTTTAATAGGTTAAAAAAGCAAAGCATTCATCCTTCCAAAACAGTTTCACTAGGGCCGATACGCCTGTTCGTATTAATAAGGCAAGTCAAATTTGGCCCTGTTACTCATTAGCTAGAAATCTTTTCAAGCACACTTATTTTCTTCTCATTATTTCTGTATTGTTTATTCATTTTCCTTACTCTGAAGTCAGTGCCAAAGGGCAGCTGGGTACCTGTTACAAAGTGTTCCAGTACATAGGAGTAGGACTTATGTGCTTCACTGCTAAATTTGTAGAACAGTGTCGCAATGGCATTTGTCAGTCTTTTTCAACAGAAAAGGGTACCTTTCTGCTTGAAACAGTTCAAAAGTTCACAGCACAGGAAAAGTTGCAAACTGCCTAAAATCTGCACATGCTGTATTTTCACTCAGAAATTTTTAGACACTTCTGAGTGGACACTTCCGTGTTCTTAAAAAATGAAGGTAAATAATAATAAAAGGAAGAAAGAAAGTCATAGTCAGTTTAGATCTCAAGACAAAAGAACAGATTTAAATCAGACAGAATTGGGTAAGATTATTTTTATTTGCCATATTTTTAATTAATGTTGTAAGTATGGCAGGTAAAATTTTGCCTTGTAGAAAACACCAGTGCAAGATCTAGTCAACTGAATGACCTTCAGTCTGCTGCTGCAGGGAAAATGTAGATGCTATAGCCTTTTAAAAGTGGGAGAAGAAATATAGCCCTTGATTCTATGTATTTAAAAATAACTGTTATTTGAAACATTTGAAAACTTTAACTTGGCAGGTAAACAACCTCCTCCACAGAATTGAATCATTGTTTTAAATATGTGCATTCAGAAACTATATTTTTCCATTTTTTTCATTCAACTTTTACTCTCAGCAGCACTTTGAGGTATCTCAGAACAGTGCTATTGATTCCTGATCCTTTCAATATATTAATATTATTATTTCTAAGACTATTATTTCGTAACTTCAAAGGGTGTGTGAGGAGATGTTTTGTCAACAACTTGTCAACCGAGCAGGGAAATGAGGAAGTAGCAGTGTTGATATTTTCAGTACAAAATTCACAGAATAAAAGCTGTGCTTGCAAAACACTGTTTGACCTTCTAGTTAAAATTTAACAAGTATTTGCAAACTAGAATTTCCAATTTGTAAATAAGATGTTTCTAATGCACAGTTTTATTTTTTAAGCCTCCATAGTTTAGCTTACTGAAAATGAAACAAAAACAAAACAAACAAGCAAACAAATAAACAACTGTTATTTTGAACTGAGATATCTAATAATGCCTGTTTATTCCTTATTTTATGCATTAAGTTTGAGGCAGACAGACGTGCTTTTATCATCACCATTAATTCGTTTGGCACTGAGCTGAGTAAAGATGACAGAGAGAAGCTATATCCAACCTGCGGAAAACTGTATCCAGAAGGCTTGCACCTGTTGGCCAATGCAGATGACTACGAGCAAGTGAAGTGTGTTGCAGATTACTATGCGGTATGTAATCTAATTTCTTAAAACAAACAAAAAAAGAAAATAAAAATACTTAACATCTCTTGATGTCAACAAAATTGTAACAAAAATTCACATAAGTTGAAAGCATTTTTGAAAGAATAAAGGATTCATCAAAGATACAAATACAAAAGATCCTGCAGAGAAATATATTGAATCAAAGGCCTTTGATATAAAGACAGAGTAACTTATTATCCTAATGCAATACAAAGTTCTTCTTACAGCAGTGTTTAAATACCACTAAATCACATCATAATAAACAAAACTGTTTTTACTTCATTAACCCTCCCCAAATTGAAGTTCACAGCTGCTGCCTGATTTTGGCACAAAAACATGTTATTTTAAAACAAGAGGATCAAATAATTCATGCCACACATGACTGCAAACCTCATTCTTTGCTAGTGTACTGTAAAAATAAAATGTTCTTAACATTTTTCCCTAAATCACAGATTGAATCCAAGAAGTAGATGGAGTTATTAATACTGATGCAGCTAGCACTGCTATTAAAGATGAACCAATATAGAACATTTGCTCTGTAAATTAGCTATGGTACTGTGATTACTTTTAATATTTAACCTACCTCAAAGTAGGTACACCAAACAAAATTATGTCCAGTCTATTGATTTCTCCATACCTGTTCCTGTGCACAAGCAGAATGATAGAAGTACGTTACCATATCAAATGTGGGACAGAGCGAGTATATTCATGTGATGGTGGGACATTTAGATGAATTTGGGAACCATTGTACTAGACCTATATTGTACTGCTACTTTATAGGAAAATCATAACCAACACATGAAGAAGCAAAACACACAGAAAGGTAACATAAGAAACAAAGTCAAATATGTCTGTGCATATTGCAGAATATTCCAGTTACATATCAGACTGATGGATTACAATATTAATGCAGATAAAGCAAATCTAGCTGACTACTGGAATAAAATGATCACTCGTGAGGATCAGAGTTCAGGGTTTTGGCTCCATTTACAACTCTGGCTCTGATGGATACTATTTGTACAAGAAGTTCAGTACTCTATATCCAAAGGAGTGAAAGGTCATGTGTCATTTTGCAGTCAGTCTCTTTCAGTGCCTTCAGAAAATTACTTTAAGCTGTAGGAAATGACAATAAAAACCACAAGAACAAACACCTTTTTTTTCCTTCTATTTATTTTTGGTGACTATATGCTTTCAACTTTTGATTTATAGAAAATTGTAATCTATACATGAGTTCCACACAGAAAGATTACTTAATGTAGATTAATTAATAAAGCAAGGTAGCTGTGATGCACAAAATGCAAAAGTTCCTTACTTCTGTTGTGTGATTGTCTATGCTTTCAGGAATACAAGGCTGTGTTTGAGGGTGTAGGGAGTGACGCTGGAGAAAAGACACTGGAAGATGCATTTTTTGAACATGAGGTAAGAGGGTCTAACCATAAAATATAAAAATGAAAGTTAACCCCCCCCCCAAATAACATTTAAAACAATGAGATACTATGCTTTTGCTTCTACTATATTGCATCATTCAGTTTTATATTCAAAAACGCAGAATTGTTATGACTGCCAACTTTTCAATGAAATGAAATAGGATTAACCTTTTTTAAATAAAATAAATCCCAGGGCATTTTTTTTTGAAGAATAGCTATAGAACTGTCAACCCTGATAGCCTACCTGAATGGCATACCATGTAAAATGCTTAGTGAAATTTCCCTTGAATAGTCTACTGAAGAAGGTATTTCACCACTGCCCTTTACTTTTTACTTGCCTCTAATGCTGCTGTAGTCTGTTACCAAAAGAGATAACCAGAGATGACATTTCAGTTATATTTCTACTTGAGTCTCCTAATCAGTTATGATTGCAAAATTACGTAGAAATCTTCATGATGAAAGCTCCCGTTTAAAAATCCCGCTTGCTTTCTTTAATATATTACCATAATACTTGTTTAATCTTTTCCACAGGTAAAGCTGAATGTGCTTGCATTCAATAACCAGTTTCATTTTGGAGTATTTTATGCCTATGTGAAATTAAAGGAACAAGAATGCAGAAATATCGTATGGATTGCTGAATGCATTTCTCAGAGACACAGAACCAAAATTAACAACTATATTCCAATTTTCTAAATCTGAGAATTTATAACCCTACTGTGCTTGAAAAGAAGTAATATTTCATATAATAGAAGAAAAATGTTATTTTAAAAGTTAACTCTTATGTGTTGAGTTGTATTAGTGATTCTCCTTCTATAGTGCAGTGTGACAGAAAAGTAATATAGTTATGGATATATGTATCAGGAAATATTAATGGACTCATTCATAGCTTTTGTGCCCATTTTAATTTAAAAGATCAATAAAAAGTCTCTGGAAAGGCCTTATATGCATATTCATTTTATCTCGTGGAAGTAAGTTTTACACCAAAGATGTTTGTAAAGCTCTTTAATGCTTAACTTTGATTAACAGTTTTTTCAAAACCACTACTTCTGTCTTACACTTATAGTCTTCTTCATGGCATACAAGATCTTACCACACAAAGGTCTTACCACACAAACAGAGATAAACTTTAGGGTTACTCTGAGAGTCCCCTCAAGGAATTTCAAGAGGGAGCTTCCTGAACCTTCGTAACTGTGAGATGTCTCTGGAGTTAAGTGTAAATATGTAAGTGGGATGTCATGAACATGTCTTCACTTACTTCTTTACGGTCACTTGAGGTGCACCATAAGTGTCCAGCAGGTGTCTGATCCACTTCACAGCAATATAATTATCTCCTCCAGCCACACCAAAGATACCGACTTCATGTATGCACTAGGAAAGATTATGAAACATGAATGAAAATACCAGCCAAGTCTGTATCAGTTTTACATCAGGCACAAACAACACCAGCTCTGAGCTATTTAGGACCTGGCTAAGATCAGTAACTAAAAATAGAGCAGACAGTTGAAGCCAGATTGTAGTAGGACAAGATTAATTCTGCTGAGGAAAAAGAAAGGATTTTGAAAACCTCATCAACATTCTGCCTTCAGAATCCATTCAAGAAATTTGCCCTCTTGTATTTCAAACAGGCTATACCTTGATTTTCTGCATGATTTCTTAGCTTCAGGCTGGACCACAGAAAATCTCAATCTTCAGCTGAGTATGTAATAAAATCCATTTCCTGCTGAGTAAACAGAATATATATATATATTATATATATATATATATATATATGATGTCAACACCTTAGAGTTATGGAAGACATTCAGGCATCATGTTTTTAAGAACTGAGATATATCTCTCCTTGTAACACATACATGCAGACATATATACATACATAAAAAACAGAAAACATCACACTTTTTGTAGCTAAAACTGCACTGCTTAAACTGTAAATGTAACCAATGGGTTATATCCCAGGACATCCCATACAGATTTAATGAAGAATTTGGAAGATTTTCAATATTTTGCTTTATCATGAATCAGTAAGAACTTTAAATAATTACTTTAAAAATATTTTCATTTAGAAATAATTTAGTAGGCATTTAGGAGGATTGCCTAAATAGGCATAATTGTAAAAGAAAATAATAAAATCTTATTTCCATATTTAGGCTTCTTTATTCTGTAAACCTAGTAATCCAGAAGCAAAACAAAACAAAATACCCTGACCTGTAAGATGTCTGCATTGCAACTGCAATTTCATTTTGGAATGTGCATCTGGAATGTGTATTTCTTAATTTGTATTTCCCATGCTAATCTTTGACCAACATTTTCCAGTTCACACCTATATTGCAAACTATATCATAAACTGCAGAAAAAAAAAAAAAAAAAAAAAAAAAAAAGCAAGAGGGCTGCATTGTCTCGAATTTGCATTTTCCACATAGTTTAGTAATTGCATAAGAAAAAAAAATTAAAATGTTATGAGCAGAAGAACAAAATCAACTGATCTAGGACGCAGAAACTGAATTCTTGCCTTTCAGTGCAGTATTTATAAGAATACTTTTTCTGTGCTGATAGATCAAACCTCCCTACTTGAACAAAACAAATCAGCTGGCTTTCTGCCAAGAATTTTCTGAAGTGATTTGAAGGGGAAAGAATCTGCTCTCCACCCTAAATCATTCTGTGCCAGGGAAGATATGCAGCTGCTGTTGCTACAGTCCGTGGACACTGTTAGCTCAGAGAGAAATGAGTAGGAGTTGCAGCTTACACAATTATGTTGTCAGCAGAACTGGTCTTTAAACTATGGAAAAAACAGCATGAGTGTTGATTTTTTATTTTTATTTTTTAAAACCAACTTTCTAGATATTTGCTAAGTAAGCACAGGAAGTAACAGGCATTGTCTGTACTTCATTTAAGAATAAGCAACAGAGTCGACAGACTAAGAAGGAAATTGGGACTTCAGAGTTACAATTCCTCAAACACCTAGCTTTTTTTACAAATAGTATAATTTAAATTACTTTCTTGTTAACAAATTAGCCTCCACGCTAGTCTATATACATCTATACACAAGGAAAAATATTATAACATGTAATCTCTAACAATATCTACAGCGGAAGTCCAGATCACAAAATCACTACTACAAGCATCATTAACTTAGTAATGATCTGTCACTTTGTGGAATAGGGAAATATGAGACAATGAGCTACTTTTCTTGTTCTTCTTTGCATTTCTCAACAGGAACTTGTGTTCCCACGCTTAGATGACTAAACTTACATAGGCAAGTTTGTTCAGTATGATTATCATGACTATGCCCCTTTGCCTATGTCTTCAATGTGAGATGAAGAACAGGACCAGGATCGAACTTCTGCTGAGCTCTGATAGCTGTGAATCTTTCGTTCTCTTCATTTGCTGTAGCCCAGGCTTGAAGTACTCACAAACAGCTCAGCATCACTGAACTGTGGATGGACAGGGCTGCAGTGTTTCAAGAACTGCCCACGAACAATCCCTCCTTCCAGCACAAATGATAATTTGCATCCATGCTTGAAAAAGAATATTGTTCACTTACAGAATGAACAAGAGCAGAACATGATCTTAAGACTAAATCTGAACCTACAATCAGTCAACAGTCATAGAGACTCTCTTATTCTGGTTCTAGCAGTTCCAACATAACTTTAAGGTAAAAATAAATAGAATCCAATACCATACTTGGCCTATTCTGAATATTTATTAAAGCTAATATTGTGCAACTTAATTTTCTTTCATACATGACAATATGGTGCTTCCTGTTTTTAATAATTATGCCTAAGTAACACAGTATATTTAACTTTTCAACAATTCTACTTAAGATCAAAACAGCAGATCCAAAGTATGTGGATGGAAGGATGGTTGGCCATCATTCTATTTGCATCGGAATTATGAAGTTGTTAGCATGAAGATTAATGGCTTAAAAAAGAGATGAGACAAAGTCCCATGATATGCTGGACAAGTGGAGTACTTTACTAAAGAGTGGGAAAATGGTGTAATATAAATCACAAAAATAAATGACAGTGACGTCTATAAGACAGTCAAAATAGTGTATAAGATACAGGAACTGTTCTCAAACACAAAATAAATTATTCAATATATTGGGATATCTCCTGAATGACAAATGAGAAAAGCAAGTCATGGAATTCAAGAAATAACAAGACAAACCTCACAAAGAACCCACATAAGGATTTCATATTAATGACACACAGTGAGAGAAACATTTGAGAATTAGATAGTTTAAAAGATTTTTAGTAAAATCCATTAAAGTCAAATAAAGCAAAGTATTTGCATTTTCAGCTACACTGATTTAAATCAGTGTGGAGGAGGGGATTTGGGACAAGTACTGCATTCTCTTTATATTGTTCAGCACAAAAGGCAAATGACAGCACTCAAATAATTACAGGCCAGACCTAAACTCATCAGAATTGTTTATAACTACAGCAACACTTTAGTGAAGTTTGGCTGAGCCCTACATGAGTGTTGTTTACAACCTCTGACTGCAGTTACCAAAAATCCAACCAAAAAAAAAAAAAAGCAAACAAACAAAACAAACAAAACAAACAAACAAACAAAAAACCACAAAACAACAAGATTGAGTATGCACAGCTTGGGGACCAATGCTGCTTCTTCTCTGGACAAATAAAGAAGCAAAGATGAGGAGGTCACATAATCTCTGTCCTTGGTAAAAAAAAAATCTAAAAACTCAAAAGCAGAAATTAAATAAGCTTCTCTTCCCCCCACCCCCCCACCCCATAGATTACAAAGGAGTTTTGACAGAAATATCTAATTTAATATATATATCTTGTAGCAAAAGATGACTGAGCCATCATAACTGTTACAAAACTGAAGTGTTTTTATCAATCATCTGCTACACAAAGAGGGAGTACCGACACTGTTACAAACGTGTAGAAACCAATAGAGACAAAATAAAACAGAAGTTTATTTATAGCAAATATTATGACTTTTGTAAATGTATGAAAACCACAAACTCCAAATTACTCAGCATGTTATAAAATCATCTTGCTCAAAAAATTAACAAATGATTTAACAAAATATATAAAAGTACAATAAAAGCTACCATAGGTCATAGTCCACTAGTCTGCTCTTAAGGAAAAACAAACAAAAAAGAGCAATATTCCTTTTGGAGTCAGTGACAGCAGGGTTAGAACCTCTGGGGTTCTATATTTTCTTATATATATACTTTTATATATATATATATATATCACATGTATTTATAGCCCCATTTGCTGTGGGCCTGTAAGTTGTATACAAATATATATTTATATTTGTATAATATTTGTATATATATTTTATATATATATATGAAAAGCCTGAAGCTGTTCTTAGAGCTGCCCAGTATGTTAGACTGCTGTCCAGCAGGCTGCAGCAGCCAGGATGCTGAGAACTGTTGTGCTAGGTGGTTAACCAGCATGGTCACTGTGCCCAGCACAGGTCACAAAGTACTGAGCAGCAGATAACATTTTTCTTAGAAACCTTACGTGTATTAGTGTTGATGGCCAGTGATATCTATTTCTTTGAGCACATTTCTCTAGCACTCCTGGTTGGCAGGAGGCAATGACATAGAAGTTCTGCTGACATTGTTATCACTAACTTCCCTCTCTAGTGTCCATGATCTATCGTTAGAGGACTTCTGAGGTTCAGAGGTTTCAATGTCTGACTAATTAAACAAATCTATTCAATTTAGTATATCGGGAGCCAACCACATGAACCCTCCTTATTTTGATCACTACAAGCATGTGGAAAACAAACAGCCACTGCTAGTAAAGTATGCTAGTAAATGTGACTGCATAGAATCACGTCATTACTTACGTATCAAAGCTCTATTTCTATCATTCTAATGCATTTAAAGGTGTGAGCTTTAACTTTTTTTTTTTTTTTCTTAAAAAGAGCTGTAACACTTTACAGCTTCCACCATGAAACCATGGCTATCAATCTATAAGTAATCCTATCAGCGCAGCTTTTTGCTCCCATGGTTTTCAGATCAGTCCTTGCTATTGAATCACAAGTAGTAGTTTTCTAGTTTATCTTAATCTCTCAGGACCTTATCCTTACCAAAGCTTAAGTCAAGTTTTGTATTTAAACAAATTCTTGCCAAAAGTGTTAACTCATTGATCAAAATGCCTGCCTTTCTAGTCAGGCCTACTCATTCTAACCACATGTTCATTAAATGCTATTTTATCTAAGTGTCTCTCAGTAAATCAAATATTTAATTGCAAAAGTCTTCAAGAGGTGTGGGCCAGACCTTGAACAAACATTCCGTCTAGCTGTCCAGTCTTGTCCTTGATGTGGAACCTTCAGGTTCCTTGGAACTAACTGAAGAAAAATGTTAAGTCACTGAAACAGATTACAGCTACTCGCTCAAGAACTCAGAGTACTGTGAACTCTGCAACCTGAAACTGGATTTGAGACCTAGCAGGATAATAAACAGGTAATGAAGTAACTAGAAAGTTCTTTCCTGTGAGTATTATGAATAGGAATCAAACCCAAAGCCAACTGCAGGTGGGAAGAGTGGTTTACTAATGGGCATTATTGACTGGAATTAAACTGAGTAGTCCATGTACTGCTTTGATGATCTCAAGAAACGAACAGAAAAAATGCCTGCTATCATAGTTTAGTAAGTGTATATAGGATTGATTAATCTCAGAAGCCTCTTTATAGATATCTGGGACTTCCGGCTCCAAAGGAAAATCACTGCTATGGGAAGGTCCATACTGTTCTTAAATATCAACCAATGAACGGCTTCAGAGACGACTTGCCCCTACAGGAGACTGAAACAGTACAGCTCACTAAGTAAACTAAGCTCTTCTGATGTTTCTATGGTTTCTTGGCAGCAGGACAGTCAGTGAATACCCATTTTGTGTGAAATAACAGACAAATAAATTTTGTAAATGGCAGTTCAGAACAATAGGGAGAGTCTCATTTCTGGGTGTGAAATAAACAGATATGGTTTAGTATCTCACAACAGTTTTAAACAAGACCTCTAATGCTGAAAAGGTTATTTGCAACTATGGCTATGCACACTGGGAAAGTGGGAGAAAGATTCTGAAGTAGAGACAACCACTAAGGAGATACGGGAGCCATAGAATGGTTTGGGTTGGTAGGAATGTTGAAGTTCCAACCAGTTCCAACCCCCTGCCACGGGCAGGGACACCTTCCCCTAGACCAGGTTGCCCAAAGCCATGCACGTACACCCATAACCAGCATTACCTCAGACATGCTTAGGTTCAGTTTTAGCCAGCTGTTGCTTTTCTTTAAATGTTAAGCTGGACAATATAGGGAATGTACTATCTGAGATGCTGACAGAAGACAAAGTTGACCTAGCTCTCTGCCTTCTAATAGATTTAAATTATTTTTTCTTCTTAGGCTTCGCCCTTTTGGGCATAAAAGCATGTATCATATTCCCCTTTTGGGAATAAAAGCAACAGCATAGTTCCATACCAGTAATAAGTCTCTGAAATGCTACAGACAAAACACGTTTACAAAACAATATTCACTTGTATTCTAATGAAGCGATAGCAATTAAAATGTGGGAGCTCTCACATGTCCTACTCCCTGATTTTGCTTACAAAATAGGTAAGATATGTAGGTATGTTTTAATTTGAAATACGATATCTATAGCTCTTAATCAAGATAATGAGGCCCCTCACCCATTAGCAGAGTACACAATTAAAGCACTAAATACTGAAAGTCTGCCAGGTACATGGCTACCTCACAGGGTGTCCTAACATTAAGATTTGTTTCTTCCCATGCACTGTCTGGACTGCTTAAGCAACTCAAAATGGATCCTGCATACTGAGCAAAGAGACATATTGCTGATTAACAGCAAATGCTAAGCATAGGGCATATCTATACTTCACAGAAGCATAAGTGAGCAATCCAGTGCTGGAAAAGGTACCTGTATCTAATCAGCATCTAGAGGCTGCTCCTACATATGGATGCCAACAGCTGCATTAACTTATCAATTAAAGCCCTCTGCAGGGAGAAGATCTTGGGCTTGGTCCCTGCTGCGAGAACCAATTCTTTATCTCTATTCAACAGAAAAAAGAGCTGAAACAGTTTTTTTGACTGGCTCTTGAACAACCCAGGCTCAACGAAGCATTCTAACCAGCATAATTTTAAGGCATGAACTTGCACAACTAAGACATTGGAAACCAGATGAAAATGGGCCCTGCAACCAACAGATCTCTGGTCTCTGGATGTCTTGCATATGTACAGAGTGACTCTGCATGACAGGAAATGACTTGGAGTTGCACCAGTTCCTTCTCCTAAGCAAGTTTAAGCAAGACCTAGTCACTAACTTGTTCAGACTGAGACAATTCTGAGCAGCCAGTAAAACCAGCAAACAACTGGAAAACTCTGGAATCAAATAACAGGTGAATTCAGACATTTCGAAGAGCTGAACAAAATTTGCTTGGAGCAATTTTAGAATCAAAACCTTCAAGCATGCCAGAGTTCTGTTTTCAATGCCAAAGTCCTAATTGGTTTAAGTCCTATAAACAAAACAAAGTGGAAAAATATTAACACGTTCATGCTAGTGGATCAAAGAACAGAGTGATTTCCCAAGGCCACTTTGGCAAAAGAGACAAATACTGAACACACATTTCTCATGCCACAGCCTGGCATTTCCATCAGAAGATTCTTTTTAAAAGATTTATTTCCCCAGATACCCCCGATAATCTCACCAATAACGCACAGCTCTCCTACCCATCCCGTTCCCCCCCCCCCCCCCCCCCCCCTTCCCCACCCCCAGGAGTTGATCAAATTATCATCAAAGAATAACTACCCTGAAAAGACTCTGTTTTCTCTGCTGTTGTGCTAAGCAACTGAAACAAAATCAGTCTTTCCTTGTAGATCACATTTTCTAGATGCCTGATAAAATCTGTTGGTTTGCTCTGGACTCTTTCCAATTAGTCCACATCTTCTGAAGTGCACCAATTCAGATTAGTTTTGGGCACAGCACCAGGCACATTAGTGACAATGATGATTATTGAAAACTCTCTCAAAACATTTCTGTTTGTGCACTTATAGAGGGCACAATATAAGTGGAAAGAAAAATAAATAAAACCTTTTGGAAATTTAAGCCTCCCAAAAGAGTTCTATCACCTACTCAAGGATGATGGAAAACAAAGTCTGATTATTATTCAGACAGTAAGTCACAGAAAGAGCAAATAGCTGACATATTCTGGCTAAGTCAGACTGCATCCAGAATGGCGACAATGATCTAATTCCACTGAAAGAAAAACAGTTAGACGGTCTATATGAAATCAGAATTCAGAACTATACAGATTAATATCAAAAGCTGCCATAAGCCTGAAAAAGTATAATGACATAATCTGATGGTATTTTGATACCAGCTCAGAACTGTCCAGCTTCATAGAAATTTTGTTTGAAGACAAACAAAATGTATTGATGTATTTCAAGCAAAGTGTCTGAACCCAACTAAGGGGGGGAGGGAGGGAGGGAAGGCAGTTTTTCATCTTATCTGCTAACATATACAAAGTTAATACTAGCTGCAATAGGATGAGTTTTAAAAGATTAGCATTAGTGTATGTTAACATACAAACAGATAAGTTTGGGTGCAGTTTCCCCTTGGCTAAGAAAAGTGATGCTCACACACAGCTCAATGGCTTCTCTATCCGTAACACAGAATCTCAGCATAACTAATGCCAAATTTTCAGAAAATAATCTATCGTTCCCCTGTTACAAATGGAATCCATCAACTTAATGGAAGTTACAGCAATTCTAAATGGTCGCGTATCTTTTTATACCTTCATGGTGCATGACAGAGCTACCCTCCACAGTCAGGCAGGCTCTTATAGTCTCAATATAAGAAAATGCTCAACAGTGAAGGAGCCTGTCCCAGAAAGAAGACTGAATAACAGCCAGACTATTACTCAGCAGAAAGAAAAAACATGTTCTGTGGCAAAAAAAAAAAAAAAAAAAAAAAAAAAAAACACTCTTGTAAAGATGAAATTTAGGCTGTGAAACAAAAAATGTAATACTTTTTGTCTTCTTAAAACAATGGCAAAGGATTTTCACCTCCTACCTATATTCAGGTATTCATAGTGGCCTATATAGAAATAAGAGTTATCATTACTAAAAAAAAAAAAAAAAAAAAAAAAAAAAAAAAAAAAACCACAATTAGGGTTGCTTTTTGCCAAATTAATACAATATCTTGTTCCTGTTTTCTTCCAGGCTCCAAGCTACATGAAATTAATTAATAAGCTGCTTCCAGGATGTGTCTTACTCCCATTCAAAAGCAATGAAAAATTAAATTTATCATATTTAATCCCCTTACTCTCTCAAAGAGAGTATTGGGTAAAAGCAAACTTTGATGTATATGCGAATAGTGAAGATGATGAATTTAAACCAGCCTAACCTCTCATCTGGTTTTTGAAAGTTAGATGCTTAGGAATTACACTGCCTTGACAGACAGAACTACATTCATTAGAAAAAGTCTTCAGGCAAAAACACAGAATGAAACAACAACAAAACCACCACAGAATAAGCTAATTCAGTATTAAAAGAAAAATAAAAACACTATCCCTGCACTCCTTATAGAAGTCTTCATAAAATGGTCAACATTTCATGACACTATGGATTATGTACATCACAGAAGTTAAAACCAGCCAGTTTAAGGGTCATGTCTAATGACTGAACTCAATGGAAATGCTTCCATTACAGTAACTTTCTCTGATCCATTTCACATTTGCTCAACAATCTATTAACAGTGATTTTCAGAAGTTTTTTAAATATAAGAGAAAACATTTTTTAAAAATTTTGGAATTTTAGATAGCAGTTTTTGCACTAAACCATGTAGAAAAATATGTTCAGTTTGCATAGACCTTTCAGGCCAGCAGTGCAAGAAAATAGAAAATTAAACTGAGATAAATAGCTGAATACTGGTGATGCTAAAGAATAGAAGAGATTTTGATGACTGACAATCTTGGGGCAAAGAGTCAGCTACTCTAACTAATGATTAAAAAATTAATTAAATTCCTTCATAAAGATCACTTTACTTAATTCTTCTGTCTGGAGCCTATCTAGCATTCCTAGTTATGTTGACTAACAAAAAAACAAAAACAAACAAACAAACAAACAAACAAACAAAAAACAGTTGGTTACAGCTCAGTCTTGTTATCAATTATTTATTTGCAGGTATTTCAGTATATTCAAATTACAGTGAATCCTTTTAAATATACACAGTTTTTAACTTTTACACTTAATCTGTATTTCCATGCCTTTTTTTTTTTTTTTTTTTTTTTTTTTTTTTTTTTTAATATAATGCCCTCTCTTCTCCATTACAAAGTAATCCAAATTGAGTAAGGATGCAATTACCACATTTTAGCTCTTGTCCAAGCCTTCTGCTTGCTATTTGGCCACTGGTAGTGCAGCTAGCACAGCTGATGAAAAAAAAAAAAAAAAATACCTTGGAGACAGCAAATCCTAGCATGTAGACCACTATTGTGCATAGCATTTTATGAAAGAAGTCTGATTCAATAATACCAAGAGGCTAATGTAATTGAACCTGACCAGATTGCCACAGCTTTGCAGAAAGCCAAAGCAATAGTCTGCTATGAGCAAACTATTTCAGAGTAACTCTGCAACATCTATGTCTTAGAAGGGAGAATACTCATGCAGTAATATCTCCACTTATTTCTGCTTTATTTATTTATTAATTTCCGTTTCAAACTGTTTCTGGCCTTGAACCTATCCGAAAATTTAAAATCCGTCAAGTTCAAGGTGAGTTACTACTAAAAAAAATGTGTCATCCAATATTATGAGAGTTCTCACTTTGTTGCTAGATGAATATTTTACCCTTTCTGGTTCATTGAGTTACAGTTTTGTTAACTTTCATAAAATAAATGTGAAATTAATCTTGTATCCCAAGACAAATCAGCAAAATTGGTCTGACTTCCCTGAATACTGCTGGACTCGCATGTTCATTATAAAAGTTAATGTGATACTTTTTGGGAAAGAGGGGAGAATACAAGGCTTTTACAGTTGAGAAAAACAAGTTAACTCTCTCCCCCCAAAAGTAGTTTTTAATTTCATTCATAATAAGATCTGTATCACTGGGGACATTGGTCTTGCTAATTGACTTTTTTTTATTATTATTATAGGTAAACAACACGTTAGAACATTGCAGCATTTTCAAATAAACCATTGCTTTACTGGCAGTAAGTATCAAGAAACATTACTGGAAACCTGTTATTGCTGGAAAAGCATTTTTGAATGTTGTGCAGAAAAGTACAATAATCAAACATCTTAAAGAGTTACATTAGTCAATATCACTTTTTCCTTAGTAAATTTTTGGAAGGAGGATGAAAATAAGTCATGTTTTCAGGGTTCCAAAATTATTTTTGGCATATAACACAAATTACATGTAAACAGTACACTTTCTAGTTAATCAGTCCTCCATAAATACTGAAATAGTTTTTGTTTAGTTCTAGAGAGGAAAAAAAACACCTTTAAAAGAACAATGCACCAGCCATGTTATATCTTTCATTGCCAAAACTAGCTGTTGTTTCTCCCTTAGGAAATGCTGGACAGAATTTTTAGCAAAAAAATAGGAATAAAAAATAAATTAATTATTATTAATAATAACATATACGACCAGCAACCTTGTAGATTTCTGTTATTACATGTGATCCTTCTTCCCTCAGCTTTCTCAGTTCAACCTTGCATTCATTTTTCTGCTACCTATCACCCAATGAATGTAAGACAGATGGTGGGTAGTTCTACTTTCTGAAAATAAGAACCATCCCTGAGGCTGTGTTCATAAAACAATCTTTTGGTACAGTATCTCACGTCAGTTCTGTAATTCACTCAGTGCTTGGTAGAGAGCCAAAGGAGATACCTACAGTTCACACACAGAGATGTGCAAGATAGGACTCACCCTTGAAACACACAACAAAACAAATGTATTTGAGTTTATCTCCCATATATATCTTACAAATACCTTTGCATATAGGAATCTATGCTCTTGAAAATTCTCAAGAAAGCCTTTTCTTCAAAGCCTTACACATGACAGAGAAATTGCTGTGGATAAACATGGATTTTCTAAATGAATGTGTTTTCACTTGGAGCTTACTTCTGTCCACTATATGGCAAATACTTGAGACTACAGCAGGAAATACTACTTAACGCTCATTGAATTACTTGTGACACTGCCAATATTTTAGCGATCATATATGTATAACAAACTAGTTTTCCAAATCAACTGATGTCATCTAGGTGAATGCAGAAGACAAAAAAGTGGAAGAATTGCTCTATTTCAAACTGATCTCTTGCCCATCTGTCAGATTTGTGCTGAAACTTCTGTATTGTAAACTGAACGTGCAGAATGTGAAAGTAACACTACAATTCATTTTAAATGCTTTTAAAGAGCAACATACTCTGATTTCTACAGTAAGCATGCATGTGTTGTTCCATATTAATATTTAATTGGTTAAAACACTCCTGTATAAGTCATGAGAGAAGTTTTAAAAATAACAATTTATAAATATTCTTATTCCCCTTTGTGTCTAAAAGACTTTAAATATCAAATAAAGTATACATGAGTATGAATTTTGTATCTCATTTTAACTATACAACATGCACAAATTGCTAGTGAAACTTTAATTACATTCTGGGGACAATGTCTTATAGCTGAGAATAAGAAAGCCTAAAGCAGTATAGAAATTTCTAAGGTAAACATTTTCCAGTCTATCCCCAGTTACAGTTTAAATAGTCATGGAAGAAACTGTTCACCGAGATTACTGTTCTACTATGGATGTGTATTGCCTTAATAATGAAGTGAACATAAATTACTTGAAACATTGGAGTTATACATACAGAAACATAACAGTAACGATACTGCAAATACCTGGGGGAAAAAAAAAAATCATATTTTTAGAACACATGCATGGAACTATAAGTCTATTTTATTTACTGTACTATCTTGGCCTAAGTCTTATCTCCAGTTCAGGAAATGAAGTGATGGTTTTCAGAGATAAAAGGAGTACTAGGGCTTGAGAAAAAAAAGTTTGCAGTTAAGAATATAAGAAAGGTCAGAGAGGCAAGTCAGGAAAAAGCTCAGGTTCACGATCTTTGTTTTTCTTTAGAAGAAAAGAAAACTGTGTTTTCATGAAAGTCATGAGTTTTGCACAGAAATGCAATATGGACGTGTTCTCTATCAAAGGAAGAGTTCTTAAATAGAGTTCACAATTCTTAAATAACCATGAATGTTATAATAACCCATATAGTGTTAAGAGGAAAAAATAGATGGTTAAGTCTCAGAAAATACCAAATTGAAGATTTGGATTTCTTATTTTTTCCAGATAATGCTCAGAAAAGGGTCGTGAAAAGACAAGTAACTTGCAGATAAAACCAATGTCTGACTGGTTCACTTAGGCCATGCACTCACAATGGGTGAACACAATTTACACACACTTGTGAATTTTCAGTTCTGCTACCTTAATAGCTAGATAAAAGAAAAAGGACATATAGTAAACAAAACCTTGATTCCCTTTTACTGTGGTCCCCAGAGCACTACATTTCTCAATCTTTTAACTGAAGAAGCACTTAACCTGTAGAAATAAGTAAGTAAGTAAGTAAATAAATAAATAGAACCAATCTCACATTTCAAAGACCATCTTGCACTTACTGTTACAAAGTAGTCGCAATTGCTTTCTCTTACAGACAAATACAAAGATACAGAAATTATCCTAAATTTATTTTCCTCTTCCATTTGGCTTGTATGGCCTGAATGAGACCATGTGTGTGCACAAATTTCTGGCTTTGATTTTCTTTCTGAGTTCCCCTTTTATATGTTATTGACCATCAATAACTATCAGACTATCGGCTTCATAGCCTTGCTTTAGGTGATGCTGCAGTTAAATCACATCACTCAGTGGTACGGGAGCTAATAAAGCTTGGTCTCCTAAAGATTTTTTTCTCATGGTTGATTGAGTCTGGGGCCTAAGAATGCAATTCCAACTGAAGCCTTCTTTTACAGCAAGCATCCATAAGGGCTGGCTGGCTTATTGCTTACTATTTATCTCCCCATTCTTTGGTGATTAATAGCACGCACTTTAATGATATAGCTTTTCCTTTACCTGTAGACCTTCCAGGGGGCATTTGCAGAAAGTACCCTGCTATCTATTTTTTGAAAGTTTGTATTTGCCTGCCTGTTTAAGACACATTTGAAGTCGGCCACCAAATTCAAAAGTTGTGGAGGGGTAATTGGTCAGTGAACACACATTCACTCAACATAGATCCTACTTCTACAGGAAGTGACACTAAAATCATTTTCCATACTCTGTTTTGCTTTTCCAAAACTCATTGTCTATTTATTGCAGAGAAAAAAATAATAAAGCTACTGTAATATGAATGGAACAAAACAACCTATTCCTGTCACCTTATTTCAATGACCCTCTCATACATCATGCCTTTCTCTTCCTTCCCCTGGCTCCACACTGACTTGCTACGCTCCCACACTCTTCTGGTGCATACCACTTACTTTCATAAAGCAGGACTAGAGTCCCTCATTCTCCATTACCTGACTTTTATCTCCTCAGACATCTCAGCAACACCCAGCTTACTAATTATCTGCTCCCAACCTCACCCTACCTGAGACCTGCTTCCAACCCAGAAGTGCAGCCATGCTTCAAAACAGTGACCCTGTATGAGGCAAGGACTTCAGACAGGCTCAACTTTTTTTCTGCTACAATTTCAAGAAATGTGAATTCATGTTAGTAAATTACACACTATTGCAGTGTGGAAACGGCACTTGATAAAAAGGTACTGTACACTTTGTCTACGTTTCAAACACTTTCTTGTGAAATTTGTTTTTCTGAGTTTGGAGAAGACCTTGCAGTATCAGACTTAAACCAAAGCAAACAGGTATGTTCCCTGCAACAGGAGATGAGACATACTGGTTTGTACATGATTTATTTTCACAAAGTAAGTCTTACATCTTGTGAGACAGCCCACCAGAAATAACAACGCTTTCAAAAGTTGTTTTCGTTGACTTTTAGGATTTGGCACACAAACCTGAATGCTTACATGAAAAAATAATAAATTCATTGCTGGTTCACCAGTGCCTCAGGGATGAGTAACAGACCTGAAAAGATGAAAATGTCAAGGTACCGAAATAATTGTACTCCCAAAACACGAAGCCATTTTGGAAGATGCTTGTATACAGGGAACCTACACTTTATTGGACTGTAGATAAAAATAAATGGTTTTTACCCCTCTCAGCCATTCACTTGTCCTTTACAGGTACAATTTTTGGATTGTAACATTTTGTTTTGGATTAACACTTTTTTGGTGTTGTTGTTGTTGTTGGTGGTCCAGGCAGAGGAAAAAGATTCTCCTTTTATTTCCAAACTTCTAGGTAAAGAAACTGATATTGTGTAAGACCAGAGCACCAAGGAATTTTATTGATTTCTGCTAACTGGAAGTCAAGTCTTTGCAATTTGTCTGTTTTTAATTTCTCCATAATGCTGCTTAAAAACAAAATAAAACAAACAATATTTTAATGTAATCAGCCAGAAAATTCTTGCTAGGCATCAAGTTAAATCAGGTGTGGCCAACGTAATTACTAGGTATTATTTACACTGCTACACATGTGAAAAACCTTGTATCACAGACTAGAGCCTTATTGTGCCAGATACTGTGTACATAACAGTAGAATCCATATTTCATACCTTAAGTAAGAAGCAGCATACGCATACCTCAGAGAGATGGGAGGAGATATGAAATAGTAAATAACTGGAAGGTACAGTACCCAATTTCCCTAATCATTGGAAAGCTAGAGACTTTAAAATATGCTGGAAAAAATGCCTAAGGTAGGATTCTACTTTGAGTATAATGTTAAAAAACATATACCGCCATTAGCATAAAACCCTGCCCCTTACTTGCCATATAAATAAGATATTCTCATATGTTTGAGGTGTAGTTTTACAAACATACATATGTATATAAATAAAATGTATATATAACTATACTCAATCCACTTTCAGATCATAATAATCATGGAACCAGAGAGAGAAATATGAGGAGACTCTGACAGGATGCCAACAATGCAGACATTCAGTTGTTATAGGGAGTGTTTATTGTCCTGGAACAGGAGCCAATACTGTGCATTGAAAAGCCATTGGTTATGTCTGAACGCTGTTGGGAAGTACTAGAAACTAAAACTTTCCAGCTGTTCCAGCTAAGTTCCCTAATTGCTGGGCCATCCAGCAATACTCTTGCACTACTTCAGTGTGCTTTTGTGAAGCTGCACAGAGACTGCTCAGGATGGATAATCCTGACCCAAATCAGACAACCCTCACTGGTCAGTCAGTCTTGTCAGAAGAGGTTGGCCTGAGCTTTTTGAAGCTGAGGAGGGCAGAGAATGCAAGTTCTCTAGGTCCCATCTTACCTACGCATGATAATACTGTAAGCCCGGTGATCACTGCTACCACATTTCCGTCTGCTTTTATCCTCACAGCAACTTCTGTACTTTGTGTGGGTTTCACATCTTTTGTGTACTTGGTATACCCTAACCATGACTCTCTGATTTGGCCCACCGTGGATTTCAGATGATATACTACCTTCTGTTTGGACTGCAAACAAAACAGGCAGAAGTCAATCAGCATTTTTTTTGCTGCAGCGAAGACATCAGGTGCCCACTGCCCATGCTTAGAGTCACCAAATATGCACACTGGAAGACCCAAGTGACTACCTCCATGGTGCTCTGCAGCTTGTGCTCTTGAAGCGAGAATTTAATTTCTACCCAAGCCACACCTCACGTGCCCAGATGCATTTTTACATATGGTCCAAAGAAACTTATACATAAGTTTTCTTACTCTGCATGAGTTTTGTATAATAAATCTTCATTCAAACTGTGTTACAGTTGACAGGCAAATCTTCCCTCTACTCTCATTAGATATTGCTTCTCGGATTTTTCACAGTTGGAAGATTAGCGCTGCATAAGCAACCAACCTAACCACTTGCATTTAAAACGTATTATAACTCTTTGCTCATTTCAAACAACAGAAACCACACATACATGCAGAATAGTTCTGCATGCCTTTTCTCAAGTGAAACCAGTTTGTATTTGAGTCTCTTAAAGAAAGAAAGATTTGGTTTCAGCATCATCTTCTACTACTGTGTTACTGTTATGGAAGTTGAATTATTACACTTCATTTTTACTTTTTTTTAATAAAATTTTCTAAACTGTTCTGTAGCACAAGGACATTATAGTTTAATGGGGCTTTTATAAGATGTCTGAGAAATTCAAAAAGAACAGAAATTAAAATAGATGGTACTCTGTACTAATTTTATATGCTGCTGGAGACACATTTATATCTTTTAACGGTTCATTTCCTATTGAGTTCCAGAGGAGTTCTCCAGAAGCGTTGTTTGAGCAAAACCACTGCCATTCACACAGACTTTCCAATTAAAGGTTAGCTGTGCTCACTGCCAGTCCTCTGTGAGCAGTAATGTTCGCTGAAGAGGAAAGATACAACTCTGACCAGTGGACACTCTAGTCTTCTCTAACCCAGATTTTGCAAAAGCCGTGCTGATTGAATTTCAAATAAATCTTCACACAGGCTGTTTTGTCAAGTTCAAACTTTGGGTACTTTATGTTTTGATAAGGTTTCTGAGACCTTACCTGAGGTTAACAAGGTATTTCAACCCCCTAAAGAACAAAGGTTTGAAGCACTGAGGCAACTGAACCTGCATTCATTCCTCCCAGTCTTCAGGTCTGAATGACAGAAAGTGTAATCTTTACTGGCCATAGCACAATAGAAAAAAAATAAGGTGGATACCTGCAAAATGAAGTAAACCACATTTTTTCTGATTCTTAACAAGTATACCTTAAGTATAACATGTTTTCGGCTAGTTTTCCATGCATAGTTTCTAAACACTATGCATATACTTTTATTTATTACCTATTGCCCTAAAACTGGTTGTAAAAATGGAAGAATCCTGAGGTTTTATAAGACATTTAAAACCCAAATTGTGCTATTAATCAACTTGTGACTTTTTGCTTTCAGAAGTGTATCAAATGTCTTTTTAAGAGGGAATAATACTTGGAATGTCACTGTTCCCCAGGGTGAGACAAATGTACGACAAAGCTTGTTTTGAAACAGAGGAGGAAAGCCAGAGAAGCCCACAACTTGCATACAGAGTATTGTCTCAAATCGCTACACACTTTCATACTTCATAAGGCAAGGGTAATTTTAATAATTTTACACTTATAGACTATTCTGAAGAAATAATGCTCATATTTTTCATGAAATACCAGTATCAGATTACTGACATAAGTAATGAGCAAAGCCTTGGAAGAGGAGAACCTCAGAAATGGAGAATTATGTACAGAGCAAGATGGAAATGTTGCTATTTACACCTTCACCAGTCCTTTAATGCTGAGAATGCAAAGATGCATCCAATGGAAAGTTCCTCAACATAATTTTTTCTCCTGTAAGAATTGTCCCCACCCAAAGGTACTGGCATTTTTACTCTAGATTTCAATTAGATTGCTTTACCTCAGGTAAAAAAAAAAATAAGTTAGTAGGAAAGAGAGATGGACCTTACTGGCAGACTCCGAAAGACAGTAAGAGTAGTTCCTTGGAGTAAGACAGTAGTTCATTTGGGACAATCTCATAACAAAAGCAGGATTGCATTCTTTAAATGTGTTAGTTGATGCACAGAAAACATTATTTGTTGAATTCTGCAAATCAGATGGCTTAATTAGGTTGCTAACTAAAACCAGGGAGCCTTACGGCCCATGATGGATTTTGCAAGCCTGAAGCTCACATCTGTCACAGCTGTAGTGTGCAAATACTCGTACTACCACAGTTTTCATGCTTTCTTGTACCAGTGTTACCAGTGAAGAGAAGACCTAGTATTATCTTGTAGAGAAGGCCAGTCAAAGAAAACTCTTTAAGTTGAATTTTACATGTTTATTTTTTCTTCTCCAAACATTGTGGTACTCCTATAGATCTTGTATAAAGAACAAACAGGTTGGAAAGCAGTACTTCTGTGCGCAACCTGAAGGACTTTGTGTGCCCAAGTCAGGCTGCTGGATTTTTATTTTTATTTTTTTAATCCAACAAAACGCCAGACTTGGCTGGAATCACAGAATCACTTAGGTTGGAAAATACCTTCAAGATCATCTGTTCCGACCAGCCCCTTACCACCAACGTCACCCACTAAACCATGTCCCTAAGTGCCACGTCCTGCCTTTCCTTGAACACCCCCAGGGACGGTGACTCCACCACCTCCCTGGGCAACCCGTTACAATACCTGACTACTCTTTCTGAGGAGAAATGTCTCCTCATTTCCAACCTAAACCTCTCGTGCAACTTGAGGCCATTCCCTCTAGTCCTATCACTAGTCATCTGAGAGAAGAGGCCGACCCCAGCTCCCCACGCCTTCCTCTCAGGTAGTTGCAGAGAGCAATGAGGTCTCCCCTGAGCCTCCTCTTCCCCAGACCAAACACCCCCAGCTCCCTCAGCCGCTCCTCACAGGACTCGTGTCCCTTCAGGCAGTCCCTTCAGGCTTCCACGCTGCGAGCTGTTGCTCCTCGCAGCTCACCGTTTACCCCTCGGCGTGAGGCAGAAGCCTCTCGCTGTGCCCCGCCGGGACAGCCCGTGCCTCCCTCAGCCATGCCGGGGCCCCGTGCTCCAGGTGCAGCTGCGGGGGGAGCCCCGAATCCCCCTCAGGGAGCAGGATCCGACCTCCACCAGCCGCCACCCCCCTGTCCGCGGGGGAGCCCCTTCCCGGGGCGCTCCCCCTCAGGGGGCAGCACCGCCCGCCCCAACCCGCGGCTCCTCCTCCCCGCCCGGCTCGGCTCCGCTCCGCTCGTCTCCCCGCCGCGCCGCCAGACTTGGTTCAGCCCGGGGCAGGCGCTCGGCAGAAGCCCTGTCCCCCTGCGAAGAGCCTCGGCCCGGACCCTCCTTTCTCCTTCCCTCCCTCCCTCTCTGCGTCCCTCCCAGCGCCGCTGCGCACTGCCGGGCTCCGAGCGGGCCCTGACGCCCGGGCGGCGGCGGCTCCGCCACGGTTCCCGCAGCCCGTGCCGGGGGCGCGCACACGAGGCTGGCTCGGCCGTTGGGGGCGCGCCGCGGCGGCGGGAGGGGGGTTGCTGTGGGCGAGCCGCCGCTGCCGCGGTGAGATGGCATCATCCTGCGCGGCGGCCGAGGGGTGAGGAGGAGGAGGAGGAGGAGGAGGAGGAGGAAGGCGAAGCAGGAGGAGGAGGAGGAGGAGGTGGGGGGAGGAGAAGGAGGCGGCAGCTGCGAGGCTGCGAGCCACGGTAAGGAAACAAAACAGGCTGCGCCGCTTTGCGGGCTGGCCCGGCGGCCTGCCGAGCGAAACGGCCGCGGTTTGGGTTGTTTTATTTTTATTTCATTTTATCATTTCTCCCCCTCACACCCACCCACCCACCCACCCTCTTCCCATCCGCGGGGGAGGGGGGAGCCGGGCGGCTGCGGGCCGCCCCTGTCACCGCGCGATGGGCGTGGGGGCTAAAATGGCGAAGGGAGCCGGGGCCAGGTCGCCGCCGCCTCGGCCTCCCTCCGCGCCCCGGCCCCTCGCCCTCCGCAGGGGGCTCCGAGGGTCCCTCGGCCCCCACCTGGCTGGGAAGGGAACGGGGAGGAACCCGGCTTATCGCGGCCCAGGGCTGGGACCCGACCTGTGGGGAGCCGCCCGGCGGCTTATCTGCGGGCTGGGGGCCGAGGGGCAGGGGGGGCGTGCGGCTTCGCCGGCCTGGGGGGCGGCCTGGGGACAGGAGGGGGTGAGGAGAGGTTTGTCCTGCACCGTGGGCTGCTGTCACCCTCGTCGCTGTGCTCCCCAAAAGGGGGGTACAGCAGGGAGGGGGGACCTCGCTGCCACTGTTTGAGGTGTCCGCAGGGCTGTCGGGGTCCTCCTCATGCCTGTTTTACCGAGCACACCGTCTGGGTGCAGCGCCTCGAAGGGTCTGTTTGTGTCGCCCGTCCCTGTTTATGTGGTGGCAAAATGTTACAACTTGGTGTCAGTGTTTATTTACTTGGATTTTTTTCTGTAAAGCCTAATGCTGGGAACGTCTGTTCTCCTCCAAGTTGAAGTAGGATGATCTAGCTCTGCTCCCAGGTCTATAAATGTTTAAACTGTGCATCGGAGGGACAAGGACTGCATGCTGCCTAGTTTTAATGGGAGCTCTTCGGTGTTTGTGTGGAATTTCAGTATTTGGATGAAACAAAAGGAGATTTTCATATTTCAACCATATTTTCACACAGAACCTGCGTCATATAGAAAACTTTGCATAAAAAGCCCAGGTTGTGCGAGTTTACCATCTAGCAAGTGACAGTAATAAAACTGTCACTTGATGGAGGTGGCCGAGTTATTTATAAACATACACATGAAAGACAATATTGCCTTCATAGTAATAAGTGTCTCCCTTTAAAACTCATACTCTGCTTTAATCCCTTTCTTGTCAGAGGAATGAAACGATTAATGATTGGCTGTAATAATTCTTCATTAACCTGGGCTTTTTTCTGTGTGTGTGTTGCCTTATTTGAGTAAGCTGGTGGATTTAAACTGAACTATTATTTCTCATGAATATTAATACCAGTGAAGATTAAAAAAAATAGAAAATATCTGTGTATTTTTCCTCCTTTTGAGAAACATTGTACAGTTGTAAAAGCACAGTTTGTCTGGAAACTTGATAAAGGTGCTTTCAACTGGGACAACTAGAAATAGTTTTAGCTGATGGTGCTTGTGAAGCTGTGGGCTTAGAATCCTTTTATCGCTTCCTTGGTGTGTATGTTCATCGTTAAAGTGAAGATGTGATTCTGTAAATGCTTCTAGTTTGAGTAACTTATCATTATCAGTAGTCTTTTTCCAATGATACTGTAAGATAATTCTCTTAAATGCATAATTATACCTGAAAACATGAAAGCAATGTTATGTACCAAGACAGATTTAATCTGTCAGTATGGAACAGCTTATTACCAAAAGGGATATAATTTTTTTTTTTTTGAAACGTATGTTTGTTGCTAAACATCAGTGAACAAAACATTGTGAGTTTGCATGTATTCTTGTTTAAGGGTTGACAATAAAGTTAAAATAATCACCTGTCTACAAGTGCTTCTTAAATCAGGGGAATACTCACAGGGTTCTGAGCTGATCGGTCTCGTTTCCTGGCTCTGTAGAAGGAAGAGGAATATCTGCTAGTTCTGTTGCTTATTGTTTCCATATCAAGTTGGGAACTTTAATAAGCTGGAAATTCCACCCGCTTTCCTGGTTTCTCTCTGAGAAGAATATGTGTGGAAGTTCTTCTGTTTCTCTCCAGCTCTTCTTCGTGTCCAAACCCAGCATCTGTCACAGGAAGTTGGTTTGCCTTCAGTTTTGCCCTATGCCATTAAAATAGTAGATTTGAAATCCAAGGCACCATAATAAAAAATTAATGGCCTATCCATTTCCAATTAATAAATACGGCTTACCATTTGTGCACTTAGGCCAAACACCGTTAGCTTAAAACTAAGCAACAACAACAAAAAAACAAGTCCATCCTAGAATTTAATTGGCAAAAATGATGTGGTTTGGAGGGGGAGTGGACAGAGGTACAGACAAGTGCAGACATTTGTGCTGGGATGGCTTCCTCCAAGCTGTGCTTCAGTGATTGTTGGAAGCTACTTTTAATTTAAGATTTTCTCTTTTGTCGTGATGGAGACTGAAGAGAAAGAGTAAAGCTACTCGAAGTATGTCATATATTTTAAGCTATGTTACCTGCTTCCGCACAGTGTAGCATTCACCTCAATTAAAAAGTGGCTTTTGAGCTCTTAATCAATTGCGTAAGACTCTAAGTCAGTAGATAAGCTGCTCCAGTATGCCTTCCTGAATAAAAATGTGTAAACTGGGGGGCAGGGGTGGTGGTGGTGCTCTCTACTTTGTATGGTAGTGTCGAACCAGATCCTGTCATTTTTTGCCGTCCTTATGAAATTATGTAAGCTTAGAGCTGTGGAGCTTTCTTTGGATTCCGAGTTAAGCCATGGCGAGGGACGTGTTCTTTGTTCCTTCAGCTTACGTGCAAGTGCAGAGAGCAGGATTTGCTTACATTCAGGCATTTCTTTAACATTTTGTTTTCTTTGCATCAGTAGGCCACTTGGTTTCCTTGTAGGTGTTAGGTCAGAGCTAGGATGTTCTGTAGTGACCTAAACTAGTCACAGGAGGGACCAGTACATGTTTCAGGGATCTCACCTCTATTTTCTCGAAGGAAAATGGTTTAGTTGGGGGGAGAAATTCATTTTCCCCATTGGAAAGGAGTTGGTGTGGTCTGGAAGAGGCAATCTGAGGGCTTGTAGTAAAGAACAGATTGTATGAGTGGTGCACTCTCTTTTTTTCCTGCAGAGCAGTGGCATGACATGTTTATTATTGCTTAACATTTCCAATAGTATCTTTTTAAGGGAGAGTTTTTTATTTTTAATTATTTTCTCTAAGTGGGAATTCGTAATTGCTGCCTTCTGGGGTATGTTTTTACTGTGTTTCAGGACCTAATAGTTTAACCAGAAGCATGTTTGAGTTTAGCTTTGTATTGCTTAACCTAATGCTGCTTTACAGAATAACATGAGGGACTCAGAGGAGCTATGAGCTGTCAAAATAGTTATAGTATGTCAGAATTGTTTACCTGGGAGTGTGCTATGGTTTTTCCTACTTAACATTTCAGGGAAACCTTTATCCTTGTATTACGTGTAGTTCTTGGTAGCTACTAGACACGTGGAATGTGGTATGGAGTAACTAATGACTGCAGGTTTGCATGACTGTATACTGCAGTGGTTCTCTAGATACAGGGCAAACAAGTTATTTTTCAATCCCTCACCTCTCAGTCAATTTTGAGGATTTGTCATGTAACGTAACGTTTGGTAATTCAATATTGTCATGAAAGCACTTTCAAAGTCGTATTTAATGAGAATATGAATTCAGATTTAATTTACAAGTGTCTTGACTTTGAAGAATAAACTGAATTTTGCTTGGAGGGTAATGTTACTTTATGAGGCCTTTTGACTAAAAGAAGCCTTTAATAAAAAATGGAATGAAGCATGTATTTAACAAAGCAGATTATCTGCTTGAGCTTTTGATTTTTTTTGTATTTATCATCATTTTTCTTATTGCTGGAATATGTGAGAAATGTTAATGTTCTACTTCAAGTCACGAGGGTCTGAGGGTACTCGATTGTAACCAGTTCAAAACCTGAAGACCTCTTAACATCCATCACATGAGATGTTAACTGGGAGTTATTTAATTACTTCTGTAGTAAAATTCAACCTCTGATGTCTGAAGCAAGGAATTTTTCGCTGACTGAAATCACTTTGGAATAATTCCTCCAAATATAAAGATCTGTTCTTGAAAACACAGTAGCACTTTCTCTCCATTTATCTTGGATATAAATGGCACAGAGTACAAGTGTTTGTAACTGACCTTCTCAGGTGGTTCTAAAGCACAGAATCATTCCATACGATTTTTTTTTTAATAGAACTTCAGAGTTAGGTTGCTGATTGTGGAGGTAGAAGAGAACAATAAATAAATAAACAGAGGAAAGTAATTTTTTTGTTGTTCTAGACATTCTGGGATCTTCACATTGTAACCTGAAGTGGGCAGGAGAGAGCTCTTGTCCTCTTGTCTGTGCTTCTGTGAATGCACAGAGGAAAGTGCATAAAGTATATTCTGTACACGTTTCTAGTTACTGGGGTTTCTAAATGAGATTTTTACTATCAATATTTGAATGGAGCAGCAGATTAGCAGAATCCTTTTAAAAACAAATCAAAAAACACCACCACAAATGAAACTTTTCCTCTGTTTCTCATGTTGTTGGATCTTGAGAGAATTTTGGACTGTATATACATTTAAATGTAGCCAGTGATATTTCAGTATAAGTCAAATCAAAGGAGCTATGGTTTTAGAATAGGGAAAAGTAAACAGGAAAGATTATGTTCCTAATCTGCGAAATTGCACAATATGTTCAGGCATTAGAACTAGAAAAAGAACACACGTACAGTTTTGAAACACAGTGCTCTGCTCATTCTTGAGAAATTCAGTAAGATGTAATGTATTTTTTGTATGCGTAAACTAAAACTGCCAAACAGATCAGGATACATACGTTTTAAAATCTGACCTTGTTTTTACTAGCTGGTAAATTGAATTAACTCTTGCATTTTCTAGTATGCATGCTGACACTAGAGAATCTGTGCATAACAGTCAAAAAACAAAATTAAACATAAGAGGAAAGCTGAAATGAAGATGAAGAGCAGCAGGGTTGCCACACTTCCCTTTTCTTTTCCCCTCAGGATAGAAGTGTGGAAGCACTTTTTTTTCTTGAATTTCAGTTCCTTTTATGCCTTCTTTCTTGCCACTTTTTTTTTTCCTCCCTCTTCCCCAATTCCAGCTACATTCTTGCACTGTTATCTTTTCAAAAAATGAGTGCTGTCCTACTTTAGTATCTGGAAAGACTTTTTTTTTAAAGTGTGTTTTGACTTTTGGATGTTAGTTACAAGAATGGGAAAAAATTCAATTAGAATTGAAAATCTGATGGAAGACTGATGTAATCTGTGTGCCATTTACAAATAAAAATAATAATAAAAAAAATCCCTACCTGCCTGTCTTGTGAGAAGTTTATGACAAGGCTGTCTTGTCATGGAATGGTGAATAAAACTGCTTTGTTAAGGGAATGGTTTTGAGGTAGAAAACTAGTTGGAATCTTAGCTTGTTATATGGCAAAAAAAAAAGTGCTACTAATGGATTGGATGTACAAGTGGTTATTTGTCCTTTTTCTAAAAAGAGATTTAAATAAAAAAAATCTGTCAAAATCTGTAGGTTGTGAAATTATTTTTTGAGTAGTAGAAGTGGGAACTTCAGAGGGACAAAACAGGCTAGCTTAATACATCATGATGGGTACTTTTTTTTTTGCTAACATACGAGGCTTAATGCACACTGGAAGAAGTAGCTAGAACTATTCATCAAAATGGGGTGTAAATTGAGTACTTAGTAATAAAAGCTTGACATAATTACAGATTACTCTATGAAAACATCTGATTGGGAATGAACTAAAATGTAAATGTTGGAATGTATTAGGAAAATACTATAGATTAGCTTGTATACTAGTTTTTATATTTATTTTATAAGCTGTTTCAGAAACTGCTAAATGTTACCATTGTATGTCAGGTGGTCCCTGTATTATATGGGGACCTCCTATCTTTAGTTCTTTTGCAAACAGACTTGTTTCTTGATTGTTTGTATTCAATTTTTTGATAGGGAAAATAACCAATTCAAGTAGAAAACTAGTACTGCGTCTGTGCAAACAAACTGGAAAGTAGAGCTTATTTTTTAGGTTGAAAGAACTGGAGGAAGAGGGCACCTTCAGCAGAGGCCAGCAGACCTTTGAATGAGGTTGAGTCTGAGTAAATTCCAGCTTGCGCTTTTAACCTTCTGCCGTGTAACTAAACAAGCAGATACTGGAGCACACTTCAAAAACCTGAGTAGGGTAGTCTGTCGGGAAGTAGTTGTTACAAGGTTCAGTTGGGATTGGCTGATGTACGACTCAAACTAAGGAACAGATATGGACAAGGAAAAGATGTGTTGATAAATAGTAGGTGCTTTAATAAAAAAGATTATAGACTTTACAGTTTAGGATGTGGACTAATCATGTTTCTAAGTATGTCCTATGAATGTATTATTCTAGACTGACCACTACAGGCTTTTGTTTGTTTATTTCTTGGTTAGTTGGTTTATGCTTTGTTTTCTCAAGTACTTGGAACAGACAGTTTTCAGGGTAGGGTGATGTGCTTCTTTATGTTTGGTAATTCTATTAACATTGTTTGCTTCAGTTTCAAAGTTCGAAAAGGCGTAAGAAAGTAAGATCAGAGGAAGTAGATCTTAATTTGCAAAGAGATGCTGTTTGGGCTTGTTTTCCTACATCCTAGAAAATTTTGTTTCAAGTGTCCTATTCTCCCACCCTGAGGGCTGAAGTAAGAACACATTTCTAGATGTTGATTGACACTACCTCTCGCCCCCAGCTTAAATAGTTGATGTCTCAAAGGTTGATGGAGAAGATGTTTATTTTATTCTCTGTTCTATTCTAACAACATCATCATGCCACCATTTATACCCATGGTATATTCCAGTCTCAAATGAACGTTTTGTGCATTTTTTGATCTTACCCTCTCTTTGTCCTGTCTTTAAATAGTGTGTCATCAGGACAAGGATGACTGACTTCTGTGGATGAAGACTTACAGAATGACTAAGGATTCTTAATACTCTTCAGACTGGAAGAAGGAAGGATATAATAACCAAGACTGGCATGAACAATAGAGTGATTTATTAGTGTATTTTCTGATAAATTTTACCAAAGGCAACAGAAGCAAGGCCATATCATATGAAACTAGTAAGCATTATTTTGAAAAACAGAAAAAAGGAAGTGGTTCTTCACAAAGCTTAGGTGTGGAACTTTTTACTGCAGGGTAACATAGATGTGAAACATGTGGTATTATGGAATACGTCAAGCACATTTTAGTCTGTTGTGTGGCAGCTCAAGGCAATATATTGCAGTCTTTGAATCCAAACATCATGTATTTACGATGAGAATTTTATGCCTGTGTAGTTTTTTGACTGGTTTGTTAGGCTCAATGGCTGTTGTGAGGGACCTTTCTGGGAGGTTGACTCTGGAATCAGGGCTGTTCTTTGGAGGTAACATCTCGAAGTACATGTTTTTTTGGAAAATTGCCAGATAAACCAAAGAAATGTGGGTTTGTGGAAAATGGGAATAGTTAATGTGCAAATTCCATTACATATAGCCCCTCAACTCCTCAGAAATTCACTTACTGCATTTATGGACTGAAAGGATTTGCAGCAAAAAAGTTATGTTGGCCATGATTAAGTTAGGGGGTGCTGGTGATGCTTTTCTCTTTCTTGTCACTCCCTGCCTCTAATATCTGTCCTAAAAAGTTGCTCTAAAATGAACAAGAATGGGGGAACAATTTGGAAATTGACTTCCTGCAGTGGGGAGTTGGGTGGCCTTTGCTGTGCAGTGTTTGTTGTCACTTGGTTTTGAAGTTTTCAGGGCAGTGTTCTCCAGAATTAGCTGGTAATGCTTTCAGGTTTATAAAATAGCCTTTTGCTTTGTATCAGAAGGATACAGACCCTCGTGAGCGTATTTCTGCATTCCTCATGATTGTCATGTGCTAAATGGAGAAATGTAATCAATATTTCCAACACTGTTTTACTACAGAATTTAAGTTCTTTTCTTATAGTTCATTGATTCATTTGTAGCTTTGAACTAAACTTGATTTCAGATATATTGATGTGTTTCAGTACTGACGCTTGGGAATACAAGGTGCTTCTGGTAAGGCTTATATATTACTAATTTTTATCTTCTCAGCTTGCAATATTTGTATGGGACAAGTGTTCATAAAGTAGTTACATTTTGTTATTGGGTTATCTCAGAATCATACTGGAAAATAAGTAGCAGAAATAGGCTGCTCTTTGTTTTAAGGAGGGTTTATCACCTGTGCACCTTATTAAGGACCAGGTTTATTGCTAGAGGATTCTACAGACTGGAGGGCCCTTCTGAAAAACAGGGACAATGCTTGGGTGAGTGATCTCACTAACAGGTAAGACTGGCGGGCTCTGTGCTGGGAATTAGGACAGGCATGTTTTAATGTTTAACACTGTTGAGATTGACAGCTGGAAGGAGGCTTGCATAGCACGTTATAAAAAGCAAACACAGGGAGGAAAGAGTGGGAACATTCAGTGAATTCTCCTTTACTGAGCTGTTTTTTGAGGTAGCTGTTGAGAGGTGGATCACATCAAACCTCTTACTGCCAAAAATTGTGCAAAGACCATTTCTGCTGTTTCAGCCCTTAACACTAAGCAGGTTTCTCTTTGAGTATTGACTTACTGCCTTTTACTGACTTACCAAAACAACAGAGAGACTGGGAAAGACCTATTTTGCGAGACAGTATTAATGCATTTCTTGTAATTGGTATTGCTTTATCATGGGTTCTTCAAACCCCCCCAGAACCAAGGGGGAGGGATGATGAGGGCACAGCAGAAACAACAAAGCTCTTTGTCATTGTCTTCAGTGTTCCTTTGGAATTTTTTGGTTAGTTCTGCTGTGCCTGCAGTAGGGACATGCTTACACTAGTAATGGTTCTTGTGACTAATAAGGCTGTGGTGATGCGAGTGGATTTTATAAGCTATCTGGGCACTCGTGGTATGTGCTCAGGCTGCCTGCCTGCTCTGCAGCCCAAATACTTCTCCATTTCCTGTATTGCTGTAACACGTTACATACAGTGTTAAATTTAATATCAATGTACCTCCATGTGACTGCAGTCAGGTTTTCTGTTCACCATGCAGATAGACTAAAAATGCTGATATTTTAGGGATATGTTTTACTACATTACTTTCATGGCTCTCAATGCAGGTCTGATACACAATAATTTATAAGTACCATTAGGGTTTCCCGTAGCAGAAGGTAACCCAGAGAGACTGAAGACTAATTATAACCAGTATATGATGTATGTGGGATTTTGACAGATGTGGAAGCTATTCAGTTGAATATTAAAATGAGGGGGGAAATACTCACCCCAGATTTCTTGATATATGGATTGTGACCATTGTTCTATTCAAGATACCTGGAAGTTGTTTATTCGGGTTATTACTTTGTGGGAGGGGGGGCCTATCTAATACACAGAGGAGGCATTTTAGTGTTTTTTTGTTGTGTGATTTTTCTGGTAGGATCAAGAATCATCATCATGACTATGATTCATAAGCAAGGTGTGCCCTAAATATTTTGTCACAGAAGTTGTTCTGTGATTGGGGAAATTTGCCTCATGATTTTTTTTTTTTTTTTACATCATCACAATTCTCTCCTCTTCTTCTGGACCTTTCTTACAGTTTAAAAAAAAAATCCACTGTACACAGCAGCAACCTAGACTGATTTATAGCTCTGTCTGTCTTTGGGCCAGGCAGCATGGATAACTTTAGTTCATGCTGTAGTCCTTTGCTCAGCAAGTGCAGGAAATTGTCTTTTTCCTCTACCTAGCTGTTGATTTTCATGAAGCTTCTGGGATCCAAGTGTATCAGAGGATGTTACTTTTCAGTTAAGTTAAACTGAATCTGGTGGTGAACAGATTCATTTAGAGGGATAGAGATGAAAGGAAGAGTGGGAAGAGGCGGTTGGACAATATGAATCATACATGCGATGTTTGCTTGGGAAAACAGGCTAAAAAAGGTCTTTGCCAGGGAGCTGCTAGTCTAAGTATAAGACAAAACAGAGCAGGCAGACTTGTGCCGTGGATTCATAGCCTGTGATTTGTTTAGACCTCTTGCATAACCCTCTCAAAAATAGGTTTTGTAAACCTCTGTAATTGTACTGTATTTTTTCTTAGCCCCTACTATGCGGCTGGCAATATGTTACAGTTAATGCATGGTTCGGTATTCCCACGTCTGAAACAACGGTCAGTCGATGTGCTTGAGAAATGACAGAAAATGAAATATTTTTATATGTAGCTTGCTCTCCATGCCTGCTGCCACTCTGAACGGACAAAGGTTTGTTTGCTCGAAGTGGGGGGTGGGGAAGAACTGCATGTAGGTTGGCCTGAGAAAGATGAATTAATGTACAGAAAAACTTGCATCAAACCCAGTGTCTGAAGAAGAGTAGCAGTTTGCTTGCCAGTTCAGATCTGTCTCGGTCTGCTATAACGCTGGTAACTTGGAACTTACTAACAAAATATTTGCAGTTTATTGTGAATGTTGGAGCATCTCAGGAGAAGCTGTTAGTTGCCAAAAACTACAGCCTTGTCTTGCTGACGGGGCCTTACAGACTCTGAGGAGGAGACTGCTGAAGCTGAAATTGTGCTACTGACAAAGCAGGTTCTAAGGAAGCCAACAGTATATGCCTGCCCATCAGGACACTCCATGGGCTTGATGTAAATGAAACATACAGGATTATATATAGTGAATGTGCAGTTTATATACTGAATGTTAAGTATCAGGAACACTTCAGTCTCCAGAAGTTTTCAGTGTTCAGAATTAACATGGAATATATCCTACAATTACAAAGGTTTTGAAACAATGAAAAGTACTTGCAATTGTTCCTTCCTGTTGTCCAGATCCATTTGTTTTTGTAGTTAATATTTACAAGTCTGATGGAGTACTGCTACTTGGTTGACTGAAGTTCAGAACCAGAAGTAGGTGCCACAGAAAATAATTTGTTGCTCAGCAAGTGATGGTCACCATATTACAATCTAGTCCTATGACTTAGATTATTCAAAGACAAAAATAGCCATAGGACTGAAAGTTGAAGGTGAAAACAACAAAATATAATGGTCTTAAAAATAGTAAGTGATTGAACTTAAGCAGGTTTAAAAAAAAAAAAAAAAAAGAAATTTGATTGGGAATTGACAGTTTGTGTTAGGGCAAAAGGAGAATACCAAAAGACAAGGAACTTGGCATATTCTGTGAAAAAATGCAACATTTCAGTGTCATATAAACAGATCTATTGAGTTAAATTGACAGAATGTAAACTCTTCAAAGTAAAGCAGACAGATTAGAAAACAAAGGTTAGAGCTGTTTGTGTAATTTGGACCTTGCCTTCGTTCTGTATGTTTAGTAGGAGTTAATTAAAGTTAATAAAGTTAATTAGTTATACCCGAAAAGGAGAATTATAAACCAGTGTATGCTTATATTAAATTCAGGCATCCAATTGAAAGGAATCAAAACTAACCATCAAGTATTTTGACTAAATATATAAGATACTCATGGATATAGCTTCTTACTTTAAGCTTCTGTTCATAGGAGAAGATTGTTCACCCCTCACATATACAGATAAATTATTTGTTAATAAAAGCTAATACTGGCTTACATACTGTTTCTTGTCCATGCCCCTAGACGATCACACCTAAAATAAAGTACCTTCTTGGCTTCACAATACATTCTTAGTTACTTCATATTTGGTTAGAAAGGAGGATGGAATTGCTAACCTTTTAATTAGCCGGTAATAGGAGATCTTAACATGGTGGAGAACATCTTAAATGGAAGAGGACAGATCAGATTTTTAGGAAGTAAAGAACAATAAATGAATTTTGTTACAAATATCAAGCAGAAACTTTAATGGTTCTCAGATGGCCCTATTAGTGTTTATAGGAGATATCCCTTGATGATAAGTGTAGGCTTTCCATTGCTTCTTACAGTCGCAAACATGCTGGTGGAGCTCAGGGAAATAAAGCTTTGACTTTAAAGTTTTGTATTTGCCTAGGTGCAAGTATTGTTGTAATTTTAGTTGTTGATTACCAAAGCTATCTATTTAGGGAGTGTCATTTCTTAGAACTCCTTTGTTAGTGTTGGCTGTAGGCAAGACGAGAGTTGTACAAATACTCATTTGCTGGCTGTCCGGCTCAGTTTAATAAAGGTCAATGCATTTTTGGGTACACAGATTCTTCTCCAGATCTGAAACAAACATGTCAAACTTGCAGGTTGGATGTTAAAGAGCAATAGTTCCAAATTTAGTTAGGTATGCACTGTAGAGATATCTGAGAGGGAAAATGGCATCCCTGGATTAGAAGTTATGGTGTTTATGGGGAAAAGTGGTGTATATGGTGGGGGAAAAATGACAGGTGTTCTTCAGGTTGTGAAACATGAAGAGGCTATTAAGGGGAAGGAGAATCTATAATGTGCCATAAAACTAACTGTCAAATGTGTGATTCCAGATATCCAGAGGAGCAGGCCCCATGTGGGCAGAACTTTGTCACGAGGTTGTTTCAGAAAGTGTCTTGTGGGCTGCCTTGGGCATGAGGACTGGGAGACCAGAGGTAATGATTAGTCTGCAAGATATTCTACTGTGCAATCATTGATTAGTTGGCCAAAGTGCAAGAATTCAGTGCGCTGGGTAAGGCATTAGAGTGCTATGTTTAGGATCCAGTGAACGACCATTCATTTAAAATATTTGCTGTATTTGTAGATACACTTGAACATTTCTACATTTATTGCTCAGGGATGCACTTAATATGTTGGGTACCGGGAGAACCATGGGAATTGTTAAGAGGGGAGGGCGTCTGGGAATACTAGTTCCAAGGTTGGATCTCTCTTAATGTTTTAAGGATAAAGTCCTGCTTTGGTCTCTTTGTGTATAATCAGCTCTGAGATGGATTTTTTCCAATGTCAAAAGGAGATATCCTTTTTTTTATTACTATTATTAATTATAAAGAATTACTGCTTCTCTGAAAAGAACGCAGCTGCACTGGCAGTTTTTTTTTTAATCAGTTAATTAGGAAAACTTTCAATTAGCTTTAACAGAATTAGAAAAATACTGTGCTTTTGGTAGAGACATTTTGCATTCTACAATTACCTTAAAGGAGGCTATAGCAAGGTGGGGATTGGTCTCTTTTCCCAAGCACCAAATGATAAGATGAGGAAGTGGCATTAAATTGTGCCATAAGAGGTTTAGGTTGGATGTTGGATGTAGGAAAAAACACTTCACTGAAAGGGTTGTGAGGCATTGGAACAGGCTGTCCAGGGAAGTGGTTGACTCACCATACCTTTTTTGCTTACAGGGGAAAAAACTTAAATAGCTGTGCTTCCTTGTTTTAAAAAAAAATTAATAATTTGAAAAAAGATTTTTTTGGTCTGTATTTCCATTTGAATTCGGAGGATATGCTCTCATACAAGAAAAATAATACTTATGACACTGTGAGAATTTTACCCATCTGTATTCTTAGTTACACTTAAAGTAAATTGAATGAAAGGTGCTAGTAACATTTAGGCTTTTTGCATATCTACTTCCTTTGTCCTTGCCTAGTGCATTTATACAGCTAGATTTCAAGTTTTCTTATTTCGATTTGGGGGGATTCAGGAAGGCTTTTGATTTGACGGTACTTATTCCTGGTATAGTCTGTATTCGTGCTTATTTTTCATTCCCTTATCCATCCAGTTCTGTATTGTTTCTGGAACAGAAGCATCAGATTAGCAAGAGCATAAATCAGCGTTTATTAAAGCATGATCACTAAGCAAAATACATTGTGATTGCATATAACTTGTTTTAAATGGCAATTACATTTATTTTCTATTCAATCTTCTCTCTTGTACTGGCTGAAACTGCAGTCAGCTGAGTGACTTCTTAAGTTCTCTGCCATAGTTTTGTATAAATATCTGATCTAAATGTCTGAAACTAAAACTGGAAAAGTTGCTGTAGTCCAAATTGGCATATGAAGTAAAACTTCAGCTTTATGGATGGTTTCTGAGTTCCTGGCTATGTCAGCATGTGTGTTTTTTTATTTTTAAGTGGACTAACGTCATAAGAATGTGTGTGTGTGCATCTGCTCATGTGACTGGCTTCGTGACCCACTTTATTACATTTTTGTCAGTATGGCCAGACAGCTTATGCTAAGGTAGGGTGTGTTTCAGAGAAACACTCCAACATCCTTGAAGTTTTCATTAATTGGACATCAGAACGTATATTAGAACAATTGCAAAAAATTGTAACGTCATCTTCCTCACTCAGAGCTTCTTCGATAAGTATTTTCTTGGTATTTCCCTGATTTGTTAATTCATAAATATGTATTTGCTGTTCCAATGATACTTTTTATCTCTCAGTTTTAGAAGAAATGCTATTGTTTGTTTTAGTATAGCACGATAGAAAGTATCAGCCAGGTGCAACCATTACCAAATGGGCAGTGTCATAAAAAGATAACTACTAAAGTTCCATGAGTCCATTATCTACTAAAGACTAAAAATAGAGTAATGCAATATCCACTGAAGTAATTGTCTTTTTTTTTTTTTTTTTTGTGATGCTTTAATAGCATTTTGGGATTCAGAGAAAGTGTTTCCCAGAATTGCAAATCTAAAATATTGTTATTAATTAGACTGTCTTCCATGAAACTGTTGATTCACATGAAACAGGAAGCGAGCCTTCAATTAAAAAAAATTAAAGGATATATCGTGGTTTAGGTAGAGTCTTACTTTGTCTTAGCTGATCTGTAATTACACAAATTTGTATACAAAACTAAATTAACACTAATTTTAATGTATCTGCTACAGGGGTTTATAGAGAGATTGTATTCTTTGAGCTAATGTAGTGGTTATGTATGTTGAGGATGGTTCAGAAAGAAGTTTGTGACAACTGTGAACTTTATGTGGCTCTCAAGACTCTGTTAATTCATTTTTGGGGCCCAGGAATTCATTTTTAGGGCCCAGGGGGGTTCTGTGTGTGTCAGTGAAGCAGCTCAGAAAGTAAAGCTTCATATCTCTTACAGCAATGAAACTTAGCCCAGGCACTTGAATAAAGAGATGTAGCAAGCTTATAGTCAGGGATGTGTTATGGCTGTAGCCCTTGTTAGAATTAATCCAGTGATGTTCAGCAGGATTATAAGTGCATGGATAGTGACCCTTTACATTGCTGTATTTAATCCTCTTTTTAAGATTATACAGAGATAACATCAAACATTTTAAGCCTTAATCAATATGTTTAGTAGCTAAACTGGACATTTATTTTGAGTAGCAAAAAATAAAATAAAAACGGGGGGGGGAGGGGGGAATTGGGGGCTGCGTACCACGTGGCGGTAAATGGTGCCTATAGGACATACGGTTCCTTGCGCACTAGTAGCTAGGGTTTGAGCTACTGGAAATATATATATTTATATATTATTTTATTATAGCATATTTCTGTGCTTCCTCAGCAGCTGTTTCTCTTTCTCATCTAGACTTTCTTGCAAATAAGATCAAGAAAGTACTGGTGTTTTGCTTTTGACGTCTCTGGTTATGAAAACTCGGTCCTCCAGATGAGTATCATCACTTTAATGACTTGCTGTAACTGCCGTCCCCTCCCCTCCTTAATCAAGATCGGACAACTTGTTTAGTTTAAGTTTTGGTTATTTTCTGCTGTGCAGATGTAGGGTTTTCTGGCTTACAAAGATGGGAGTCTCCCATTCCTTGAAACTTGGATTATTTTTTTCAGTATTTCTTTGAATAATTTCTAGTTGCATGACCTTTTTTTTTTTTTTAATCAGCTTATGATTTTTTTTTTATTCTAATGAGGTAAAACAGTGTTGGTGTAATCCCATCCTACAGCAAATCTGTCAGGCCCTCTGTTATGTGACTTCTTTACTGTCCCTGCTTAGTTTCACACAGCCTGTGTTTATGCTTGCTCTCTGTCTGGTGCAGCATTGCCTGCACTCTCAGAAGCCTGAGGTTTTTTGCAAGCAGTATTTTATTTCAGTAGCCGTTACGTTTGTTTCCTATGTGTTCCCATGTATTTCTAGATTATTATCAAATTTACTTTAGCCTTAATTCTTGTTAGACTACTCTGTCTTTATGCTCCCAGTAATGCTCTTCGTGTCTTGTCCTTTTCTAGTATATGGCAATCTACCACCAGCACCTTACACAATGTCACTAATGCTATTTTTGTCACTACTGGAAACACTTAAATGATAAATTGCTTTTTATCTATTTATTATTTTTATTTCTGTGGCTGCATCATAGTAGTAGTTTGCCTGTTAGAGGAAATTTCCTGAGGGGATAAGCTTTGGTTTGTACTTCTCGTCTTTGACTGTGCAGCAGCATTTGTCCTCTGTCCAGAACAGCCTTCAGAGGGTAATAGGTGTTTCTATTTCAACTCTCTCGATAAGATCCTTCATCTTGTACAACATAACTTGGCTGGCTTTTCTTCCTGAAGGCTTTGTTTACCTGGAAGAAAGACCTGTCCAACTGTGAGTGTTACTCAATGTGCATCAGGCAATTAAGTTTCTTTTTTTCTTTGTTGTTTTGGACCTTGAATGAAAATCACAAACATGAGGTGAGCAAGCTGTCTCTTCTTCCAGGAGAACCAACCCGGATCAAGCCTGATTTGACAATAACTTTTTAGCCCTGTTCAAAAATGTAGTAGCTGATTTGAATGGTTACTGATTGAAGTAACTGACAACTGTCTGAAGCATTGTCTTTTTTTGATGTATTCCTAAAAAATAAGTTACTAGAAAAACAATTGATAAATTTTCCTAATTTGACTTAGAAAACTGAATGATTTTTCCCCCTATTAATTCTGTATCAGTTCTTAATTCCTAATTAAGCAAGGATGGGGAGGTCTGCAGCTTTGGAATCTTTAAACCATGAAGTGACCAGAAGTACTTAATTCAACTAGTTTGCTCAAAAGCCATTTTGAACACAAAATATGATGAAAGATCTCCTTCACGTATTGTTGATACTGAAAGTGATGTCTATTTAAAAGAAAATGCTCTTTTTTTTTTTTTGGCAGCTGCATATATTTTATTTTTCTAAATAGTATTTGACATGCGTGCTAATGCAGTATTTTATTTACAGCATTCTAAAAAATTTAGAACTGTAATCATTGCTGTGTACATGTACCTAGGTGTACCATATTGTCAAGAATTTAATACAGGCATTTATTATAAAAGGATGTTGATTTTTACAGGGGCAGCAGAAGCAGAACATTGGGGCACTGATGGTAGGGACGTAGTCGTGTAGTTGTCACAGAAACATGGAGTCCCGCAGGCAAAGCCAAGCCTAACTCCGTTTCATGTCCTTGATACGTTGGTAGCTTCCTGGCATTGTAATGTCTTTTTTCCTGGCCATTGTCATCATTTTTTTTCCCCTGATGGGGAAAGATACAAAGCTAAGTGTAGTCAGTTTTCATTTCAGTGTTATCGGGCCATTGGTAAATGTGTACACCAAATTCAGTTCATAGCTTAGGAGCAGGCAGGGCCAGAAATTCAGGTTAGGGCCGGCTCTATGTCTTGCAGATAAATCAGCACCTGAAACCTGAAGCCTAAGTAGGTTGGGCAATGAGCTGTCTGCCCTGTCTTCCTGGGGACTTTGACACAGTTTTTGTTTTTATTTATTTATCTTGATTTGTACACACTAAAAGTACAGTTAAAAGGAAACAAAACCAAAATAAAACAACTCAAAGCAATACCCCAAGCATTTTAGACCTATGCAAGTTGAGTCATAGAACCACAGAATGGTTTGGGTTGGAAGGGACCTTCAAGATCGTCCAGTTCCAACCCCCTGCTATGGGCAGGGACACTTCCCACCAGACCAGATTTCTCAAATCCCCATCCAATCTGGCCTTGAACACCTCCAGGAATGGGGCAGGAGGACAATAGGGGGAGGAAAAAAAATATATATATATATAAAAGTGATTGTGATTTGTCAGTTACAAAAATATGCCTAAACTTAATTTTTTCATGTATGATCAAAACTAGAGTGCAGATTGTGTTTTCTTGTGAAGAGTTTACTTTAGCTGCTGCAGAATTGATTGCGTGTGTTGCTTGCTTAATGCCTTCCGTATCAGTGGTCTTTAAAGGGAGGCTCCCAAGATGATCCGTTTAGGTGTGGGAAGAAAATCCTAGGACTTGTGTTTTATCTGAAGTAATAGGAATACAATACCAGGGAGATAGCCAGTGGGACCTGTGATTCCTGCTAGGGTGAAAGGCTGGAACACAGAAGATGTGCCTTTGGTATAACAGGATCAGGTCGGAGAATACTTAAGTAAGCTGGACATTGATAAATCCATGGGCCTTGATGGGATCCACCCATAAGTGCTGAGAGAGCAATCAGATGTGATTGTGAGGCCATTCTGTATAATCTTTGCTGAGTTGTGGCAACTGGGATAATGCCGAAAGACTGTTGGAAAGCAAATGTTGCTCCTATGTTCAGGAAGGACAAGGAGGATGCAGGGTTCTACAGGCCAGTCAGCCTCACCTTGATCCCTGGGAAGGTGGTGGAACAGCTAATGCTGGAAACTATTTCCAGGCACAGGAAGAAGAAAATCAGGAGTTGTCAGCATGGATTCACCACAGGCTAGTCATATTTGACCAGTCTGATAACTTCCTGTGATGAAACAGCTGGCCTGGTACAGGTCAGGGGAGAGCAGTGGATAATATCTTTCTGGACTTCAGTAAGGTCTTTGACACTGTCCCCCATAAGATCCTCATAGGGAAGCTGCTCAAGTATGGGCTGAATGAGCAAACAGTGAGGTCTACCAGGTCTAGTCCTGTTTCATGTCATCGTTAATGGTCTCAATGACGGTGAAGAGTGCATACTCAGTAAATCCATGGATGACAGACATGCAATAGTCATATTGCTATCTAGAGGGGGACATCAACAGGCTGGAGAAATGGGCTGATGGAAACCTCATACAGTTCAACAAGGAAAAGTCCTGCACCTGGGGAGGAGTAACCGCAGGCACCGGTACATGCTGGGGGCCACCCAGCTGGAAAGCAGCTTGACAGAAAAGGACCTGGGGGTCCTGGTGGACACCAAGTTGAACGTGAGGCAGCAATGTGCGCTTCCTGCTAAGACAGCTAATGCTATTATGGGCTGCATCAGGCTAAGTGTTGCCAGCAGGTCAGGAGAAGTGATCCTTCTCTTCTACTCAGTGTTGGTGAGGCTGCATCTGGAGTACTAGGTCCAGTTCTGGGCCCCAGTGCGCAAGAGACGTGGACATACATGCACTCAGAGGAGTCCAGTGGAAGACCATGAAGAGGATGAAGGTCAACATGGTCCTGGTCAACTGGCTGTCATTGTCCCTGCTTTGAGCAGGAGTTGGACCAGATGCCCTCCAGAGGTCCCTTCCAACCTCACACATTCTGTGATTCGGAGGGGAGGTGGAATTAAACTTTAGTAATACTTAACATGGTCTTGCATCTCATACGGTTTCAAGAGGGGACAAGGTGGTATTGTGCAGCTTGGGGTGTGTGGGGGGGTGGGTGTTCCATAGTGGCACCTTTCATATATTGAAGGTAGTACTAATAATGCAAGCATGAGTGAACAAGAGCATGGCAGAGCTGATGCTTCTCCTACCTCAGGTATGAACTCTTTGTCAGTCATATTGTGAGGTAAAAACAGTGACAATTTAATCAAATCTGACAAGAAGTGGACCAAAAGAAAAATCAAAAGTATCAAGAAGACTATTTCAAATACAGGTCACCATCTTTAATGATTAACCTCATCTCTATTGTATCTTGAGATATTAGCTAATGATAATGTGAAGCACCATCATGACTACCAAGGCATTTATAAACTAAGCATCTAAAACACAAAGTCTAACCTCTCAATTTTTTTCTGCATTGTTTAAAGTCATGTGGTTTGCAATCCAGTACTCTACAAGATTTCACTATATGATAATGATAAATCTTCAGAGAAACCCCTCCTGAGATTCCTTACATAATAACAAAAGGAAAAAAAAAGCCACATATACTGGGGAAACATTTGTTCTTCCTGGTGTGGTAAAAATGTCTGACATAATAAATGGAAAAGAATATGGCAACTAAAATACATTTCTTTGTTAGCAATTACTGTTAGAAAACACACAGAAAGTAGTACTGAAGATCTGAAGAAAGAAGTACTAGAACAAATTGCACTGTGTGAGGTTTACTTGGATGTAAATATAAATGTTTCTAACATCCCTCAGTTTATGGTATTTGCTAGATTCTGTTTTGATAAGGAAATAGACAATGAACTAAGCCACTAAAGGAAAGATGTACCAGAGAAGAGATATTTGTACCAGTAAATGGCTTATAAAAACATTTTTTATGGAAAACTGTAACCACTGATGGAGTGCCTGGTTTGACTGATGTTTAAAAAAAAAATAATAAAAAAAAAATGGGTTTGGGGAATTACCAGGTAAGGTTAGAGAGAGCACCAGATGTGAAATTGACTCACTGCATCATTACAGGCTATTACAGAAAGGAAGTTGGAGCCAGAAGTGCACAAAGTGCTGCAGGATGTTATTGATGTGGTTAATGATATGGAAGCAAGACCTTTAAGTAGCAGTATCTTTACAATACTTTGCTGATTATCTCATGGCAACGTGCTGTCAAACAACGATGAATTATGTATTTTTCTTTCACAAAGCAACAAGTGTTATGTATTTGCTGACCTTCTGTTACGACAAGTGGCTGTCAGTAGTATACTACCCAGCAGATATTTTACAAACAGCAACACCAACAAAAAGACAATGTGTCCCTTCCACCCATTAAAAGAGATGCTTTGATGTTGAGAAAGTAACTGCTTTTTGAAAGAAATCTGTGCCATGGAGCATTTTGAAAGTGAATGTTTGGAAATGTTTCCATGCTTATGTGCTTTTGTTGCCAGAAAGGATGTAAATGTGCCACCAGTATCACATCTGCATCACCTCTCATATCTGTACCTTTAAACTTGGAAACAATTTCCTAACCTGAGGAGTTTTTCCTAACCTGATGAACTTAACCTGGTTCAGTGGGCTATGAACCTGTTTGTTAAAAATACAAAAGTGCAACACCTTCCACTGATTTGCAGAAACAACTGATTGTCATTGGTGAAGGTGGAAATGTACTAGCCACATCTGACAAAAAATATATGCATAATTGGTGGGAGTCAAAAATGACTTATGATTTAGTAAGTGCAGCCAATAATGTACTTCTATTTAGATCTGTGTATCTTTGTGAATTACGTTTTCCAGCTATGATGGATATTAAAATCAAGTATTGAAATAAACCGAATGTATAGCCTACTTTATTTCTAGCTTTGTTTCCAGTGTAGTAATTTGAAGGGAAGGGATTGATGCGGTGTGCACGTGCTTCAAGTGGTGGGATGCCCTAGCTAAGATCAGAGCCCCAGTATGTTAGTTGCTGAAGGGTAAGATGGGGTGGTCCCCACAAAGTACTTGCTGCCTCGATGGAGGAGGAAGGCGATTGGTACGTGGACCAGCAGAAAGCTGGTTGCAAGTCCTAGAACAGAATTCAAATTTTCTTTGTCTAAATCACCTGTGGTGCAGCTGCGGCATCTTGATTTTCAAACATATAAGCATTTTGGACACATTCACTTGAAGTTGTGGGTGCTTAGCTCATCTGAAATCAGACCATGGGCATAGTTTCTAGAGATAGATAGGAGCATTGATGTCACAGCTGATTTTTTTTTTTTTTTTTTTTTAAGCAAGTAACTGTGTAAGTGTGCATGTATTCATAAAATGTATTCTAAACATACGCATTACTGAAGTGCCTCGGCATGCTCAAAGGTGTAAGGTGTGACAAATTTGCAAAGTAATTTTTTTTTGGACTGGTGTTATGAAATAATACTGAATTGTCATACAGAAGTAACATTTGGTAATTTGGTGATTAGTTGAATACTTTTTTTTATAGTTGCAACTAACATGCAGAGACGAGTACTTTTTAATAAGCATCTGTGTGCTTTTTCTTTTAGGCTAAAGCCTAAGCCTCTGACATGGCCACAGCCTCACCAAGATCTGATACAAGTAACAACCATAATGGCAGGTTACAGATGCAAGTAACAGGCAAGTAGTGATTTTTGTCATGGTGATTTTTACTGTGAAATATACATATTATAAAAAAATAAATAAATTTGAAACCAGTGTGAAAAATAGATCAGTGTAGTCAATATCTTAATTAACTGGAAGGTTATGAATACGAGTATGACTATAACATGCGTAGGTGAATTGCAGCTAGGTAGAAATGGTGGAATGAGTTAGGTGACAGAACTATATGAGCTTTTCAAATCAGAAAAAAATAAGTTGCAATGCAACAGTAGGGAAAAATGTAAGGAATTGTGCTTGGGAGCGAGTAGCTAATGGCACAACATCTGTAGAGTGGAACATATATTACTCTAGTCTTACAAAAAAAGATGGGCAGTTTTAATGAACTGCAGTGAAAATGAGTGCAATGTTGCATATTGTGACTGTTTACTTTTTTCCTCTTAATGTGTTTGTTCTCAGTTTGAGGTAGATTTTAGTCATCCCAGTAATCTACTGGAAGGGAGACAGTGGTCTACAAACAACTCTGAAAATTTCTGACTGCGTTGGGGATGCTTTTTTTTTTTTCCTAATTAATGCTGGACAGGCCACATAGGTGATTGTATTTTGCTATTCGTGGATAAGAACTGGTCAGGAATGTGATAATCGGCATCAGTCTTAGCTGTTCTTTTTATGGCATGGGAAAGCAGAAGAAATACCCATTGTAGTCCAAAGATAAGCAGGATGAATCTAGGCTAACAAGCTTGACAATTGCTGTATTGCTGTCTTAATTACCCAAATGTAAAAAATGTTATCAGCAAGTAGTTAGATATTATGCATAAATATATATATATATATATACACATTTATATGTGTGTGTGTGTGTATATATATATGTATGTGTTATTTTACCATTGATACATAACCTGAACTTTTCAAGGGTTCCTGAGAAATCTGGGAACCCTGAAGTAAGAAAGAATGCATGACTAAGAATATATCGAGTCTATCTTGACTAAAACTTGAAAAGCATCAGGAGGATACCATGTCTTAAAAAAAAACATATCTGAAGAAAGATGCAGCACACTGGGTGGTAGAAAGAAGACCAGGTTATCTGAGAAAAAAACAAAACAAAACAAAACATTGTTGTCCCCAGAATGGATATTTTCATTAATGAAATGAGAGGAACCTTCTGTGGGGAAATTGATTAACCTTGTGTAAGGATCAGGTAATTTGATAACATGACAAATTGTCATAATCAAGTATAAGTAATAGCATAGATGGGGCCACCTGGATCAAGTGTATAAATAACTGTAACAAACTGAGTTACATAAATGACCTGTAACTTCAGAACTGGGTATGCAGAAATGATCATTCTGATACCCTGTACTGTACTGCACTGCTAATTATATAAGTAGTTTTGTATTTTCCTGGCACTGGAGCTTCTCTGACTTCGAGATCTGGTTCAAGGATTGAAGTGGACAGAAATCTGTACAATTTTTAAGATTAGTTTTCTGAAAGTTTGGTTCTCTAACCAGCCTTCATTGCAAGATCAGAGGAATGCCAGTGGCAGTACAGAAAAAGAGGTGGGAGGCAGAGGAGTGTCAACTGTGGTTTTTGTTCAGATTAGTTTGCTGTTGCAGAATCTAGATTTATATTTCAAGACCTGTAGTTGAAAAGCACTTACGTAAAGGAAGCAAGCAGCTTATGCTCATTTTGTAGGCAGGGAAATTCATATGGAGTGGTTTTGGTTTAGATAGTTACAAGCCTGTTGCCAACAAATTATACCATCATTATTTTTTCAAACAGTCTTAGTGAGTTATCTTGTTTAGTCAGTTGTTTTTGAAGTCTTTTTGCTAATATTTTGTATTTATTCCTTTTTTTTTTTTTAAGAAGTCCTTACCAAAAAATGGTACAATTCTCTGTGCTTGTCAGGGGACTGAAAACTTAATGACTTAAAGCATAATCAAAGAAAAGGGGAAAAACTAAAAGGAAGCTTGTATATTCTGACAGAATAGCTTTATTTTAAGAACTGTTGCAGTTGCTTTTAAAAAGCAAAATATGGAGAAAAAAATAAATGTGGAATAAGTAGGGGTTTTTGAAGCTGAAAAAGGTATCAATTTCAGATGAAAAAATATGGCCTGTGTGTGGAATCATGTTTCTAATCTTTTACATTTAATCTTTTCATCAGTATCAATGCTGCAGCTCCCTTTTATGACACGTGACACGTGAATTAGACATGAATTTTCAAATGTAAAGGAGTTAAGTGTACACCTTTTAATTGAAATTAGGTAAAAATTTGTGGTCAGTGTCTTTAGGGTCTTGGACAGTTGCATCCCACTGACTTTTTACATAACTAATTCATACTTTTCAGAATACTGTAATCCAGAAATATATTACAAACCTTTTTTGTCTTCCTTTCAGACAGTTTAGTTAACTCCCACTTATTTCTGGAATAGCAAGTACCAGGCAGAAAAGTAACAGGGAAGGATTAGTTCCAAGTGGCTGAAAGTATTCAGCTTTGCTTTAGGTTCAAAGTGAAGGGAAGGAGGATCGCATTGAAGTATAGGAGGAATAAGAAAAAGCATAGCCAGCAGGTGTGTACAGCTGTGAGCCTACTGATGTGTTCTGAAGAATGTGCCTGAAGTAGAATTTAAAATATTGGCAGCTTGGCTGCTGTTGGTTTTTATAGTAACATTATCAGCTGGGTGAGGAAGTGAGAGAACAGATTTATATTCAGGAGCACTGAGGACCTCACTAGTCATTTGAAGATAAAAAATAGCTTCTTTGGTCATTTGCTCTTTCTAATTGTTGAAGATTTAGCTGAAGCCTTAAGTTTATCTGCAAAGCTAAATAGGGGGAAATTTTGCTAAAGCAAAATAGGGGGAAAGTTGAGAGTTGTTTTAATTTTAGCAAACTGATGTGTTAAAACAGAGGTTAACTGGACAGGTGGAATAGGCGAATAGATGAAGTGCTGCATACTGGCTTTGCAGGGAAACATATATAGCAGTGAAAAATTTTTAACAGTGAAATTTTGTAATAGGTTTAAATTGCGTATACCTTCATAAGTACATAAAATTTAAAGTACTAAAGATTCTATTGAAAAACAGCAGCAACAAAACAAAAAAAAATTGATAATCTTTCAGATGTATCATACTTAGCTATTTTTCAGTTAGAAAATAGAGGAGTTGGAAGAGGAAGAACTGTGAGAAGATAAACAAAAGAAACCACATGATTTTCAGTTTTCTGTAAAATAATTGTTGTGCTGTCTCTCTTAACTATGCTATCAGTACATGGGTAAAGGAACATGTCAAGCTTGGTGTCAACTACCTGACAAAGTAGTTTTTGAAATTAAATGCTACCATTTTAGCATTGACCTCTTTATGTTCAGCAGAAGTAGAAAAGGTGAGGAGTAACATTGCTCTGCCATGTTCTATGCATTGTGTAAGTGGTACTTTTTCTAGTTTTCAGCAAGTATGCTGTTTTAGATAAAGCAATACATTTTATTAGTTTCTAGTGCCAAACTGAAACGGAAAAAGAATTGGTTTGGAACAACTTTCTACACGGAATTAACTGCAGATGGAGAAATCAAGAAAACAGCAAAATCAAGTAGTTCTTCAAATCCAAAGTGGGATGAACAGCTGACAGTGTAAGTAGTTTTTTTTTGATTATTTAATACTATTTATTAGCCAGACCCTGCAGGCAAATATTTACTAGGCTTGGCTGCCTACATAATTTTTTCTGGCTGTTGATAACCAATTGCAGATGTAAGATGCTGTTTATCTTAAATGAAAAGTCTTACTCAGTGCCTATGATGTTCCAAGAACATTTTTATTTTGTTTTGTTTTGAGGAGAGTGTTCTTGTATACAGCTACTGTCCACAGTATACCCTTAATATTTGTTTGTATTGTGGACCTTTCAAGTTTAAGATTCATCTCTAGAAGATCTGACTGTCATTCTCAATGTTAAAATGCAAAATTTCTCAGCCGGATAAATAGTAGTTATGAGGAAAGTCACTTTTTGTTTTCAATTTCCTAATGGAACAGATACATACACAAAAACAGTTTACTGCAAAATGGCCATGTAACTTATCCTTCCGTTTGAGCAGTTTAATTTGGTTATGGTTTAATTTGCTTACTGTGCAACAGGTGCAGATATACCTGACTATGACCCTATGAAGAACTGGCAAATCTTGCACAATGTAGTTGTCTAGAATGCATTATTATGCAACCAAGATTGTACTACTACAGATTTGGGTGTGGAAACAACACAGCTACTTTCAAGAGGCATTGAACATGGGCTAGTATGCCTTACAGCATCTGACCTGCCTTTGTACAATAATAGCCAGTTTGTTAGTTAGGGGAACCTGGTTTGGTTCTGGAGAATGGGGAGAGGCACAATATAACTAACTTTGGGGGAACTGTTTGCTTAGGAACATTAGTTGATAACTGCAGACCTGGGCTGAACCAGGTGGGTATTCCTCTGTCACATTTCTTGATGTTTCAGGTTTAGTAGTTTATTAGCCCTTTGTAGTACAGCAAAACTGAATAGAAAACATTGATTTCGAGGAGTTATTACTAGCACAAGTACAGAGCTATCGATATTCACAGAGACCAGAGTTGAGGAGGCAGGTTTCATTTGACAGGATTTGGTGAGCTGATAGAAATGAAGTAATTTGATGTATACAGTACAGCCAAACGAACTCATTCCATCATCAGTATTATTTAGGATCTGATTCTTATATGTCAGGTATTCTGGTCCCCTTTTCTTCTGTCTGTCAGAAAGGTATCACTGTTTCAGTTGTCCGATCTATTTAGGAATAAGTGAACTCTCCAACTTAATAAGTTCCCATGACATGTATGGGGGTATGCATGAGCACCAGCAGTGTATTCTGTGTGTACTTTTCCTCCCCACTCTCCATTTCTTTTTTTTAAGCTGGTCTTTTAGTAAGTCTTCCATTAGAAGGCAGACTATTCAAATTATAAAAGCATACTTCCTCATGGATTTCTGCAAAAATGATCCATGTTGTCCAACATGTTTAAGTGACTAAAGTTAGCTCTGTTGATGCGGCCTGGGGATTGTTTTTAGCATTATTTTTAGCAATACTGATATAACTTCATGTTTCTAGTTCTGACGGATATGTGACCTTGGACTCTCAGTACAATGCTTCTGCTCCATTTTTCACAGCACCCTTGCTGTAATAGACCCTATCTTGCAAAAACTTACTCTCCAGGACCTAGCATTGTTTTCCTTCCTGAGCAGGGGGGATATACTGCCAAGGCTTATTGTAGCATTACTGTAATTGGGACCTTTATCTTTCTGCTTTCCTCTAGTTTTTACTTTAGCTTTATCATTTGAGTTTTTTCCCCTCTGATTTTTGTGAGCATGCATTGTGATTTTATATATATATTTGTGGATTCATAAGCAATGTTTTATCAACATTTTCATGGCAAGTTGACAGCTATGGAATGTATTCTTCCTGCTTGCAAGTAGTTGATTGGTTGTATTTTCTTTTCATTTTTAGTAATTGGTATTTTTCTTTCTAGTCACAGACAAATATACTTACTACCTTTTTATTCACATTAAATAATGTGAGTTTTTAGTTAGAATTCTGGAATAGTGAGGAATAAGGAAAATATGTCTTTCATAAACCAAGTAAGATATGTTGTTATATAACTGAGCTTTGAGCTTAGGGTAGGTTTTTCTGATACTACCCAAATTCCTTATGCTATTATAGTAATGCTCTTTAATTGATCTTAAAGATAAATATTACAGTGTTTTCAGTGCTTAGTTAATTAAAAATTTCCCCTAACGGTACAAAAACCACTTTCAGTCAATTATTATCAAGAAATAACAATAAATATGAGAAAGTGAATTAAGATCAAATACTCCTAATAACACGAATGAATACTTTAAAATTTGTATATATTTTTTAAAAAATGTATTTTATATGCAGGAATGTGACTCCACAGACTACGCTGGAATTTAGAGTGTGGAGCCATCACACTTTAAAAGCAGATGCTTTATTAGGAAGAGCCACTGTAGACTTGAGACAAGCTTTGGAAATACACAATAGAAAATGTAAGTTATCCTGAAGGATATTTTAAGTAGAATTATTATTACTAATCTATATATCAAAACTGGCAATCAGACTACTAACTATACATGTAATTACAACTGATTTTCAGTTGATGTCTTTCCTTGTCTCTTCTGGACATGTCTAACTGTGCTATAGAGAAAAATTTGAATGTAACAATGGGATATAATAATTTTGAAACATACACCAGAGTACAAGTTACTACAAACTAAGTAACCACAGTAGTGATTAATTGAAATGTTTTGTGGCAAACTAATATCTAATTTGCTAGAAGATCTGTTTTAGACTTGTTTTTAAAACAAACAATAAATCTAAAGTTTTTGAAAAGCCATCATTGTTCCTGTTTTCCTTCTTTGGAATTGTTAATAGAAGGGCTGTATATTTTTCTCTCATAATTTAACTGCCCAGAGAGCAGTAGAAACCATTGATGAAAAAAGAAATTTGAGAAACTTATTTTTAGCATATCAGTGATTGTTGTGTTCTACGTAACTTTTAACTTTTGTTGTCTTTAATAGAATTAAAACAGGTCTTCTTTATCTAATTCACTTTTAAATTTTTTTTTCATGAATGCAAGAAGATGGTGAATCCACACTTTAAATTCCACTCCAGAGTGGCAGTAGAATTCCAGCTAATCCAATTTCTAACCTTTCTCACAAGTTAGATACACAAATCTGAGAGATCTGTGTAGGGAGGTGGAGGAAAGGAGATCCCACCCAGCCCCCTTACCCTGCTTCATTTTTCTGATTCTTACAGAAAATCGAAACAGAATGCAAAATCAAGTGGAGTTTCTTCAGCATTACAAAAAAGATTCCTGACCAGGATTTTATAGTTAAGCAGAAAAGTTGCATATTTTTTATTTTATTTTTTTTAAAGTGATTTCTAAAATGACATTATAGCGAAATAAAATACTATTTAAATATTCATTCTGACATTACATGACCATATTTTTAAATACTTTCTAACAGAATAAAAAAGTGATCACAAAAAGAATTGTGCCTTCCGTACATCTAATGCATGATGTTTTATGCTTTAGCTGTGTCAGAAGAAACTGGATTGTAATAGCAACAGCAAACAAAATAGTTAATATTTTGTTGCTGTAGATACAGGGATTGTAGGATCCAATAACCTGTCAAATTCTTTCAGGAAATGGTTGACTGAGTTAGCTGTACATTGCACTAAAGGTAATTTATGTGCAGCACTTCTGATTTTGATGTGTCGACAGTTTGACACATGCTGGATTATCAAGTAATTCATAGACAGAATAATCTGATCAGTATCCTTCAGTGTTTCAGTTATTTGTACCTAACGTAAAATGCAGTACTTTAAAGGTGCTTTACTGAAGAAAATGTAAAGAGGATGTCTTCTAAATGAAGAAATTTTAGAATTACTGCTATTACTTCCTTCTGCTAAGCACCATTAGTAGTGAATTGCTGCCCACACCCCTCCCAACTTTCTTGCAAACTCAGTTGGAGTACAGTGAACAGTTGGTCTGGTTTTGGAAGTTTACCTTTTAAAACAATACAAAGTAAACCAATCATCCTTTGCAGAGATGACAATTAGGAATATGTATCCTAACAGCTCTGTGGTAGGCTAGTTTCTTCTCCCTTTTCTTTTCCTACCATTTTCCAAAACGCAGATCTCAAACCCAATAATTTTGTAGTAATTTGGCAGTTTTGTGCTTGCTCCAGTGAAATCCATTTGTAACATAGCAGTGGGTGTCTGCTAGTAACAGTTGCCCCACTACATATAGTTGAATCTGTTTTTTGAAATAACAGATGTCAGTATTGACCGTAGCAAAGCCTTGGGGACGTCTGGTAATAGCTGATGGTAGCATTCCCTGTTTTCATGTTTATTGTTCATTTATGATGTTTATTAAGAAATTAAAAAAATAAGGAAATGCTGGCTAGTTTAATGCATAGAAGTGCAAGTTGCATAGGGAGCTTTGACTTTAGCTTGGAACACTGTCATATTGAGGGAAATATGCTGATACATCTTGAAAAAAATAATCCTTTAATCTGAGACCACAAATATTAAAAGGCCGTAACCATTTTAACCTGATTAATGTGAACTCATAGCTTACTGTGTTTGCATTTCTGACGTGTAGTTTTAAATTCTGTACTAGTAACAGGTGACTTAGGGAGAATTATGCAACATCCACAGCATGTTTTACCTCTGGTTATGTATGTCTGTCTACGTGTGTATGCATTGCTTACCAGTTATATTGAATTTTTTTTACTGCACCATGTACATGTGTTTTGTGTTGGTTTTTTTTTTTTTTTTGTATATCTCGAAACAAAAAGTTTGTCAGTTTCTCATTTAATTTTTGATTGCTTGAGGTATCCTCTCGTACTGTTTAATCCTTGGAGTTGGAGTCTGTGAAAATGCTCCTAAGAACTTACTAAAATATATATATGTATATATATATTTAAATAGGAAAGACTGTGTGGAGTTTTTGGATTTATTTTTTCCTCGAAGTGATGTTCTTTTTAGTTGTCTCTTAGAACTACTTTTGGAAGGTGATAGAAGAAATGAACATAAGCTATGGTTGTAGGATAAAGTTCCCTGTGACTTGTAACATGTAGTATTTGGATGTGTAGTTCAGAAGTTTTTTTACTTTAAGCCTTCCTGTGTTATGTAAGTAGTGCATGGTTTCAGAAGGGCTTAGTGGAAAAAGAAAACCTGGGAAATCATTTACAATAAAGTGCTGAAAATACATGGATTCTATAGTATACCTAGAATATGTTACGTAAATGGAGAGTTTATTTCTGTAATATACTGTGGTTTTACCCACAGCTGGTGTAAATTTACACAATTTCATAGTGAACTGTGGTGATTCAAATCGTCTGAACATATCATGTTTCATTTTGTGCAACTAAATATATTTTTTGTTGACAGTCCTTTTTTTAACATCGCTTAGAATTTAATCTTTCCTTTATCCCTTCTCTCCTCTTCTCCTACCCAACCCAATTCCGTTTCTAGTGGAGAAGGTGAAAGAACAGTTGAAGCTATCTTTGGAAAACAAGAGTGGCATGGTGCAAACAGGTGAACTGACAGTTGTGCTAGATGGTTTGGTGGTTGAACAAGAATCTCTTACAAATATCAGTTCACCAGCAACCAGTAAGTTAAAACAATTCAACTGGATTGTAATATTTTGATTAATATTTCAAACAGATGTAGTGGAATATTTCTATTGATTTTTGTTTGTTTACTGTTCAGTAGAAGTTCAGCAAAATGGTGAAGCTGTGCATGAAAACAGAGATGCTTCAGCAAGAAGTACAATAAGGTTGGAATTTATTTTTGTATTTTAAACTCTATGTGACATATATCAGCAAATTTATCTGTTAGCATTTTTTTGTGTGTGAATGGGAGTGATTTTCACTGTCAAGCCCCTAATTATTTTACCAAAGGCTTTAGAAATACAGTTTGTATAATAATTACATAATGTAGTTTGACAGAAATTAAATTTGCAATTGTCCTTCCTCTCCTGTTAGAACCTGCTCTCCAGTAGTTTATGATTGCCTCTTGGAAGTGTAGCCCTCTGAAAACAGATTTCTTGTTGGCTGAAATTTTATGAAATCCTGGGAGCAGTGGCTCACTGTGATTTTGAGTACTTACTACGTTCTTTTTTTTTTTTTCTTGCTGTTTAAGAGATATTTCTGTTCATGTGTACTAACTTCTTGCAATGTACCATTTGAACGGAAGGAAGAAGAAAAAAAAGTATAAATGACTTCCCCTTTGCCCGGTTCCTTTTTTAAGGTTGTTATCAGGAAGTTGTTGAACAGACTTGTATTGCATTTAGGAAGCAGTATTCAGAACACTAAGGCAAAGACTTTGCCTGCTTCAACCTGAAGTGGCAAGAAGACGACTTTCGGATCAATTTAGAGCTTTGTTCTTGGTGCCTCCATTTTTATGCCAGATGATGGACTGCCTGCAGAGAAGTAGGTGTAGACTGTTTGACCTCTCACTGTTAGTGAGTCAAGTAGGTCAATATTCACATCAAATTAACATTACTTTTTAGTTTTTAACACAGGATGCAGTGAAAAAGCATACAGTTGCTATGAATTTGAACGACAGTACACATTTGTAGTTGTATGCTTGACTTGATTCTTCTTTTGAAAATAAGTTCTCCCATAGGTGCCCAATAAGAGGGAGTGAGGATAAAAAGTTACTTACCCTAGTTTGCTTTAGAAAGGTTTGGGACTATGCAAAGTGAATTGAAATGCATATGCATAACACTTTGAAACATGAGTAGCAATTCTTTGTTTTCATTCAACTGTTACTGCTCCCAGTGTAGTTTTTACTGTCACGTTTACTTGATGCTTGTATTCTGATTACAACAGTTCTCCATATAAATTTCCAGCAGTTTTGATTTACAGTTTTAAAACAAAAAGTTTTCTAGTCTAGAATTGACAAGGGATTGTATTTTAATTATCTGTTAATACTACTCATCTTGTTGGGTAAGATAGCATGGAAATTCTATTTCTTCCTTTCATATTCTGCAAAGTGGGACTTGTAACAATTCTCATGTTTTTTTGTTATATATTTAACTTGAATTTTTAGCCACTACTCCTTGCAAAGATGGGGAGTTGGCACTGAATGTAATTTTCATAATATGTGATTCTGGTGGGTGGCTTTATGCATTCTGGGATAGATTTAAGTAAAAGTAGTGTAGTTGAACAGGACTTTGCATTCATAGGCCCTTACAGTACATGTATTTCATTGCAGCCATTCAAACATAGAGCTTCTTGTGTATGTCTGTCCACGTACTCACCCATCCTGCCTATACATAGAGAAACTAACTTTACTGAAGGAGTTTTCTTACTTAAGTTATTACTGGAAAAAAAAAAGAGATATGACAAAATTATTGTTCCAGTTGCTTAATGAGAGAAAAAGTTATCCTGCTCATAGCTGCTGCTTTGGAATGGTTCCTAAGGCATTTTTGGAAGATGTGGCAGGCACATTGGTCTGCCCAACTCAATTCTAATATGCCATTACAAAGTAAAAGATGAAGAGGAAATGAGAAATCTTATCTGTTTTAAGTATCTAAAATTCTTCAAAACAACATTTGTATGTTGTTCCTTAATTGTTTTTGTCTTGCACTTGACTGTTACCTAGGCTGCATACGTGGTATTATAAACTGTTGTGAATTTACCACGGTTTCTTTGTGTTTCTTTACCATGTAATAGTGTAGGATTTGTTTTATTTTGCCTAACTGTTCGACGTGTTTGTACTAGTGTAAACCTATATATATATATATTTTTTTTTATTTTTACCAAGATCTGCTTGTGATATTTCTAATGGGATAGACAATCAAGTACCTTCAAACTCTGTAGTACAGAATGCGTTCTGCACAGAAGCTATTAATGGAGACAGCTCACCATCTCCTACTCACGTTGCAGCGAGACCCAAAAATACACCAGTACCAAAACCACTTGCAGCTCAGCCTGTCAACAGCACTGGTAAGAATGGGAGGGTTATGAGACTATGTACCGTAAGGTTTTTTTGTCTAGTTGAAATGAATCTGAAGTTGAATCACTTTTCCTGTACATTTTTTTGTTAGATTTTAAAAATTCTGAAAGAATGTTTCTGGGCTTGAATTTATAATCTTGTGTTTTCACTTCCATGAATTTTTCTGGAGTAGGTCCATTCTTCAGTCTACCAACTTTCACACTTCCCTGTGAATTCTCATCTTGGATGAAGAAAGATGTAAAGCATCCAAATCTTCCTTCCCTATCCCAGATGACTAAACCATATTATGAGTTGTCAGGAGGAAAACTTAGGTTTCTTTCACAGAATTAATTTGAGTAACTGTAGTTAGGTTTCTTGTGCTATTGGATAAATCTGCTGTTTATTGCTGTCAGGGAATCACAGAACCATCTAAGTTGGAAGAGACCTCCAAGATCACCTAGTCCAACCTCTGACCTAATAGTAACAAGTCCTCCACTAAACCGTATCACTAAGCTCTATATCTAAACGTCTTTTAAAGACCTCCAGGGGTGGTGACTCAACCAGTTCCCTGGGCAGCACATTCCAGTGCCTAACAACCCTTTTGGTAAAGAAGCTTTACCTAATATCCAACCTAAACCTCTGCTGGTGCAACTTCAGCCCATTCCCCCTCGTTCTGTCATCGGGAACTATTGTGCTCTTAGTTGAAATGTGTTGTAGATTCTTTTTGCCTTCCATTTAAAACAAAGACAAACATTCACTAAAGTAAAAGAAGTGAAAAGCAAATATTTTTCATTATTTTTGTTCTTCAGAGAGAGCTTTGCATCTAATCATGACTATGCTTTCTAAGCGCTTTCCGTCTTTCCTCAGCTGATTGACTGAGATTAGAGTGATAGCAGAGCAAAAAGGTACTCTTAAATAGGAAGAGGCAAGCTGTTAATAAACAGGAGAATGGAGACTGTCAAGCTTCCTGTAATAGAGTGGGAAATGTGGGATGGTAGGAAGATGACGGAAATAATTATAAACTTTAAAAGGTAGTAATTAAATCAGGTCTTCTGTGAAGTGAATCTCTATTTAGAGAACTTGAACTCAATTCCCTTCTCTTTTCAGTTGAAGGCCAAAGAGCATATGTATTATTTAAGTGTTGTTCCCTTTTTAGGGAGAGAGATCCAATAGCTGAGAGATCCATTTTAAATTGGTATTCAGATAGTGTAATTGCAGAAATAATTGATTTGTTCAAATAGTAATATTGATGAAACCATACTACCGAGCTTGCACTAAGTCACTGCTATAACAGTTTTCAACTACTGTACCTGTTGGTGGAGACTTCTTTGAGACAAGATGTAGAATGAGTCTTCATGATTTGTTGATGACAGTTTTTTTGTTTTGTTCTTCTCACTGTTGTGCTTAGCAGGATTGTCATTTTATGTGATGTTGCCAGAATTGCTTTTTCAGATCTGAATGATGAGGTAATCAGCTGATAAAATGTTTTATAGATCTGTTTTGGAGATCACCTTACTAAGAGAGACAACAATTTGTCAGTTACTTTGATCTCTGACTTCGTTTTGGAATCTCATAGATCCTTTCATGTAGATGAATTGAAATTACTTTTTTAATGAAAGCTGAAACTTCAGCTGGCATTTTTTCTTATTTAAACAAAGCTGTTGGTAGTTAAAAGAGACATTTGAAGAAAACTGATCAGGTTGTCTGTAGTTATATATATATTTTTTAATCTCATGGTTTATAGTTGCTTGAACTAATACAAAGTCTTGATGTGGCTTGGTGTTGGTTAACCTGTTCTGTGTGAGATGGAAGTAGTGATATATTGCCCTGGAATAGTTCTGTTAATAAAGCAATGCCTTTACAGATCTTACAAATCGGCTGCTAGCTGCAAAACCATGCTCATTGTTCTGCATGTGAAGAAACATATGTGGCCCAGTGATAATTCCTTAAAGAGACTGGCTTGCTAACTGGAATATATTACTGATTTCTGTTTTATTGCTTGTAATTCTTTGATCTGCTTGTGTGTGTGTGTGTGTGCATGTGCAAGTATTTTAGAGGAAAATGAGATTTACAGTTTGCCAATATCTGCTCTTACTTTCTGGGAAAGCAAGAAATTGCTGACATTACAGAGCTATTGCAAGTAGTATGTAGAGTCTAGCTAGCTATTTATTTGTGAGGATGCTATACATAAATAAGTAAACTCTTTAAAATGGTGTTCCATCATTTTATAGGTACTAATCTATGGCTAATTTTTGCACATTTCTATCAATAAGGTTATGAATATAGAGAGCAATTGTAGTATTTTGGCCTCAGAATTGTAAGCTGATAGCATGCTATCAGTTAGAAAATCACTTGAAGTCTGTGTTGCATATTATATTTGGTCTTGAGGGAAAATACTTCCAACTCTAAAAAAGGTATGAATTGAGAAGATTAAATAGAATTATCACTGATGTTAGCCTGCTTTTTCTGCACCCCTAGTTGTGACTGATATTGCATTGCTTTAAATAAGGGCCTTGACTTTTAATGGGGGTCCTCTGACTACTGTACCTAATTTGTCTTGTCTGAGGCAAGGTCATGTGCTGAGATACCGTTCTGTTAAGCTCTGCAGATGATCGGTATTGATGTATTACTAGCCAATTGGGCTTGGGAGTACTTATGCCTTCTTAGCCCCTTTTTTCTGCCAAATCCATGTCTGCTTTAAACCTGTTATGAGATTATGCTTGCTTGAGTTGGATGACATTTGTGTTGTTCTTAAAAAGACAGAAATCAATTTAGTTTGATTCTAAAATAATTTTCTCAAGTCTTTGACCTATATAAATTGCAAGTGTCATGGGTCGGACTGTGATGGAGTTTGTATGCAGCTGTATTTTAGATTTGTGACCAAAATAATGTTGATTACACAGTTATGTTTTAGCTGTGGCTGAACAGTGCTTGCACAGAGTTAAGGCATTATCTATTTCTTACTCTGCCTCCCCCAGGTCAGTAAATAGATTGTGAGTATGCATGAGGTTGGGAGACAACCAGGCAGATGACCTGAACGAACCACAGAGATATTCCATGCCTGTAGTGTTATGCTTGGCAATTAAAAAAGGAGATGAGGAAGTTTAGGGAGGTTAGCCATCTTTTTGCTAGGAACTGACTGGGTATCAGTCTACCCACTGAAGGTGGTGAATGATTGCCCTTACATCACTTGTTTTGTTTTGTTGTCTTTCTCTCTTCTGCTTCTTATTAACTATTTTTTGCTTTGACCATCAAGTTTTCTTGCTTTTACTCCTCCTTTCCTCTTGTCCCATCACACTGTGGGTGGGTGAGAAGTGTGAGTGAATGACTCTGTGGTACTTAGCTAATTACTTAAGTATGGTTAGCCCACAACAGTTAGCAAAATACAGATTTTTAGGACTTACTGACCTTGTTTGGGGTGTGAGGAGGAGTTTTTTCTAAGCCGTACACAGGTGTTTTTTTGCTTAATTGTACAATTCTATATCTCAACTCTAAAAAAATGGAAAAAAGTGTAAGAACTACCTCTTAGTTTAATGTATTTCATATAGTTACTTAGCTCCTAATATTTTTCTTTCATCTCATGCTAATAAAAATTCTTTTTTGAAGTTTGTACAAGTTCACAGTTTCAAAGCAAATAAGGTGAAGCAGATGTCTACCTTTTGCTAATCTAAAGAATAGAGTGTAAAGTTGAATTGAACAAGATATGCGGAAACTAAGGTGTTACCTTTGCTGGATGTATAAAGAATGGTTTGCAGATTGTACGTTTTAATTACAGCTTTAGCTGAGGCAGGTGCACTGTGACTTTTTTGTCATCTTAGGCAAAAATGCTGCTTATGGCATGTAGGTGTGAATTAAACATGTTCCTTTCTTTCTTTCAATGTAGATTGCTCTACAAGTAGATCGTTAAAAAAGTAAAACTCATCAGAATCTGATATGCAAATGTTCTTATTTCCCATTTCTTAGTTAATGGTGAGTCATCTGCCTCTGCACCAGAAGCTGGTAATTCTTCTGTCTCCGAGGCAGTGGTGGTAGGTTCAGCAGAAGCTCCCATGTCTACAGATTGCACTAACACTACAGTAGAACCTCAGTCAACAGCAGAAGCAGCTAGTTGTTCCGAAAGCCACGCTTCTACATTACCTGTTGTGTCTGCTGGACTAGAAGATACAGCTACAACGGACTGTGCGCAACCTAATGCCAGAAACAGTACAGCAGCAGATGCAGCAAAACCTAGGGAATCCTCCTCAACCTCAAGTGCATCCGGAGAGCCTGTAAGACAGCAGCCTGGTAATGCCAGTACAGAACCTTTGCCACCAGGGTATGTGGGCTTGATTTTAATACTGTATTTGTGTTTGGTCTGAATGTGTATATAAAGAAACAGCAATTTAATTCCATATGGAGATTGCCAAATGCAGATCAGTTGGCTGAGAAGGGGTTATTTGATCTAAAATGGGGTTTGTACTGTGCTGCTATAATTGGCTAGTAGCTCATGCCCCAGAAACTAGCAACTGATCACTGATTTGCTGAGACAGTAATATGATCTAAATAGAGGAACTCTTGGGCATTATGGATGTGAAAGCTTTTCATTTGATCTATTCAAACTTATTTGGGTTATAATTCATTGCTCCTTCAGTTCTTAAACTATAAGAATGTAGTAGGAACTAAGATACAGAGAAGTGAAAATGAATAAAATAGTCTACAAATACTTGTAGGTGCTTGCAGCATAGGAATATAACCAATAATGTTAAAAACAAAGATTTGAAGTTTCTATATATGCTCAGAATAACTAGAAACTGTTATTTCTATGGAACTGTCTGAGACTACTGCTGTAGTCCTAAACCTTAAGTACGCAATTAAAGATATGCTTAAACATTTAATAAAAATATGATACATGTTCCAATACATATATCAATCTTAAACAAAACAAACAAAAAAACAAATGCTTTCATGTTCGGGTGAGAAGGTGTTTTCAGTAACTAACTGAGGATGCTGAAATTTCTGTGATATTTTAAATATTAACTATTTTAGCATTTTTGAACACAGACAGTTTATTCCCAAAGCATATATAATTTATGCAATTGCAGCTGATCTTTCTGAGAGCCTGTCTTGTATCTGCTCCCTCTGAAACAGGTTCAGTAAGTAATTAGGGACAGTTCACTTGAGCTTCTGCATTTGGATAAACATGAAAACAGGAATCTAGAAAGACAGATGTATGGTATGTACTTTGTAGGGAAATATTACAATTATTATTAAAATATTATTTGCTTCTCTTTTATCACGTCATAGTCTTGCCATTTAACCTCTTGAACTGCAGAAAGCATTTCCAGGAGTTTTATAGGATACTTTGTAATAGTGAGGAAATGCACATCAAATTCTATGAGTAGCAAGCAAGATGTTCTGCCTATACTTTTAGGAGCTAATTAATTACATTTATAAGAAAAGCATACATCTAACACAAGCAAGGGCTTCAATTCATTGTCTAATCCAGTTTTCCTCTCCCATTTAGAAATGGCATGTATTGTATTACAGCAGTTCTCAAGAGCATGAAACTTGAATTGCTTGTAATGTTTGGTCCTCTGTCCATCTTCATTGTAAGGGCTTTGCAACTAAAACTGAAGAAGTAATCCCCAAGGATATCAGATACAGAATTTACCAGGACAGGAAATAGAAACACAGGGAAAATTAATTATCTGATAGCCCGCGTTTCAGGTTCACTCTGACACTCTGAATGATCCTGTTGTTTGTTGGGTACAAGGAACAGTGCTTCAAAATGTAGATTACTTTTTTTTTTTTTTTTTTTTTGTGAGAGGCAGGTACTTGAAAATGCAAAGAATGTCTCTAAACTTTCTGAATTTAGTTATTTTAGCATACAGACTGTGTGTAGTTAATTACTTGGCTTTGTTTTCAGATACCTTAAATAGAATTTGGAAATGTTTGTGAATATTGATGTATGCTCATTTTACGTACCAAGTTCCTTAAAGAAATTTTCATGGCGATACCAGTTCAAGCAGGAAGCAGGAAATAAATGATTTTTATTCTAGTGTGAGTTGTCTTTGGTGTTTCAGAATGAGGTTTGGATCATTGTGTGTTCATTCAATAGCAAAGTGGTTTTTTTTTGCTTAGTGAGAAATAATTCCTTAAGAAATGCTTTCACCTTGACTTATATGTAAGTCTTTTTTGTCTTGAAGATGGGAGCAAAGAAAGGATCCTCATGGTAGAACCTATTATGTTGATCACAACACGCGAACTACAACATGGGAAAGACCACAGCCCTTACCTCCTGGGTAATGTAGACTTTTTTTTTTTAATTTAAATCTGGTAATAGTACTATTTTTATGTTGTTGTTTGGTTGGTGCAAGAAGAACTACAGTCATGTTTTTAGTAAGCAGCTCATTGAAAATATATATATTAAGAAACCTTAACTTTCAGTTAGCTTAGAGTTGTGTTAATTTGCATAAGTATATTGGTGTATATATATGTCTCATTCTGATGACGTGTTCAAATGTAGCTGCTAAATTCTGTTTTTCTTCCTTTAAAACGTAAACATTAAAAAATGAATGCTTTACCACCCTTATTTAGATGGCACAACTCGCTGTAGTGCTGTTGTTCCTGACTTCTGATTCTCAGAAAATATGGTTGTTTATTTTGTGTGTGTGAAACCTGCCAACTTGTTCATGGCCACAGGAAATTGCAAAGTTAAAACTGAGGTGACAGAAAGAGCTGAGGATGCTATTTCCTGCAGTCTGTTTGCTCAGTGTATTTGTTCTTCTACCAATGAAGCTGGGGAGTACTTTTGCATACTTTAGAAATTAAAAAACATGACTGTCACTCTCATTACTTCATTCAAATACTATCTAGGAACTTAGCATAAAGAGAAAATCGGTTATGTGATGGTACTGAAAAACGTAACTGTTAACATTTGTGTTTCTTGGTAGCTGGGAAAGAAGAGTTGATGATCGCGGAAGAGTTTACTATGTGGACCATAACACCAGAACAACAACATGGCAACGACCAACAATGGAATCAGTCAGGAACTTTGAGCAATGGCAATCTCAGCGTAATCAACTGCAGGGAGCTATGCAACAATTTAACCAACGATACCTCTATTCGGTAATTTTTGCATAAAATTTAGACACGAATAGAGATATAGGTATACTTCCTGTTTGATTTTTCTAAAATGCTTTAATAACCATTCAACCATATGTGTTATATTTCTCATCAACAATTCAACTGATTCTGTTCACAAAGTTTGTAAGAGTCATCCTTCAAGAAAAAAGTACTCCCTTCTGAATCTCCTTCCTAACTTGAGTTTTGTGGACTGTATGATACTTAAGACTTTCAATGACTGTAGTAACAGGTAAAAGTAGAGCACTCCCTTAACTGAAAAGGAGTGTCAAAGATGGGATTTGGGCATTTTGAATATTAAATGGCATTCAGAAATTCCCTAGTGATTAGGAGTCTCTCATCATTACAGGTGTGGAATTTTTTTTACTTTGAGCTCATTTTGAATCTAAGTCACCTGGTTCATCTCTGGAATTTCTAATACAGCTTTCCATTTCTCTCAGATAGTTACTGAGTCACTTAACTGTTGGAAGAAAGTATCATGAGTAGCTTCAAAGAAGATATTTCTTGAGACAGATTTTTTTCATTTCTAATGAGATAAATGGGATAGTTGTTTTTTCTGCAGTTAAAGATGATGCCTGCATGTCACTGTTATCCTAAACACTTTATTGTAACTGTTCATTCTCTTAAGTCTCTAGGATAGGATCTTAATTTAATTAATGATAAATGATGCTTTAATCAATTTAATTAATGATAAATTATTTTAATTAATAAAATTTATAAATTTAATTAATGATAAATTAATTTAATTGAGTTGAACAAATTCAACTTGAAGCTGGAGTGCTTTGAGAAGAAACTGTTGCAGTATAAGTCTGAATCAGCATCATTTTGACTTCTGGACTAGGACTCTATACATCTGGATACTTAACTTTCCTTTGAATTTGATAGACCTCAGATATCTCAGAAAACTCTCACTTTTCCTGACCCTGAGATTTATTTGGTTTTGAGCTAGATTTATTCTCTCTCAGAGTACAGAATATACATGTCCTTTCTGACCTTAGAATCATCAAATTAGAATTTGTCAGATAGAATATGCTTGAAGGAAAATAAAAATAATTGGACTGCTTGCATGCTATTTTGCATCTCTTTACAGTTCTGTTTTTTAAGTCGTGCATCAGTTGCATACCTAAAACTCAATTTTTGGGGGGGGAAGAAAAAAATTGAAATGATATTGAAGAGAATGTGAATGCAGGTTTTTTGTTGTTACTGTTTTAATTTAAGTGGTGCTATATACATTTCTTTTAGAAATGTTGTGGTCAAACCACAGGTAACTTCCTCTGGTGACACATCAGAGCTCTGCTTATATAGCAGTTTATAAGTGAGATTATAATTTAGTTTTTTGGGAAAAAAGTGAATTAATCCTCTTAATAAATGATGGAATATTTCAGCTACCTTGAATGGTCAAAGCTAAGCCATATAAAGAAATTAAAGTGGATAGAGTATAGTTATTTTAATTACTTTTACTTTTTCTATTGTGTTCTTCTCAGTGGTACTTCTCTCAAATTGGGGACTTGAATTATCTTGCTTTTGATTTATATGCATTTCTTTCTAGCTTCATTCTCTTTTGTTGTGTTGTCATAACAGTAGGTAGTCCTTTTTTTTCTTATCATCTATTTTATGGAATGTAGCAGTGATTGTATTACTACGTACAGACTTAGTATTAGTTTATCCTCAGCCAAATCCATTGTGACTTGCACCCAGTTGTGGAGTAGTTCTACCTGGAAAGACTACTTAGATATTTCAAAATATTTAATATGAGAGAAGTTGCTTCAGACTTCTTGCTTCATTTTTTTTTTTTTAATCTCTTAATAGGCACATAACTAGTTGCAGTGTAACTTGCTGAAGTTACTGGTTTTTAAAACATTTAACATCCTGCAACTATATGCAGTCAAATGAACTTAAAAAAAAAAAAAAAAAAATCTATAAGTGGAAAAATACTTCCATGAAATGAATACTTATCCAAAGTAGGAGTTGTTTCTTTTTTTTGAATATTAAATGGCATTCAGATTAAATGAATATTTTTGAATATTAAATGGCATTAAAAAAAAAAAGCTTTTGAATATTAAATGGTATTAAAAAAAAAAGCTTGGGAAAATTAATATAACTTTCTTTAAAAAACGCCGCTCACTACTAAATGATAGCTGTTAGAAACATTCAAATGTTATGGTTTGTTTACTTACAATCATAGTATTGGCTAGATAGAACAGCCTTCATCTTTTAGATGATTACCTCATATCAATTTGAAAGCTCAAAGCATGTTGATGTGTAAAAGTATCTTTGAATGTCATAGACTGTTTTCTAAGGATGGACCTTCATTATTAAAGCACAATACAAGACACTGCTTGTTTACTATTTTAACATCTTAGTTTTAATATGCAGCGTAAAGTGCAGTACCATGTAGAAATATGAATTAGCTCAGAGAGAGACTAGATACTAGAAATAATGTGACATATTAATGAATGCTTTACTTGGGTTAATATACTGTGCTGCTTTTGTTATTGAATCTGGCTCATTGAAATGGGGCCACTGTCTAGCGTTACAGTTTGTTCTGTAAATGTGCATTAGCCAGCAGCCACATATAAACCTTTGGGCCCATTAAGAAGATCAGAAAACTCTGAATCATACCACCATTCACATCTTTGGCACGTAGCATTTTTTGTTCTGTGCTATTCTTCGTATACTCACCACAGAGAAGTCTTTGGTTACAGGGTCATTGTGACTGTATAGATTCCAAAAGCAGAAAAGGCTAAGTGCATTTGTTGATGAGATGGTGGTAATTCTCTCTTCACATCTAATAGCCTGATCTTGAGTGTATCCATTGCATTTTCTTCTAATCCTTGCTCTGTTTATATTTCACAGGAAAACATGAAAAATACTGTAGCTTTTCTTGCCTGAATTTGGTGTTTGTAAACTCTTAGATGGATTTGAGATTTTTGTATTGCTAATGCTATTGAAAACCAAAGCAGTATTAGCAGTAAGATGATCCTTTTAGATACCCTTTGGAAAACATAGATTGGTTTCCACTTATCAAAATTTAATTGTGCACAAAAGAACAGTAACACGTAACTAGATAGGTGAATTTTCCAACCAAAAAGTTATAGGGGGTGATGCTTTTGATTATAAATTAGAGCATGGATCTTGCAGTTTGGGGGATTTCTGCCTTTTATATTCTCTTTATTCCTTACATTATAGTCCTGGAAGCTACTAGGAGACTTTTGCAAGGTTACAGTTTATTAAAAGTTTAGCATAGTTCATAATAATTTAATCTTTTTTTAAAAATAATTATTTTTCCCCTTTTAACCTTATTGTGTGTTAGTATAATTTTAAACATCTGAACATTTTAATGGAATGCAACTGTTTCTCCAAATAACAACAAAGTTTGAAAACAGCTAAACACCCAGAAAAGGCATCTGCTATTGAGGAACCAAAAAAAACCCCTATATTGGCAGTAGTCATTGTGCTTTCACACTTAATTTCAAATGTTAATTAAAAGTAAAGCATATTCTTAAACAAGAAGCACTGCTTATATGTGTTTTCATAAAACTGTTGTGAACTGTACATCTTCAAGATCACTGGCTCTCTCAGGTTTGCTCTAGGAAGGGAAGGGATGGTATGTGGGGTTGGAAATAGTGGAGGCAAGAGCACAAGTGATATATTATCACATAATTATGCTTTTCCGTAAAAACAGACTAAAAATGGCATGGTGTTCAGAATGCACAGTCTTCAGAACTCATGGTAATCTTGAAACACATTATGGGAAAGAAAGGTGAATAATACTTGCCTAACTGAATGTCCTTTTGTTTATAAATAGGCTTCAATGTTATCAGCAGAAAATGATCCACTTGGGCCTTTGCCACCAGGCTGGGGTAAGTTAATTAGCTGTTGATTTCAGGAAAGGACAGTTAAAGAAATTTGGAATGCAATTGTTGTATAGTTTATTTTTGGTTTTGTTTGCCTTTTTTTCTTTTTTCCCATAGAAAGGAGAGTGGATTCAAATGATAGGGTGTATTTTGTAAATCATAACACAAAGACAACACAATGGGAAGACCCTCGAACTCAAGGGTAGGTGTGTAAATTGACTGCACAGAAAAAGAGCTTGCTTAATTGTTATTTTAAATGTCATGACGTGGGGGGAAAAAGTACTCTCTGCAATTTTTTTCTGCAGTTTACAAAATGAGGACCCGCTTCCGGAGGGCTGGGAAATCAGATATACTAGAGAAGGTGTGCGATACTTTGTTGATCACAATACTAGAACCACCACCTTCAATGATCCTCGTACTGGGAAATCTTCTGTGTAAGTAGAAATTAAGTGTAGTCTCAAATGTTTTAACTTGTTACAGTTTAATGATGAAGTTCTTCTCATATTGGAAAACAATCTATGTTTAACTAGAATTGAACAATAAATCAAGAGCAAATCATTGTCCTGTAAATCAATTTTTAGCCTTTGTCTTTTTTTTTTTTCTATGCCACGTTTCACCGTACTGCTTTAATGTTAAATAGTTTTTATACATTGTTCAAATAACAAGATTGTATTGGCACTATAAATTGAGAGGGGAAATAAGGTAAACTTGTAAATTCAACTAATATAACTAATAGACAAATTTTTAAAGGAAGCAGGAAATGATTGTGAGGAGTATTGCTTATAGTTACATATTCTGTAGCAATATTAATGCCTAAGCAAGCAAATTCAGAATACTTTACATTTTTATATGAAAATCTTTTTTTATTCTTCTTTTTTTTTTTAATTGGTTAGTCAGAAGGATTGACCCAACTGATGTGTACCTGTCTTAATGTTTTGTGTAGAGCTTACTGGATTTACCTTTGATGTGTTGATGGCCTCTTTTTCAAAGAGCCTATAGATTAACGTTCCATAAATTTCTTCATAGTTCACAAGCACCTGAAGCCTTCATTGTTGATCCTTGATTTTTTGTTGATCTTTGGGTGACTATAGTGTGACTGAGATCGTACTGCAGTCTTTCACTTCAGCTGTCTTTCCTTTTAGGTGTCTTTCCTTTAGCTGTATTCTAATTTTTACAAAATTGATAGGAATTTGAAATCCTCAAAATCTCTACTTTTCTTCCAAATTTGGTAAATTTGCTATTGTCTTTAATAATAACAACAACAACAAAATAGGTGTGTGTTGCACAGCCAACGAATGGAAAACTGGTCAACCATCAGCTGCTTTTTGTTTCCTTGGGAAGCTATATAAAAAAGAAGTCAGGACATATATTAAGGATTTTCACTTGTTGATTGTGTCTTATGATCACAGTTTTTAATGTATTATTGAAATCTGCAAGCTGTTGTTTAGTGTTGAATGTGTTGTTTGACGTCTGTGTATTTAATGCATCTCAAATATATTCCCTTACAGAAATAAAGGGCCACAGATTGCTTACGAGCGTAGCTTTAGGTGGAAACTTGCTCATTTCCGTTACTTGTGTCAGGTACTGATAAAGTAATTTTTTACTTTTTGAAACTATTTGAATTTACAGTTATAGTTTCTGCCTTTTAACACGATTACCTTATGATTACAGTCCAATGCACTGCCAAGCCATGTGAAAATCAATGTATCCAGACAGACTTTGTTTGAGGATTCCTTCCAGCAAGTAAGCCTGCAAAATTTGTTGTCTTTATGTTTATTCAGAAAAAAAAACATAAGAACAAAAATAGCCATACCTATTTCAGACTAACAGTCCTTCAAGCGCAGTAATCTTCCTCTGGTATTAGCCAAAGGGGGGGCAGGGAGGTTAGGGAGGACTGTAAGAAAAGATGTATATGTTAACTTAAAAAAATACTTTTTAGCTCCCAACTGTTTACAATTCAAATGTTTTTGAATTGGGTGTGTGGTTTCTGCTTATTTATTAATCATCAGTGGATTTCTATTTTGTGACCTTGTCTGTGCTTTTCTTGTTAATTTTTTTTACATATACCACTTTATTTGGAAATACAGATTTCCAAAACTGAACCATATTGCATACCATATTAACCTAAGCACATCATATTTGCTTTTCTTTTTTTTCATGTGTATATATATATACAAAACAAAATGTTTATCTTCTCCAATTAAAACTGGTGCTCTGCTTTACCCTTCAAAGGTTAAGTTGTGTAATTAATGCTAATAATGATCTTCAATCAGTAGCAAGTGTATGTTCCCTCCTTTTTCTTTGTAACAATCAAAATGCTTGTTGTATTTGTTCCATTGAAACATCTTGAGAAGGATTCTCTGTAACCAAGCAGTATATCATTAATGGGAGCAGTACACTTATTTTGGATTAGAGGAAATCATGTTATTTGTCTAAAAGCAAAAATATGTAATATGTCAGATGAAAAGCCTTTTAGCCTATTTTCCTTTAGGAGTGGCTGGTAATGTATACCTTTGGAAGAGTGTAAGAACAGTGTAACAACCATTTAGTGATAATTTCCCCTACTTGCTATCAGTGTGCTGCTAAGGGATTTTGAGTCAGAGTTTGATATTTTTGTATTCAGTTCATTGACTCAATGTTTCATGAGTTGGGCAAATTGCTTTTCGCATCTGTGTAAACATTTGGCATATGTGAGATATCTGTACCAATTAAATAAAATCTGAATTTGAAGGAGCAATTGCGTTGAAAGTGCATCATCTATAGTTTATTACAAATTTTGATTCTTTTAATAGATTATGGCATTAAAACCCTATGATTTGAGGAGAAGATTATATGTTATATTCAGAGGAGAAGAAGGACTGGATTATGGTGGCTTGGCAAGGTAAAAGAAAATTTGTTTAACATAGGTGTTCGGTTTTTATTAGCACTTTAACCTTGATTTGTAATGCTATTCTGTTAGCAGAGTAGCTGCTTACTTTTGCAGTGTCACCCTGGTTACTTCTTTAGCTCCTGATAATATATTAAGAAGGTAGAACTGGCAGCACTGGCAATTGTTATGGGTTATGACCTTGTGTTAGAAAAACTGTGATCTCAGTCATTAAGTTCTTTGACAAAGACTGATGCTTAAATTGGCTTTTTTTTTTTTTAATGCCAGTTAATTGCTTTTGACTAAATTATTTCAGGAAGTTTCTACCAGACAGTTCATCTTTCCTGAAAATTAAGATAGTGGAAAAATAAATTCTTTTGCTTACTTAGAGAAAGTCAAACAAGTAAATACCAGATTGGGGCTGATACATGCAGACAGGATGTAAACAAGAAGAGAGTAGTGCAGGCATAAGGTAACAGCAGAGGACTGTGTAGGCTGTACAGGAATGTGCAACAACTAGAGCACAAGTTGGAAAATCATACACAGTGTGTTCTGTTGCCCATATAGAGGATAACCAACCACTCATTACTGCTGTGAATTACTTGACTGAAATGTTACCTTTAGGATGAAAATTCGTTACTACTGCTGACCCATGGAACTAGACAGAGCCATAGGTGAAATTTCCTTTTTTTTTTTTTTAATGTAAATGTATTCTGTTTTGATTTTGTTCTCAATCTATGTAGCTAACTGTGTTATAATGAAGTTCAGTTAAAATGAATAGCATTTTCAAGTAAGGAAATATGCTTCAGACGTTTGAGCTTTGGATTAGTGGGTGCTTATGCTTCTGAATTACAATAGCACATAGGCTTTTTGGATAGGCCACACTTTTTGCTTTGCATGCTTTTGTTTTATTTTGTTTGGTGTTCCTATCATACTGACTTTAAGTGTAAGACGGTAACCAGGAGAGTTCAAGTAATCTGTTCCAGAGAAATGGTGTTTTCCAGAGAAGTAATGTTAGAATAACTTAACTGAAGAGTATTAGTCACAACAGGTAGCAGAATAATAATAATAATAAAAAAAAAGTAGTATAGTTTCATACTTTTTAAGTAATAACTTTTACCCAAGATTTTGAATGTGAAACTGAGAAACATCAAGGATCTCGTAATTTGGCTGAGAATTCTTAAGTGATACTGAGTATGTGTACTGGCTTGCTAATGTAATACTGCATTAATACAAATACAGAAAGCTGATGCACGTGATTTATTGTCTTGTCTCTTAGCAGGCTAAACTCTGTGTGTTCCCTCCAGATGTTTACCTTCTCTTTAGAAGGACCAACCTGATACTTTGTCCTGTGGCTAGTTCTGGCTGTTAACATGAAAAATATATTGCTTTTATGAACTTCTTTCTGATGACTAATTTCTTTGAATCCTCCCTTGCTATCTGGCTTTGATCTAATTTAAAAGCTTATTAAATTTGATATTGCTATATAGAGTTAATATAATTGCCTCAGTACAAAACTTGCATAGAATGTTGTGCAACATTCTTGTGCTTATTAAAAGATGCAAAAAAACCAATAGGGTTATGGTATTCTGGTATCCTTTTTTTTTTTTCTTTTCTTTTCTTTTTTTTTTTTTTCTTTCTAAATGTCCTTTGGGTTGGAAGCATACAGTAGCAAGTCACGATCCATGACTTCAGTTTCACAGAACTGTTAGGAAAAATAACCCTGCAAGCTTCTAATTTTTATTCCCTGATTTCAGGTAAATACAGGGATAGAAAAGGTATCTATTAAATGTGACAGCTGAAGGGCATTCAGAAGAGAATTCTGTTCCTGCCACTGTTACAGAACAGACTTTTGTTTTTTTTGCAGCTTTCTCCTAGGTCTGGTTATTCAGTTTCAAGCATTAGGGTCTGATACTAAAGTTCCTAAAAGTCTTTGGTTATATTAAAGATACTATAAAGTGACAAGTATTGTAAAAATCAGCTATCCTGACATGGAAATACCAGATTCTATTATAATTTCAGGTCAGTTGAGTTGCAAGATATGAAACCGGTGAATAAAATGTATTAGTTAAACCTCAACAAAAACATATTTTCACATTGTTGTGTCCTATTGGCTTAGCTAATGCATGGTAATTTGTTAAATTGCTGTAACTCGGTGTATGTTCTGCTGTTAGATTGGGAAAGGAAATAAGGTGTTCTGTTTTATTTTACCTAAGTTGCTTATATTTTTTAATAGAAATTTGAGTTGTATGCAGTAAAAGCAGGCATAATGAGGATAAACGGTGTGTACTGGTTGAGGCAAGGATTCTGTAAGCAAAAAAGTTACTAGTGTGCAGCTAAAACCTATCTATGACAGTGTGTTCTAGGTGACAGCTATCATTTATAAACTTTGGAAACCATGATTTTGTAACATCATAGATTTTAATTATGGATTTCTTTTATATCTAAGAAGTGTATAATGCCTTATTTCTTCTGTGATTGTAATTCTGTTTATGTAATTTTTCTAAATTTGCATATGTTTTGACCATTTTGCTAGTTTACCAAAGGGGAATGGTGATAAACATTTGTATCTGATGGTTTTTATGTGTATAAATGTTTTTCTTTCCTTAGAGAATGGTTTTTCTTGCTTTCCCATGAAGTACTGAACCCTATGTACTGCCTATTTGAATATGCTGGCAAGAGCAACTATTGCCTGCAGATAAATCCAGCATCAACAATCAATCCTGACCATCTTTCATATTTCTGTTTCATTGGGCGCTTTATTGCCATGGTAGGTTAGATTTTTAAGGTTATTTTTTGCTGTAGCTGTATATTTATTCCTGAATAGTATTTGTTTTTCTGTTTTTTAAAGGTTATATTAATCCCAGGAAATGGAAGATTAAGGCATGTAAGGTTATTGACCTAAAACATTTCCTGAGAGTTAAGTCTCTTAACCACTGAATTTTCCTGGGATGGTGATAGAAGAGAATATGACATTCAAAATAACATTTTATTGTTGTCAATTAGATGTGTGTACTTCATGCAGACTGTTGTTTGATTGTATGAATACTGATGCTCTGAAAAATGTGACTAGTATTTTCCTTAAAAAGGCTCTTCAGTTAGAAATGTTTTGCAGTACAGTGAGCCTTAAATTAAACATGCTTATTTGGATACAAAGGTCTCATACTGGGGAGAGCAGAAGCTTGCAGGGAGCTGATAGCATCCTGATTCACTGCCATCACGTTTCTCTTGAACTGAAAACTGAAGAGGCATATATTATCATTTCTTCTGGTATCACTGAGCCAAGTGTCTGTGTGTCTTGCTATGCCATGGCACATTTCTTTCCTTCCATCTAGTGATACGATCTTCTTGCTATGTGATCATGATGTCTACAGGTAGTCCCCAGTAACTTCCTAGAAATGGTGAACAGTGACACCAAAAAGAGTAGATGAGGTTTTTTGTTTTGGTTTGGTTGTTTTTTTCAGATTTCATAGAGTGGCTTGGGTTGGAAGGAACCTCAAAGATCATCTTGTTCCAACCTCCCTGCCATAGGTGTATTGAAGATACTGTTGTCTTCTCCTGTTGCTCAGGCTTTTTGCATGAAATCAGAACAAGTGCGAGTGAAGTGTAATTGGAAAAATACTTTCAGAGTTAAGATAAGTTAGATTGGGGCTGTTTCTTTTGCTTTTTTTGTAGTTTCTTCTTGACACATAAGTTTGTTCTGTTTTGATGGTAACACCTTCAATTTTGAAGATCTTATGGCCAGTTTCCCCATTTAATAACGCTGCAGAGGTATTGAAATAACCACAGACATTTTCATCTGAAACTGGGTTAAATGGAAGAATGCATATCGTATATTACTTTGTGTACTCTATTAATTGTGTTGCTCTATAACAAAAAGCTGTTAAATGCGATTAACTGATTCAACTTAAATGGGTTGCTCTAAGATTACTATAGCTATTAAATGAGATAAATTAAGAGCCTACCTCTGAAAAAAAAAAGGAAACAAAAAAAAAAACAGGAAGTCATATGGCTGGATGTCACACTCAACATTTAATGTGTCTCCTTCTATCAGTTCACTCTCCTGTGAGAATTCTAGACTGGTTTAAAAATAAGTAAACAATTAAAGGCCTCCAAGGGAAGCTTTTTAATCTCTCCTAAAGCAGAAGAAAATGCTTGCTAGCATAATCTGGAGAGGGCAAATTGGAATGTGTGGTGGGGGGAAAAAGAGGAACATTTCCTTTTTCTGGGGAAAATGGACTGTTACACTGGCTTTTCCGGTGATGGAATTTAGGTGCAGGGAGAGACAAGCAATAAATTCAATACTGTGGCTTATGTTTCAAATGATTTTTAAGAGCTATTTTAGTGAAGAAGTTAAACTGGATGAGGAAAACTAATGTTTGCACAGTAGTACCTGTGCTCTGTCAGCTTTCAGAAGCACCGAGTCTGTATAAAGGCTAATACTCTGTGTGTGTGTGCATGCATGCATAGTATTATGCTTCAGAACTGCAAACTAGATCACACCCTTTGCGTATGAGGGGTGAGAGAAGTGTGACTTTTTTTTTTTCAGTTTGATTTTTGGTATAGAAGAGGATATCTTTTCTAGTTCTGTTGCCTATAAAGAATGTGATTCTGAAAGCTCTTTCAGAAACTTTCTGTGTTTGCTCTTTAAATTGTTTTACAACCTGCAGTAGCATTGCATAAAGGATGATTTTGCAGGATTTATGCATGTAGTGAAAAAGTTCAGTGGTACTCGTATAAGCTCAAATAATATGCTCAAGTAAGATCAAATAACACTTGGCATACATACCAACCCACATAATAAAGAGGAAACTTTGTAATTTCCTCTTTTCATAGACTGTATTCTTTATGAGAAGTGTTGGTTTTTTTTTTTATATCAAAGGAAATCTAAATCATAATGACAACATATGTTTGGATAAACTTTGCCATATGTATAATCATATGATATTTTTTATATGTTTTATATATGTTCTCATATTATAATCATAATCATATTAGTGTCTTCTCGCTAAATGTAGTGGTTTGTTCTTTTGAAGTACCAAGCTGCTACTGCTATTTTTTATTATTTGAAGGAGAAAGGAAAAGTAAATTTAGTAATTCAATAAAAGTCAAACAGACTGTTTTTTTCTGTTCAACAGGCATTGTTTCATGGGAAATTTATTGACACTGGTTTTTCTCTGCCTTTCTACAAACGAATGCTGAGCAAGAAACTTACTATTAAGGATCTAGAATCTATTGATACTGAATTTTACAACTCCCTGATTTGGATAAGGTTTGTAGTTTTCTTTTTCCTGAAGTTTTATGGATTTTTCTGTTTTAGCCTCCGTTGTAATTTTTTGTCTTTTTTTTTTTTTCTTTCTTTTCATTCCCTCAGAGATAATAACATTGAAGAGTGTAACTTGGAAATGTATTTCTGTGTGGATATGGAGCTCTTAGGAAAAGTAACCTCACATGAGCTGAAATCAGGAGGTTCAAATATACTGGTAACTGAAGAGAACAAAGAAGAATATATTGGGTAGGAAGGCATAGATGTTGAGAAGTATTTCATGTTACTTCTGTTGCTCTAGTCTTTTTTTACAGTGTGAATATATATATAATTTCTTTTTCAATTACTATATAATTCTTGGAACTATTATTGAAATGGTAACTTGGTACATTGTGGTATCTTGGTAGATTTGGCTCTTTTCTTTTTTCTCTCCCCTCCCCTGTTCACATGCTACCATACCTCCTGCCAATTGGGGGGGGAATAAAATAAAGGAAAGACCTGTTAGAGAGATGAGGACCTGTGTTATTACATCTACAATGAGAAAACAACTGGAACCGAAAATGAGCAAACCTATTTTAAGTAATTAGGTAACAAATCCAGATAAAGGGAAGATGTATTTGACAGATGATTTCAGAATTGTTTAGTACTTGGCTGTCACTGTGATAATTGAAATTCAGAATCGTGAATAATGTGGTGAGACTTAAACTATTTTTTCTTTGTTTTATTGCGCTGGTCTTTCCTGCTTCCCTCCTAATCCGTATGATTGCCTTTTTTGTGAACCTGAATTTCTGATCCAGCTATTCAGAGTGATCTCAAAAGCACGTGTATCCTCTTCTGTGATACAGCGTATGTTCCATGCTGCACATATAGTTCCCACTTTAAATTAGCAGTCTTTAACTTTGCAGTGAAATAGTTTCTGTAGTATGCATATTTACTATATTTACTGCCACTTTTTTTTTTTCAATATTCAGAAATGGCTTAACCATTATAGTAGGAACTTAAAAAAAAAAAAAAAATACATCACCTCTTCCTTCCTCTGAGTCTTAGCATAAATCAGATGTTCAGAGTAGAAAAAGACTGTTTCTTGTTGAAGCCTGAAATAATCTTACGCTGGAAGTACTGGACAACTGTAGCTAGAAGTATTGTAGTCAGAACAGTAAGAAATACTGCTGCTTACACAAATATTTTAAATTGGTGGAAATTGTTCTTTTCTTCTTTTGAAATGCTAGGACTATCAGCTTTTTAAGCTAAAGCAATTTTTTCCCAATAACAAATCATAATGCCCGAGTACCATCTTTGTCATGAAAAGACTGCTCAATTTAGACGAATAAAAGGTTTATAATAATTTCATTTTTTTAAACTGGAATAGTAACTTAAATACATCCTGCTATTGTTACCGTCATTTGTGTTTGAAGATTTTAATAGTACAATTATGCCAAGTCCTTTATAGTCTATGGAATCATGCAGTGTAAGAAAGAAAAATTTGAGGGAATTTTACCTCACTGGACCACATACATAATCATGCATGTTTGAACTCCTTTTTGTTGAGTGCTAACTGATGTTTAATTTATATTTGTTTTCTTCCATCCCAGGCTAATGGCTGAGTGGCGGTTTTCTCGGGGAGTTAGAGAACAAACCAAAGCTTTTCTTGATGGTTTTAATGAAGTTGTTCCTCTACAGTGGCTACATTACTTTGATGAAAAGGAGCTGGAGGTGAGGCTTTCTGTTCAACATTTTTACATTTTGCAAAGGTAATACATATGTCATGACTACGTGGATAGGACAACTTGAATCTCTCATCTGTGTCATACTACATTTGAGAGCTTGTGGAACACGGAGAATTTAATGGGAGAGGTGTGGGGGTAAATCTCAATGGCAAGCCAGTAAGTATCTCTATTGCATCTGTGTTTTGTGTTGTCCTATAGATGTGAATTTTAGATTACATCTTCAGTTTTGAATTGTGTTTTGCAAAATTCTGTGAAAGGAACACAATATGAGATCACAGACTGATCAGTTAGTTTCAGAAAATTTATCTTTAGTAAATGAGTAGAATTGTCTTTTAACAGTTGGTACAGGAATTGATTCTGGTGTATGTTGGTTGCTCAGTTTCATGCACATAATCATGTACATGATCAGGACACTCAGGACTGAAAGCTGTAGCAACGATCAAGGTTCAATATTAAATTTTCTAGATCTTCAGTATATAACCTAAGGCCTAATAACAAGTATAAGTTGCATGCACCATGTTTAATTAACCTCTGCCTGACCTTTGCTCTCACTGTTGGGGTTGTGGTTTGGAGCAAGGACAAAAGGTTTTGGAGTGATAGGCTTATTTATTTCTGAGAGATCAGCCAAAGTTGCCTGTATGTAATAAGCAGTGTTCTGAAAGTTTAAGTTAAATGCGAATATTCCCTAAAAAAGGGCTTAGATCTATCTTATATTAGTTATGTTACTGTTCAGTTTTTAGGAGGCTTTGTCGTTAGCATGTTCAGCTTTTATTGCCTCTATTGCTGAATATTTTGCAAACTTGGCCTTCACAGTGTATTTTAACTTTACTAGCAGTAGCAGCAATGCTATCATCATCATCATCTTGGAATATGAGGCAAGGTTTTAATGGAAAAGATAATATCTTTCTTAATATAAAACTTCCTTTAATGGAAAAGGTTGTATCTTCTATTACTGAATTATTAGTCAGATGAAACTATGCAGGCTTTTAGACCACTGAAGAACATAAACAATTTTGGAGTTCTGTAAACTTAAGATAATCTGATTGTAGCATAAAATGGAAAAAGAAAAAAAAAAAAAAAAAAAAAAAAAGCCAGACATACAATGATAGACTGGCTTGCTTGCATTAGAAGGGACTTTAAAGATCATTCTGTTGCAATCCCTTGCCAGGACACCAACCACCAGACCAGGTTGCTCACAGCCCCATCCAACCTGGCCTTAAAGGCTTCCAGGGATGGGGCATCCACAGCTGCTGTGGGCAACCTGTTCCAGAGCCTCACCACCCTCTGAGTGAAGAATTTCCTCCTAACGTTAAATCTAACTCTCTCCTCTTTTAGTTTAAAATCGTTCCCCCTTGTCTTATCATTTTCTGCCTGAGTAAAAAATTGCTCTCCATCTTTTTTATAAGCCCCCAGTCCTTTGTTTGGAACAAGAACCTCAGTTTTTGTTAGCATTTCTCATACGATATACAAAATAAAATTGTAATTTATGTGTATAGATAGGTATACTCATTCTGTTTTCTAGGTTATGCTCTGTGGTATGCAAGAGGTTGATTTAGCAGACTGGCAAAGGAACACTGTTTATCGTCATTATACAAGGAACAGCAAGCAGATCATATGGTTCTGGCAGGTATATTGATCAGTAAAATTTCTTTGGGGTTTTGTTCTATTTTCTTACACAAATGACACATGGAGCAGAAGAATGACATCTCTCTGAAGTCTCCCTCTTACTCCTTTTTTCCTTTTCTTGAAAAGGAAAGGAGGAATTCTTGGGGAGCATACTGTAGGGTGGGAAATGGCAGAGAGATACCTTCATCATATGTGGATAGCTGAATCAAATACTTTTTTTTTTTATCTATCTTGTCCTTCTTATTGCTATATTACAATTGAGCTTTTTTGCATTGTTAGCAGTGATACGTACCTTCTAATGTCCTCCTCTGTATTACATCTGTACATCTGAAATGCCACATATTATTTATGATTATTGTCATATTGTGCCAGTCTAGTACTGACTGATTATAACTCACATCTTAATGGAGTTGGCCAAGAATTAGTTCCAGAAAAAAGAAACAAATAAAAAAAAAACAACAGGCTCCCTCCCAGTTGTTATGAATTTCCCTTAAGAGAAGTCACAAGGGGGCATTTCCCATCTCATGATAAATCGTGATTTAAGAGATGCTTTTGACAAAGTTACTGTAAAAAATGATGCAAATCAATTACTTCCTATCTTACCTGCATGATCAGAAACGTAAGATCTAAGGATTTCTCAGAAAAAAATAATTAAGATTCTTTCAGTAATAAGCTTCTTAATCAGAAGTTCAAGCAACTTGAATATGGTTTCAGCGTTGACACAGCACAAATACTCATTTTCTTATCCGTGTTTTTGAGTAAAAATCCTAGCTGTATTGATCCCCCCCTCTCATATCGAGATAGTTTCCCCTCTTTCCTTCCTCTTCACCTTCCCAATACATTTCCGTACAAAGCTGTTAAGGATGGTGTTCTTTCTCATTGAGACTGTCACATGCAGGGAATACTTAAAAGTCTTGAACTACCCAGAGTCCATGACTAGGCTATTGCCATGTTTAATCAAAATGGCAGTAATCCTCATATAAAGTATTAGCATGTTTTATATTTTAGTGTAGAATAAAATAGATTCTTATTTGCTGATAGTTGGTGCCAGCATTCATGTTGTAACAGTCAGTAGTGCATATAATCTAAAATCTGTCTTCTTCCCCCACCTTCAGTTTGCTGAAATCAAGAAAGCTGAACTGTTCTCAAGGTGTCTTTTAAAATGGAATTATACATTTTCTATGATCTTGTAGATTTTTTTTTCTCCAGCTATGTCCAAGATTTTTACTAAGTAATTTGAATCTCTATGCCTAGTTTGTAAAAGAGACAGACAACGAGGTTCGCATGCGACTTCTGCAGTTTGTCACTGGCACTTGTCGATTACCTCTGGGTGGATTTGCTGAACTTATGGGTAAGTGAAAGAAGACCAAAATTTTATACCATTATTGTTCCATTTGCAAATGAATCATGCTCTAAGTGTACAGATGCCGAGAACTTCATGTACATCAGCTTGATTCTAGAAGGGCTTTTTATATCAGAAATCCCGTTTAATAACTTATAAATGATTAGGGAAACAAGCTTATTTCTGTTAGCTGAGCATTCACATTCATGTGACAATAAGCTCTGTCTACTCTATCTGAATTGTCTTATGTATCATATATCATATGATCATATATATGATATATGATACATATATCATATATTATGTGTACTATTTTAAAGGAACAGCTTGTTCTTTTAATCCTCTTTTCTAGGAAGTAATGGTCCTCAGAAATTCTGCATTGAAAAAGTTGGTAAGGAAACCTGGTTACCAAGAAGTCACACTTGGTAAGTTCTTACACGTAAACTTTCTGTACCCTTTAGTGATTCTCTATGCTGGTCTTGCATTTACCAAATCAAATGAAATCTAATTTGAATCTGTTATTTATCTCCAGCTTTAGCTTCTTTGATTGCTCTGACATGCCAGCATTGCAAACTCTCCTGGTTCCCTTACTCTTACATTTTGCTACTGCATTGTACGTTGTTTGTCACTCTCAGATCTATCAGAAGTCGAATGTCCTTCTTGTATAGAACTGTGAGGTGTTTCTTCATTTTAAATAATATTAAATAATCAAAAAAAAAAGTCATGTGGTTATCAGGTATATGCAGTTATCAGAGATGCTTTTTATGCTGTAACATTATAAAAGGTCAACATATGGTCATGGGAGAAAGTAGTGTGAAAGAAATCACAGCGAATGTTCAAGGCTGTGATGCAAACCAAGAATGAGTTACCTTGCTGAGTTGCTCGTTACAGATCTCACTCCCTTTTCCTGCTAGGCTTCAGACTATTATCTTGACTATTACTCCAAACTGGTACGGTGATTGCTTTCCCATATATACTGTGTGCAAATGAAACAGACCTTTTTTTGGCAACCCTGTGATAGTAGAATCACAGAATCATTCAGGTTGGAAAAGACCTCTAAGATCACCTTGTCCAACCTTTAACTTAGTACTGACAAGTCCACCACTAAGCCATGCTACTAAGTTCTACATCTACATGTTCCTTGAAGACCTCCAGGGATGGTGACTCTTATTCCAATGCTGCACAATTCTTTCAGTAAAGAAATTTATCCTAATATCCAACCTAGGTGACAGTGATATACCATCACTACCTAAAGTATGGAGATGAGTATTCCCCATATTTTTTAAGTGCTGCAGGGAATCCTCTTCTACCATTTTCTCCGTTTTTTTTTTTTTAAAGTGGCGTATGTGGAAGTTAAGCATTCCTCTTTGTCCAAGATAACTTTGGATAAGACACAGAATGAAACAGAATTCTGGCAGAAGCCTTTTGGAGCAAAGCTTAAGGAAGAAATAAAACCTATTTCTAGGCACGTGCAGGAAGGAAAAGACTTTGTCATTTTTCAGGCTTCTGCTGGAATTTGGAAATGTAGCAAATTAGGATGATGTTGAATTTCATGGTGAACATTCACCTGAGTATTATAGTTCTCTGTATCTTGAACTTTTAGTCTTCAAAGTGTTTTGTTTGTTTTTTTTTTTTAAACTGATGTGATATCAGCCTTTTGTTTCTTGAAGTACTACTCTAAAACTTTGTTATTACTGTTCACAGAAATGTCATGGTACTGAAATTGCACTGATTGACACTTCTTAATTTCTAATTGTTAGATCAGAACATTTTAGCTTCTACTATAGCAGTCAATTGCTGTAGTGTTCTATGTGGGATTTAGATAAACTTAACACAGTTCTTTTTTTTTTTTTTCCTTCTCAGTTTTAATCGTTTGGATTTGCCACCCTATAAAAGCTATGAACAACTGAAAGAGAAGCTGCTCTTCGCCATTGAAGAAACAGAGGGATTTGGTCAAGAGTAGAAGTGGCTTCTAGTCTAAAAGGAGATCTTACATATTAAAAGGCCCAGCCAACTAAAATTGCACACTTAATTGTATATAAGCTTTTTGTTCTGTACAGTGATCTTTCTGGAACTCTAAAAGTATAATTGTTCTCCGTTCTTCCACAAAGATATGCAAAACAGTTCAGCCTTTTCTACTTTTATTTATTGCCCTTCCAAAAGACCAGAAAAATCCCTCATAAATTTTGAAAGCAGACAAGAGACTTATTTAAAATATATATTAAAAATATAAATATATATACTAATAAGCTCTAGTTTTATAGAGCTTTAAGTGTATGAAAAGTTGCAGCCATTTAAAAGGGCCTGGATTTGCTTTATCTTGGCTTTATTATTTAGAAAAAATGTTTAAACTGCTCTGTGTTCTCTCTTAAGAAACATCTCCAAGTTTGTTTTATTGCATGGCTGTTCTAAAAGGTGTTAAAGGCTTAGGCCAAACGTATCCTAAATATGTAGAAAGATGCTGCTGGTATTTGAGATGACAGAATACGATGTTCTGTCAGTTTAATTTTTTTAAATACGTAAATAGCTGATATATCCCTCTCTACTACACTGATGTAGCCAAGGTCATGAATAAAGCCTTTATTACTTGCACAAGAGTCATGTACAATAAGTTGAATGTGATTTAATGTTGAAATTAATTGGTGCCACTGTTCTGACTTATTGTAGGAGCTGAACAGAATATTTTAATTCATTTGAGCAGCATTGAAATTTGTTTACATATTACCTTGGGTTATTACCACGAGGATGTTAGGTAATCTTCAAAGAAAAAGTTAATAATAAAAGAGAAACTATTACACATTCTCTCCTTGGTCTGGTGTCTTACAGGTGTGTGTTTTTTTTTTTTTTTTTTAACTTTTCAATCTGTATCCTTTTCACAACTTCAGAGTATATTAATGTAAACTGAGATGTAAGGGTCTACGAAAGGTAATGTGAACTTTGCTGCTTTCTATGCTCATGTTCAGTTTCAGTTATTGGATCTAGTAAACCCAAATAAAATAAAGTTATATAAGCTTTGCACAGATAAAAGTATTTGAAAGTATTAAATACTCTTATTCCTCTTAAGTTCCTGTAGAAATTCAGATGTACCTGAATTACGTATGTCTAAAACCTGTCATTCTTTTATGTAGACAAAGTTTCTCCTAAGTACACAGTAATAAAAACTGATTTTTTTTTGGTGTTGAGGGCATTTGCTGAACTGCAAAGATATTTAAAAAAAGTTACCACACTTTATTCATGTGAATGATATTAAATGCTACTTTTTAGCAAACTGTGCTTCCTTACTATAGAGTAAAAATGTTTAAAATTACCATTTGTATTATGCTTTAATATTAACTGTAAATTCCATTACATTTAACTTATACAGAATTTTGTACACACATGAAAATGATTTCTTAGACTATGATTAAAAACATTTCTGTAACATATCATATTGCACTGTTAAAAGTGTACATGCAGGAAAAAAAAAAAGCTATATCTGTTTATCTGTTCTTATATCTTTCCAATACAGCAACTGAATTCTGCCAAAATTTTATTTTTCTACATATCAGATTCTCCTGAGGCTTTGTATCCAAATGCACAGTTTGCTGTGTAGCTGTTAACCTGTACGGAACCTTGATAGCAGCGGTACTGCAAGTGGCCCAACAGACTGCTAGCTTGCGTTAACTTCCCATAAGAGGTTCGACAACTGCCATTTGAAAGTTTTTCATACTACACCAAATATCTTCTGCAAAGCCATGTTCATAAATATATCATTAATTTCAAGTGTAAATCCACCTAAATTATGGTTTATGCTGGTTAGAATGGAGGAAGCTTTAAAAAAAGAAAAAAAAGTCAAAGGCAGGGCAACAGAAGAGTGTGGCTTGCCTAAAAGACAGTTAAGAGGGCTAAATGTCGTACAGTTGAACTTTATGAATTTGCACTAATGAATGACTTGGTAACCCACTACCAACTGCTGAACTTTGTGAATCTGTGAGTAAGCAAATAATAATAATAAAAAAGACAGCACATCACAAGAATGTAGTTGCTTTATTGTTTTGGTAACTTCAGCTGTCTCGTGACTGTAAATTTTTCCTGTGGGTAACAGTAAGCAAGGAAAAAATAAAACCCTGTGTCCTTCTCTACACGATCTACTAGTTTGGTTCAAAGACTCACTACAAACATGGTTCAAGAGGCAAAAGAACATGAAGAACAATCTATGTACTCATGCATGTGTATGCAGTTAACTTGGATATCCAGAGCTGAGTGTTCCAGTAATACTGCATTGCTACTTCTTTCCCACCTGTGTTGCCCGTAGTTACCTGTGCTTAGGGCAGAGATAAAGGGATGGTTGAAGAGCAGGCAAGCAGCAAAGGCTTTAGGTATGCAAATAATTTCAGTGTCCAAGAATCTCTCTAAAGCACTGTGCATCATCCATCCCCAGATTTTGAAATACCAGTTACTTCATGTTGATGCTCTACTAATAGAAAAGTAGGAATTATTTTTCTATAGTGGAGAAAATCATCCTCTAAGTAGTTTCATCCCCTGAAACTAGAATTAGAATATTAAATTAGTCAGTTATAAAAAGCCACAACTGAGAGAGTCATTAGCTTGGCTTGTTAGTTTAAGCAATTTATGCCCTTCTTGTTCCTCCTATAGATCCTTTTCTTATTAAAACACTAGGTATTTATAGTTAATTTGTTCTAGATTGTTAGACTTTCCACAGGCAATATCCTGCAGTATTGAGTTGTGTGTTTTTTCATTTATATGGTCCTAACCTATGATCCCAGGTTAATTTCTTCTTCTGGATAAAGTTCATGGTAAAATTATAGCATGAACAAGAAGTTTATCTTTCTCTCTACAAATAAACAACTCCTTAATGGTCTTCAAAACTGTAGTTCCCAGCCCTTCTGTATTGGGAAGATGCATTCCTCTTGTTGTCCGAGTCTGGGGCATGTTGCGCTTATGTCCAGCAAGTGTTGGCCGCTGAATTTTCAGAATTCACACTCTCTCAAAATGCAACACATATTCATATTTAATAGGAGTTTCTTCCCTGCAAATGCTACAGTCAATCATAAATGGATTTTTAAGTTTTCCCTGCTTCACAAAACCACAGCACTTCTTGCAAAGTCAAATATCAGCATTTCAGTGTATTGGCATTGAAGTTGCTTGTGTAGAAGAATCTGTAATGAACCTTAATCAGAAAACTGTATCCGTATCTAATAATGTTAGCATATGATGTTATTACTCTTGAAGGCTATTTCACCATACAGAATGCTCTAGAAAAAAATATCAGTGGCCTTAAAATTGTGTCATGGTCCTGTATCTCCTTTCCTTACAAGTTATGCCAGTCCCTAACTTGCAGCTGAAGTGTAAAAACTTGCTCCCCCCATATACCCTGCTTTTGACCTTGAAGACCTTTATTCACACATTTATTCTCACATAAGTGAACAATCACATAATAAAACAATTTCCCTGTTGACAATTTAATTGAAACAATCGAAGTAAACAGTAAGTTTAGGCTATATATTTTATTAACAGCTTCAAATGAGTAATAGTAGTATTTAAGGTCTTTTCCCTATGCCGTTCACACCTGAGGTACTGAATTCCCAGTATCTTGTTATATAGAATTAAGCAACTCCAAAGCTTCTTTCTGTACCTGAAATACATAAATATAACAATACAGTGTAGTTACAGTGTAGTTACAGGCTTTTCTAGCAGAATTTATCATGCAAGCATCTGAATGTTTCACCATGGTTCTATAGATTTGTTACTGTCCTAAGACTAGTAAGTTTCCTTCCCCTATTGAAGATACTCTGCATTTTTAACATGAATGGTAATAAAACGTCTTCACCCAGTCCCTTCAGTGTAATTAACATATGTGTTAATTATAACAGTAAGTTTATTTGGGTTGAATACAGCAGATGAGCTCTTGATTTGCTACAGTGTTAGCATGTACCGAGTTATCCTATTCCTGGCCATAACCAACCAACCAACCTGGAGTTTTCAAACTCTGAATGGCAGCTAAAGAAGTGTGAAAAGTATCTTAATCTAGGGACTCTGGGTAAAGTCTAATAAATTTTGAAGTTGATTGCAAACATCAGTGTTAAATAAAGAATAAAAAACCTCTGGCCCTCACAGAGCAAGCAATTCAGGCAATGCAAGCCAGATATTATGGAGAGTCAGAGATGAGAAAAGCACAGAATATTGACTTATGCTGACCTCTGTCATACACAGAAACAAGAATGCCAAGTTCTTTGCCCAGGCCACTTTTCTTCTTGCTGGACTACACTGTCTAGTTCCCACGTTTGTGACACCTGTGATTTTTGCATTTTACACAACAACCCACAGAATGCAGAGAATACAACCTTAATTTAGCAGCTGTGCAGCGTTTTAGGAGATAGATAAGGAAACAGATCTTTGCACCAGATGAGCAGACGAGTAGTTTAACAAGTTGGCTATGGCACAGAAACCACTACTGGCTCTTTTTGTCTGGCTTCTGAAGGCAGGAAAGCTTTTGTCATCATTGGTTTCACATCTGCATCCAGACACCAATTTGTTTGGCAATTGCTAAGTATGGAACAGTTTCATACAGACCTGAGACCACTACACCTTTAGGCTATTGAGCTCCTATAAAAACTGCAGAAAAATGGAAGAACCTTTATTCATTTCTACTGAAAGATATTGCTGAAGGAACTCACTCCTTCTGGGAGAAACAATTTGAACCTCACTGGAGAATCCACAGAGGAGGAAAAGCTTGAGTAGTGTTTCTTCTGAGGTGTGAAATGCAAAATCCTTCCCAAGTATTTCTTACAGCTAGGACATTCAGAACATGACAGCACATTTACACGTTTTCTGTAACAGTTAAAGCATGATCTCACACTGCAGCTTTATGCAAAACAACTTTTAGGTCAATCAACCATAAGAAAAATTAGTCCTGATGCTAACAGAATTACTTGCTCACCAAAGACATCTGCAGTTTCTGTGGTTTACATTGAATACAGCACTCGGTCTGCACAAGGCTAATGAACTACCCTCCTGGAAGCACACTATATATATAAGTAGGCAGCCAATACCTACCTGTCCAAACTAGGATCCTGAGCAGTTCAAAACGGCAATTAAGTGTCTATTTATTGCCTGCTAGCACTGGAGATTTGCTGTCAGAGACATTGCTTCCATTTGACTCAATTAATGCACTCTGAATCTTTCCCTGTACTGTCAAGCTTTACAGATCTAGCACGTTTTTGATGCACCCATGCTTTTGTCTTCCTCCTGCTCATGATTCCATTAAGGGGGTGTTTTTTAGCTCTTCCAAAATGTGATTTCCAACTGTCCAGTTTTAGGCCTATGAAAAGTGACTCTGTGCTCACACAGACTGAGTTTAGCTCAGGTGCCTGCCTTAACCTGAGCAACACAGTTAAGAATGGGTGGCTATTAGCACCACAAAAACATTTTGAAGAAGAAAGAACAGTTCTTTATTAACAGAACATTCCGACCACTGTATCCAGAGGCAGTCACCAAGATACTAGATTTTTTTGGTGTCTGGGTGTGATCCTGGAATATAGAGCAAATTGTAGTTAGGCATCTGAGGTAACCATTCCATTGCCGTGATGTGACTGACACGTTGGTTACTGTGTGTGGTTGCATTATTCAGTCCTTAGCTTCTTACCTGTTTGTCCTCTTCGGTATGTGCAGGATAATCCTTTGCCTTGCTTAACCACAGAAGAGCCATCTTTTTATTGTTTAACTTCAAATATGCCTTCCCCAAAAAGAGCAAATTTTTGCTGTAGAAATTTGGGTCAGCTGCATAGAGACAGAAGAAAAGCTTTGAATGATAACAAGCAGCATACTGTCAAAGCCATGATATAATGCCATTCCTTTAAATACTTATTTCAGAAAAGATTAATAGTTTTTGGCTTTAGAACAGATGGAACCCAATGTAAAACAACTCTGCTTTCTAAAATTTGGTCTCCTATAGTAAATGTTAGCTAGCAGCTTATTAATTAATATGCTAAATGAAACTGATACCTCACAATGAGCATACACAAAGTGTATGCATAAGAAACAGCTTCGCTTTGCAATTTGCAAATTTGCAATTTGCTCTTCTGGACCTAGTAGATGCAACAGGCAATGAAACCAGCTTAGAAAGTATAGGCAAGGGAATAAACAGGCACATTTCCTAGCTTTAGACCATGTACATACAGATTGTTTTAGTGTATCTTTTGCTACACAGGAAGAGAACTTAAAATTGTACACAAGTTTAACTTTTCCTTTTTTAAGGAGAGATTTAAGAAGATGCTTTTATAAAACATACTTTGCCCATCAACCTTTATTAAAGACCAGTCTTGTGTACTGTTAACACCCATTACAGCACAAGCTTCCTCTGCATTTGGATCTAAGGTCAGGATGCAAAATGCTGACAACCATTTTTTGTGCATTTTGTGCAATAATAAAGTACACAACGGCACGTAAATTCCTCTCCCTGAGGAAAAAGTGTAGTTTGGTAAAAATGACAGAGACTGACAGCAGCAATCCTGCCTGCTCCTATCTCTTCTTCTAGCAGGTGGACCCACTCTGTAGAATACATTAACTTCAATAATAAGCTCTAGCTTTGCCTGTGATTAGCATACTACTCTATTAAAAAAGAAAAATGGAATGATTTCACATGTACATACTATGTGAATATCCAAGCATAGGCTATAACAATACTTTCAGAAATACTGCAAAACTTGCCAGATTTTTTAGTCACTGTCTATTATTCTGTCCTTACAGTTCAAATTCCAGCAAGCAAAATTCATAGCTGCACAAAATAATACAGAGCTTGGACCACTAACATCAGTCAAAAAAAAAAAAAAGTCAAATATCAGTAAATGTATGGAGGTGTTTTGGAGGCACATTTTGAGATTAACTCTACCATTCCTGTTCACAGATGCACTACTTGATACACAGGGAAAGATGCACAATAAACTTTTCCATCAAACCTCATTTATACAACTATATAGAAACCTTTCACGGAACACTGTCTTCCCATATCTTTCAGCTTACCAGTTTTGCTTGGGGTTTCCCTGTTGGGGAAATAATAGCTACGTATTTTCTTGTATAAGAGGCCAGTTTTACTGCTATTTGGATAGGTACTCTGATCCAAATAGCTTCCGAAATCAAAAAATGTGCTTTCTCTGTCATCCTATTGAAAATACAGGGAAGTTTTAAACTTTAAGAAAAAACTTGAAAGACTGACATAGAAATCTCACTTCTGCTTGCTTCTTTGCTCTGCAATAGTATATTCCAGTTGAATCCCTCGGGGAAATGTAAGTTGTTACTAATAGGGTAAAAAATAAAAATAATAATTTTTTTTTTTAAAAGTATGAAAAAAGAAAAAAAAAAGAAAAAATATATACTCACAGAATGACTGAGGTTAGAAGGGACCTCTGGAGGTCATCTGGTCCAACTCCTTCTCAAATATGGACACCTAGAGCCCTAGACCATTGTCCAGGTGGCTTCTGGAGGTCTCCCAGGAGGGAGACTGTACTACCTCACTAGGCAACCTGTGCCATGCTAAGTCATCCACCTGCACAGTAAATAAAGTGTTGCCTGATGTTTAGATTGAAACCTTTGTTCTAGTTTGTGCCCATTCCTTCTTGCCTTGGCACTGGGCACCACTGCAAAAAGCCTGGCTCTGTCTTCATTTCACCCTGCCTTCTGTATTTACAGACATTGATGAGATCAGATCCCCTCTGAACATCCCCAGGTTGTTCGACCTCAGGATCCTCCAGGTCCTTGATCAAGATCTCGGTGGCCCTGTCCTCTGGACTCTCTCCAGTATGCCCATGTCTCTCTTGCGCTGCAGTGCCAAAGGCTGAGTACAGAAGGGATCACGTCTCCCTCAACCTGCAGGCTGACAGCACTTTATCAGACACCACCCCAATAAACAGCCTTCTGAGTGGAGAGGGCACGTCACTGACTCAAAAGTAGTACTTTTTAGCACTCTTCCCTGACCGGGAATCGAACCCGGGCCGCGGCGGTGAGAGCGCCGAATCCTAACCACTAGACCACCAGGGAGCGCGATAAGGGTGTTTTCCATGCTGATAATAAGCGTGTGACACACTCTGAGCTTCTCTGAGATGCCTTCTGGCCTAACAGTCCAGTCACCTACCGCAAAAGCTGGTAAGTTTATCAAATGCTATTCAGATAATTCCTGAAGCTAGAGGTTTATGCACAACAACCTGCAGTACATGACAGCATTCTACCTACAAAAAGCTACAAGAATTACCTTCCTCTGCCATGTGGAAGTAACGCAGAGCCTGCAAAAGAGAAGGTTGTCTTCTTTAAAATGAACCATGGTAAACTGAACACAGCAGTCAAGCTAAAGTACTAAGCATGCTCAACACAGCTGAAGGACACCTATATCCTCCTAGCCATCATTTTATTTCTGTTAACTTAGCACGTTCCAGATTGTTCTCATTCAATGTACAAACAAATTCAGTTTCTTTACCACAAACCTACTCATCCAGCTATTTTCTTGCCTCTATCAGTGTTTATTATTCCACTGTAGGTATAGTACCTCCTGTTTGTCCCTAGCAAGTTTGATGGTATATTTCCAAGTTGTCAAAACCATTTCTAATTTCATTTCTACCTTCCAGTGTATCCACAGTCCCTCCAAGCCAGTTCTCATGTATAAATTTAATAGACAAGTTTTATCATTCATGTAATTAATACTGACAAATACTTCAGAGAGGACTAAGTCCTACAGAACACCGGGCAGTATCTTCCTACTTGAAGATAAACCTTTATGAAATACACACACATTTTTCAACTAGTTTCACATACTGCACCTCGGAAACTTCACTTATCTCTTCCTAATGTTACCAGCTGGAGGGAAAATACTATCAGAGAATTTAAAGTGTGCATGTATCTACAAAGCAGTTTTTGTATTGAAACTGCACAAGTCTTATCAGTATGGCTCAACTACAGACTCTGGGACAAGGCTGCTTCTTTAGCTGCTTTAAGCTCTCTACACAACTTGATATTGGGATTGGTAAAATTCTGCAGTATTTGAAATCTGAGCTGACACTTTGTATTCTTCCAAAAGTGATTTTCAGCAAAACTTAAAAGCTTGACATTTCATTAAAAAGTTTTCTCTCTTTTTCAAACAGATCTTCAACTGCTTTTTGTGTTAACAGCAAGCAACCTTCTGCAATTACTTTCTAGTGACTCACTCACCCCTCACAACTTAAAAGAACAAAAGATTTTGGGCCAGGATTGTTGTTCTAATAGAAAACAAAGATTACAATGGCTGCCAGAGGATGAGAAAAAAGGTATTTGTTAGTAAGTAACAAATTGAGCTGTTACATTTTGCATTTATATTAGTAGAAGTATAGCAACAGCTCTGCAGGGGAAATAATAATCTAGGAAACATTTTCTTCTTGTACCTCTTGATAAGTGGAAGTTGGAGGTGTTGCAAATAGCATTGCAGCTATTTTTCGTTGGTACCATGGCATTTCAGCAAAGGAGTAACACCTGGAGCAAAAGGAAATGTTGATTAACACCGTTCACCTTTCTCCTTGAACGAACATTCTCAGACCTTGGATATCATAACTGGTTGTTGCCAAGAGTCACAACACCCACAGTCACGCTGCAAGTTCTATAAGCAAGTTCTTACAACTCCACAACACAATGCAAGGTGTTTGCAATTGCTGCAAAGTTTGGCTAAAGAGGTTTTGGTGTGTCTTCTACTGGGAATTTTTATTACATTAGGCTGGAGACAGTTATTAAACATGAAACAGCTTTTCAGCTTGTAGTATTTTAACAATTAATGAGCATTTTATATTGTTCTAAAATATAAACAATACAGCACAACTGAGTAATATCACTGCCTTACCTCAACATTACCTTGTTTTTCCTCAATTATTAATACACAAAAGCAGATGTGCAGCACATTCCTGAAAGACTCTGATCTATAAGAATGAAAATAAGCCTAAGAATCAAACTACTGTGTTCTAAGCTATGCCATTCTACTGTTTTCCTACCTACTGAATAATAAAGGTTATTAGTCACCTATCTCAGAGACAGTAAAAGGATTAAATATTTACGTATTTCAAATACGTAGAACATTCTACATCTAATATTAAACAGCACTATTCACTTTTATTACTGTCACACAGTGATGATAAAAATGCTTTATTCACTGCATAAAACAGAACATGCAGGAGGAGGTGAAAGATTAATGAGTAGAGATATGGAGGTGTTTGGGGGCAAGGGGAGGAACAGGGCATGGAAAACAAACTACGCTAAAAGTTTGCCATCAGACATGCCTTATCAGAATTGCCAATAAGACAGGTTCAGTCCAGTGAATACTAGGAAAAGAGATGAGAATCATACTCAAGAATTAAACAATATGAAATTCCAGTTTCAGATGAAGATGCTCTGGGGCTCAGTAATGAATATATGTAATCATAAAACATCGGGAAATTTTAGTACCCAAAACAATAACAATCCTCAAATTTCTTATCTTTCTGTTTTTCCTTAGGAACAATGTTTAAAGTACCTTTCCAGAACAGGATTCCTATCACAAAAGTGACACTAAGGCTCATTCAGTTGGGAGTACACACATCTGCCTAAACATCTGGACTATTGCTGGGGTTAGGTCCTGTGGGAATAAGTAACACTGAGATACTGAAAATTTGAAATAAGACTTCTGATATTCAGCAGTCCAGAAAAGGCACAGAAAAAGTAGCTGAGATTTTTTTAGGATTTCTTTACAAATCCTTTGCCTTTATTTTCAATCTCTCAGTCTCGTAGTAGAGATTTCCTGTAAAACATCTAGCAGAGACCAAAGCCTCTATACGTTACATAACCAGAAATGCTATCTGGAATCTCTCAATAACAAGTAAAAGATACTGTGTTCAACCAACTTGCTTCCACAGAAAATGCTGTTAGTATGAAAAGCTGTATTTCCAGTCCTTTGCCTGCATTGTAACGGTAAGTCTTAGTGCAAATTTAACTGAGCAGTAAATTCAATGTCAAAGATTTTGATAATGCACATGCAGTCATAAGCTGCATTTACTTCAACATAACTTTTAAAATACAGTATCATAACAGATAATAGACAAAGTATTTTATGAACAGGTATCACATTTGATTGCTTTTCATGATACACAGACTCTTAAGTTGCAGCCATCAGTGAAATTCAATGTAGGTTCAGTGTTGAATTTTGTCTCCATTCACACTAGTCAGAACAAAATGACTTGTGTGTTATGGACATAAAAGTCTGGAAAACAAGTTTGTAATAGTTCAATACAGAGAAACAAAGAAATTCAACGAACAAGTATTTTTTCATCTTTTTGAACTGTGTAAGAATTAACAGCCAGATGCTTTCAAGGCATGACCTCCTGTGCCATTCAATAGGTTTCCATGTTTGAATGAACTAATTACAAGCCACTGAATTATTCTAAGTATTTCTGCAATTCATACAGTCCACTTCTATTCTAGCATTTCTCTTTACCACATGTTAAGTTTTGTTTAAAATGCACCTTACCAAATGCCCATAAGATGAATTGATGTTGCATCTTTTGGATTCAGTTCAATGGCTCTCTAGTGCAGGGGAGAAAAAAAAAACACAAAACAAAGATGTAAAAGTTTATTCTGTTGCACCCGGCTTAAAATACATTAAACAACTAAGAAACATGTTGACTTGTTGTTCTACTACTAATTAAACCACATTAACTGTGTGTAGAGTTTCAGGGACACAGTATTTATTCAGTGCACAACTGAATCTGCTCACCTCCAAAAAACTGAACACCCTGACAGATTTCTAAGCGCTCATGGTTAACAGGTCAGTAAGAGTTTCACATGAGACTTGACGTGTTCAGATTCTGATATAATTTCTGGTGATACAAAGTTAGTCAGCAGTCCTGTATCTTCTCCAGTACCTGTCCTTTACTGGTACACAATCCACACTTACAAGGATGGCCACACACCCATTCTCAATAGCACAGCTATACTTTATCTAGTCCTAAGGGACAGCAAAAGCACTTCAGCTATTTCAGGACTCTCTTCTATAGAGACTTAAGTTTACAGCAGGAGCTAATTTGTATCCCTTTTTGCTTTGGAATCCCAGACCATCACAATAACCCCCAAAATCAAATTGTCACCAGGAGATTTGAACAGCAGTACATTTGCAAGTTTTCACCACCAGCCAGTTCATAGCTCTCAAAAAATCCACGTATTGGACACATTACGGCTATCATATGCAAAGAAAAAAACAACCAAATAACTATTTACATTACCTGAAAATGCTCTTTGATAACAAAGGCATTTGCAATTTTAACCTTGATTCCTTCATAATCACCAACATCACTGATACAAATGGCATACCACTGTAATTCAAAGTAAAAAATAAAACATTTAATAAAGCACTATATTACTAGTAAATTAAAAAAAAAAAACAAAAACAACAAAAAAACACAAAACAAAACATACAGAACAGCCACCACCCCCACCAAGCAAAAAGTATTTGTTATGAACAGTTGTAACAGCGTCAGAGCAACCTGCTAATCTGCACAGATAAGGGAATCAGTGTCCACCTCTTATCTGAGATGCCAACACAATTGACTATACTTTGTTACCTCTCTGCCTGAGAGAAACAGCAAAAAAAAAAAAAGCAGAATGAAGCCAGAGCCTGAAGTCTTTCCAATGAAACTCTATAGAGCTACAACTGCACACAGAGACAGCATGCTGGATGTGTGGCATGAGGAGATCAGCTGTAATCTGTGTGATCTGTCACCTGTTCCCACAGTCCTGCACACATTAAACCAATTTCTGTTTCCTGCGTACAGGAAATTTAGCTGCAAAAGTCTACGATCTTAGAAACAAATCAGTGAGAATTAGAAGCAAAAGAGTGAAAATTAGAGAATCACACATTCTTAACTGAAAAATTAAATTATGCTGAAGTTTGCTGAAACAGCACAATGACATTTGTTCCAGTTTCCACTGGCAGAAATCAAGGAACAAGATTTCAGTTGAGTTATTTTGCTTGGCTCACCTTGTGCGCTGCAAAATTTGATTCATTTTTTTCAAGCGCCTTTTTTGCATACTCGAGGGCTTCGTACACCAGTTGTCTTTTCTCCTCTGCGGAAGTACTACTTAGTTGAGCTAAATCTCGTGATGCTCGTGCCAGCCGCCACAGTAACTCTGCATCCTCACTAGTTATGAATAGAAACACAAATGTTTTAAAGTAACAATGGCAACAAAGCTAGTAAAGGTCTCTGATCAGTCTGTCAATATGCATCTCAAGGGGGTGATAATATCATCTGGCGTTCTACGCTATATACAACTTCAGGGTAACAAACAACAAGTGAAAACCTGCCATTTTACACTGTCTGATGATACCTGTCTGAAATGCATTTCAGAGCTTTTTGCTGTCTGGTCATAAAACACTCCACTCCCATTTAAACAATCAGAAACCAAAAATATTAGAAAACATACCTGAGTCACTGCTAGACTCAGAATACCCATCAAAGCCAGTTTTCTTTTCTGGAGTCAAACTGAGTCATGCTCACAGTACAGCACAGTCCTGCTGTCATTAATGAAGTAACACAGAACTAGCAGACTAATTTTTCAGCCACATCACAAGAATGTTAAGTACAGCTACAGGGGATCATTACTTCTCACAGAGTAAGCAGCACTGCTATACACTTAGGAGCAAGGTTACAGTTTGCTTATGGCACCATGTCCCTTGCAGGCCAGGACCTTCCTTTAACTTCCCAGCCTTTGTACTTGTGCCTCTGTCAAGAACCAAAAAGCAAAAACAAAAAAAGAAAGCAAACCATCCGAAAACAACTGAATAGTTAACTTCCTCCAGAAGTGTTCTAGGCCCTGTTCTAGTGCCTTGTTTCCAAAGGAAAGGACTCTTAATTTATCTATGCATTTTCTGCTTTTTCCTTAAGCAGCCTGTTTGTTTCAACTCACTTATCTGAAATGTTTTGTGTAGCTAAGACATAACTACATGAGTAATAAACTTTTTCTGTTCGGACTCAAATCCCAACAGGAAATAAATGAAAACAGAAAGAAAGAACAGCTGGTAAGCAATGTAAAAAAATATCAAAAATTGTCAATGCCTAAATTCTAGATACTGTGGTCATTACAGTAATGTGTAGACATGCTGTGACTTTTCCAATGCATATGTATATTTTTAAGAATTATTAAAGTAATAAACCAAATAAACCTAGAACTCCCTGCAGGAATGAAAACCTTAAATGTTAACCCTCTGCTTCTACAGCTGCACTCTGCTAAAAATCAGTACCTTTGTCATTCATTTTTCCATGGGGAAGAAAAGATCAAGAATCCTTTCCTACTTAAACAAAGATGAAAGTAAGGTTCTCCAGCATACCATAACAAGAATATTAGTTGAAAACTGGTATAAAAGAACACATTAAAAAACAAAATAAAACAAAACACCAACAAACTAATATGTAGATATTCAATTCAGTCAAGTACCTATTTTTATGCTGAACCAGCAACCGATACAGCTTTTCAGTTTCTCCACTCCCGTACAGGTAGTCTGCTTGCTCTATAACTTCTGCCACTAAAAAAAAAGAATGAGAGTTGTGGAAACAGAAAAACAAATTGCATGTAATTAGGATATTAGGGTATAAACAAAATGTTTCAGAGCAAGTCAGTCTAACTGAAACACAAAGAACAAGTTACTCAATTTTTAGGCCATCGTTCTAAACAACTTTCATGCATGGCAGACTCAGATTAAGCTACTCATAATGAACAAGTAGGAAGAGATACAGTGCTGAATACGTGCCTCTCTCATTGAACTGGGGAGTGGACTTCAGCAACAAAGCATCCTGTGGATGCTTAATGCATTTAACATTCAAAAACGTCTTTCTTAAAGCATCAGACACCAGAAGCAATTTGTTTTCTTTGCAAAAATATCCAGAAAAGGATAATGAAGAACCTTCACTAGTACATGTATGGAATTTAAATGTAATAATCTTAAAAAAAAAAAAAAAAAAAAGAATTTTGTTAAACTATTCTTGGTTCTTAATACATTTCCATAGTTTTGCCAAAGACAACCACAGATTAAGTATGGTTCATTACCTTACCAAGCCAAAATGAAACATCGATCAAAGATTTTTCTGACTGAAGCTCTTTAAATTTGAAAAATCAATGTTGGCTTTTTATCAATTTATAAGCTAAGTATTCAATGTACTTAGAGCATTTAAATTCTTCTGACGACAGAAAAGAAGGAATATGATTTCCACAACTGGATGAATATAAGGTAGTAATATAATATATATGTATATAGTACACAAAACAGTATTCCACATTTGTACCAAACAATTCACAATACAGGATTCTAGCATGAGAATAGACAGAATTAGGAGAAAAAAAAAAGCAAATTGAAGCAGGTAGATCATTCTATTGAAGTATACAAAGGTGTAAGAGCAAAACTCTGAGTTTATTCTTCTACCAACATTAAAACATGAAAAAATGACACTAAGTAAAACGTCCCACCGAATTTTATTTAGAATTTGCAGCTACACGATTATCTCTTTAGTGCTACTCCTCGGTCTGTGATGAAACTTTTATGTGAAAACATAAGCTCAATCCACGCTTCATAAAAATTACATTTATAAACTTTATTTTTCAAGTTATCTACTGAACATGGTAGTCATATTTCACGACAACATAGTTTTATTTATAAAAGAAAAAAACACTGAAGACTGCTAAATACAAGTCTTATGTTCAGCTTTAAAAGCTCCTAGAATATAAAGACTATAAAAAAAAAAGCTCCTAGAATATAAATCACTGAAGATTAGAGCACTCTGGATAACTTTTTAACCTTGTCATCTCTAAATGCCTTCTATCAACAATTTCAAAGCTACAATAATGGTCTACATGGACTTTGGATTTAAGTGCCTAAGATAAGCCTCGTAGTACATATGCAGCATTAAAGTAACCTCAGCGAATTATGTTTGCTTCCTGAGACATCCTGAACAGGATTGTCAGTATGGTCCTGTCTAATAACTGAATGCTCAGAATTCAACATTCTGAACAAATTACTAGCTAGGTGTTTTATGTAAATTATAAGATTTTTATTTCTTTTTAGTGTAGCAAAAACATGGGGTATTTCTCATTCTTGTTTGAAACACAATCTCAGTGCTACTTGACTACATTAAATGAGAACTCCACGGTGTTCATATAGAAAATCTCAATTAACCAGAATTCCAGAAATTGATCAGAGCTTGGTTTGCCTTCCCAAGTGAATCTTAACCTTTCTCAGCAAGTTACTTAAAGCCTGGGTGACAAATTAGGTGTCACACACCTTGTGCATTGATCTCATCCTGTCTACGTCACCAGATGAGATTTGGTTTCAGTGACAATAAATTGCTAATTAAACTGTTACCATGCTTTAAAGCCCTGAACTAATTCAAAACCCTATCAGTGAAATGTCCTGCACACAGCCTGAGTGGAGAACCTCAAAGACATTACACCATTTTCCTATATAACCCTGGCAGTAAAAACCTTATGCTTCACATTAGAACGACCCATTTGAGAACATTACCTTTGAAGCTTGCATGAACCTCAGCAAAGCCAGAAAACAGCTTGGAAGCTTCATAAACCAAGAAGGACCCCGCTGAGAGCGCAACCCCCCTTTTAGGGCTTTTTCTAAGCACCTGCACGGGACCATAAAACGTGCGTTAATCAACGTCGTTACTCAGAATTACTATTTTTGCTCATCTCTGGCACAACGGTTGTATTTCCTATTCACAGCCCACACCCTCCCCGCCAGCTGGGGGTGTCCCGGGGAGGACGAGGACAGGCAGGACCCGCTGCCCCCCAGCTACCTGGCTCCGGCCGAGCCCTCCCCGGCCCCGCGGGCCGCCTGTGGCGACCCCCGCCCGCCCTAGCAGCGAGCGGGCGGAGAGGCGGCCGAGGGGCCGCAGCAGCAGCGCCGCCATGACCGCGGCCGCCGCCATTTCGCACCTCCGCCGGCGGGGGCGGCGCTGGCGGCGGGGCCGGCCGGGGAGAGACGAGGCCGAGGCCGGCCCGTTCCGTTCCGTTCCGCCGGGGGGAGCCGCGCATGCTCTCCCTCGGTACCCTCAGGGCGGAGCGGGGCCGCTCGGTGCGGGCGTGGCGGAGCCGCCTCGGGGTGAGGGAGCCGCCGTGCGCTGCCTGCAGGTGAGGGGCTGGAGGCGGGGAGGGGGTCGCGGCTGCTCCGCTAGGGAACGGGCTCGGGCGCCGCACTGCCGCCCGGGTGGGGCCCCTCCGGGCAGGGCTCTGCTCCCCGGGCACAGGCGGTGGCTGAGGTAACGGAGGGCTGTTGTGAAACGGCCCCGTGGGTGGCTGCTGCTGTGCTCCTGCCGCGGGAGAGCGGCCCCGGAGCAGCCTCCTGCGAGCGCTGAGCCGCCTGCCCCGGGGAGCGGAGCCCCGTGGGTGCCGCCCGCCTGAGCTTGTGAGGGCTGGGTGCCGGTGTGGGGTGCTCAGAAACTCGCCTTCGCCCCTTGGAGAGGAGACTGGCAGGAGTTATTGGCTTTCCTTGAAGTAAATAGCTACAAACAAGGCGTCCGGTTCCCGCAGTTATTGTTGTTCAAGTGTTTGGGGCTTATTTTTCCGCCCTGCTGCTACGTGACGTGTGAGGCTCGCCTTAGTTGGCGTGCTGCTGGTCGGTTTACTTCTACATTAGGACACAACTAAACTATGAAAGCCTCTGCTTCTGCCGCTACCGTCATATAGTCAAAGGGCATTAAGAGTCCTCAAGCTAACATACACCCTCTTGCCTCCAAAACGTCATGATGCATTCATTTTCTTTGGAGTTGTATGTCTCCAAAAGTTCAAGATATTTCAGTGGTGTTACAACAAAGTGTGTTTAATGCAAGTGATTGGAGTCAGACTTACTCCCAGGTGTTTTTTTTTGTGTTTTTTTTTTTTTTTTTTTTTTTCAGTTGAGGCTTTAAATTGTTAACTTAAATCACACATACAGATTTTATTTGCTCAGTCTACGTAGTCACATAAATGATTTCTTTTTTCAGAGTAGGCAGAACTCCATACAAGTATTATTCATGGGAAGAATAAAAAGTAAGGTAAAAAGATGTGTAAAGGAGCAAGGAGAACCACACAAAAGTCTTTATTTACCTGCCTTAATGTTAGGGAGAATGCTGTTTTTCCAGTGTGCACGTTTGTGTTAAATATATAAGAATTAAACAGTACAAATCAATTACGTGTGACTGTTAGACTATTTTTAATTGAGCTGTTAAAGGCAAATGCCCTTAAGTCTAGAGGTAAGCCATGGTAGCCATTTAGTACAGACAATGCAAAGACACATCTTTTAAGTGTAAATGTAGCATAACTTAGCTAATGCTAAAATCTCATCTTCACAGCTGAGTTAGCTTAATATTGTTACCTGGGGTGGAGTTTTTTCTCGGTTTTGCTCTAGAGTAAGGTAAATGCTGTCATTACCACAGTTTCCTTTAAGAAACACCCATTATTTAAAGAAAAAGTTACATGTTTAGATATGTTTTTTTCCTTTCCTTATTAATTTTGTTAATTTTTTTAGACACAGGATGACTTCCAACATAAGTAATACATGATCAAGTTAGTATCAGTGAGCATTAGTTCCTTCTAAACCCAACAGAGTTACTTCTCTTGGTCAGTTGGGCTAAGGTTAACAGCCACTTCCAGCATCACGTTTGACATTGTGGTATGGCTTGTTAAAACAATCAAAGGAACTTTTTTTTTTTTTTTAACTTCTCATCTACATGTTGTATGTTTACTTTCCTCATTTGGTGTTTAATTGTACTTTATATTTGATTCTTTTGCTCAGGGATTTAAGAGTGACGTTTCTCAACGACTGAAAGATTTCTGAACGTAGGGGTTTTGGTGCTGGCTTGCTGAGTCTTAATTTCTGTTAGTCTTGATTGAACAGTCTTTTGGATAGTGATAATATTGAAATAGTGATTTAGACCATACTTTCTTCTGTGGATGAAAGATTATATCCTGTAGATCCTTCTTATCCTGTGGCTGGATCTGGTGTGCACTCACTGCTCTGTGCAAGGCATGGTTAGGAGCAAGATGAAATAGTTGCTAGTTGTGGTTGGTGGCAACTGTCTTCTGGTACTTTTCACATCCAGGAGAGTTATCAGCATGTCCTGATGGTAGGTGAGTAGCATGTGTGCAGTAATCTAATGGTTCCAGGAAGCAGTGTATTTGCTGTCTTAGTGTGTTCAGAGCTACTCCCTAGGAATATGCAGAGCAGGCATGCGTGATACCTCCCAGGGATAATGAATACAGAGTGCAAGTAGGTGGTATGCTACAGAATTGAAAGACAAGACCAGAGAGCTGTTGGTTGTCCCACAGGAGGATTTGAAATATATACCATGTAAGGTATAATTCTCTGAATGGCAGTTTGAAGTTAGTGCTGTTTCTTGTACTGAGATAGTAAATGATGTGTTGGACCAGTGTGGTGTAGTGTTTCTATTGATTTTTCGTAGAGAACCTTAGGCAGCATGATGAATATAACTTAAAGATAGATTTTTATATTTAGGAGCCAACTACAAATAGTTGCCTGACTTGTTACACCAGTGTGCTACCAATCCAGTGGATAAATATTTGAGCTACCTGATTATGATGAATCTTTTATAAATAGATGATTCATTGCCCATAGAGAAAACAGTATCTCACTCATGCCTCAGATTTCTTAAATACTAGCTCTTATTTTTTTCTCTGCATAATCTCCAGTTAAATGAGCAGTGTGGTCACTGTGGTTTTATCAGCATAATCTCATTTGTTCAATTAAGACTGATATAGTTCCTCCATGCATCCGAAGTGATGTGTGTGAGGAAGACAGAATTTACACTCGAGGTTTTGTGCAACTCTTAGAAGCCTTGGTGAATGATTCAAGTTGAGGTGAGATTCTTTTGATCTGCTTCTATTATTCAACTTGTCAGACCATCAACTGATGCAGCAGAAGAGTTTTATCAGCACTGTTGTCTGTAAAGAAAAGAAAGCAGCAGTGGAAATTCAGATTTGTGGTACGATTTTTAGAGAAGCCTCAAATTTTCAAATGCAGTGCTGAAATAAGGTTCTGAAATGGTCTTAGCCTTTATAACTTCATGAAATGGCACGAGGTGGTTTGTTTCTTTCAGAATTGAAGGGTTGCATTGACTTTATTTGAAATCCACATCTGTGCATTAAGTGTTCTAGTATGATTGGAGATTATAATTCTGTTAGCCCCCTCTGGGGGAAAAAGCATCTGTATTTGTCACAGTTTCATTGTCAGTTTCTTGCAGCAGTTGTGGCTTTTTCTGGGAAAATGTTGTTGTTCTGTGTTCTCTGCATATGCAACAGTTACAAAAAGATGTCAGGACCACTCTGATTATGGATTGAGAAGGTTATGTTTCTCAGGCGGGTGTTGTCTCACAGGTTGTTTTCATTACTTTCTTATTTTGTTCATCTTTGTGCTGCCTCTTTGTTGGAACCCTCCTTGTGAAGGGCTGTTGCAGGAAGTGCTGTTGTTGCTTGGTGAGAGATGCAACAGAAGAGGTTCCAAGGAATACAGGCCTAGGGATCTTCACTGCAAAATACATATATATATATTTGCAGGAGATGGTATCCTAGTCCTATCTGAAAGTACGGAGACTGAATAATTGCATATACTGCATGTCCAGGGCAGTAAAGCTACATATTCATTATTTCAGATTAGGGTTCATTCAAGACTAATTTCTACAATATGCCTGTATAATTAATTTCCGTGTTATTGTCTGCCGAAGCTTATGGGAAATGCTTAATAATCCAAGGAGAATCAGAGTACTGCTTTCATAAGATGTTTTTCAGTCTAACACACAGCTTATGTAAAATGCTTAACTGTTGTAGTGCCTAGAAGTGTCAGTGAACAGGACCAGGCTTTATTAGCAAGTTCTGGAATGTCTCCCCTTTTTTTTTTCTGTGTCTGTCTGGGCATTGTAGCAATGAAATACGGAGCTTTTGTCTGCTGTCATTAGTAGTTCACAGCAACTAGGAAGTGCTCTGCTAGCGACAGCTTGTTCACATCAGAACAGGTTTGAGACTTGTGACTAAAGTCAGCAAAGCCAAACCCAGCTAGAGCAGTGCTCACTTCATTAGTCCTTCTGCCTTGCTGTAGTTAGGTATTTCTGCTTATCAGATTGCTTATCAGATTGGATAGCACCTGCTCTAAGGAACACACCTCAACACTGCACTGCCCTGGAAGTAGCACTTGGGCAAGTCTGTGCTCTCCTCTGGTAGGTATTGCAGCATTGATGTGATTGCTGCAGTCTGAGAGTACCCAAGTGCTCTGTTAGAAGATGATCCTGATAAGAGAGCTGTTGCTTTCCAGGTGGAATGCCCTGCTTACAGTTCCTGTTCAAAAGGAACTGGGTCATTTGGCGGACACCGCTTGTCTTCATTAGAATCCCTGGGGGAATTCAGGGAACATCGTGATCAGTGGAACTGCAAGACAAGGCTAGTCCTTGACTTGCTGTTTTGCTTTGATAATGACAGCCCAAGCGGAAATACCTGCAATATATTTAGTTGAGCTAATCATGCTCTTGAATGCCCTAGGCTTTTCGTAGTGTCAGGAATCAGCATCTCCCTTGTGACTGTACACTGCTGCAGTTCAGAGTCTGGATGTCGCAAGCTCTGCTGAATTGTTTAGTAGTTCAGTCTCCCCTCATCCAGCATTATCAGTGGTTTTTAAGAGCCTGCTTACACTCCTGTGGTCACAAAATCTATGCCAATAGAAAGAACTGTCTTGTCACTGTCACCTGGCCCCATCCCAGTAAGCTTTTAGCTTGCTTCATGCTGTACCCTACCTGGAGGGCAAAAGGCTGGTAGGTTGAGAAAGGCTGAGCTTTGGGTTATATTTGGCTGATGGGGAGTACTTTCATAACAGCTGATTGCATAAATAACTGTATTGTTATGTGATGTAACTTACTGGCAGTCAAGGCTCATCTTACCAGATCCCAAACAGTTTCATCACTTTGTGTAAAGTTATTCCAGTATCCCAAATCTGCAAGTAATCTAGTCATGTGTTTGAAATATTTTGCATCTGGCTTGCCTACTAGATCTGGTAGTTTGTTGTGGAACGCCGTTTCGAGAAGTAATAATACATTAGTGCAGCTGTGATTCCTTCTTTCCACCATCCTGAAGAGACTGCAATTTGCCAGACTCTGTGTCCCAGCAGGTTTTCAAAAAGACAGCGCTTAAGTGGCAGTGACTCCCTTCCACGAAGGTATTTGTCCTCTTGGGAATCCCCCCACCCGAACCTGTTCTGGAAGTTTTCACCTAACACAGGCTTTCAGACACGAGGAGAATTGGGTGGAGCAGAGATATTCTTGCTTTTATGCGGCACGGGATTACAAGGATTCACACAGCGTGTGCAGAGCTCTAACAGCTGCCACTGGTTAAAAGACTTCTGGTTCATGTAGACATGCAGAGCATGAGTACCCTTGCAAGCTATGCACTGACTGAAATGTTGCAAGGAAATTATTTATTTTATACGTGTTTTCACTACTGTAAATATTGTTTTGGGTTAATGAGATAGGACTTCTTCCTCGCCAGTGGGTATATTATTAACGTTTAGTGTTTATAATGTTACCTAAACATCAGGTTGTATACAGCTATTTACTATGAGATATATGAGCCTTACATTATTATGGACGATCATGTTGTCTTTTTCAAATAGCAGAATTATTTCTTGAAATACGTTAAAATGTTATAGACCTCTTCAGTTATAAAAATAATAATTTCTAATATTCTCAAAATCTCTGAGGAAAGTGACTTGTGTTATTTTCATTTTGCATCTCGTGAAACTGGGAAGCGAAAAGACTAAAACTCGGGATTTGGGAAGTTTTTATTTCTAGGTTTCAAGTCGAGTGTCCTCTGCTCAGGTAAACACATTCTTGTTAGAAGCTGTCTTTTAGCTACTGTGGACACAATTACTAGGTCTCGAACAAGAACATGTATTTTGGGACAGGGAAGCAGGCTTTTTAATTCTTACCCTCTTTGTGTGTTAAAGGATGCCTTTTCACCGTGCCTCTTTTGCTGAATCTGTTCTGTTCCCACACTATGTGTATAGTGGGGAGACAGTGACATGCAGAGGAGGAGAGGAAGTCACAAAATCAAAGTATTCATGTGAGAAAGTGCTTGTGGCACAAGAGAACTGGGACGTGTGTGCACAGGCTAAGAAGAAAAATCTGACCGGTTTTTAGGTTGATCGAGTGCTGTCCATTTACAAGTGATTATGGAAAGATTACTTAGCCACATGTCTTCAGTTAAGGAGTCTCAGTGAAGTTAGGGCAAGAAAATAGTGAATTTTTTAGAAGTAGGTCTCAATCCAAGTGTGAATTCTGTTACACCTCATGAAAACCCTTTCTACTTGCTGCTGTAGCATCAGTGGGTGTTAGAGCATTGTTCCGTCAGCAGAAGATTGTTTTTCTGGAAACAGCCAGTAAGGAGTCACGCTCTGCTTTGCACCGGGCAAAGCCACTGTTAATGAGCTCTGTCTGGCAGCCAGGAAAGCAATAGGGAATGGAAAATACCAGTATAAAAAGAAGCAGGAAAAAAAGGGCTGACAGTTTTTTAAAAGTATGCTTTCTAAGCCTAGGAAACATCAATTTAAAAACTGTTCTCAATGTTTGGAACTCAGAGCTTTGCTTTTTTTTTTTTTTTTCCTTTTTTTCCTCCATAAGTCTGATGTGCTCCTTAGAAGTAGTGAGTAGTGTATATGAGTGAATGTTTGAGTGGTTCCTTTACGGTTTATTTGTGTTTACTTCAGTTGGTAGTGGTCCCTAAAGGGTCCATCCATCTCTAAGGCAGCAAAGCAGAGATGGAGAGGCAATATACAAAGTGTGCACCAGTGGGACACAAGAAGCCTTAGGAAAGCTCCCTCAGACTACATTATTGTTTACTTTCTCCTGTTTTCAATTCATTGGTCCTCTTTTCCATCATTATCATTTCCCTTTTTGTATGTAAAAAAAGAAGTTCTTTTTCACTAAGAGTCATAGAAATGTAGTGAAAGGAAAAGGGCTGAGCACAGTTTCAGGTGCACTGTACTGTAAATGATGTAAGTAAACTGGCTAGATAGAAGCATGTGCTTTTCCTTCCTTATTCTGTGCATTTTTACGATAAGTTAACCCAGAGGGATGCCGTGTCTGGACTGTGGACTTGCTGTACAGAAGAAATATCTGCAGCTAAAGAGGCTTAGGAACTTCCAAGACAATCTGATTTTGGACAGAGGGGGAGTTTTTAGTTTCTGAATCAAAGCTTACCCCCCAGGGAGATGCTGGAAATGTTGAACTGTAATTCTTGAAGAGTAAAATCAAGAGTTTCATAATATAGAAAATATCTATTGGTCAGACCTAGTTTAGATTGCAAATTATTGTTAGGCCACATTGGGCTTCATAATTGGTAATGAAGATATTTGTTTGTATCTGCTCGTATAGTTTTTGCAGTTCCAGTAGAGAATTATTGAGAAACTTCAATGGAAACGTGAGAAAGCTTTCATTATTTTTTTTTTTTTAACTGAACCTCCAGGAAGAATGCTTCCTCCTTATTCTTAGTTGTTACATTATTTCAAAATTTTTTATCCTTATTATTAAAGTTGTTGTTGTTCTTAAAGATTTACTAAGCAAGATTGATTGCTCTTGTTCCCTGTTTAACTCCTTTTCCAATCCTGCCATGCTTATCACTTCAGCATGTTGTTACAAAGATTTGTTTGGGGGAGTATTTAATATTTTTTTCTAATTCATTGAATTATTATTAGTATCTACATTATGAGATACTGGCATTCATGTGGGTTTTACAAGATGAGATTTAGAGTATGTGAAATTTTATTGTCAGCAGTCCAAACCACTGTGCTTTGTGGCATATCCTGTTTTGCATTTGGTTCCTCAAGCATTCTAAGAAACTTGATGTTGTTTCTTATTGCAGACTTTGAAATGAAGTTTTATCCCAGTATGGCAAAGCCAAGAATATGGTGGTAATGCTGTAATCTTGGTACCTCATAAATTTTTAAAATGGTATTTAATGCCTTAAATTATGCTCCTGACAAGCAAATGTTTCTAATGATCAATCATAGAATTAATGCATTGTGACAATCACAGTATTTGCTTTTTAATCCGTTTAAAAAATAATCATTTCTATTGTTTTCTAGCTTAACAAATGGCGGCGCAGTGTGTGACAAAGGTGGAGCTGACTATTTCATGCACCAATCTCTTGGATAAAGATGTTGGTTCCAAGTCAGACCCTCTGTGTGTGCTTCTTCAGAATACAAGTGGTCAGCAGTGGTATGAGGTATATATATGATTGCTCTCATGAATCTGTTAAAAACAGTCTAGCTTGTTGAACCTTTTAAAACACTGGAGCGTAAAACTTCATTAAAATATTTTAAGTATATACTCGCACCTTTGAACACTTCTCATTAGGTTACGTCTATAATAGGAGTGCAAATAGCACACTAATAATTGCTTTCTAATAAATACTTACCTGGTCTATTTTACCACTGTTTTCGCCAGCCAAGACAGACAGACAACCCTTCCAAGTGCTTAAATGTGCTTTTATAAATACTGCACTCCAAAACTATGGTCTCATCCTTGATTTGACAATATGCAATTTTTATATTGTATTATGTTATGTTCTTGTCTGTGAGTAGGTAAGATACTCCTTACAGGGAGCAAAGAAAAACAGGACTTTATCTATCTCTGACTTACCACAGCGTATTACAAAATCTGTTGCTGTTTGTTGTATTTGATGAAAAGGTTGTTGAAAGATGCGACTTTACTAAAGGCTTTCAGAAGTGCTTTGTAGTATAATGTTACTTGATTTTGGTGCTTCTCGTAGTTGGTTGGTGAAACTTTGCGTAAAGTGATATCTTTCTATTTGCAGGTTGATCGCACAGAAAAAATTAAGAATTCCTTGAGCCCAAAGTTTTCAAAGAAATTCCTAATTGATTACTATTTTGAGCTTGTTCAGAAACTTAAGTTTGGAATATATGACATTGATAACAAAACCTTTGATCTGAGTGATGATGACTTCCTAGGAGAACTTGAATGTACACTGGGGCAAGTAAGTATGCAGATTATTTCCCTTGTAATTAAGAAAATATAAATTAAAGCAAACCATTAATCACTTTTATCTTAAATTTATTAATTACTGTGTTCTTTTTTATTTTTTTAGTTACTCTCATGTTTAATAAGTTCCCTCTTTTTCCCCCCAAGTCTCAGTTCAGTAATACTTTTATTTGCAAAAGATTTTGAGATGCTGCCTTAAAATGTGCTCTAGAATGATGACTGGATTGCTGTCTGAAAGTAAGTGGACTATCAGTGAGCCCAATGTAGTAATTGATATTACTTAGTCTAATACTCGAATTCATGTTTCTATGCCCTGAAAAAGAGAATTGGTGTATAGCAACATGTGAGTGTACACAAAGGCCATATTAATCTTAATTTGTTCTTCATTCGAGGCACGCGGTGATTCTGGTTCTACTTATTATTGATTTCATTCCCATTTCCTTCTCAAATTTTACTGTTAATGTTACTGCAATTAGGAAGGTTTTTTTTAATCTTAAAAGATCCTTCAAAGGCATTTCTTTTCAAGAGAGTCTTCTTGGGATTTATCTCCCTGTGCCCAATGTCTAAGTGTCGTTTTTTTCAAGTTCATTATAAAGACAAGCACTATGAAATGAAATTCATTAACAATTTAATAATTCATTCTTAAAGTAAAGAAATACAAGTAGAATGAATAGAGACATTTCTGAGAAACCATTAACCAAAAAGGCTAAAATAAAGTCTACTAGAAACATTATGGGGGAGAAGTGATGCTTGTTTGCATGACAAACACGTTGTGTTCATAAATCTGTTTAGTGAAGCTGTGAAGTGTGACTTGCATGTGCTTGAATGGTGGTTATGAAAAACATACGTACCTCACTATTTCATTACATTCATTTGAAAATCTATTAAATTGATCTAATAATCCTTGACACTCAAATTTTATCTTGGCAGATAGTTTCTAGCAAGACTATAACAAAACCATTAGTACTTAAAAATGGCAGACCTGCTGGAAAAGGAAGTATTACGGTAAGACAGTAACTCACTTCAGCAATTATACTTAAGTATTGTTTTGTTTTATTTATTTATTCTGTAGCTTTAACACAGTGGGTCTCGTGTACAATTCTATGAAGAGTGTGTAGTATTTTCTTCTCCAGAAATACTCTTTTGTCATCCAAAAGGAGGGTTGCCCAGCTTCTGTGGTTGTAAGACTCACTGCATCCATTCAGATAATTCGGGCTACAGTAAAGCATCTGATGCACTGCTATTTGGGCAGTGTCTTTAACTGTCAGTGTCATCATTGCGGTTAATCCTGATATCTAAACAAATTATCACTCCCTTTGCCCCCCATTTTTTACTGGCTCATTTCTGAGCAAACGTGACCTTTTGAAATGGAACTGTCATAGGAGTATTGTGAGCACTATGAGACAATATAATTTCTGAATACAAAACGTATATATATATATTTTTTTACCTAGATTACAGCAGAAGAAGTGAAGGATAACAGAGTGGTTCTATTTGAAGTAGAAGCAAGAAAACTGGACAATAAGGTATTTTGCTGTTTCTTTGGTAAAGCAGCAGAATCAATTTTGTCAGAAGACAGAACATCAAGATGCTCAGTCTTATTTTTTGCTGACATGATTACATCCATTAAGATTTTGAAAATGCTAAAAAAAACTGAGGGAAGATAGCTTCAGAGTAACTTCATTGACTATGTTCAAATGAATTTTGATACATTTCTAAATTAGGTGAGTATATAGTAGGGATATTCTGTAAACAGCACTCTTCCATTGAATTGTAAGTCTTTATGTTTAATTGCAAAGATAATGGAGTTCTGATATATTCATTGGCTTGAATATTTGTGTAACTGTTTACCAGTTAGTGCTCTAAAAATGGTAAAAAAGAATAAATAAGTACACTTAGTCTATAAATCTGTTATGTTAAGTATTTTGGTTAAAATGATTGTATTTAGAAAAACTTCTTAAAACAAAAATTTAATATAATTTTAATATTTAGCTTCATAAAAATGATTTTTAAATTAATTATTTTTAAATTAAAAGTATTTTAAAACTTTATTTTAATTCAGTAAAGCTAATGTTGACTGAATTTTAATCCATCAATTTAATGATATTTTTGAATTGGATCAAATTCTTAATGTACTTATATCATAGTACTACTGTAAGTATTAATTTTCTTGAACTTTTCTTAGATAAATTGAAAGGCGTCCCCTGTTCTTTCTCTTTCACAGGTGGAAAAAAAATATGATAAATTATATCTGATAAATATAATAAGAAGTGCATTTCTTCATCTAAAGTATTTGTTCCCTGAATATTTAGTTTACCTTTTGTTAATCTAAGTGCGTTTTAACTAGTGTTTAATCACATTCATGCCACAGGCTGTTCTGGGATAATTACATGTTATTTAAATACAGGATTTTTTTGGGAAGTCAGATCCTTATCTGGAATTCCACAAGCAAACTGGAGATGGAAACTGGGTGATGGTTCACAGAACAGAGGTAGGATATTTTTTGTCAACAACCTAGAGGCTGATGTAATTTGATTTCCAGTATGTCACAGCATTAGAGGTACAGCACCTTACAACCAGAAGAGAGAGTGGTCTGGTAGCTGACATGCAGGTGGGTTAGAAATCATGTCAGCTTGACTTTCTAATATGACAAAGATTACTGTACTCTGGTTCTGTTTTTAATGCCATCCTATTTTAAATGACAGAAAAAAATAACTTTCTGTAATCTAGAAGACAGATGCTTTAAAAAGGTACTGAATGCAGACAGATTTAACTGTTGTTCTGAGGGTAGAATTCAGGCATTCCTGTGACCGTGTTGCCTTTATGTCAGTGTCACCTAGCTGAACTGTTTACTAATTAAAGCAATTATACTGGATGCTTGTATAGCAAGGGCATGCCAAGGATAATGCAGAGTGAGGGGAAAATGCACTCAAGCAGCAGCAGCAGCCTTCCAGACAGGAGGTAGGCAGGTTCCATGGCAGCAACTGGCAGGAGCGGGTTCAAAATGTTCCACTGTAGTGTAAGCTCAGGCCCTAGTCAAAACTTAGGAGGTATGCACATTGGAAGGGGTGACCACATTCATTTTGAGAGACAGATTCTGAAGAAGCACAAGTCTTTTTTTTGTGAGACTTATAAAAATATTTTCCCTCACAGGGTGTTTCAGCTGCATGAGAAGTATCTTTACCATGAGGATTTTTTCATCTTCAGTTTAAATAATGAATAAATAATGAATCCAGAATTTGCAGTTCCAACCTAGGATTGGCTCTTTGTTAGAGTTTGAAAACCATGTGTGCGTTTGTTTGCTTATGTTCATTTATTTGTATTATCTACTGTTTTCAAAATAGGTATTTTTCTCTATGCACCAGTGCTGGAAGCATCAATATTGCTATTATTAGATATTATTAAATATTACTTGTTGCGTTTGATTTCTTTTGCTTTATAAAATCACAATTGGGTATTTCTATTATGGATACTCTCCAGTTGACAAATTCTGAAGATCTTTCAGTGGCATACTTGTTTAGCTTTCAGCTTGAGAGACTGTGTGCAGTAGGGTATTCTTTTATCATCATGTGCTATTTTTACTTAACTATACCATGAATTTCTTGAGGGAATATTTCCATAAGTGGCATTTCAGAATAAACACTGGCTGAAGAGAAAAGTAATCTCCAGAACACTGCTGTATTCAGAAATTCCAGTGTAAACATTTCCCCTGTTTTTGGTAATTGCGTGTGTTTTAAAAAACAAAAACAAAACAACCCACTATTTTTAAAATTACTTGAACAATGTCAGTATATTTGTAGATATAAAGAAATGGTAATTTTTGCAGGCTGGTAGCTGAATGGTATAGTAGATCACTGTGAAGTCTGAAAAATAAAGTTGGAAGTTCCTTTTGGAAAGAAATCTTTTGAGCAATGAAATTGTGTTTTGGGAATGTTTTGTTTATATCCTGTGTGTTAGGCTTTGAGCTTCAGGAAGTGAATGACAGCAGCATTAGTCAACAGTTTTGATTAGAACAATCAAGATGTGAAGGTATGACCAATTTTGGATCCCTGCTTTCCTCTCTTGTGAACTGTACTATTGTCTTTTATTCTTACAGGTTATTAAGAACAACTTGAATCCTGTTTGGAGGCCCTTTAAAATCTCTCTCAATTCTCTGTGCTACAGTGACATGGATAAGTCGATCAAGGTAGTGTATAAGAAATGTGTATATTTCAAATGTGTATTTGAAAAAATATATAAAATAAATTAGACATGTATTATTTTAGTTGCAGTTTCTTTTTGTTTCAGATTGAATGGGAATTGGTAGAGTTTTTATTATTATTTGTTTGAAAGTAACAGATAGAAGCACATTTAAGGGGGGATTGGTGATTTAAAAAAAATCTTACAATTACAGTCTCAATGTTGGTCTTTGAAAGCCTGGGAAACCAGTTAAACATAAATGGCTTTGGAATGTCCAGGTCAGTTTCTCACTTAGATTGTACACTTTTAATATTGCACCAACAAATATTGGTGCTGGGAAGATAATACATAGTAAAAGTTGCATGGTAAAGGTTAGAGTATGCTTTACTCTATGTTATGTGCAATAAATAACACTGATGAAATTCTTAATAGGCTACCTGATGTAATTAATTACACTTATTCTTAATATACAAGCGGAGATAACAGATGCGGACCACATATATCTTGTAGATACCAGATTTTCTCCTACTTTTCTCCTCAGATGAATCTGAACCTTCTGTCAGAAGGTCAACCACATCTGTGGAGTCAGTTTTACTGGGACTGGTCTTTAACTCTTGCATTTCAAATCTTACCTTGAGTAAACTGCGTTTAACTTGTGAATGTTTTTTCTTCAGGAATTTCCATAGTTTAGGGATGGAATTGATGCTAAGCAGCCCATCAAAATGTTATTTATAAGCTAATATGAACATGTTAGAAACGTGGTATTTTAGTATTTGGAAAAAAAGCAAAAGCAACAACAAACCACTATACTTTCTGTTCTTCCTCTGGGAAAAAGCAAATGAAAGCATGATCTGCATGTGACAGGTATTAGTTATATGGCTTGAGGCAGTCCTCGAAAATGCTTAACAGCCACAGGGTTGAGGGTGTTACAAGCACCTGTATAGATTTAAATATGTAATTACAGAGCAGATTAACGAAGAACTTCACAAGCCCAGAACCTCAGAACCTGCTTTCCTTGCTGCTTCTGTGTTTTTTCTTTTTGTTCCTTTCTTTTTCCCTTTTCCCTGAAATACCTGTGGCAGCTCTTGCTTTGCCATATATTGTTGTAAACATATTTCTCTTTTTCAGTAAACAGCCCTGCTAAAACTAAGACCATTTATTAAAATAATTCTTTTAAGATGAAGTTATTCTCAACTCTATAATGGTTTTAATAAAAGCTGTTCTCTGGAATCTTACTTCATAAGTGTAGGTTTATCTCCAGAAGAAATAAATTTTAGTTGGGAGTTCTGGTCAGCTCGCAGACAGACAGTAGGCTGAATTGCAGCTTCTGGTATGCCTTAACTTAGAAAACCAGTAGCTATCACCTCAAACATAAAAATATAAACAGAATTGTATCATAATATTAATGAAGAATTAAACAATGCTTTAACACTTTTATACATGCACAGTTGCATACGTAATGGGCTATTTGTCATAGTAAGTAAAAACACTGACTTTTCCCTAATGAGTGGCTTTTCATGCATTTAATCGCTTAGTTTGTGTATTCCCAGCAATACACAAACCATGTTGATTATTTGTCTTCTGAATTTATTCCTGAATTCCTTGTGTGTGTGTTTGCAGTCACTGAAGCCTTTCTGTGCTGAAAATATGAGCCTTTCAACTGGAGCAAGAATGCCTAGCTCTGCTAGGGAAAATTTATATGCAATTCTGCCACATGGTTCCCTGGTGTTATCATGTGTCCAAGAGAGCATATGTGGAACAAAAGGAACATTTCTGTCTTGTCTGGACTAAGTTCTGAAAATTGGGTTAGATCAATCAAATATATCAAGCAAGACAAGCTTTAATCCCTTTAAAAGAAAAAGAGAACTTCTCCAACTGTGAACAAGTACTGCAACTTTTGGCTCAAGAAATGACTTCAGTTTTAAATTTCAGTTACCAAAGCGCTTGGCTGAGTATTTGATTGGCTTATTTATGGTGTTCAAAAGGATGTATACATCATCTGCCATGATTGATATCTGTTGGTACTGTGAATGAGATTTAAGTTGCTATTCAGTGCATGTGCATGCATTTTATTTATTGGTGCATTTAAAGTATTGTAGGAGTAGTACAGACAACAATGTAGAGGCATGCTCCCCACAGTGTAGAATATGCAATGTACACATCATATTTTGTACTTCAACATTACTGCTTGTTTCTGGAAAGTTAATTTCTCTCAGAAGCTCAAATATATGTTAAAGCTCTTTGTTTTTCTTTGTTATTCCTAAATGAAGTGGCCAATGCAATTAAACTGTGTTTCAAATATAACAAAACTTTTTTCAGTGTTGGAAGAGAGATGTGGAAACAGTACTTCAGTTTAAGCCACATATATACACATATATATTATTTACATATACATGTTTATTCAGGAAAATAATTCTTGAGGTTTATGTTTTGATTCCAAATAACAGGAAGTTTTTTCTTGGACTATTGTTTTTTTAGTATTTTAATTTGTTTTAATTGATTTTTTAATATTATTTGATTAATTAAAGTTAACTAGCATGTCTATGTTGTAAAACTGAAATAAAATATCAGAAGTGAATGGCATGTACAATTATTAAAAACGTATGCAATTATAGTTAAATACGTGGGTTTTTACTTAGGCAATTGGATAACATTTGAAGCTTGAGCTTTCAAAAACCGAGGATGTTATGATGAAAGTAATGGTGGTAAAATTGTGTTTTTCCCTTGTTCTGACTTCCTTGGTTGGATTGGATGTTGAAAAATGAATTGCTCGAATCGAATGGTAAAGTTTTACCATTAAACCAGGCGAGAACGTTTATTTTTAGTTGACATTCTGATCCATGAAGTGTGTATCATGAAGACTGTTTTCTAAGATTAAGGAAAATTCAAGTCTTTTCTGGATTTTGGGCTGAAGCTTCATATACTTATAAATTCTAAGCTGTCTTGGATTTTAATAAAGTAATATTCAAGTATTAATAAAACTCTCCTGATTGTGAATAGATTTGGTGAATTTTTAGCTAGATGCTCAGTGATTTGGTTAAGACCTTCACAAAATTAAACCTAATCCGTGAAGACAGTAAAAGGCCTATAGATCATTTTCCTACTCTTCCCTTCCTCTCAAAATGTAGTTTGATATGATTCGTGTTGCGTACTGATCTGAGACCTGACACTATTTAGTGTTCTCAGCTGTCCTCCACTTCAGTGGAAGATCTGCTGGGTAAATTCCTTTACCCAATCATAATGGTTAAATGCTTATGCAACCCTAAGGCTGCAGCACAAGAAAAAACTTCATGATGCAGGAGTTCCAGGAATGTTTTGGACGTTCAGGTTTATGTAAAATGTCACTGTGGTGCTTATTGCTTTGGTAGGCCCATTTCTGCTGCTAACACTGAATAATGCTTCATTTTAGGTTGAGTGCTATGACTATGATGGTGATGGGTCTCATGATCTCATAGGAAGTTTTCAGACCACGATGTCAAAACTGAAGGAAGCATCTCGATCCTCACCTGTAAGTGTTACATAGTCTAAGGTGCTTGTATGTTTTTGATAAGCTGTTTTAGTCATTTTGGAACGAAGTTTACATCACTCAATTTTCTGGTACCTAAGTTGTGTGAGGCTACAGCTTAACAATATCACTATAGTTGAGGCTGACTCAGTCTTTACAATGTGAATCCGCTTTCCTATCTTGGTTAGTATTTTTATAAATGTTATATATCTAAATACCAACCATCATCACAAATGAATTTCATTAATCATAAAAGCCAAACAAACCAAACAAAAACCAACAAAGAACAGAAATCAAACAATTTAAATGAAGTATGGCACTTTAGTGAATATAGAAAAACTTCAATATTTATATTACTGCACAGAACTGCACTTGATATGTTGCAATAGGCTTGTCTTTTTGTGTTCTGACAAGCAGTAACAACTTGCAGACCTTGTAATAAACAGTATCCACTTGAAAAAGTGAAAGAAATCATTGGTAACCTTAACATTAAGCCTTTGCTTTTATGGACATGTATGTTGCCAAAATATTTTACTGTTTTTCCTTTAATTCTGAAAACCTGCAGAATTGCTCCTGAATTGCAGATGAGATAGATATATTGAGTGCCTGCTTACACTTTTTTGACATCTTGAGTGTTGTATTTCTACTAAATTCTTCAGAGCTGTTGATGGAGAGCCTTTAACTGTAGGGTTTTTTGTTTTTTTGCTTTTTGCTTCAAGCCTTGCCATGCTTTTTTTTGTTGATGTCTGTTCCTGAATTCATTTTTAATTAGAGGGTTTAGTTTAATGCCTATTAATGGCTTGTATTATTTGCAAGGAATTTTGGTTACTTTTTATTAGACACATCCTGCATTTGTTGGCTTATTGGAACTCTTAAGTGTTTTTTTTTTCGCTTCTTTCTAGATTTTCAGGAGCCAGATGATGTCAGTTTCGCTTTCCATGCTTTTAATGATTTGACTTGCACTTTTCTTAGAAAGCAGGATCATAAATTGAACACACCTAGCAGGATTCTGTACATTCACATATTCAAGCATGTGTTTTTGGAAAGAACTGTGGTAGTGATTTCCCAAGCAGTATGAAGCATGGTTATGTGGAGGCTCTCTGAGAATACAAAAATTAATTTTTCCCTAGTAGCATAATAAGTGACGTTTATTTTGAATTTAAAGAAAATATATTTTAAGTGATAATCTTCTTGTGCTGTTTTTGGAAATGCTTTTGGACAGTTGTTTTCATGAGAACTATGGCTGTGCCTGTTCATAGTAATTTATCTCTGTCAGTAAGGTGGAGCAAAGATATAAGATAATACAATGATCTGAAGGATCCTTCTACTTTTAAAAGGAGCTAATCTGTAATCCCACGTGATCTGATTTATTTGATAAGGTCTGTAAAATATATCCAATATATGTTGGCATTTGACTTGGTATGTTCCAAGTGTGTTCTTTAGCTATTCCCACAATTTTGACATCAGTTGTCTTTGTAGATTTTTTTTCTAAGAGATGTAAAGAAGAGGCATATAGACTTCTCAGGTGCTAACGTTGTTAATGTATTCTGTCCCTTTTTTCACTTGATATTAATTGCAAGATCACTTTAACTTAAAACAAAGCAGTGGAACTTGTTTCTGGCAGAGAGTCTGAAGGCACGGCTGGGATACCTCAGACTTACTTATGCACCAAACACGCTGGATTGTGTCATAGTGACTGTATGATGGCACTACCTGCTTAACCTAGCTAAGCTAGCTGCTGATCCTGCTTTGCGGTTAAGGTATTGATTTAGTTAATGAAGCCTGAAGAAATGATTTTTGGAAAGCTTAAAAATATACTTTCTATTTCATTATGTTACTGCCACTGCTGCTGGGAAAAGTGATGATTTGCCTGAATTTCTGTGCCTTTACTAAAAATGTTGTTGGTAGGATCCTCAGAGAGAAAAATATACAGAGTTGCCTAAACAAACTTTTTTGTAGTCTTCCGTGTAAGAGAGGATTATCAGTTTCTTGATGGGAGGATGATGGGATTTTTCTTCCTGAATTTGGGCAGGCTGGGTTTACTTTGGTTTGATAGTAAAACAAATGCATTTTTAATACAAGCCAAAAGTATAGGTCTGAGAATGAAAATTTTTGAATGTGTCCCATAAATTATATTTATGATGTTTTGTTGTTTTCTTTTGCATCCATGCAGGTTGAATTTGAGTGCATCAATGAAAAGAAAAGACAGAAGAAGAAAAGCTATAAAAACTCTGGCATTGTGAGCGTTAAGCACTGTGAGGTCAGTAATATGTTATAGTATGACTTTGCTTTTAAGTGTTTAGCCATAACTCTCTCCTAGTAATACTTTCATCCTCAAGCTGTAAGAAACTTCACAATAACTGAAAGTGATAGACACAATAAATATTTAAGTATTCTGATTCATATAAGGAGAGAGTTTTACATGTGAATCACACCTGTCCTTGACTGCCCTTCCCCTCCCCCTAACCCTCTAGAAGTTGTCTGTATGGAAAAGGTTGCTTTACCAATTTGTAAGGCTGTTCCTGAAACATTGTGGTTTCTAACTTACTGTTTTATGGTGAATCACAGTCTGGTAAGTTTATTTATAAAATGACATATTAAGTCAATGGTGCTTTTGGAGCTGCTGTGTTGTCTGCCTGTTATTTTGTAAGAGCTATGATTCTGATGCAAAGAGTAGCTGGTAGTATGCACTGTAAGTATCGTCGCTGCAGTGGGAGACGCATTGATAGAGTAAAAGTAGTGATTTTCATGGGTAAAGATAAGAAATCTTGAACATCAAAAGTTGCTTCAGTAATATTTATCGTTCTCCCTTTCTAAAAAAAAAAGTTAATTTCCATCTTTGACTTTTATTTTTAGATCATAATAGAATGCACATTCCTGGATTACATCATGGGTGGGTGTCAGCTGAATTTCACAGTAAGTTAAATCATTTATATAAAATTTGTATTTTTGGAGCAAACTGAACTTTATCATTGATTGCCTGTGCTCTTTATTTGATTATTGCGTTTTTATTTTATTCTTTGGTGTGGAGGGTTAAATCTTGGCTGGCCACCAGGCCACAATCTCACTCCCCTCCTTCGGAGGGCAGGGGGAGAAAATAAGATGGAAAAGTTTGTGGGTCAAGCTAAAGATGGACAGAGAGCTCACTGATTACATTGATGGGTAAAACAGACTTGACTTGAGGAAGGTTTGTTTAATTATTGCTTACTGAAAATACAGTAGGATAGTGATAAACAAATTTAAAAAAAACAACTGCCAACCCTGCAGCTCCTGCTGCTGCAAAGACCTTGCCATGCAAACCAAATGTAAGGGGGGAAGCCATTTTGCCAGAGTTTTAACTATTTTTTTTTAGGAAAAATCTTCTTTACTCTTGGTACAAAGGTCTGAACCTGTGGTTATTTTCAGTAGGAACTGAGAGCTGTGTGGAAGGAGACCAAGGAGAAATTTACAGTTCTGTGCTGTTCAGATTTAATTCATGATGTTTTTGTTTGCTTGTTTGTTTTTTCATAATAGATGTCATGAAGCTTTCGTGTTGTGTCTGGCTTCCAAGTTGTATAATTCATAAACCTAAATGCTGCACAAATAGCAGTAAAATGTCTTCACCCTAGTAACATATCTCATCACCAATACAGAGAAGATCTTGACCTTGAGGTCAGAGAGAGAACTATTTCTAGGCATCTGTTGGGTCTGCCTAGTTGTATGTCTGAGAGGAAAGATGTATATGACAAGAAACAGGAGTTAATTTTCACAACTATTGAAGAGCTGTTGTGAATAGTAATTTACAGTAAATATAGGCAAAACCTGACAGATGGAAGTAATTTCAGTACTTCCAAGAAATACAGAGCTTCTGCTGGTCTTGTGGTGGCATTGATTTAAGAGGGCTAATATTCCAAGAAACTTGGATCTTAAGTATTGTGCCTGTTAGAAATTTTTTTTAACAACAGTTTATAACTCTTTTGTGGTTTTCACTTTAGGTTTGTCAGAGATTAGAAGCATAATTTCACCTCTAACAGCAGTTTGTAAATACTCTGTTTGACAGGTGGGGATAGATTTTACAGGCTCAAATGGAGACCCGCGCTCTCCAGACTCCCTTCATTACCTCAGCCCTAATGGAGTTAATGAATACCTAACAGCCATTTGGTCTGTAGGGATGGTCATTCAGGATTATGATACGTAAGTTTTAATTTTTTATTTAAATATTTTAAAAGTATGCATAGATTTTTGTTGTAGCCAGTATTGAAGATACTAAGATAAATAAAAATGAAAGTTCTGAGCTGAATGTAGAGCTAAAAAAAAGACTTTGCAATCACTGCACAATCACATAATCACAAGCAGAATCTTGTATTTACAGCAAGATAAGTAAGGCTTTTTATCTGTGATGTAAAGAGCAGCATTAATTTAAATAAATGCTAAATTTTTTGCCAATTTGATGTTAAAAACGGTTTTGGTCCTAGAAACAGTTACAGGAGGAAGTTCCACCTAATTTTGCCTCGTAGCTCTTAATGATCAAAAGTATTTTTAATAATCAAAAGCAACACTGATTAACTAAACTTAGTGAACTATGATAGCTTTTAAAGGAAAGCAATTGCTTCATTTTCTTGAAAATTTGCTTTTTTAGAGATAAGATGTTTCCAGCCTTTGGATTTGGTGCACAGATTCCTCCTTCCTTTCAGGTAATAGAACATGTAATTCTAGTACATAAAACAATTAAAAACATTTACTTCAGGAGAGGATTGTATATACTGTTCTGACCTTGCCTTTTGTGTATTAACAGGTGTCACATGAGTTCCCATTAAATTTTAACCCATCAAACCCGTTCTGTAATGGTAAGTCCAAAGTAACATCAGACTTGGAGGATAAAATATCTTACATGATTTTAAAGATTAAAAAAAATAATCATGTGAAATGTGGACTGTGAAGCATGTTGCTCCAATTAAATAGACAAGATTAGTCATGTAGCAGAAAACAATTTCATAATGTGTATCTTAGTTATTAGAAGTAACATTTGGTCTCTCTCCTGAAATTACCTGGGAAAACAGATTTTAACAACTAGGGCCCAGTGCAGGTAAACTGGGAACAGTTCTCACCTTGTCATGCAACTTCAAATCTCAGTAAAATAGAATGTCTAGTTTGAGTATGATGCTGCTAGAGCCTGTTCAACATGGCCTCTCTGATCATGTTCCTAACTACCGCCAGTTGCCAGCTGGAGAGCTGTTGCAATTCAGTTACGTGCACTTCAGTACAGTATTTGGCCTTTCTATTCTTGATGTAAGGCAAAGCATGTTAAGCATTGTTGAAGCTGAAGGCCTCCATTGGTTATAAATCATTTATGTTTTCATCATAGGAATCAAAGGATCATCATGGTTGGTTTTAAATCTTTGCACCATTATTTTAAATAACTGATACATAGTGTTTTTAGGAAGATTGAGTGCATCAAAAGCATCAAAATATCCTAATTCTAATATGCAAACATTAGGTTGAAACTATTTATGTTCTCTAGGAATCCAAGGCATTGTTGATGCGTATCGGGCTTGTCTTCCTCAAGTGAAGTTATATGGGCCAACCAATTTTTCTCCAATTATAAATCATGTGGCAAGATTTGCTGCTGCAGCTACACAGCAGCAAACAGCATCTGTAAGTTCTTTACCATAGTGTGCATATTTTTTTGCTTTCCATTTTGGCTTATTCTGTTTTTCTTTCAAGCTTGTAAGTGTACCTGTTTTGACAGCTGGGCATTTACCCGGTGATTTGGTACTTGATGTCTTTTGAAGCTAGATAAAAGCTAACTTATTCTTGCGGATTGTGCACAAAGATTCTCTCATAAATTAACAGAATGAACTCATCAGAGTTGAAATACTAGCTTAAAAATGTATGGCATCTTTATGGCATCTTCTGTTAAATGCCCTTGCTGTGCTATGCAGTTATTGAAGTCTAATTAAAGCATTTGAATATATAGAATCATAAAATCATTTAGGCTAGAAAACACCTTCAACATCACCAGTTCCCACCATCAACCTGACCTACCAAGTCCCATTACTAAGCCATGCCCCTTAGTGCTACTTCCCTTGTCTCTTAAATACCTCCAGGGATGGGGAATCAAGGTCTACCCTGGTCAGACACTTTCAATCCTCAAACACGCTCTCTGTGAAGAATTCTTCCTAATGCCCAGTCTAAACCTCCCATGGTGCAACTTGAAACTGTGTCCCTGCATCCTATCACACTATCACTTGGAGAAAAGAGAATGAAAGCCTCCTTGCTGCAACCTCCTTTCAGGTAGTTGTGGAGAGTGATGAGGTTTCCTCATCAGAGTCTTGTTCTCAAGACTAAACAGCCATAGAATCATAGAATGGCTTAGGTTGGAAGGAACCATTAAGACCATCTAGTTCCAAGCCCCCTACCATGGGCAGGAGTGCTGACAACCGGATCAGGTTGCACAGGTCCTTGTCCAACCTGGTCTAGAACACCTTCAGGGATGGGGCATCCACAACTTCTCTGTCCAATCTGTTCCAGTGCCTCATCACACTCTGAAGAATTTTCTTTCAACATTTAATCTGAATCTCCCCTCTTTTAGTTTAAAACCATTCCCCCTTGTCCTGTCTGAGTAAAAAGTTGCTCTCCATCTTTTTAAAGCCCTCTTTAAGTATTGAAAAGCTGCAATGAACTCACCCTGGAGTCTTCTCTTGTTCAGGCTGAACATCCACAGTTCTTTCAGCATTTCTTCTTAGCCTTTCACTGCTCCAGCCCTCTCATGATCTTTCTTCATAGTCCTCCTCTGGACCTGCTCTAACAGCCCCACATCCTTCTTGTTTTGGAGGCCCCAGACCTGGATACAGCACTCCAAGTGCAGCCTCACAAGTGCAGAGCAGAGGGGGACAATCACTTCCCTTGACATGCTGGTCACTCCTTGTTTGATGCAGTTGGCCTTCTGGGCTGCAAGTGCACTGCTGGCTCATGTCGAGCCTTTCATCCACCAGAACCCCCGAAGTCCTTTTCTGCAGGGCTTGTTCTCAATGAGTTCTTCTCCCAGTCCATACTCCTGTCCGGGATTTCCCGAACCCAAGTATAGCACCTTGTACTTGTCCTTGTTGAATTTCATTAGGCTTACATGAGCAGACTTCTCAAGCTTGTCCAGGTCCCTTTGGGTGGCATTCCTTCCTTCTGTTGTATCAACTGCACCACTCAGCTTGGTGTCATCCGCAAACTTGTTGAGGTTGCACTCAATCCCACTGTCTATGTCATTGATAAAGGTTATAAACAATGTTGATCCCAAGACAGACCCTTGAGGGACAACACTCATCACTGGTCTCCACCTGGTATAGAGCCATTGACCACCACTCCCTGGGTACAGCCTTCACACCAGTTCCTTATCCACTGAATGGTCCACCCTTCAAATCCATTTCTGTCCAGTTTGGAGATCAGAGTGTCATGTGGGACCATGTTAAAGGCCTTATGGAAGTCCAGGCAGACAACATCAACTGGTCTTCCCCTGTCAACTGATGGCAGTTACTCAACCATAGAAGGCCACCAGACTGGTCAGGCACAATTTGTCCTTGGTGAAGCCATGCTGGCTGTCCTGGATCACATCCTTGTCTTGCATCTGCTTTGATATTGCTTCCAGGAGGATCTGTTTGATGATCTTGCCAGGTACAGAGTTGAGGCTCACCAGTCTGTAGCTTCCTGTATTTTAATTTCCACCATTTGTAAAAATAGTAGTGATGTTTCCCTTTTTCCAGTCACCAGGGACTTTGCCCTACCACCATGACTTCAAATATGATGGAAAGAGACTTGGCAGCTCCATCAGCCTGTTCCCTTAGAACCTCAGGATGTGTGTGGGCATGCATGTACTTGTATGCTCAATGTATTTGTACATTTAGACTTGTACCTGATGAGTTTCATCAGGTGGTCTGGAACCTGCTCTTTGCTTATAGTGGGAGGGACTTAGCTCCCTCAGCCCTCACCTACAGGTTTGGGGTCTTGAGGGATGTAGGAAGCCTGACAGGCAGCAAAGGCTGAGGCAAAGAAGTTTTAGAGTATCTCAGCCTTCTCCACGTTTGTCATTACGAATTCTCCCTCCTCATTTATCAGAGGAGATAAACTCACCTTGGTCTTTTTCTGACCAATGTACTTCTTGTTATTGACCAATAACCTTCTTGTTATTTTTTGTGTCCTTTGCCATGTTCAGTTCTGTCTGTGCTTTGCCTTTCCTGATCCCATCCCTGCACATCTGGACGGCATGCCTGTAAACAAAATGACCCCCATTCCATCAGCTCTCCTCATGCTCATATCTCTACACCCACTTGAGCAACTTAATATCTTGCATTGAGAGGCCCAAAACTGAATACTGTATTTGAGGTGCGGTCTCACTAGTGCTGCATTTAAGGGGACAATCACTTCCCTAGTCCTGCTGGCCACACTATTTCTGATACATGCAAGGATGCCATTGGCCTTCTTGGCAACTTGAGCACACTGCTGGCTCACATTCAGCTGGCTGTTGATCAGCACCTCCGGGTCCTTTTCTGCCAGGCAACTTTCCAGCCACTCTTCCCCAAGACTATAGTGCTGTATCAGGTTGTTATGACACAAGTCATGTAGTAGAGTGACTTAGTGAAGAAAATAAACTAGACCTTGGTTCACATCAGATAGCTGAGAGAGCAAATCAACTCAGAAAATGGTAGGTATACCTCCTGGCATGTAGGTACCAACCTAAGCGATGAACTGTCCTTACTATAAAATTTTGGGTGCTGTATGCACCCTCCACCTTGCTCCCTCTTACACATCACGTGTGAGATGTTGAATTAGGAAATCTGAAGAACAAGTCTTAAGTATCAAATCCTTTAGATAATACTCCATACAAGTTCAGTCAGTCTGAAGCTATGTATATCTGAACTCATTGATCATAGCAAATATTTCTCTCAGATGTCATAGAAAATCAGAAAATAAAGTTAGCTATTTTTGCATATAAACGTACCTGTGGAAACCAGGTTGGAAAAGAGCTGTGGATTTTCATATACAAAGAAATTTGGAAGCTTTTTCCTTGATGGTCTTTCAGTAGCAACTGTCATCAGTACATGTATTAGGAAAGTATTTAGAAACCTCTGGACCTTTTTTGAGTGCAGTATGCCTAGCTGCCTAGCAATTTCTTTTTTTTTTTTTTTACCTGAAAGGATGTATTGAGGAATTTTTGCTGCCTTGCCATTTAATGCATACTATAGATTTTTTTTTTTTCCTAGAATGAGAGAAGCATAAGGAGAGAGAAATAAATCCAGTGATAGGTACTATCATGCTTTTGGTCATAGCCTTCTGATCATGGTTGTTTTGTAGGCATTCTTGCTGGAGTGGGGACGAATAGAATGGGTTGAAGCAATGACAGAAGGTGGCGCTTGAACAGTGGAGAAAAGGGAATATCAATTATTTTAGAGGCATCTAAAGAAAGATGGAAACCCAAATACTGAGGAGAGACTAATAAGAATATGGGGAGTACCTTTGAAACTGGAATTCATGCTGTCCAGTAGTCGTCTGAAATAAACCAAGTGAAAGAAGACCACACGTTCAAAAAGTATTTCATGTTTTCCAAACTTTGTAGTTCTAGTTTGTTCATGGTGCTTCAATCTGAGACAGAAGGTAGGAAGCCAACTTCTAAAGGTCCTGGCAGTATCATGGAAGCAATTCAAGTGATACTTGACTAAATTACCAGAGGTAATTTAGTCAAGGTGGTCCCAGATGCCTAGCTAATGAAATTCAGAAAGCAGCTAGAAGACAGTTAAAGGAATTTAAAAATTATCGTGTTGCTTTTCAGAAGAAAAAATAAATTGTTTTAATCTATAGATTTTAGGAATATACTGAGTAAATGAGTGGCTGTTGTATTTTTCTTGGTATCACTTTTGTTTTTCTATTCTTACCTGGATGAAGCAACAGGTAGCATTTTATAAAGCTGTCAGTAGACCAGAAAGGAAACAAAAGCAAGTTTCACAAATATATCCTGTCCAAAACCTCAGTAAACTGCCTTCTATACCAGCACAAATACTTGGAAAATAGGTTAGCTGTTAGTTTGTCTGAGGATTTTGAGAGTAAAGGAAGGAGGACAACATTATTTTTTGGGTGGAGGGTTGTTGAAAGATTACTACTATTACTACTATTAAAAGATTTTGCTGTCCATGTAAATATCTTTGGACTGTACAAAAGAAGCAAAACACAGATGTTTGTACACTTGAGTAAGTACAACGAGCATGTTTAAAGTCAGAACAGTATATAGGCTGCGTGCATTTTCTAAGCATACGTACCTACATGTTGTCTATTTTTCTGTCATAACACAGTGTTTATTGATTTGACAGCAATACTTTATTCTTCTGATCATAACGGATGGCGTGATAACGGACCTTGACCAAACTCGAACTGCCATAGTTAATGCTTCAAAATTGCCCATGTCCATTATCATTGTTGGTGTTGGAGGAGCAGACTTTGATGCTATGGAGTTTCTTGACGGTGACAATGGAGTTCTTAGGTCTTCATCAGGAGAACCAGCTGTCAGAGACATTGTCCAGTTTGTGCCTTTTAGGAAGTTCCAAAATGTAAGTAATCTGAATGATGTTCTAATTAAATACTGTAGAAGTATGCTGGGTTTGCTAGGTTATATACAGTCCTGAGCCTTTGCAGTGTCCTTGAAAGGAGCTCTGGAGTCTGAGATACATACTTATCAAATACTCAAAAAGCCCTGACTTCAGTATCTGTAGAATTTCTATTAGGTAAGCTGATTCATGTTTAAAAAACTTCACTGGTGGTTTGAGCACTGCATTTCTAACAAGTTGCTATAGGAGAATGATCTGTGTAAATCTCCCTCAGACTTGATTAAACAAATGGATGTGTTTTTCATTTGGGAGGAAGAAGTTACTTTTTCATTTGGAAAAGTGTTTTTTTGTTGTAGATATGTCCATTTGTAAATGTGGTTTACTGTGACATTTTAATATGGTGTTAAAATTCAAAGCTAAGTTGGAAAAGGTGGTCTTCATTAGAAATTGTGTGTGGCCACAGCAGTGGACAAAAAAGACTGAGATGTGGAAGAATGGAGTCTTGTACAACCAAAAAAAAAAATATGCACAGGCTTTGCATGGAAAAAAATAGGCACATACTTTGCAGTTTGCTATGAAAGTCATATCTCTGGAAGAAGTAGATTTAAAAAAAAAATAAAAAAAATTCTTCACAGTGGGGAAATTCTTCACGGTGGGGAAGATCTCTTTGTATTTTTATTTTTTTGATGAGAGCTCTTTGTTTAATTTTAGTGCAACTATATCAATATAGAGTATGTTTATTGAATAATGTACTTGGATGTAGATTAATTAGGTTCAATATTCAGTATAAAACTATTCAAATACTTTCAGCTGCTAGAAAAAGGAGCAGGTTTTTCTTAATGGATATTTTGCCTTGGAGTAAAAACAGTAGAACAGGGAAGCTTCCATCTGTTCTGTAAGGGCACTGTAAATTCATCTGTAAAGTGTCAGACTTTAAATTCTCCTAGTATAAGAGATGCTTATTACTCGTCTTAAGATCTAATTTAACAGTTGGTGGAGACTTATACTTGGTGTTCTTTTTTTTTTTTTTTTCTAAGTCTCCAAAAGAAGCTCTGGCTCAGTGTGTCCTGGCAGAAGTCCCTCAGCAGGTGGTGAACTACTTCAGCACCTACAAATTGCAACCTCCTAAGAATCCTGCTGCAAAGTGAATGGGCTGAGCAGGCGAGCTGAGACCCTGTGCCTTCTTTACTTGGTGTACCTACAGACTTTGTTCTTGACGTGCTTCCATATACATGTATACGCATACCTCTGTGATAATGCCTGTTAGCTTTTGTCTGTGAGAGTTTGCCGAGTCTGCCTTTTGAGGGCCAAAATTGTAATTGTTTCAATATTCAGCATTGATTTGTGGGATAGGGCTTCTGTGGGTGTCTCATTTTGAAAAGTAACGGGGGAAAAATTGAATATGCAGGGAGGATGAAGAGAATGCTGAGGAGAATGATGATGAACAGCCTGTTTGATAAATACAGCTAATGAGAGTGTTCAGTTACTTCAGCAGGGATCAACACCAAGTGCTGCAGTTTCTCAGTGATTATAAAACCAGCCTGATGTGGAAAGAGGGCATATACCCACCAAGCAGATAAAAGTTTGTATGTGCTTCAACAAATCTGGAATACTTAAGGGTTTTGTGTCTATGTAAGCCACTGTAAGAAAATTTTGTCACAGTAGTGATACAGTTACATGAGTGCTAGAACAAAATGTAAAAGCCTTCCTTGTATGCATACTTGACATTTGCTACTTTAGTGCCTTTGGCCAGTGACTGCCATCCAAGACTGTATGAATATGAGGGAAACCTCTAACATCTCGGATAAAATACTGTTGGCCTATGAAGCTACAGCCATAGAGGTTGTAAGATATGTTTTGAGTGTGATCTGTACTGGAAAACAGGAACTTCAGGTGTTTTAAGTAAAACAGTCATATATGTGACTATTGATCTTTAAAGAGCAAGGGCTTATTGTGAAGCAGGAACTCACTTTTTAATTGGAAAAGTTCTGTTTAATAACTGCACATTATCCAAAAAACATCTTTGTTTGAAGTCCTACCTATTTATATTGGTTTTGTTATATTTAGAATCATGAATCTTTCTGATGAGCTCACTAGTGAAAAGTGCCTGCAGAAAACTTGTCTTCCTACTGGGAAGGAAGAGGAAAGATTAAGAAAGTCTCTAAGCTTAAATCCTATAACCATACTGCTTTTCTAGGGCAGACAATTTGTTATATTTTGTTGGCTTGAGTTTTCTCTTCACCATCTTTTCTTTGCAATAGACCTTAAAGTGTAAATCATGCTGTGTGTGTGTAGTGGACAGACAAAGCTTTTTTGTCTCCCAGCTGCGTAGTGCTTGATGAGGATCTGTTCTGATCCTCAGTGCATGTGGATGTAAAGGTCCCATTTATCATTTCAAAATGCCTGTCCTAAACATTAACTTTGCAGTTTCACATTTGAAGTGGTTTAGAGTTAGACATCCGCTTGATCTGATTTTAGTTGGTCTAGCTGTAGCATGTTAAAACAAAATGGACTAAACTAAATTTAGCATTCTCGGGCACCTAAGATGGCACCAGATCATAGTGGATGTGCTTGTTCTAGTTGCTGGAGCTGCTCTGCTCTCTTTCCACACTTGTATAATTCTGCCAAAAATCTGAATTCATATTAACACTACTGGATGAGTATTGAGATTGTCTTACACGTCCTGTAAAACATACCAAATGTTTTGTAGTAGTTGACTAGTTACCAGTTATGAATTAATACAGTATTCTACGCTGCCTTTTCCTTGGTGGAAAAGGGTCCTAAATAGTTACAGGAGTGGAATAGTAAGAAAGATTTTGTTTCATGTTAAGCCATGATCTGTATTTTAGAAACAAATTCATTTATTTGATTGTATAGAAATACAGAATTATCTCTTCATTGATATGCAAATGTATTAGTACTTGATACATAATATGTAATGAATTGTCATACAAGATCTGCAATATAAAATGCTACGATCAAGGAAGTGGATGCTTATACCGAACCTAAATCACGCTGCTGTAAATGGATAAAGTATGATTTTGCACCAGTAAAATGTTTCACAGCCAAGTGGTCCATGTAGACAGATAAATGAATATAGACAAAGCGTTAATACTGCATCTAGTTAAGTGGACGCATACTACTGATGAGAATTCAGGATGCTACTGGAATTCCTCTGAACTATCTTCCAAAAATATGATGCTGCCTCTGAGTTACATTACAAATTCTTTCTCATGTTGTGGTGGAAGTGCATATAAATGCTTTCAAGTATGTTAATAAGCATAATTGTGCTAAACATCTGCTGCATATAAAATATCTAAAACTTTTTTGGTTTTCGATAATCTTAACATAAATTCAATTTCTGGAGCAGAGAATGCATTCTCTTGTTGCAAAAATGCTCCTGTATTTCTCAAGCTTAGGGAATTAAATAGCATATCAGTGATACCTACTTCTCAATGTGCTCTATACTATGTAGAAGAAAAAATGCTTCAGACCGGACAGTGGCAAGAATCATTTTCCACATATAACTTCTTTTAGAGGCATACAGCTAACAGCATGTTGAAATATTTAGAAGCTTCCATGTTAGGCTGAAGCAGTATTCTGAGTCAAGGTATGTACCAAATTGTGAGTCAAGGGGAAGTCAGTTTATTGTTTTGCCATTTTTTATTTGTACATGCAAAAAATGCCTTACCAGCTTGAGCGTGTCAAGCAAAATATTGTCAGTTTGTCAAGTGAATGTGCTTGTAGGTCACTTGCACCACCTTGTGACAGAAATGATGTATAGCAGTCTTCATAATCAAGCTTTTTGCAATGTAATGTCTTAATATATATACATGTACAGCAGAGAAATAACCCGTGACCAGGGTTTTTTTTTTTTTAAGTACTTTCTGTATGTATTTCAGTTCAGAAGTTGACTGATTTACAATGCCTATGCATTAAAACTGTAATTTCAGGACACTGCTCTTCTGTCATGTTTTTGTATTCAGCATTTTCCATGAAACAATGAACACTGCTTTTGCAGTTACTATGATGATGGTTCCACAGGCTAAGCAGCTTAGATATATAACAAGTATTATCAGATTAGATTTTTACTCAGTGGTTGTGAACGTACACTGTGTATTTCATAAAGCATAACATACTGGCTTTTATCAAGATATTTTGAAATTGGATGGTTTTAGCAGTGAGTCTTTCATCCTCTTTGCTGTGTTAGAGTTCCCCTATTGATGCTATTCCATATACTTGTCATCATTTTTTCCAGGGCGCGTTTTTTTTTTTTCTTTACAGGAAATGTGCATTTTAAGTAGAAGGGCATGAAGATTTATTTTATATTTCATCCCTTTACCATTAATGGTTTCATGACGTGTAGTCAAGTCTGAGATGCTTTATTGGGAAACTGAGACATGCTAGAGACATAACATTGCATCGTGTGTTTGCTATGCCATAGAGAACCTGAGTGAGCTTTGCTGAAAGATGCATCATGTAGGTGCTCTAGAGCAGTTCACGATTTCTCCACAAATTAAGAATCCACAGGGTAAAATCAGGTTCTGAAAGTAATGCATTTTACACAAGGAGCATGTCTTGAGTTTTCTTGTGCTGCGTGTTGTTCCTTCTGGTGAAAACCTTACAAATAGTTGAGCTTTGGCCCCTCGCCACTCTCCAAAATGGAGGGATTCTGGGAAGGGATTCAACAACAGAAAAGAAAGATGTCAGAGAAGACCCAGATGTCTGTCACTTAACGAAATCTTGACCTAATGCTCTAACCCTTTTTTGTTTCATTTTGGATCTAAGGAACTCGAGGGCTTTGCATGACTGGATAATTTTGAAGCCAGAACTGACAAGCTTCCCTTGCAATCCTAAGCTGTGAAGAACTGTAGTAAAGCAGCAACGTGAGAGATGCTGTGTTGCTGCAGTGTAACACTGCTGAAGTTTCAGACCTTACTTTTATAATATATGTCAGTATGTGATTGATGAACTTCAGTATGCCAACAGTGGAAATGTTTGTTTTGAAGATGTGACAGCATTTGTGTAGGCAGAAGGGGGTTAGATCTTCTGCAGTGAGAACTTTACTCATCAATACCAACATGTTAAAATATGGGGGCTTACGTGCTTTCCCCCCCCTTCCATAATGTTTTGAAAATTGTCCCTCAAAAAGTGTTGTAAGAAGAACCATGTATTGTAATGAATTTGTAGATCCTTACTATTCACAGAAGGCCTTACTTGTGGAGTAGTTTAGCAGTATTTCTAATTTTGATATTGTACAGAGATACTCCTGGATGTGCAATAGGCAAACAGTTCTTTATGATGTCATGCAGCAGAAAGAGGTAAGATGCATCTTTTTTTCTTACGTATCAAATAGAAAGTGATACACAAATAACGATGGTTCTTCCCATATGGTAGTGAGCCTTTGACCTCACTGTTAATGACGGAACTTTTTTTTTGAGAGAGATATGGCTATCAGCTGTGTCACAGAATGTTTGGAATATGCAGCATATTGAATAAGTCATCAAGGCTTTACCCGGGCAAAGCTTCTGCAGATTCTGGTTGGGCTGCCAGCTTTGCCTATGATTGGAGAAGTTCAAAGGCATTATAGAGAAGGCCTAACAGAATGTGTAGCCTACAGGAACGTATATAGCCTGCAAAGGGTTCAAAAGGCCTCATTTTGGCACAATATTTTTCTTATATATTGGCTGGCTGGTCAGCTGAGGAACTTTTTTTTTTTTTTTTTAAGGTAGTTGTGTGCAGCTCCTTGTTAAAAAAGCTTTAGCCCTCTCAACTGCTGCACTGGATAAAGGATTTACTTTAGTTCATAGGTATGATAAAGCTCAGCCCCTGTAAGGCATGTAGTTTGCTTGGTATCATCAGGCTGTGATGGAAGTGAACAACTGGAGCAGCCAACCTGTTGGTTGGAGAAAAAGAGCCAGAGCCAGAAACGTAAATCCTGCTTTTTTAAAAATACCTTTGTTTCTGAAGTGGCCACTAAGTAGGACATTTTTCTAAAGTATGCCTGTAGCAACTGCTTGCTTTTTAGAGAGAGAGATTAATGCCCAATCCCTTGAGAAGATGAAATGTGTAAATCAGCAACCAAAAGTTAAAGGTCACTCTTAAGGGAGAATATCTTCTCTATTTTTATTCACCAGAATCGATAAAGACAGCTAGAACAAATGCTTTTGCTTTCACAAGTTGGCAGTATTTATGTAATCTGCTTCCCCGTTGTGTATGTTGTGAATATTTTTTATTTTGCTTTTTTTTCTAAACAATTTTTAATGGCATCTGAACATGCAACATCATAGCTTTCTGCACTCAGCCATACTGATCACAAAAGCATGTCACTGATTAGAAGTATAAGGGGAGGAGAGAGAAAGATTGACAGAAACATAAGTAACCTCAGCAACAGTAGTGCAGTAACAAGAAAAAGGACAACTATGGGAAACCAGAAAAGAAAATAGAAAAGAACAGACATGAAAATTAAGAACAAACTGGCAACCATGAAAAACAATAAGAAAGAAAGAATAAATAGGAGAGGGAAAAGGAGAAGCAGGAACAAGACGGAGTAAGAGAGAATGGAGAGCATGGATCAACCAAGAAACAAGCTGTACTGAAACCCAGTTGGATCTCTAATTCCTATTACAGCAGGAGTTCTCTCTTCAGGCTCAAGGTTCAGAGGTAGGTGTACAAATCTGCCCAGATGCCTCAGGAGAGGACAGAAAGAAGAAGAGGAGCTGGGATAGGTTCTTTCTTGAGTAGCCTCTACTTTTATATTTTGTACCCAAAAGCCAAGTCACACTAGCCCTCCGAATTCAGAAAAAACACAGCCCAAAGCACCATCTATTTCCTTTTCTTCTCTTTAGCTTCAACTTTAAGGATCTCTCCTTCTCCTGCTGTAGGTGATGGAGACATACTAATGATCAGAGACTCATTAGTGGTTCCTCTGTGCATAACTGCAGGTGGTTTAGGCTTAGCATCTGCATTCGGCTCTTCCTTTTGTGCAGGGGGTGCAGATGAGGCTGCAGGCTCAGGGGGTTTCTTCTCTTGTTCAGGTTTCTTCTCCTCTGGTTCAGGTTTCTTCTCTTCTTGTTTAGGTTTCTCTGTTTCAGCTTCATTTTCCTAGAATCAAGAAATTAAATGTTTTCTAGTGCTGCAGAAAAAAATTGGGAAGGAGTTCTGTATATGCAGTGGTAAGGCACAGCAGGGATGCTGTAATTAATGGCATGCAATGTATGTAAGCCTGCATTCAGCAACCAAAAATTTTGTGGAAAATGCTATTTCAAGATCAGAATGTCAACAATAAAACCCAGGAAAAGCTTGTGGATACTGATAGTATCTGCTTCTCATGAATACTGCAGGACGAAACAGGCACATTTCGGGGCACACCACCTTTCCTCAAATTTTACCTTGCTTTATGTACTTATTCTAGTATAGAAAGAAAATGTGTTATGTAAATCTCAACATATTCCCCAGTGCCCCAATTCCTCGTCCAAGCCTATTTACTTTAAAGTTCATAAATACACATTAAATTTAGTGAATTTTATGCTTCAATCATGGTATTGTTATAATTAATTTAAGCAAGTTCATTATTTCACTTATAAGAAGGAAAGTATAAAGATATCCAGCTCAACCATAAAAGCCAGAAAAAGATTCTGCCACCTCTGGGCAAGAATTTAGAACTGAGCAGGTTCTTACTAATAGGAATGTTTCTCAGAAGAGAGTATAATGTGGGAATTACTTTTAATCAACTGAAACAAATTTTCTCATAAGTGTACTATATTATATATTTAATCAGATTTAGCTGTGTGGTCTTAACTTGAAATTTTGTCCTCAGTATTTGTTATAAGCACAGTTCTGACTTTGAATTGGAAAGTTCGCTGTGTGCTTGAGTCAGCTGGAGCAGATTACTGTGTTAGGATATGCCTACATTTACTGTTCTTTACATAAGATTAGAAGATCAGATGCTTTTAGTGTCTTCGCAAGGTCTATTTTATTCTTGCTTTCCTAGAGGATCTTTGTTTGCTTTCTTTGCTTTGCTTTTGTTTTTCTCTGTTCTGCATAGAGTCCAGATCCAGGAAGATTTGAGCCAAATTTTAGAATCAGTGTTTACAGAGATTAAGTACCGTGATTATATCTCAGCTACTGGGAATTTCTGCTGTTGATTGCAGTAAAACTACATTTTTATTTATTCTGTTTGCCCAAACCCTTCCAGAATATTTCCCATTTCTCTCTTCAGCACTTAAAAGAATCTATTCTGTTTTCTGTGGTGTTACCTGAATGTCTTGTTCTCTCTTCAGCTGCAGCAGTTTGGCAAGACCTGCTTTTCCTTTACCTCCAAGCATCGCTTTAAACAATTTTGGAGTTTCCTGTTTCTGCCCAAACAGACCAGCCAAGCCCCGTGGTTGTTGCACTGGTGGTCCAGGAGCAGGTTTCCCCTTCTCCTTCAGCAGCACCCTGGAGACAGGAAAGAATGAGAACACACGGCAGTGCAGTGAAACCTATAAAAGTTCCTGCAAAACCAAAATGCCACATTCATGGATGAAAACCTGACACCTTTTCCAGCCTTTTTTTTTTTTTTAATCCCAGATGCAGTGGCAAGAGCAAAGCTGATAAGGGTAAGGGTTTTACTGGCTTTGGCATCACTTAGTCAACTGCAGTCTGCTATTCTAATTTGGAGGTTTTTTTCTATTTGCTGTAGTCTAAACTAGTGCAGGCTCAAATTAAGGTATCACAAAGCAGATGAGAGCTTAGTAAGGTGAGAAATAGTTGAGGGGGGTGGATGGCTTGCACCTGAGGTGGAAGTCTCCTACCTGACCTTCTAGATGCAAATCGAGAACAGTTATTTCTCTATTTGGAGTTTAGCTGATGCTTGTGTAAGTAATAGTTAACCAGCCTTTCAGCATGGCACATCTCTCACGGGTTAGGTTAGGGTGGGCAAGAAAGCAGGAGAAGGTAGTGTAGGACAGAGAATCAGAAATAAGTTTTGATGATTGTACCATTGTTTAGAAAGACGATGGAAGTCAGAAAGGTGCTGGTGACCATCAGTCAGTGGATTTGTTCTGCCTTTCTACCTTCTGGTGCTGGTTTTGACAACCAGCCTCTCTGAAGATTCCAGATGTGAAAACAGGTGAGCAAGATGTGTGTCTGCATTGTTTGGTGCCATGGGCATCACATCAGACTATTCAGGGGTCTGTCACTGAGTATGGAAGCCAAGTATGTATGCTGCTGGTCTTCAGTAAATCTGGATTCCAGAGCTGTCAAGAGACTTTTGCTTTTTTCAACATTCATTACCGTCATAGGCTGTCCCCAGTGACTGGCTGGCTGGCACATCCTGCTTGACTTAGATAGAATTTGAACTCTTCAATGTTTTTGGCTAGTAAACTTTTTATACTGTCCAATATAAATGTTCAGATTCAGGTTTCCTTTTATTCTTGTTCTACCTTATCTTATGAGCTGGGAGTGCCATGGACAAGAGTTCAACAGACCATTTGGGGAAATTTCCTGCAGATTTGACACTTATGCTTTTCAGATGGCCCATTCTGCATTAGGTCCTGTGTTTCTCAGGGATGTAATGATTCGCAAGGTGCTGTCATTTGATAACCAGAGTTGCTGAAACAAGCTGAATGCAATCATTTGCTAGCACTTTCATGAGCAAAATGTCATGCCTATGCTAGCATTCTCTGGTGGAATTTCAAGTCTGGGATCGTTCTTCCAAACTTTGATACCAATGCAAAGCAACAGCTAAGAACAATACAAGTGCTGAAGTCTACTGGTAAAGACAAACTGATTTATGCACTTCAACCTGATGCAAGGTACTCACTTCTATAATCTTATGACAAAATATGACCACATTTTGCCCTGTCAAAGCTAGGATAAACTGTGATCCTAGCAAGCTACAGCCAAAGCAAGATGAGAAGCAGTTTCTGTTCAGAATCCCATTTCAGAATCCCTTTGCACAAAATGCACACCTTTCAAATCTGTGCGATTATCTTTCATCTTTTCAGGCCTTACATTAAATCCATTTCTAACTGCTCTTTGAGACTTTGGAAAGGCATATGACTCTGTGGGTGCATTGAAGCATATCTCTTTAGAATCAATTGCAGATCTTCAGTTGTACCCTTGAAAACATACGGCTTAACTGGCATCTGTCTTGCACTCTGTTTGCCTTGGCTACCTAAGGAGTCCTGATGTTCATCTGTTATCTCCTATTTTGTTACCTTAAGTACAAGGGAGAATTCAACTGTGTTCAGGACTTTATTCTATTTACCATGTTCCCATAACTCTCGGATTACCTGCCAAGACTATGACTTCTGTTAAGTATTACCAGACAAATCTGACCCCTAAGTACAAACATGCGTATATTTGTTGTTCTTCCAAGAAATGCAAATGTTTCTAGAAGCCACAACTGTCTGTTCTGCAGCTAAACAATGTGATTTAGAAACTGTTATTAGGACATACTTTGCTTTCTTCATCAGAAGTTTTTCTGAGTCAGGATAGTGTACCAGGATTTCGTTGAGTGTTTTCTTGTCTAGAATGAAAAGGTTGGCAAAACCATGAGCCACCACGTTGGCAGTCCTTCGATTTCCTCCGCCTGCAGCTAATAGGCTGCAATGAAAATAAATATTGTCAGTTACTTCATTACTTGCCCTAGTCAGGAATATCTTTGCTGGTGGCTCTCCACTGAAGTCATTGCAAAGCTCACTTATGTACCCAGCTGTTCTGGCTGATGCTGCAAGAAGGCAAATTGTCACTTCTGGTTGTTATTGTGCTTGTCCTAAGGACTGAGAAAAGTCTTGCTGGGTAGACACCCAGCAGACACTACTGCAAGGACTGAATTTGTTTTAGTCTGTGTGAGAACTTGGCATTTCCTCATTTTTATTGCTGGAAGTGATTTAACACCATAAGGAGAGCAGAACAAGTCCATTATTACTCAAAGCATTATTTACAATAAATGACTCTAAGAATTATAATTTTCCTGAGTGAATAACTTCTGTTGGTCTCTCTTTTGTCCCACATATCACATCTCACATTTGGATGTTGGCAAGCTGAATTAAAAGGATTAGGAAGGTCTTTCAGGCTGACAGTTACAGATGTGTCTGCCTGAAAAAGGCGGCTATTTTGTTTTGAAAGTAAGGTGTTACAAAATTAAAATAATTCATTTCTCAGATTAAAAGAATTCATTTTTCAGCTGTGGTGATAAGCAAGGGAAGCTGCATTTTGCTCTCAGTAGTAAAATTGCTTTATCAATATTTGAGGAGATTTACCCTAGAAATTTGTCCCTTAAATGTTTCCCTGTGAGTTACTATTTATGAAGAATAATAATATCTAAATTTAAAGGTCATTAATAAAGGCTAATTGGGACCCTATCAAGGGTGAACTAATACTTTACCCTCAATATTAATTGGTATATATTAATAGTTTCTAAGTATAAAGGATATGTATGTAGCATTTATAAATACTAGATTATGCAGAGGTCTTGTGATCCTTTATTTGTAACTGTGTGTACAAGGCTATTTTTACATACATATTCAGTTTTTCTTTGATCCAAGATAACAATCAATATATGAAGTCAAGCTGAAAATGCAGTATATTGTCTTTTTAAACAATTGTGTACTATTCTGTAGGAAAAAAAGTATTTGCACAATAAGAAAAGCAGCTGAAGAAAATTGCAAACAGCTTTTGAGTTCTGATGAATTGCATCTCAACAAGTCATTGAACAATCATTTTCAGGCTTTCCTAACAACAACCTCATTTTATCGAGGCAGACTAGGACTAAAGAGATCGGCTTTTTCATTATGGTGATGATGTGAGGTGAATTTTACAGGGGAGGCTCAAACAGAATCATCTTTGACTAAAGGCAGCATTATGGGCTTCATGACTCAACCTTTTTTGGCTAGTGTGCTAAGAGTTATTTGATAGGCTAAATCTTTAAAGATAACTGGCATTTGCCTTACAATGGCTCTTGATGCTATAATATCTATAATAATAAAGAAAATTGCATATTCACCTTGCATTTTTTACTGCAGTTAGTCTGAAATGTTTTTATACTTGTATGAGATAACTTCTGAATTCTTATGATAGCAAACTTTAATTTAGAGTTATGAAGTTGTCAAAGTGATGACTCAGCTTATCTACTCCTCTTTTATAGCTGATCTCAATAGCAAGCTGCCATTCATTGAAATGAGCAAATTGATCCAGGGAATGGTGTGCATATCACCGTTGCAGGGTGATGGCTCCTCAGCCTGCATAAGGAAAGAACTGGTAAGTTAGGAAAGGGTCTGGATCTGGCTTCTGAGAAGAATGTCAAACACCAAATGGCAGAGCTCACTGAAAAGCAGCAGCTGCTGCTGGGCCAAAGCAGAAAACTTAAACTTTCACAAAGCTAAATATTCTTTTTAGCTTTGACTTTTATTTTAAAAGTTTAAGTTACAAAAACCACTGAAAGGCTAAAGATGAGACCAAACATTTAGAGCTCTTCCTGTCAAAAATGCTTTAGTTTTTCCAGAGTTACCATTTTCTGATAGGAAATTGTTCTAGTGAAATAACATTGAATGAATGAATGAGGACATCTGGCTTAAAGTGTAAACTTGTCTGGGCTAATGAAGTGTTGTGTTATAGTTTCCCTGTCTTGAATTTCTCTCTTTCTCAATTGCCTGTACAGACAGGCTCTCATTAAGTCAGCAAGGCAAAAAAAAAATAAATGTTTGCCTCTGTTTCTGAGATTATTTTGCTTCCCCGAACTGATATTATCTATACAGGAAAGTAGTAATGAGGGTAAGATGTTAATTGGCAGGTAGCTCCTATTACTTAATCTGTTTCTGTAACAATTTTGGAGGATGGAATTGGCAAAGGACTGGCTTGAACATTAGTCTTGCATTGGATTGGCCTCCTAGTATAATTCAGGATTTTTTTTTTTTTTGAAATGAATGAACATTCTTTGTTTTCTTCAACTCCTTTGACCAAGAAGGCTTTATAAGCACGATTTATGTGCATTTTGAACAGTGAGGTTAAACAGCAAGTATCTCATGAAGCTGACACAATTCTCTAAACAAATCTTGATCCAAACATCAGAAGGAAAGCCGTGACGGTCCAATACCATGTGCTAAACAAGTTTTCCCCTCAGCATTCATAGTGTGATTGTGCTAAATGAAGCAATACCTCATCTATTAAATACTTTTTTTCTTCCGTTTTCTTTGGCTATACAATACTCAGAAGACCTTGACAAAACTTACAAAGAGGGGTGCTATACAAACTCATTATTTTCTAACACATCGCCACAAGGAAATGGATAAATCTCTGGTGATATACTTAGTGCTTCATGTCTTTGCTTTCCAAGTTTGGAGTTGTCTGCCAGTTCCTATATATTTTCTCCTTGAGTTTATCCACTACCTGTCATTTATATGCAAAGTAGCTGTGTCTGTACCGGTGTGCTGTCTCCACCAGCGCAGTAGGTCAATAATGAATAAAACAAGACCAGGAGTGTAGGGTTAGAGCATTGCTGAGGGTTTTGCTGGCAATTACATGAAAAGTAAAATATATCAGGAAATGCATCTTAAAAGGCAGCTGTGTAGTTCTCATATGGAAATGAGTACTCACTTTTATTAGATCAAAACATTGGTTTGAAAACAAGGAAAGGATTTTCAATGACTAACATTTTTCAGTTTAAAAAAAAAAAAAGTCCTTGCTCCAAATGCAAAACTAATAAATAATTGAAAAACTAGGTGAGAGTTACATATCTGGGCTGCTGCAGCTTTTTTCCTTTATCTTTTCAGTGTCTGGCCCTTCCTGAAAATCAGTGCGTTCTCAGTCTTTCCAGCAGTTTGTTTTGAGGTTTTGTTTTGGTATTGTATTGCCACACAGAGAAATACCTTTAAAATAACCTTCATGTGAAGAGCTGATACAATCTCACTTTTCCACTCAATGAGAAATGCCTGTATCTGTGGGATATATCAGGTGTTTTTCATGTGCAGGTCTCAGCCAGTCCTCTACACCCATCACTGAATAAATGGGAATGTTTCCACTGCTACAAAGGGAGACGCAGTAGAAGATAAATGTAAACCTAGCATAGAGCTAATTGCCACTTCTCAAAAGACAGATTGAAGCTACCAGCAAGAGGATTAACAATAACAGGAAGGCAGCTGGAAGAAATCAAGAATCCAGTTTATCACATGCAGGAGCACATGCATTTTATTACTTTTCTTTAGGCCAACCTCAGCAGGGGATGCAATGCCTAAAATCTAGCACTTGATTGGTTAATTGGTGAACAAGACACATAAGAGTTAATGGATTGCAACTCTCCACATAGTAGCTATGTGGAGAATATAAAAAACATTTGTAGCCATCTGAGAAAAATTTTCTTTTATGGCGAAACTTAGACCCCAAAACCTGATCTGTCAGCCTTTTTCTCTTATGCATGCTCTTAAACAAATATGTTTTAAAATGCAGATGATGACTTTTGGCAACTTAATCCCTACTTTAGCGCCTCAAGAACCACTCTGGTTTGTGATTTCAGATTTTTTATCTCCTTTGTTGGAAATTATCATTTTTACTATCTGCTCTGTAAGGACACTTAGTGGCACTATACAGACAATAAAATACATTTAGTCCTGCCCTATTGCAGACCTTGCAACAGGAAGATGCATTAAATCTTTTAAATGCTGAAGGAGAAGTCCATCTGTATATCCCTATGAACGTTTCCCAAAACACTGATTATACGTTATTTGTTGTTTAGAAGGCTCAGATCTTGCCAGATTAGTCTCCGAGTTTTCATTTACTTAGTTTTTCCTTCACTTACTTATATCTCTTTGCTCACTGTCTTCTTGGCTGATCTTGCCCAACTTTCCATCCTCCCAATGCTTACAAGAGAAGTTAAATTGATTATTTAACCAGTTAATTATTTATTATAAAACATTGATTATTTGACCAGTTCTAAAGGAAGTGTTAAAAATAGTGATGGACCTACCTGATCTCCCCAAATACAGCTCCTGCTCTTAGTGTAACCAGGACTTTTGTACCATCAGGACCTCCAAGGACTTGAACTTCACCTTGCTTGATGATGTACATCTCTCTGCCAATCTCTCCCTGGACACAGAAACATATAACAATCTAATTTTTTGACGTAGAATAATCTGAAAAACTTCCATTTAAATATATTTCCTTGTTCTTATACACTGTTTTGCCATTATTATAGAGAAACTAATTTTTGTCCCACTTTTTCTAGCACCGAACACAAGTGCAAGGACTGACTTTGGCAGATCTAATTGTGATGTGAGGCAATATTTGAGTAGAATTAAGACTATCCAGGCCAGCTTGAAAAATGAAGACTAGATAATAAACAAGATTATATCAGTCATTTCCATCAAGTATCCAGGTAGAAACTAAAGTAATTCAGCAGAACATTCAATAGCAGAAGTGTGAAAACCCCTGTGCTTCATGGTTTAAAAAGTTTCAGTTTTCACTCCATTAATTCTAATCTTCACTTATCTAACTTACAAGGAAAATAAGAATAAAAAATCACTCAAAACTTTGTCTACTTTGATGTAATCACTGGATGGCTTGAGATTATTAGTTCACTTATTTATCCTCCACAAGACCTCATGAGATTAAAACGCATGATATCAGTATATAGGATGAAAAGCAGGCAAACTGGAATAATAGAAGGGACATCACAAACATGATCATAACTGTCCTTACAACATCTCAGTAATGAGATGTTTTGTGCTGCTGGACTAACTGAAGAAAAACAACCATTTCATTTTAAAAGCAAAAATGCAGCAGCAACAAAGCTAGGATTCAAAATGTAGGGTTTGTACTTCCTTTCCCTTAATCTGGTTTTCAAAACCTGCATGCTGGAGCCTCTTCGGTAAGGTATGATGAGGCACACCCAGGTAGGAGGTACTCCCAGTTCTCAGGTTCCAACAGGGTTTTATTCCTTGCTAAAAAATACAGTGTTAGTGGGACTACCATGGTTGTTGGCCACATTGTAGATCTATATAAGTGAGCGTCCTCAGTGCTCTGAATCTGTCTCGAATAAAATGATACTCCCATTTTTTGTAACCCATCCTTGTTTAGAACTGCTTTTATCTGACTGCAGGATCAAGATCTAGAACCTGTTACTGTCATTTATTATACTTGCTGTGGCAGAGTCCCAGCCACAGTCCAAGATCCTCTTATGCTGTGTTTTGTGCAAGCAAATTACTCTCCCATCCTGCCTAGCAATCAGTAATTCTGTGTCCTGGTTTCAGTTAGAACAGAATTAATTTTCTTCCTAGTAGCTGGTGGAATGCTGTGTTTTGGCTTAGGATGAGAAGAGTGCTGATAACACCCCGATGCTTTAATTGTTGCAGAGCAGTGCTTATACTAAGCCAAGGACATCTCAGCCTTTTGCTCTGTCCTGCCAACGGGCAGGCTGGGGGTGCAGTAAGAACTGGGAGGGGACAGACCCAGGACAGGTGACCCAAACTAGCCAAAGGGGTATTCCATACCATCTGACGTCATGCTAAACAATATATAGGGGTGGCTAGCCGGGGGGAGGGGGCCGGACTGCTCGGGGTTAGGCTGGGCATCGGTCAGCGGGTGGTGAGCAATTGCATTGTGCATCACTTGTTTGTACATACTATTATTACTTTCATATTATCACTATTGTATCATTATTATTATTATTGTTATTATTATTTTTGTTATTATTATTTTCCTGTCTTATTAAACTGTCTTTATCTCAACTCACGGGCTTCACTTTCCATTTCTCTCCCCCGTCCCAGAGAGGGAGGGGGGAGGGTGAGCGAACGGCTGTGTGGTGTTTAGCTGCCGGCCGGGTTAAACCACGACATTCTGGGATTGGTCTTTCAAGGGACACACCTGATCCTTCAGTGCATTCACAAATAACTTCCTGCATTGTGGAACTGGTGGGACTACCTCAGCATTCAGAAAGAGGTTCACAGCATAGAATCATGGAATCACAGAATGGTTTGGGTTGGAAGGGACCTGAAAGATCAATCATCTAATTCAACTCCCCTGCACAGGCAGGGACACCTCCCACACCTTCCACCTTCCTCAGCTCCTTGAGGGAGCAGGACCTTTGTGACCAGAACTAGACCAGATCGGCTAAAGCTAAGTTAAGGAGTTCTGATAGTCTGTGCTGTGAAGTGTGGGTCACTTAAAAGAACACTAACAGCACTGTTACTTTACCCCCATGCTTTAATTACATCCAGCAGAGCCTATGAGTATGGTAACAAACCTTTGAAAATAGACTTGGGCTTATTTGGACAGAAGACAAGCTATCTACTTGTGCTGCTGTAAGACCAAGTTTGAGCTAAAATGCAAAGAGAAGACACTTCATAGCTATGGGACAGTGTGTCAGCATTCAGCTTAAGTCTGGAGATGGTTCCAGGCTCAGAGTGAAGGCAAAGCAAGATCAGATCCTGCTGTAAGGAGCAATATGGGTTATTTACATTCCTGAGTAATTCCACTCCAGTATTTCTGAATACACAAATGAAACACATGCAAAGCATCATGGATTGAGATCTGTAGGGTAGGTTTGTATGTATATATGTATAAAAAATTAAGCTTGCTCCATTTTCAATATTCAAACTTCATGATGTGTCCCTAGATAAGCCATATTTACATTAAATACTTTCCCATACTATTATAATTTTGTTTGCTAATGTAAGTAATAAAACCCATATTGTCTTGTTCTGTGTTGAAACATGAGAGCAAATTTGTTGTTATTACATAGAATACCTTAATTATTTTTATGCTATCTAATTCACTCAGGATTAATTTTATTTAAAGAATATTATTGACCTATGTCTGAACTCTTTTTTTTTTTTTTTTTTTTTTTTTCTAAAATACATATTATATTTATTGTTTGAAAGAGACAGAAATGCTCACCTTTTTGCAGACAAAGTCACCAGGTAAATACACAATGGATTTCAACCTTAGCAGCATGTCATATATCATTTGAGTATCACAGCCCTGTTAAAATTAAGTAGAATTGTTCTCTATTGATTTAGTAACACAAGTGACTATTAGTGCATACACTGGGTAGCAAGTTAATACAATAGTGATCCAGGGGTTCATAAGTGGAATGAAAAATGAAAACGTAGTAAGGGACAGCTTTTAAAAGAGAGAAATTATTGAAGGAAATGTCATTTCAGATACTTATAATATTCTCCTTGGGTTGAGCAATTTTTTAATATATATATATTTTTTTAATGGAGTGAGCTTCTGTACATCTACGACGTTCAGTGCTTTTTTCCTGTGTTTTATAGGTCTTTTAGGTGATTTTTATACTGACCCAGGGGAAAAAAAGCAGGTCAAATTCTTTTTATGATTCTATTAATTCCAAGTCTTTGGCAAATGTTGCAGAAACATTGGAACTATGTAATGTTTAAACACAGACACCCTGATTTCTTGCAACTGTCCTAAAAATGGTTAAGCTCAATGTATTTCATGACTACTTCTAAAAATGCAATGTCTCCCCATTTTTGATGTAAAATATCCAATCTTAAGTACCACATTTAAATAACCTCTCTTGAAACCTATCATGATAATGATAAGAAAGCTCCTTTGAACAAAAAGCTACTAAAAATAACATTCACTACATCAAAGCTGTGTTCCCAGAACAAATAGTAACCATGATCTCTCAGGCAGTGCTAGGCAGTAGACAGCAAGGTGATCTGTACTAAAAGCTATATTCTTCTAAATTTGGCTCTAGAGATTAGTTATACTCTAGAATCTGACAGTCTGACCATCAGCTTTAATATGTCGGTATAACAGGACTGTTTCTTAATCTCATTCACTTTTTTTTTTTTTTTTTTTTTTTAATCTCTGATTTAACACAAAAAAGGCAGGTACTTGTCTTTGTCCTGACTTGTCCCCACTGACTTAGATATTTCTTAGACTTATTTTGCCTTAAATATTAACAAATACATTCTTAAGTGTGGCAAGATGCACAAAACAAGGTTTCTGTCTCACAAATACCACACATTGCTGCATTCTTCTGTAAAGGTACTTGCTTTGAATAAGTCAACTTTATTGACAATTGCAAAGTTCACATCAATTGCAATGGCTAATTGCATTTTGGTTGGCATCTGCTCCAGTAATTCTGATTCATCTGTAACAGAAATTAAAAAAAGAAAAAAGAAAAATGAAAACCTGATTAGTGGGAAACTATAAAGGAATAATGAAAGAAAGTCTATAAGAATGAGCATTGCATAGAAAAACAACTTAGTGGAGTAATTCTAGCATTTATTAGTTCAAATGAGGAAGATGCTAATATGCTAACCAGAAGAAATTGTCTTTTAAGTTGCATATCTTGTCTAAAGATATAACCAGAACTTTACATAAAGTAATAGAAATTGTGAAGCGTTGTATTGCTTTGGGGTTTTTTGCTTTTCTAAAGGAAATGGAATACCCTCCTCTTGCTCTCTCCTATGAAATTCAGAAAAGAAGAAATGCGCATTTCAGCTTATAGCTATATCTGTACAGAACACTCTTTGAGCTTCTGTGTAACTGGAATTGGAAAGCCTTACCCAGCATTCCCTGAGAGTCCCATGTGTATTCATACCAGGTTCGAACACGATTTTGAACCACTTTTGGAATGGAGTAAGTGTTCATATAGGAGACAGTGTTGTCCATACAGGATCGGTAGTAGTTCTGTCCTGCTGTAGCTGCTCCGATTACATCTCTCATCTGCAAACATCAGTTTACAGATTACTACACATTTCAGGAAAAATAGTCATGATTTGAGTATCTTATCAATGACATTAAAAAAAAAAAAAGGATAAAACTCTTGTTTACAAAATTGCTGATTAATTATGCATTCGACTCCATGTTTTGAATAGTTCCTTCATCTGCTTTTTCAGAAACATTAAAGATAAAACTTAACTGTGTAAGAAACAGTCTATATTTTTTATTTTTAAAGGAATCATTTGTATTTTTCAGCTTGCTCTTCTGTCTTTTATTTCTGTAGTTGCATGAAAAATACAGATAATGCTTTTGTAAACATCTATAATAAAGCTACTGTGCATTTGTTGTGCCATGCAAGTCAGAAATGAAGCAAACCAGGCTAAATTTCTGTAATAACATCAGCTGGCACCAATAGAGCTAAGATCCTGACACTGTTTAAATTGAAGCTAGATCAGTCCTAAAAATCCACTTTGGGCTGAAAGTTGACCTTGAAGACTTTAGTGCAGGAACATCATTTAAAATTTCAACACAAATGTAATTTGTTTTTAGTAGAACAGCTTCACACTGCAGTGGCCAAGGATTAGTGTGCTACTGAGGTAAATTCTATTTCTTATTACAGAAAGGCAATTGATTGGAGGAATAACAATTTTTAGGCAGTTATGCTAAATTGGGAATAACTCAGTAAGTTTAAAATATTTTTGTAAACAGGAATTATAACAAAATGTAATGAAGCTGCTCGTGTATTAATAAGTTTTGATTCCACAATTGACTACCCTGGTTCCAAAAGATAATCTCGAATCTATTTGGGGAAGAGAGCTTTTATATGAATAATCAGTTTTGGGTAATTTTTGGTTTTATTTTTGGTAATACTTGTTTGTGGATGAATTTGAAATTTTATAGGAAAGAATGTTCTATGATAATTGGGTATCTCACACTTCTAAATTGTGAGAGGCATATATATTTTTTTAACTTTGGCTGAACTTTTTTTCACATTCTGAACTCATAAAGAAAAAATCACCAATATCTTTACTTTTTCATATTAATTCTCCCAGTAACAGACACGTAGAAATCAAAAGCTCTGGAATCACTTCTAAATGAATCCAACACAAGACACAGCCTGACATAAGAATCATTTTATTTTTCTGTAGGCAAGGTATTTTAAAACCTGTGGACCTAAAGCCCAAATTTAATAGTTAACAAGCTACAAGCTGGAAATAGTCCATGCTGGGTTCCATTTGTTTGGAAGTATAACTGATTTGCTGTGCGGTAGGCTTTTTTTTTTTTTTTTTTTCTCTTGCTATATGAAAATCAAGAGAAAGAGAAAATAGTCAATTTTCAAATCAACAAATATTTTGTAACTTATGGAAGATATCTCAATTCTGGTTTGACAGAAAGCTTGCGATTTGTATTCTCAGTAGTATTAAGTATGATTTATTTGATAATTTGTACATATTAATATAATTATACTTGCAATTATAACTTTCATATCAGATTTAACAGTAGAGTGTGAATGTTAAGGAACTGCCTCCTTGGCTGTGAAGAAGAAAAAAGGAATTGTACATAGATTTAAGAATTATCTGTGTCATGCAGAGACTTGGCTTTAAATCAACTTGTGTGTGAAAGGCTTACAAAACCAGGAACTGATTAAATGCATGCAGCAGTCAGAAGAGTAACTATGGATGACAATGAAAAAGAGGGACATCCATGTTGAAGGTAAACTTTTTCCTGGAACTAAACAGAACAAAATTGAATATATCAGTGCTACATTATAGTACATTGAATACAAGTAGTTATTGATTTCTTTATGTACCTGACCAATTAAGCTGGAGAAGACAAAGACACCCAAGAAAAAATTCAGCAGTTGAAAAACTATCTCAAACAGGGTTTGTGGTTCTGGAAGGCCACCGATGGTGATTAATGTACGAACTGCCCAGTAGTAACACCTCAGGTACCTGTGGATACAGACAGAATTTTTGCTATTGACTGGAGCTACTTATGTCACCTTAACAAACACTTTCTTGCCTTCACTACTTTCCCTCATGCCTGGGAAGAACTGTCCATGTGAACACCCTTCAGGCTTTTCTCAGAACTCTCCTGGTCTGGAGGGCAAATATAGCAGTTAGCAATAGTCAGTCACTAAGAGTATTTCAACATATGGCTTATATTGCCTCCTTCCCTGTATCCATTTGCTGTCTCTCTCTTCCTATGTTTAAGTGTGAGCTCTTTGGCCAAAGGCTTTTTGTTCTGTTTGTACAGTCCTTTTTGTACAGCCCTGTGCATGACTGAGCCCATTCCATTCAATCACTGTATTTCCATTAGTTGATAACACGAGTTTATAAAAACAACAAAGGACCTGTACAGAATTAATTCTTTTTTATTTTGTGAGGATAGCCATACTAACTCTATACTTATGTATATAAAGTGCCTTGGCATCTCTAATATTCTTTTTAAAATTTCATTCTAAAACCATTAGTAATGCAGTGTACCCCATTAAGTGCAGCTGCAATTAATTAGTTCTAATCATTGCCATGAATGTGCTATTGTTTCTTTCTTTTCTGAGCTAACAAATAAATGGTCCAGGAATATTTCTAAAGGCCCCCTAATCATTAGAATTTGACTTTATAAGTCTCTATACAATCAGATTTCAGCTTCTCTAATAATTAGAATTATGTTTTCCTTAATTGTACAGTGAGATTTCCTATCAACAATGACCATAGCTTCTAAAGCAATGAGGATTCATTCTATTTCTTGAATTTTATTGAGTTTGAAATAAAATAAAATTTAAAAAAGCAACAAACCCCCCAGCAACAAAACTGGAATAAATGCTTTTGGAGATGTTTCTTAGAAACAGACAGTCTAGCATATATCTTCTCATGCCTGCACTGAATTTGAGGCCAACCTGATTGGCCTGCAAACTTCAGGAGTACATTTTAGTGTGGTGGCCCCCACTTTAAATTAAATCTTTTTTATTATTATTATTATTTTTATTAAGATATGAACTCCACTCATATTAATAAATGGTTTGTGTAACAATACTACAAGAAGGTCAGTTTTGTTCAAATATAAGATAGCGAACTGACAATATCAACCACTTCCAGTGAAGAATGTTCCATTTTAAATAACTTGACAGTGTTTCCAAATCTCTTCACCTAAAATGTCAGGATTTCCCATGCAATCAATTTTTGGTTTTCACTACAAAGTCACATTTCTCTTGGTTTCAAATTAATGAAATGCAGTAGCAATGATCACTTTTACCCTGGTTTTCTGGTTTTAAACAGCCAGAACTGTCAGTTTTCATTCAGAGTCCTTAAATCAAAAATCAATTGCATATGTGTCATCCTGTCATTTTTCCTTGTTAGGGATGCAAAATGAACAGTTGGATTACACCAATACAATATTTTCACTCAGGTTCAAAAAAACCCCACCTTTGATTCACACTTGCATCAAAGTATGCATAAGTGGCAGCTTTCACTCAAGAGTTCTGTAGCTCAAAGAAAAAGCAAGAACAAGCCTCACATACCTGTTGGAGGAATTGCAGATTTAAACATAAAGTGATGTCTCTATCTTGTCTAAGAGGATTTGTCATATGAAGCATATTGATATTGTATTTGTTTGTTATGTGTGAATGCTGTAGAGCTTGAAACATGTAGAATTCATGACTATGAAAATGTAAAGAAATTAGCAGTACTTCTGTGCTTAATTACTATGGCAAATGAAACAAATTAACAAACTCCCTCACTCCCAATGACCTCAGTTGCCAAGACTGTTAAATCCACCATGATATAATCTCCATTCTGGGAGAGAATCTGTGAAGCATGAAAGCAATTCCTGAAAGGACTTTAGGGATCCTTAACATGCTTCTTTGGAGAATACAGGCTCCTGAGGTGTTTTTTTGTTTGTTTGTTTGTTTTCAGAACTGCCCATCCCTTTCTGAAGATGTAGTTAATACAGTGGTTTTTTGTTTGTTTGTTTGTTTGTTTTTTTTTGTTGTTGTTGTTGTTGTTTTTTAATTTTACTTCACAGGAAATTTTCTACAGATAAAGTCACAGTGATATTCACTGTCTCTTAGGCACAGATTTTATATTTTCTCTTTTTACTTTACTTTATTGGTTTTGTTTTAATCTGACATAAACGTTACAGTGTTGAAATATAAGGGAATGTTTTTCCTAAGAAATGAGATTGTAAATTTTGTTTATGGAAAGCCAGAAAAAAACAGACTACAGTTTCAATGGCATTAGCAGCTCTGTTTCCTACTAGCTAGAGTGTCTGGAAAACATCATTGCTTACCATATGGCTTACTAGCCTGCTATAAAATTACTGTTGGAGCAAACAACAGTTTTTGTTGTTTGAGACAAGAAAGAGATTTTCACTCTGCAGAGCATAGACTGTAAGTGTATCCTTCAGGCAATCAGACTACTAGATTTTTCCCTGAAATAAGTCCTATGTATGAAAACATTCAGAAAAAACAACACATAAAAGACACCTTGTAATGTTATGACAATAAAAATGTATTTTTGTAGTGGGTCAGACCCAATACAATTTTTATAAAAGTCCACTTCAGAATATGCTGAAGTTCCTACATGGTTTTGGTTAATACAATTAAATCAAATCTTTGTGCATATGGCTGTCAGATTTTAAGGCGGTATTCACACAGCCCGGTGAAGCTATATTTCAGGGCTGTCACATTTTTAATCTCTGATTACAACCAGCACAGGTTTGAAGTGGAATAAAGAAGAGGCTTTTATAAACAGGCATTCTAATGATGTCCTCCTTGGTACCTTTCCTTCTTGAATGACTTATTCATCAAATGACTGTGGGCGTGATGTGCTCAGAGAGTAAGGTGTAAACTACAATGATTTATATCAAAAATAAGGCTACAAGTAGCAAATCTCAAAGCATTAGGTCTGACATATGTATGGGTTGGGCTGCTGCGTTCACATGGCAAGGTTTTGGTAGTGGGGGTCTGCAGGGGTGGGCTCTGTGAGCAGAGCTCAGCAGCTGTCCCATGTCAGATAAGAGCCAGCTCCAGCCAGCTCCTGGATCTGCTGCTGGCCAGAGCTGAGCCACTAAGCAATGTTGTTTGCTCCTCTGTGAGAGCAGATTTAAGAAGGTGGGGGGGGAAATGTGCTGCACAACAGCAGCTGGGAGAGCATGAAATAAGAACCAGCCCTGCAGACCCCAAGAAGTGCAGAAGGAGGGCAGGAGGTGCTCCAGGCACAGAGCAGAAGTTCCCCTATGGCCTATGGAGAGGCCCCTGGTGGAGCAGGCTGTCCCCCTGCAGCCCACATGGAGCAGATCCCACATGGCTGCAGCCCATGGAGGAGCCCCTGGTGGAGCAGGTGGATGTGGCCTGGAGGAGGCTGCAGCCCATGGAGAGCCCTCACAGGAGCAGGCCCTGGGCCGGAGCTGCAGCCCGTGGAGAGGAGCCCACGCAGGAGCAAGGGGTTTGGGGGGAGCTGCTGCCCGTGGTACAGACCCCATGCTGGAGCAGTTTGCTCTGGGGGGATGGACCCCATGGTATGGAGCCATGTGGGAGCAGTTCTTGAAGAGCTGGGCCTGTGGGAACACTATGCAGGATCAGTTCAGGAAGGCCGGCATCCATGGGAGGGACCCTACATCAAGCAGGGGGAGAGAGTAAGGAAGAGGAACAGGAGGTAATAAGTAACATTATGCTGTCTGTTTTTCCCATGATGATAACTGGTGAGTGATCTCCCTGTCCTTATCTCATCCCTTCCATTGTGCCCTTTCCATTGTATTTTCTCCCGCTTTCCCTTTGAGAAGGAGGAGTGTGAGAGTGGCTGTGGAGTTCGGCTGCCCATCATGGTGAGACCACCACAGCTGTGTATTCAGTTTGTTTGGAGGCACAAAACTGCCTCTGTAGCAAGCTCTGTGGGTGTGACACATCAGACCTATTTGGAAGTACAGCATATAGGTGATATGCACATACGCAACGTCTTTAAAGATATGCCATTCTTACTGCATATTGGTCGTTGTAAACCAATGAAGTTGAATTGTTCTAGACTCACACAGTGATCATTTTCTGGGATTTCCAAATATCCACTACGTCTGTACCCAGAGCAGGAAGGCAGCAAGCCATAGAGAAAATTCATTAGGATACAAATGGATGTTTTGATTAGTAAATATGCTAGAGAATTTTGCAGCCTACTTGTAGACGGCTTGCAAACAGCAGAAAAGATATACCATGAGATAAGTGGAACAATTTTTTTGCCCAACTTTATTGTTGAACTGGGGGGCTGCATGAGAATTTTAGCTCCTTAGGTTTACTTTCCCTTATAGGCAGTGAGATGGATACTTCCAGGGGACAATTCAAAACCATGACACTAGGTTCCTGCCTTTAATCACTTTCTAGAGGATTTGTCCATTTTCTCAAGGAATTAAACCAACCTCTTACTTACGTAGTTAAACTAGACTGAAAATAAACACATATGGTTCAAATTGTTCACTTAGCTAGAATTAAGAGACCTTCTCAATATCCTGCTGCTCTGGTCACATAAGCTCTGTGCTATGTTTTTGCATCTGTGATGCTACCCTCCTGCATTAGGAGGGACTGAGGTCTATCTACATAATTATGGGAAATTCATCAAGAGCAGTTTTAATGCTGGGAACACCTTGGGTGGATAATTTTTTTTTTTTTTTTTTGGACTGGTGCTAACATTTCAGAGTCTGGATACAGACTGGAAAAGAATACATTTAACAGAAGTTTGGAAGAATTCCTGCTTTGATAATTTGACTTGTGGTTTGAATGCCGTGCTACAGCTGTTATAAATTGGACCTCACTAGTTTGTATTCTTGCTCAGGAATACGTATAATCAAACTGATGAGGGAAACTCTTGCCTGTGTGTTCTTTTTAGCCTGGGAAAGGGAAAAACATGATCCTAAAGTGTTGACATTTTTAAGAACTGGGTTTGGACATCACTAGCAATATTTTATGGACACAGCAGGGATTCTACATAAAACCTTAATGCCATTAAATCAATGCCAGTTCACTTGCTTTGAGTCAGTGTAATTGGAGACTGCTACAGTTTTGTTTCATATGTCAAAATGCTGTCTGACTTTTTTTAATTAGTTAAGAAGCCATGTTTGTTTTATCTTCTTTCTGAACACATTCCCATTCTAGATGAGAACAATATTTTACTTCAAATATCTGCCCCTCTCACTGCTGTGTGAAAGGAAATTATTGCTCTACCATAATATATACTTCAGTTCTGGTCACTTATTCTGATATATTTTTCTCAGATTGGAAAACAGGAACAACCAAGAACAAAGAAAAATATATACCTTGAAGTATATTTTCTGGCATGTTTAATTTCAAACTGCATCTCCAATAATAACTGTTGTTCATACTATGACTCTCTGTCAAAAATTTCCAAATATTTGACAAATAGGTATGTCTTGCCTTAGTCTTTGATTTGATGACTATCCTATACAAAAGCCATTTACTGTTAGAAGGATAACAGGTTATACTTTATGAGATGCAGCTCAACTTGGGATACTGCTTGAGTTTCCATGTACCTGGGATTTTATATAGTATAAATTAAGTAGAAGCAAAAGAATAATTGCATGCTAATGTCAGATGAGGTAGATTAATGGATTAAAGAAGCATACATGAATATATTCTTACGTGTGTTTTATTTCAACATCTCAGTGTAATGACTTAAGTTATCAGTTTATTATTACTGTTAATAATAAATTCTGCCATAAATCCCATTTGATACTAGTGTGACATTGTTTTCAAAATTTTTTTGCTTCTTCACAGAAAAGGGACCACAAAACATTAAAAAACATGACCATTGCCTCTGGGCACAACTGTATTGTCTGTGGTCAAGCCAGAAAATAATTTCTACCAATTTTTTGCATGAATGCAAAGTAAAATAATTTTGAATTTTGCCTGTGAAAAACAGGAAGACTTTTTTTTTTTTTTTTTTTTTTCGGGCTCTTTATTCTCAGAACCTTCAGGTGCTTAGTCTTAGTTAACTTGTTTTTTAATTACAAGACAAGTATTCCCAAGAATAACATTAACTGAAATTGCTATAAAGGAAATTCATTATGCATTTTTCTTGACAGATTTCTAGAATACTTGATCCTGTGAAGAAATACCTGTGTATAAGTTTACTTACATAAGTGGTCCCACTGAGCTCCATGAGTCTGCTTGCATGTCTGGTTATAAGATTCCAGCTGCGTATTTTAGTGGTGTGTGAAAGCTTCAGCCATGTTATTTTATTTTATTTTTTGAGAGAGAACCTTAGCTATTTAAAATCAATGCTACTTTACACGAAGTGTGTTTTACTCTAAAGGTTATTTTCTTACCCTTCAAAACAGTGATTTCACATCAAACTTCTGAAGTCTGACAAAATTACAAAAAAGAAGAGCACATCTCCAAACTATTAAAAGAGAAGCATGAAAAGTTGTTTAAAGGGTGTTTTATCTTAGCAGCAGTATGCACTTTTGCAAATAACACAGTTAATGAACAAATTATGTTTCTGGGGCTTTAACTATTTTGTGGTCTTTGAAAAAATGTAAATTTTTTCATACATCTACATAATAGATATGTTTTTATATAACTACACCCAGAATATATGACTGCTTGTTTTCTGTTGCTTCCTCTCCCTCATCTTAATGATGGCATTTCTGTCATAAGGAGTTTGTGAGAAGTGTGCCAATATCCACTCCTTCCTATTGGGGACACCCCTTGGCACCTGGTTAAGGTCTTTTCCAAAAATCAGAGATCTTTTTCCAGAGATCAGAGATCTTTTCCAAAGATCAGAGAAAGTCAGTAGATTTTTTTTTTAGACCAATCACAATGGTGCTAAGTGGGAATAAAATGTTGCATTTTAATGACAGTGCTGTGTGGCAGAAAAAGATTGGTGCCTCTGATTCCTTTGAGGTATTGTTCTGTCATCCTTCTAACAGTTCCCATGTGCATAAGTAATCAGTGAGTTTAATTTATCTTTGTTGCTTTCTAAATGTTTAATTAAGTTAGTGCTTAGTACTGACTCATAAGCCTATAAAAGCTAAAAGTACTAAAACAATTATTCACTGCACCTGCCCTCCCCAAATATGTGCTAGTAATGAAAGCTGCTAATCAACAGTCATGGTTCTAAAAGTTAGCTATCCAAGCTAACAGCTATGCACTTGTAAAGTAGGGCATAACCTGCAAACAAAGTCATGGGAAAGGGAGAGGATGAAGGGAGGAGCAAAATCAACGAAAACTAATTGTGAGAGAAAAGGACTTACATGTTTCCTTGGCCATCGTACACCCATCTAGTGCTGCCAAGTCCTTCATAGTCTGAAGCCCAATAATACAAGCATGCATTAATGTGCAAGATAAACAGCAAGTATCCAGTTGTTCGAATGACCCTATAAAAGTCAACAGATTCCAAATTGCAGATGACTAAATTCCTGTTAAAAATGTATATTTTTCCCTCCTTTTAATATGGCACCCTTTGCTTTTTGTGTCAATAATGTATATACTAAGCATACACTAAGTAGCTCCCCACCTGTATTGACTGAAAAAAAATAGCTGGCCAAAAAAGCTTGTCTCTGATGTTTGTCCAAGGTCAAATAAATATCTTTCCTTGAGTATTTGACACAGGAGTATTTTTTAAATTATGATGTCCTGAGTACTTCAAAATCCACCTCTTTTACTGGCTATGAATATATACAGAAATACGAAGCTATATTAATGAGGCTAGAGGGTACAAAATTATGTGTTTGTCAAATGCCGTTCAAGATAGGCTCTGAACCAGTGAACTAAAGCCAAGGAACGTCGGAGGTCAGAAATGAAATGCTTTGCAAGAGCTTTGCTGGGAAGCCTACAGTAGATCTGCTAAATAGTGTGATTTAGTGGCTACAGCAGGAGTTATATCATTCCTAATCCTGGTTCTTATGCTTATGGCCAGTTCTTCAAAGAACACTGGTGATGAACTACTTACGAACTGAGCGGCTTCCTGTTTAATACAGTAATGATCTCATTGTATATCCTCTGTTCAGTGCATGGGGATCAAAAGGAAGATCTCCTGGATTTAGCTCTCTGTTCAAACATTCATGTATCCAAAGGATAAATAAGGAGGAAAGTATAGGACTTGCCTAAACACAGGGAGGCTGTTCCATAATGGCTACATCTGCTACAGCCAGAACGCAATGCATTTCACAGTGCATAGTAACTGAGAGGGTGGTTATATTTTAATGGTGGTTATAATTTAATGAGGTCTAATTAACTTGGATCTATAAATTAAGCTAATGGGAGATAATGTTTCTGTGGTTGCTTCTGTATTGTTCTCCTTTGCTTGTTCTTCAGGTGCCGTTGCATGACCTCTTTGCAACTCCATGCCACTGAGCCATCCCCTTACTTGCACTGTTTCTGGCAACCGAATATCACTTCTCCGGTGAAATGTTGGTGCACTTCCAGGACAGCTCTGTTTAGAGTTGCGAGATGTTGAGAACAGCAGATAGCTGATGTGAGATAGTACTATTGCAAAACTGACCATGCTGGGACTTGGGTACTTGTTTGAATCCATGCAGGTGGACTCTTGAGACCACAGTAAAGGTTCTGGAAGCACTTGCTACAATATATGTTGGCATATATATATAGGCATGCACCTAGAGAAATATATGCCTTTTTATGGCATCTGCCATAATGGTGCAGTAACTTTTTCTAGCTCTATTCCTACAAAAGCAAACAGGTGAATTTGAGAAGTGAATCCATCCAGGCCCACTGTGAAACTGAAAAGCAGTTTCTTCACCTTGTGGAAGTTTAGAGAAGCCTGATTTTGTACCAACAAGACTTAAAAAAGCATAACAAAGAAAGAAAACTCCTCAGTAAGTAAAAGGAGAGGGTAACATATAAATAAGCTTTTAGAAGGACAGAATCTCATAAATACTTTAGTAGAACTTTCAGACTTCTAAGGTCTTTTATTTCTCAGGTATCTGAAAACATGAAACATCATGTTTCAACCTCCTTTTTGAATTTCTAAATCACATAAAATATCTCATTTGCAATGTACGAATACAAAGACTACCATTTAAGTGCAATACTCTCTGAAATAAGTTGGTAATCGTATTTTAATAAGATGGTATTTATGATGCAGCAGTACACAGGAAACAGATTTTGCCCCCGGACTGGGACAGGGAAAGAAATCTGTTGGTGTAAGAACTGAACAGGATAAATTAAGGCTGTTGACAATGTTTGTCAGTAAATGGCAATAATGGTAATAGAGTAGATAGGCTGATCAGGTCCTAGATGCAGCAGTGACTGCTGAGGGACCTATGAAATTTGCCATACCCATGTCCATGGGCTGCCTGAGTTGGAACCAAAATTCTTTTAGTGAATACAGAAGGTGGGAACACAGTGCAGTAGATATCAATTATAATCACTATTTGAGAGCCGTAAAGAGTTGATTCTCATTCCAAGTTTAGTCAATGTAGTGGAGGATCAAGTTTCTGTATATGCCAGGTTCATGGTGAGAGCATGTTTGAAGAAAAATGTTGATATAGGCTCAAGCTCATAACTTTTATAAAGTACAAATAAACAGCTACTGAGGATTTGGCACTGCTAGGAACCTAAAGAAGCTGTTCTTTAGCTCTTTCACTGAAGAAACTTCTTTCTGATCTGATCAGTTAAATTTTGACAGAAGCCTCAGTGTGGTGAATATTTTGCATGAAAGTAGCCTTTGCACTCAAGCAGACCAGCTGAACTGAACAGGGCTTCGTAGATGAATAAAGCTTTACATTTATTATTTTAATGAGTACAATAAAGACAAAGAGATATTAAAAAAGATCTTAATTTGAACAGTTAAAATCTACCATACTGTGCCGACAAATATATACTGTCCAGTGCTTCACTGACAACTTACGACATTGAATGAAAGGCATTCTGTGCCAAGCTGTGCATTCTACAAGGATTTAATAAGCACATACCTGTAGATGTATGCTTTGTCCAGAATAGCTTCCAAACGATCATTAAACTCAAAGAATGTGTTATGCTGAATGGAAAATAAGTGAAAGTCATCCAATCATTATCTTTCACCACACATTTTTCTAGTAATACTGTTATTAGTTCACAAACACATTTTGAAAATAATGGATTTTTCAGCAGTCTGAGTTTCTTTAAACATTTATCTAAAGGTGAACTGCAAAGATAAAAATTGAGTAAAACATTGTTTTGGGTGTTGAGTGTCCATTAATCTGATTACAGAGATAACCTTGCTGTTTAGGTCACACTGATGTAGATAATTGACTTCTACTTTTTTTTTTTCTGAAATTCCAGTAACTATTCAGTAAGTGCTCATATGTATCAACAACCACATATGCAATTACATAGTAATAATTGCTGCTGTATCCAATTCCTCCTGTTAATAATTTCTAGTTCACTTTTAGCCCTAAGTCAAATCGTGGTTTGTTCAGCCCAGAGCAGAGCAGGCTGAGGGGAAGCCTCATGGCGGCCTGCAGCTCCCTCACGAGGGGAGCAGAGGGGCAGGCGCTGAGCTCTGCTCTCTGGGGACAGCGACAGGATCCGAGGGGACGGCATGGAGCTGGGACAGGGGAGGGTCAGGATGGGGGTTAGGGAAAGGTTCTGCACCCAGAGGGTGGTCAGGCACTGGGACAGGCTCCCTAGGGAAGTGGGCATGGCACTGAACCTGCCAGAGTTCAAGAAGCATTTGGACAATGCTCTAAGACACATGATCTGATTTTTGGGTGATTCTCTGTGGACCCAGGAGTTGGACTTGATGATCCTTGTGGGCCCCTTCCAACTTGAGATATTCTATGATTCTATGATAATATTCCCACATACATTTTTGTTGTTGTTCAGTACACATCTGTTTGACTAATACCAGGTAAAGTTTAACTTTTTATTCTTTCATACTGTTTTGGTTCTGATTTATGGAATTATGAAGTTTTGTTGAAGACTGAAGTGAAGAGCACCCTCATTTAATTCTTAGAGTTCTTGTTGCTTCTTCCAACTTTAAATGAAAGCCATTTCTTTGTCAACATGCTGCTCCATATTAAGTGCAGTTTCATAAATGGTTTGTAAGTTGAAAAGACGTTCACCTGGTTATACGTGACTATCATTAATTGTTTTGGTTGTGCAGACACAGTATTTTGATGGTGATTCACACAGAGGTAGTTTTACAAAAGAAGAGAGAGAAGAATAATATGGCTCTGAGGTAGCATTTAACCATTAAACTGGTCAAAGGAATACTACCATAGTAGTATTCCTTTAGTAGTCAAAGGAATACTACCAGAGCCTACCATATAGCACAGAGAGTTCAGAGAGAGACTGTGCTCATGTGTAGAGAACATATTGAGGCCTGTTAGGTATTGTGAAATAAAGGGAGAGGGATATTGTCTAACCACATATCAGCCCCTCCACTGCATGTCTTTGGACTCAACAGAAGTGGGTTCATGTTTGTTAAATGTGCTGTGTACAGCTTATGTTGTCATTAAAATTTCCACCTTTGCTTATAAGCACCTGACATTACCAACAGCAGGAGAAAATACATTGGCATTAATTAGTGATCTTAAATGAATATTTTTGATGTTTGAAAACTAAACAGTTTATTTAAGATTAAGCTAATTTAAATAATGGAAACAAACCTTTATTAATCCCAAAACAGCTTTTTTATTATAAGAAAGCTACAAGAAAAATAAGAGAATAATGGCTTCAGTTGGCTAGACAATATTTTTTTTTTTTTTGCTGTTTATATACTGATGTAGCTTAGATTCAGAAGATTCCATAAGATATTTTTCATTTTCTCAGCTCCATATTCCTAAGTATTATAAACATATTTTCACTGGGATTTAGAAGCATTTATGTGTGGTTTGCCATCTATTGCTAACACAGATCTTACCTTTAGCATTCTATTTGCTCTAAATGCTGGGTTAAATCCAAAGAAGATATATAAAACTTCAAATGGCAATACTGATATCACATCAAGCTGTTGAAGAGCAGAGAGAGAGATTTCAAAATAATCATAATGCATTTACTTGCTGTCAAAAACCTACTTAGATTGAATCATGATTGAGTATAAAATTGAACAGTCAGCATGCAATGCCCATAACTTCCAAAGTACTAGCAGGCAAGATTATCTCTGAAAACACCAAGAGCTTTGCTTTGCCCTACTTTTAAGTCCGTTGTGTCTGATATTTTCTTCTGTTTCATAGGGATTATTAACAGTATCTCAGATATTTGACTATTAATACATTCTGTTATTTCAATTATGATTCTGACAAGATTTAAATGGTAGGCATGTGGCTGGTAAATGGGGGTGCAAAAAGCACTTCATAGGCACTTCTACAGCTTTTAAGGTCAGGCTGCCTAAAGCAATCTGGGGGATCACAGTGAATTAGACTCCTTGATTGCAACTGGCAAAATTCATGTGTTTCATACAAAAGATTCATCAATGAATCATAGGAACTTAAAAATATATATGTATAGATGTTGGTTATTGTTATATGTGGATGCTTCTACTTCCCATATCAACAATTGTATGATAACTTATCTGCTTACTCTATTCTTTCCACTAACACTGTGCAAAGAAGGAATGCTGTGGGAAACTTGGCTTTGCCTAAAGATTTGTGTCTTGAGATGCTTTCCTCTGTTACTGATAACATTTGGGAATACGAGAGAAACATGGAACTGCGGGCTTCATCTCACTGTAATCAGAAATTTCTCTGCCCTGAGAGATGCAACTCACTTTGGCAGCAACACTGCCCTTTAATTCCATGCAAGGAAGATACAGTTAATACCAGAACTCTGTGAAAAAAGGAAACCAAGCCAAAAGCTTGATTGAGGACAAACAGCCTTCTATGGCTTCTCTCCCTCTCTCAGACACATGTCTAAGAGGAGGCAAAGATTAGTCAGAAGTGCTTTAATACCAGTAACTGTTAATTGGTACTTAAATCATTTGACTAATTCCCAGTTTATGTCTACATCTTGCATGTAGTGAGAACACTCACCTTCCATTGGTTTCCGTAGAAATCAAGAGCACTAAACATATTTCAAGAGTGAACCTAAAATAAAACTGTACATATCCATTTCATTCATTTGAGTTTAGTTTGACTCCCTTCGGCTAATTTTGCTCTAAAGTGTTTATTTGGGATTTATATCCTGAAAGCACTTTTGGATAGCTTACCTTCAGGCATATAGATAGTGCAATCTACCAATCACTGAGACAAATTTTAGCTCTGAAACAAGACAGGTGCAAAAGTATATACAGAAGAGAGAGCAAAAAATGTATTTTCAGAGATGCAGGCTCAGTGTCACAGAACTGCATGTGTATCAGGAATTCAACAGACTACCTTCCCTCTGCTGGTAAATCCAATATTTTGGGAAAACAAACAAACAAACAAACAAAAACCACAACAATTATTCTAAAAAAAAATATAATTTTTTTCTTTTGATTTTAGAAAGCACTATGGGCATCAAAAACGTTGCTTCAAGTTTTTATTTGCTTATGCGAGCAATGGCATATTCACTAACATTAGGTACTTCACAGAGTTCACTGAATAGAGTTATCATCTAGTTAAAACTTTTAATTGTGTCTAATGAACCCCTGGCAAACTATGCTGTTGTCTTTCAGTTTGTATGGGGATGACCTTGCACAAATTCATCCAAAATCAGAATTTTATTAATTTTATTTTTTTTTTCAATTATTATTATTTAGTATTATTTAGAATTGCATTTATAATTATTATGTTTTAGAAGCTACAGTGTGACACTAGTAACACAGGACCTACTTACCCGAAACTTCATAGAGCTGTGGTAGAATTTCTTCATTTCCACTTTGTCTGACTACAGTGAGGATGAAAGGAGAAAAAGGGATAGTCAAGAACAGCATGCAAAGAATGAGCTCTGATAATAAGGATGATAGCATTTATATTAACAGTGGTTTAAAAGTATGAATGGTGAAATATCTGTAGGAAGAAGTAGTATTTTTATTAGACCAATTTACCTTAGACCATATTTTATTAGACCTGCTTGAAAAAATCAGGTCCAGGGTTTATCTGTTTTTTATCCAAGTCGAGCTATTGGTCTAACAAAATATGCTATATTTTCATACAAACCTTCCCTCTCGAGGTCTTGGTACTGGCTGATCCTTGACCTAACACCCTTCAATTTGGGAGCCAAATGCTCCTTTTGACTTTAATGGTTCCAACAGAATGTTTCTGGTGGTGCTGTACAAAACTAACTCCTTGAAAGCTGGCATTAACTTGCTAACATTATTAGCATAATAATAATCAACGCTGCATTCATTAGTAATGATTAGCTATTTATTTTTAAATTGCTCTCCATAGGAACTGATGCTAGAACCTTAATAAGAAAGGCTAATCACAAGTATCTAAAGAAATGTATCTATTATTATACTTACTGAATTTATAGCAGGGACACTTTAAAAATAGCCTTAAAATCTTAAGGACTTTTCACTATTATCATTTTAAGCATTAAACTCAATGCAAGAGATCAGGTGGTAGATGATTTCTTCACCCACTAAAATCTTTGAATTGTACAAACAGTTTCAAGGGAAATAAAAGGTAAGCTTCCTACATTAAATTTTTAACCTTGTTCATAAAACTTGAGTTTTCTAGGATTTCAGCAAGATTACCGTTTTTTTTTTTTTGACTGGCTAGGCATAGAAAAATACATTACACTGCACTGCATTTAATATCTATCCAAACTATATTTACACAGTTCTATCTGAGATTCCTCTGTAAAGGTATTAGTAATATCTTGGATGTGTAAAATTCTACATAAAAGCACTGAACTAAAGCTAGTTCCAAATTACATTTGAGGATATATAATTTTGAATTTTCAGTCTGTTGGGCACAATAATGTCACGCTGAAGTTACCTAAACTCTTTTTTTTTTTTTTCACATTAGGTTTTCTTCTCTAAGAACTTAAAGAGTCAAAAGCAGGGAAGATTTTAAAGAAAAGGGCATGTTCTATATGTCCTTTTCATATGTTAAGGGCAAGACTTTACCTTTTTACAGGCACTTGCTTACAGTTTTATTTTGTGCTGTTCTCTAAAAATATAACATAAAACAGTAGCAAAAAGCAAAATTGTATATATATACACATTATGTGTATATATATATACACACACACACTATATATATATATCATATATATCATATATATATATATATATATATATATATGACAGAATCACAGAATTGTCTAGGTTGGAAGAGACCTCAAGATCATCAAGTCCAACCTCTGACCTAACACTAACAAGTGCTCCACTAAACCATATCACTATGTTCAACATCTAAATGTCTTTTAAAGACCTCCAGGGATGGTGACTCCACCACTTCCCTGGGCAGCCCATTCCAATGCCTCACAACCCTCTCAGTAAAGAAGTTCTTCCTAATATCCAACCTAAAACACACCTGGCACAACTTTAGCCCATTTCCCCTCGTCCTGTCACCAGGCACATGGGAGAATAGACCAACCCCCACCTTGCTACAGCAATATATATATATATGTACATATATATATATACAGCCCCAGGAAAAACAAACTAACAAAAAAACAAAAAACACAAAACACCACTAACAAAGAACAAACAAAGGAAAACACACACACAAATAAAATGTTTCTTAAAATTTAAATTGAAATTTGAAAATTTCAAAATTGAAATTTTGAAATTACTGGGATTTGTTCTGATTTAGGCAAAAAATTATAACCTCACAATCTGTAACAAAGTGCTTATATTCTGTCCATACGTAGCAGAATGTGCACTGTCTTCAACTATGATTCCTGCACAATGTGAATGGAAAGTGGAAAGTTTCACACAAACATACAAATGCATACATACACATATGAGTACATAGTCATATAATCACTGGTTCCAGGGAAGCTGCACCAATTTACTCCTGGTAAGAAAGAGTTTTATGCCTGTTCTGGCTGCTTGTATCTGTTGTTTTCTAACCTGCTTTTCTCTTTTTAGTTTTTTTTGTACGTAGAATTCACTTGTCCAGAATGTAGGCAATAGATATGTTTCCTTCTTCCAAAACAGGATAATAGTAGGTCAATGAAGAAGAATATAGGTATACTTTGATAAATAAAATGTTGTGTAGATTTGACATAGTAGGATATGTGTATCAGCAATTTCTATAAACACATACCCACTATTTGTGGAAATCGTACTTCCAACACTTACTATTATATCTCCACCTTTTAAAAATTGCACTCGGGGCTGGAAAACCAGCAGGTCACACAGGTAGCAGATATCACAGATGATGTCTATGGCAACCCAATATATCGTATTACTTGGGGTTTGATATGGAAAGACAAAGCGAAGGGGGATAAACCAGCAATTCCAGTTATAGGCCAGTGTCACAAGCATGAGCCATGCTACATAACGTCGATCTGAAAGACAAAATAATGAATTTCCAGGCATGAAATTAAAATCTTTTTTCATTCTTTTAGATATACTTATTCTAGTGCGGCCTCTGGGAACCTTTCTTCCCAGAGCAACCTCTCATTCTCCCTTTTTCAGTAACACAATCTCATAAAAGTCACACAGGTTGAAAATAGGAATCACGCAATGAATAAGCAAAAGGGAAAAAGAAAAGTTTATGAAAGCATACAGGATTTAACGTATCTGAAAAAGCTCAAAATGTTTTGTTGATGCATAGTGTAACTGACAGAATAATTATTTTGCCTTAATGAATGGGAAAAATTCTCGATCAAGAGTCATCAGGTTTAATTGTGGTTGTTTTATATATCAGCTTCATGACACTTAACAAAATCACACTGTCATAGTCTTCCTACTGTTGTCAGTTTTCATGGCTTTTTCCTGTTTGGAATGTAAGTTCTTGAGGGCTGGATCTATGTATCCCTCTGAACTGTAAACAGGAACGTGGATCTTGCTGTGACTTGTAGTTATCATATACTACTGAGTCACTTCAGCATGCCTTTACTCCATTCTATTGCACAGTTTTAATTTACCTGTGTATGAGTCTATGCTGTCTGGTAGTTGTAGATAGGTCATGTATTTTTTCAGTGGTGGTTTTTTGAATTTACAGCAGAGCATATCACAGTAGTGATCCTCCTCTGGCTTTGCTTCTGCTTCCTCTTTCTTTTCTTCCTTTTTTTCATCTTTTGGTGGGGGCGGAGGCTTCTTTTTTGATGGTGCTAGTGAAAATAGAATATCACAACAAGTGACCTTTTAACAGTCGTTTAATTACTACACCCTCTATTAACATATACAAGAACTTCATTGTATTAAAAACTCTTCTAAAATCATTTGGGAGTGACTAAAGCTACAATTCATTACACTATTGAGTGTATTAAAAAACAGGTTGGAATTAAATAACCGCTGATATAATCATGCACACCTGCTATCACAAACAGGGCACTTCATGTTAAAGAGTGCAATATATGTTACTGTATTTCCTTGGTGCCCACAACCAATGCCATAAAACACTGATAAGAAAAAAAAAGGTAATTCATAATTCATCATTCATTAATTCACCTGGGCTTTTCTCTGAACATGATTGTTGCAACTAATGCATAGTTAGGATGGAGATAAGAAAAGATGTCTGTGCCATGGGCTGATCACTCCCCTCACCTAAGATCCGATATGCAAGATGCAGTAGGTGAAACTAATGGGAAGCCTATGGTTTTCTACATTTATATGCTTATGAAGCCTTTGAGCCCTGTTCTTCCATCTTTATCTTGGATAACTTTTTGTCCCATTAATTCTGGTGGCTTTACCTCTGAATAGGATACACAGTCTTAGCAGCAAATTGATGAAATGGAACTATGGTAATTTGAGAAATGATTGTAAGTTTTACAAATAGGACAAAAGAGGTAAATGAGCAAAGTATTATTAAAAAAAAAAAAAAAGGAATTACTTTATTAGCTGGTACAGTTTATAAGATGTCAAGCTCTGTTTTTTTCTATTTTATTAAAAAATGGCTAAACACTAAACAGCTTCTCTAAATGGCAGAATATCAAATCACCACACTCAATTCTTTGTGAAAAAGAAATGAAGTAAAACTTTCCTATAAAGAGTAACAACATTGTATTTGTTTGATGTTTCATATTTTATCAAAAGTCAATATTTAATGAATTTCAGATGAGTTTGCTCTACTTGAAACACACACATAGAGTCCTCAGTGTGTCTGGAAGTTTGCTGCCATGGCTAAAATTTTATTTACTTTTACATAGCAGATCTAATCTCAGATTGACCTATATTTACTTGTAAGATAGATATGTTTCCTCATATGTTTCAGATTCATCCCAATGAATAAAGGTATCTAGGATTTAATTTAAAGTATCTAAAACTGCTTGACAGACATGTTTCTAGACTTGATTGCCCAAGATTTTCCCCATAGATGTTTCAGTGATGGGGTTTAAAGGGATTTTGTACCTAAGGACCAGGCTTACTGTAAACTATTACAGGTGGCTTGACTCCAGTGGGCACAAAGTGATTCATTTCAATGGGTAAACATGTGAAGTTTTCTATACTTACCAAAAAATGTTATCACAGCATTTTCTTTTCCCACAAAATAATCTTCATCTTTAAACTCAACTGATACACAGCTATTTCATATATTCTAGAGTCACTTACAAGCTGTAGGACTGCCTTCAGGGGAGGACAGCACAGGGTCTTTCAGCTTTTCCTTATAGACTGTGGCCCTTTCCCGCATTTTTCTGACAATCTCTTGAAGCTGGGCATCAGCATACTCATTTGTTTGGAATCCTTGAGGTGTTGTCTTCTGTGTGCTAATTAAAACAAAAGGAGATGTTGATGTAGTGGAAAGCTATGGAAGAAACAGTGCTAATTCTACAATATAAGCAGAATTCAAACATTAAGACTGGATCTTTATTGGCCACAATGTTTATTCATATCATTTAATTCACTGTAAGTGGACACATGAGGTAACTGCTGTTGCTTCCAGCTTGTGTCAATCGATATTGCTGGCTGAATTCAGGAATCTACATTATATTTCAGGCAGAGGAGGTCAGGGTGCACCATGCTCTGTATAGCCTTCTACAGGAATGGCTTCCCACCACTACTTTTCACCAAGTTCTGCTTTGACTATGTAAGGCCTAGAGCTTATCCTACATATTCGCTAAGATACAAAGCATGTTCTTCCCATCTGTGAAGTAAAAAGAAGTCATTATTATGTGGTAATATCCAGATGTTGACAGGATGTAACTGAGTTATATTAAAAAGACGCATATGGTGGTCCAGGTGGAGAGATTATGTTTACTTCATGCTCGTAATCTTTGGAAAACTGATTTCATCTACGATTTTTTATGTGTTTTAGCTACTAGGAAATAATAAAAAAATACATACTTTTTACCTAGTGGGAACAAACCAGTGGTGTTCTTGCTAAAGTTTCTCCAGTCACCACTAAGGTCTGCCCCCCCACTGTGTGTTTACTCAGGCTCAGAGCAACATGGAGCTGATGTTCCAGCTTTAAGCATTTCTTCAGACTTAAAGACATTTGATTTTCAAATACCCGCACTCTCGCATTGTGCACAGAGACTTATGGCTTTAACAGGATCTATGCATACTGCTCAGTCAATTAGAATATCTAGCTGAGACTGTTCCTTGATCAACTCCTTTAGGCTTATTCTTACTTGAAATTTCATCCTTAGTTACTTGTTAGAGTCTGACTAGGCAAACTGGGGACATTTTGGAGTGCCAAGCAGTTGGGCCATGCATTTGGACTTACTCTGTGTGGAGACCAGGATATGGATATTGCTGTGTATCCTAGACTGAACACTTCGCAACTGGTGTCTCACCCTGGTGGCACAGCCAGCCAGAGAGAGTTATTACAGGTAGGTGCAGGGCAGCTGGTGGCCTACTCCCATGCTGGTCACGACTGCTGTTGTCACAACTGCTGTTTGGCACAATCCACCTGTGCCTGATACAGGGAGTACAGCAGAGTAGTGCTCTTTAAGGGTTTTTCAGTTCTGTACCAAATACCGGATGGGGCTGTTACAGAAAGAGAAGCAGCAGGGCAAGAGTGAAGCACGCCTGAAATTTCCCATTTCTGGAGAAGATCTTCCCAAAGGTAAGTACAAGAAAAGTGGTACAACAGCATATTGGGTAGGGAAGAAGTGAAAAATACTGCAGAGGGATCTTTGAATAAACACTCTGTCTCCTCAAGTCTTAAACTGACTTTTATGTTTCTAACAGGAGGAGCTGCAACTAAAAAAGGAGTGTGTCAGGGTTTTCTGAGAATCACAGTTTTCTGGAGACACACCACATATCACATTGCCCAGGGACGTATAATTTAAGGATGTGAAAATGCTTCTCCAATAAAACATTGGATAAAATGGAGACATGTCATTAAAAACAGAGAAAGCAGAAGTCTGAAGTGTATGTTTATCATTCTTCTAATTTAAGTCTTCTGTAGTTTCTATTTCTTAAAACTCCCCAGACAGGAGATTAATCAAACTATTCTGATATACTTTGTAATCTCATCACAGTTTATTTTATGTCACATATTCCCTTTGCTCCAGCCATCTGCAGTGTATTGAAATTCTTTCTTATTTTGAGCTAACATGTCACAATTGGTTTTTCAGCTTTATGCAAAGAATTTAAAATAATTCTTACTCTTTTCTGTTGCTGTATTTGCTCAAGGCATTAGCTATTTTATAAAAAAAATACACTTATCAGAAATGTCATAAGAAAAGCCCCTGCTATCTGCTTTAGAGGGATAAGCCAAAAGTTGTGTGGGATTTCTTCTATTCCACAGCCTCTCCCAAACAAGATAAAGTCTTCTCTATCATAAATTTGGTGCTTTATTGCTGCAGTGTAGGAATCATGTTGTTATTTGGTACTGATTGGAAGCTATATGAATCTGTTTAATGTTATTTGCCCTGCAGTTGATAAGAAATTGATTTTCTTTGCCCCACTTCTCATTTGGTTTGCATGAACTCCTCCTCTGTTACTTTCTAGTGAAGACATGCTTAAATTTTCTATGGTTAATATAACAGGAAAAGGGTACTTGTTGAACACAGCTAATTTGAAGATATGTTTTGTACGTGTACTTCACGTGGAAGTGCACTTTAAATTGCCTTGGCTAAGGAAGCCCTTTCAAACTGCACCTCTCACAATAGGTGGTGCTTTGCCATGAATATGTGACACCAGTGCTATGCAGCTGCCTTTCGCTGCATGCTACAATCTGGTGGAAATCAGGGCCTGGCTCAGCACCTCCTACTGGGCCTGAGATCATTACTCAAGATTTGTGGTCCTTTCCTCTCTCTCAATCTCGATCTCTCTCTCTCTCTCTTTTTTTTTTTTTTTTTGGCAGATGTTTCTTTCGCTATGTGTGTGCTCTTTCATGTGTAAATCTTTTAATAACTATATTAATAGACATATTTTTTAAAATTAATATACATAAGCACATAGCTGCTGGCAGAACATATATGAGAAGCCAGCAGAAACAAGAGCAGTGGGTAAGCAACCCTGATAAGGTCATTTGCTGCTTTGAAGACACCACATTTAAAGAGAGTAATTGGTACCTCACACTACATTACAGTATTTTCTCGTTCTGGTTCACTGCTCCCCAGACTTTAGGATCTTGTGCTTGTGGGAAGGGCTACTCTAACTTATGTTTTTACCATGCTCTGTTAAGGAGATAATGCCTCATTTGAATATGTAATTATGTTACTACAGACTGTGTTGATTTCACTTTCTGGCTTTATTCTCTGTATGAAAGTTCTCACTGGGTGATCAGACTTGTGGGTATTGCTCATTTCCTGGTTTGCCTCTTCCTGTGTGTCACATTGCTGAATAGTTTGTGGCATGCAGGGGCAGATCTGCACATTCAGAGGTAAATCTCCCTTACAGGCACACTGCTTAGCTGGGCAGAAAGATACTTCCTCCCTGGTTTTCTGCTAAGTGCAAGGTTTTGTCTCTAAGCTGATGTATTATTCTTTAAGCAAATTTATCTCTGATCTTTATACAATATGTTACAATAGTAGTAGGCCTACACTTGTAACACCGTACAGTCCTTTACAGAGTGGAAATATTTATACTCTGCAGTAATAACTTCACATGGTCCAGTAAATGAAAGAGTCAGGACCACAACTCATGTACTAGGCATGTAGTTTTGTTAATACTTCAAACATACTTTGCCTAGCAATAGCAGTGTATGTAACAAAATTGCAACAATAATGCATATTTTTATCTTCTTAACTTGTAGGTTTAACTTAACTTAATTCTCCCCAGGCCAAGAGAAAAGATTTAGACACCTGTAACACAGCAGAAGAAAAAGGTCTTGAAAGAACAGGCTATGGAAATACTACGTTGAGTGTACTAATGTATGGAACATCTGTTAAGTACTGCGGCTTTGAAGCTTTCTGTGTTGAGTTCAAACAAAACAGGAATCAAGAAATGTTATGGGTGATTTCAGAATAAAGCATGTTAAACCTTTTCTAATTTGAAATCCAGAGTTTCTTTCCTGCTTTCTGGCCATAAACACCAAATACTGAGTTCAACTTCCTCTTTTATCTACCAGGTCACCCCCAAGAAAAAGTATTTCAAAAATGCATGCTGTTGCCTAAAAAAAAATCCATACTGCTTTTTGCTGAGTTCAGTTATAACCCTTCTTTTTGCAGCATTTAAGAAAATCTATCCTACCTACTAGGGAATATAATTCTTGACCTTGCAATAGAACTTTTAGTGTTTTCATTGAGCATCAATATATCTAAACCAGTGTCTTAAATAAATAATTTCTTGTCTTGAATAAATTATCTAGAACATCTAATCCAGATGACCAATTTTCAAAAGGATATAAAAAATGCATAGCTATGCAAATGTCCACAAAACACGATATTATAGCTGAGAAATATTTCAGTGTGATAGAAAAACGTAGTTCTAGGTGTCATGAAAAGTATTGATTCAAAGACATTTTCAATATGCCCTGACAATTCCAGTGTGGGTAGAGTTACAGGGACCAGAACCCAATATCCTTTGCCACTTCCCAAGCTAACATCCTAGACGATTAAGAAACCTCATGGCTTTGTGTAAGAGAAAAATTGTGTTAATCATCTCCTTGGTCCAGGAAAAGGAGTAATCAGAAAAACTAACTATTCTCTTTTGGCTTTCTTTATAAGCAATAGAAAGCTTCTCTGAGGAGAGGTTCAGAATAACTAAGGTAGGTTTCTGCTCGCAATTGCTTTTGAAAAGAACCTATCCTTCTGCTTTACCTGCACAGGAATCCTATGGAGATTTAGGAGTCACCTTTAATTTTTCTTTAATGACTTCTTTGGTGCAAAATGTAGTGGTATGCTAGTGATGTTTGACAGTACATTGAATTGGTACGTTTACAAAATAGGACTGATTTCTGTACCAGACAAATTGAACTATTTAGACTGAGTAATAGAAATGAGAGCAAATCTAATGCTACGTAATGAAGACTTTCACTTAAAATAATTGTAAGAATTTATTTTGTAAGTGTTGGAATCATTAATTTCAAATGGCAAAGGGAGAAATTTCCAAGTGTTTCAGTCAACAGCAGGGTGCCTATGGAGCCACATTCTAATTTGGCTATGAAAAACACTGCTAGAAATAAAACCTTAAAATGCAGTTAGCATATTGCCTGTGAAGGAAGCGTTAATATTGACGTATAAACACATGGTGATAATTATTCTGACCATCCAGACTCAGAAGGTGAATTCACATAGGAAAATCTAGTATCATAGAATGATCAAGGCTCATGAGAACCTGTCTTATAAAGTAACAACAAAACAAACTGAGAGGCAGTAAGATCATTGTCTATAATTTCAAATTTTGTTGGAGAACCAGGCAGGGAGAAGAAGTGTTTGAGTTGAAGAACAGTATTGTAACAGGAATAAATATGTAGAGAAACACTGTGAATTAGTATGAAAGTTTCTAAGCCTGTAAAGACTGGGACAGCCTTGTGTTCTAGACGGCCTTCTAATATTCTAGGATGCGAGGAAATGGCCACAGTTTGTACTGGGGGAGGCTAAGATTGGATAGCAGGAAGAATGGAAACCCATGGAAAGGCTCTGAGGAACCTGCTTTGGAGGGGGATTGGACCTGATGATCTTTTGAGGTCCCTTCCAACCCCTACAGTTCTGTGATTCTGTGATTCTGTTTTCAAGCAGTGGAACTGGCTGCCCATATAGTATTTTACAGTTCTGAAACAAACCGTTGACACTTCAGATCATTTCAAAAGTTCAATTAACCATTTCAAAAAGCTATTAGATCAATTTCAGTTTCCTGTAGCAATCTTAAAACCTGTACCTTACTGCGCCCCATCATCTCTTTTTTGTTGTTTTTTTTTGAGGGAAAAAAATGTTTGAGAGACAACAAACTTTAGTGACCCAAGAGATCATGTGTTTCCCTGTTTGCTGCATGTTTTGAGATATTGACAGTATATTAACTTTTCTTTGCACTAAGAAAGGATAAAAATACATTTTATTTTCATTCTTTTTTAGGATTGTGTTGTGCTTCACAATACAATTTGAATTCAAACTAATGTTACTTTTCTCCTAATATCTATTTTCTTATATATTTGATTAATTTAAAGTGATATAATATCAGGGTTAGTAGTTTTGACTACATATAAATGCAAGAATAAGCCATAAGCATCAATAAGCTTCATGTGGACTCTGTAAATAAATTTACCCATTGGAATTGATGTCTTTCTATTACCTCAGTCTCTTTGTACTGAAATTATTCTTGTTTTGGCCCTAAGGAAGTGTTTTGAAACAAAACATGAAGACAATTCATTTTGCATATCTCATGTTTTATTCTTATAGTAAAATGGATATAGAAGCAACAACGCTCAAGTAAGCTGCTGTATTTCTGAGTTATCCGCTGGCATTGGACTCAGAACAAACTTCCCGATGTAGCGCAGACTGAAATCTAATCATCTGGGCTGCATGAGATTCCTCCTGTTTAGTTCAAAGGTTTGTCACAGCAGCTTCTTTGACAATCCTCTTAGTTATTCAATCACATCAGGCTGTGAATCCTCTAATCTTCTTTGCAGAATTCTCTAAGGAGAAGTCTGTCTCAATACTGAACACATGGAACTCTGACTGAGGTACCAGATTAAAATGTGAATAAGATTTTATTTTAATTAGCAATTTTGCAGTATGATCTATGCAAAAGAAAGTAGGGTGAATGTTGAAAGTACCAATTAACTTTTAAAAATCACCTTTCTTTAATGTCACTGGTGATATAAAATTGTTTAATTGCACTGGATATTTGCCATGATGTAAAAAATAAAGGCAGCATCATTTCTGACACTAATAGCTCTAGAACAAAAGTATAACATTCTAAGAAAGAACCATATGGGAATAAATGAGACTGTTGTGCTGTTGGGGCTTTCTTATTTGTAAGTGATTAAATCTCGTCTGGGACATTTGCCTCTTACCAGGAATTTCTGAAGATATTTTTTAGCATATAAATGAAAGTGCTGTACAGAGTTCATTAGCACAGCACAAATCCATCTTCAAACTTTCTATTCTTCTATTTTTAATAATAACCAGGGAATAAAATCTAGAATAAAAACACTGTGATATTTTACATAGTGAATTTGTTAAAAAGTTGCAACAAAATATTCCAAATGAAAAATTTCACTTTCATTGATGCTTTGATGTCTCATCTGAATTTCTGAATTCATTCAAATCCTAAAAAAAAAAAAAAAAGGAAAACAACACCCAAGTGACATTTTGAGACTTGAAACTTTGAGACAGCCTATAATCTTACTTCCCTTTCCCACAGCTCAAAACAAGATGAAGCACACCTATGCCATTCCTTACACATTCTTGTTTAACCTTTTTTAAAAAATATGTCTAGTGATGGCTATTCCATAATTTTCCTAAAGAATTTATTCCAGTGCTTAACTAGCTTCACTGACAATTTTTTTTCTTAACATAAATCTCTTTTGGTACAATTTGCCCTATGAATATAGGATAAGAAGTATAGTTCCTTCTTTTTTATTTTATTTGTTTGAACAATATTATTTTCTATTTCTGTTATTATTCCTATTATTATTATTATTTGCAAGGGAAAAAGATTGGGAGAAAGGTCACTCATAGTGTGGCTAAGAATATTAGTTAATTTTTCTAGCCCTCTTCACCTAGAATAATTCATTGTTCCAAATGCCCATTTTAGAGTTTACAGATTCCTGGCCCCAAGAGCTTCTTTTACAGAGCATACAAATACTATTTATCATACTCACTGGTGGAGGTGATTATTCAATGCACAGAGAGGTATGAGTACCTGAATAAAAATCTCTTAACCAAAATATACTTCAATAAGCTTTAATTCAACTAGAAAAGGTAAAAATAAAATTGAAAAAAATAGTGGCATAGATTCAGCTTGCATGGAAGCTCTAGTATGTTGGGAACTCTGGCAGTTAATTGCATGATTGCAGGGAAATTAGTCACTGTTGGGAATTCTGGCAGACTTTCACAAGATGCTGAAGTTTGTGCCACATACTTTGCCACATACAATTTTTGCCTATGCTCATTATATAAAATCTGCTTGGTGCAACCAACTTCATTGCAATTCTGCCTTCAATGATGGTAAACCATGATTCATCCATCTGTGCAGGAATTCATGCCATGCTCCCAGTATCAGTAAGAAAGTTCATGAGAGACAGAAACCAATCCTCTGAGATGACGTTCAATTATCTCTAAGGCCATTGTTTCTCTTTCTGAAGCATCATTCATCCAGGACACAAAATAAGGCTGGTCTGCCAGACTCCTTAAACTTCTCATCTGATCCTACTATCTTTACCTCTCTGTTTCCTCTGTTCTCTCATGCTGCACAACATGCAATGTTTTCATCTTTGGTGCAATTATATTACACACAGTAGTGCACCTGTTGCAATGCTTGTTGCTTTTCTCAATTATCCAAAGATGATTGGATCAATTTCTCAAAGATAATTGAGAAATAAATAGATAGATAAATAGAACCATAGATAATTTGAAATAAATTACCATTCCTTCCTTCCTTCCTTCCTTCCTTCCTTCCTTCCTTCCTTCCTTCCTTCCTTCCTTCCTTCCTTCCTTCCTTCCTTCCTTCCTTCCTTCCTTCCTTCCTTCCCAAATAACAACAACAAAACCCACCAAAACAACAACAAAAACAAACCTTTTTTAAGATCAACAAAGGATTTACACAAAATACTTTTAATTAAGTAAGTAAATCAGTGGCAAAGTGACAAACCATACCCTTGTTTTCCTATGTATTCTAAACAAAGTTCTTCCATTTATGCTTTCAGAAGTAGGTATATATGAGTATTATGAATATATAATATAAAATAATGCAAAGGAAAAAAAAAAGAAACAACAACAAAAAAACATTTCAGCCTGCATAATGACATTCCAGTCTTTTTGCATGCTTCATTCTGTCTTCAAGGAAAACATTCTGAATTCATTACCTTTTCAACTTCAGGCTACCTACTTGAGTGTCCTGCAGAGCAAATGGCATTAAATAGCATGGGCAACTGCATCCTGCAGAACAGAATTTAAAGGCTGTGGGAAAATACATCTCAGCTATGATTACAACAAGTTTAATCCATTTAGATACAGGCAGCACACCATCACCTTTCTATTTAATTTGCAGGTTCTCTTATTTAGCCATTGCAGAAATTCAAATCCAGGCACTAAAAGTGATGAGCTCTGACAGACCTAAGCAGAAGGAATATAAGTTTTAAGAAAAGTATTTTGATTTCGCAAAATGTTTTGGATCTGTTCCATCTGTTTACAATTTTATGTACTGCAGTGTTTAGCTGAAAACAGCTAGAGAAAGGCAGGTCTCTTTAGAAGATATGTTTGTGACTGTAAACTGGGATTAAACTGGAATTTCAAAAGAGGGATTTTTCAGAAGTGCTCAGCATTTACCTTGTTTTACTTTCTTTCAAGTCAATTAGAATTTAGTACCGTTAAGTATCATCTTTTTGGGTCCTTGGTAAAGTAAACAATGATTTCTGGAGACTGCAGAGGGTTGATACTAGATCTGTTTCACCAAGGTGCTGAGATTTTGTTCAATTGATAGGACATCATTTCTCTAGGATACGTACATGTATGCTCAGTGAATTGATGTGTAGCAACTAGTGGATGGCAAGCACTAATAAGCACAGTAATTTTCTTGGTTGAGGTAATTGAGCTAAATGAAGTACATTACTCACTAAGAACAGGATAGCAGCAGGAGTTCTCTTTATTAACCTGGCTATGCACCACATAGCAAATTGCCTCTTAATCTCTGTTTATTTTGTTATCTTTTTTTTTTTTTTTTTGCTATTAGCCAAATTAGAGAGGAAAAAAAATCTCTTTTATGGGCTTTAGAAAGGCTGGTATAACCTACTAGGTAATGGGATGTGGCTATGAAAAAGACAAAATACGAATGTAATTCAGTCTTCCCAAGCCACCTGCCCTCATATGAGTTTGCAAAGCAGGAGCTCTCCTTTTTGGAAAATGTTGAATGCTGGGTTTCTGAATTTGCAAAAGCAGAATCAGAACAGTATGTGTGCTATGTGGGAATGTTAAACACATTTTATTTAATTGCTATGTATATATATTTATTTAAATTCATTTAGTGCATTTTCTTCAAATATTCTTTGCTAATAGTGCTTAGATGCTGAAGGTAGCATATCAGATAAAAATGTTTCTTCCTCTCTGAACATAATCCAGAATGTGTAAGATGTTGACGTGAACTATGAAAGCATCTGAAGTCTTGGCTATCCACTGTATTTTTTTATTCGTGTACTATTGGATATGTAGCCTGCAAATATTGACTGTCATTTTACGCAGCATTTTACAGAGCAGGTTTCATGATCCTTGACTGGGATTTCAGCGTACTGTATAGTATAAATAGTACAATGTAATCATCTTGGTAATCTGGGAAGATGAAACACTCTTACAACTTTAGCCAGGTTTATAGGCTTTTCAAAGACACAGAAGATTGAGGAGGTCATAGAAGGTCTTTATATCCCTCCATTTTCTCCGATCTATGCTCTCAGATGCTTTGTGTGCCATTCTTCCATCCTCAACCTTTTCTAGGCTGCTGCAACTTCTTTGTTCCAAACCTTTATGCCAGGCATCCACTTCTACTTCTTCCTTAGGCATCTGTCTCCCCTCTTCTTACATGCCAAAACCCTTTACACATTTTTCTTCATCAAGTATTACATGCCACAGGCTTTGTGTTGGTTCCACCCTTCAGGGTAGGGTGATACCAACTTCTCACATTTGTCCAGTGTCAGCTTTGTGACATCTTAATCATGTCTTTTCAAAGATTTTTGTTAGATTTTGTGTTCTAAACAGAACCTTCACGAAGCACATTATGGTGTTTTCTCTTGTGTATCCCTCTGCCTGCAGAACAAGGTGGTCTGGAGATCTTAGGTTTTATTTTTATTTATCTATTATTATTATCATGATCATGATCATGATCATGATCATTATCATTATCATTATCATTATCATTATTTGAGTGAATTCTAGGTTCACTCAGTAGACTTGCTTTAAGTCAGTAAAGTTTTTGTACTGGTACCTAAAGCATTCCTTCAGCTTTGTGTCTGATGAGGTACGTTCCTGGGGTTATCTCACTGCAGAGAAATAACTTTGCTAATGCTTCTTTCAACATTTGAAAAGTTTTTGTACAGTTTAAGACCAAAGAAACCATCAGATTTTCTAGTCTGTTCTATTTACCAGAGCCTATTGTTCTCAGGGTCTCAGACTCATGAAACACTTGTCAAGTTTTCATGCAACCACTTGGCAGTGACTGAATCTTGCTGCTCCCTGAGGAGGTCCCACATTTGCTTAAGTGCTATGAAGTATCTCACCTGAAATACTTGCACTGCATTTCAAAAAATTGTGTGATTGTGTACGTGCATGCATATTTTTATGAACCCTCTCCAAGAGAAAGACATCTTGATGTATTGTGAAGTCTGAAATGATGTTCTATGCTAGTTCCATGTTAATAAGATGCCACTGTTTTCTATTAGAGTGCAAATTAGGTTCTAAGTGCCGTTCTGTTCCCTCATTTCTTGCTGTGAAGAGACAGCATACTCTTAGCCCTCCCTCTCAGAGATTATTATTGCTCAGCAAATAGCTGTTCATGGAAATAGCTTATTGTTCTGTTGTGTTATCATTAAAGACGGAGGGAAGAAACAGTACATTGGCAGACAAGACAGACCTGTGTGGAATCCTATCTAAGCCATTGTGAAACACACATTGAAAGTTTCAGTCACTGTTGCAATTCAGCACCTTGGCACATTAGCTGTTCATGTGTATCTTCTCTTTCAGATGTGACGTTCACATGGCTGTAGGCAAACCACAGCTATATCTGTCCATTGCAGTGTACTTTTATATTTGAAAAATGAGTACATGTTGAGAAGGAAAGCCATTTTTTTTTTCTTGTAGACAATTTCTGTGGGAGCTTTCAGTAATAAATGCTGTCTTTTTCAAAGCCATCGTTCACTTAGTAAGAGAAATAGCTGGTTTGTTCTTTCAGAGGAGGTTCAAAAAATATTTCCTTATTAATAGATAACACGGGCTGTGTTGCATCATGAGTAAAAAGCTACTCTGATGCAAATGAACTGGAAAGAGGACACATCTGGTGCACAACCCTACAAACATACATGTACGTATTCCTACTTAATTCTGTTTGCAGATATGTTAATTACACTAGTATAAATGTTCATATAGTAATATTATCTGAACCTAAGATTTTAAAATTTGAAGTCCTTCTGTGGAAGTTGATTGCCTCCACCTGAAATTCTGTATGGAGGGACACAGGCCTGATCTAAATGGAAAATGTGGTGTTTTGAACATGAAAACTGCCTTTTCTCTTCCCTAATCTATGTATCTGAGTTTGTACAGATACATTTAAAAAATTAACAGTTGCAGTAAATGAGAATAATGTGAAACCTTTTCTATTAACATAATTTCCATGAAAATTGAGGTGCTCTGGATTGTGAACAGATAATACACAAACCTTAATTATCTATCTTCAAAATCTATGGGCACTGTTCCAAGGTGCATACTGATGATTTTTACTGTGTAGATCAAGTGATCTTTTAATGAACTTTGAGAATGGCTAATATGGAAAAACAGTCTACCTAAGGCAATACCATAATATCAGGACCTACAGGCCTTAAAGGCCCTGTGCAGCCTCCACTGGAACTTTAACCTGAACACTCTGCCATGGATCTAGTCTGTCCATGCCTGAGCTATGCCATAAGTGTGTCTAACTCTCTGATCTGTCTCTTGGACAGACTTTGGAGCCATGTTGTAGCTGGGTCTCCACTCCTCCCTTTGGACCTGTCTTTTTTGCTCCTGACTGGACTCCCTGGATAGTCTCTGAATGTGGTTCATCGCTTTGCCTTGTTGATGGACCCTATTACCAGGATCCTGCTCTTCTGCTGTGTTCAGGCTACACTAGGAATGCATCTTGTTGGTAAGGGCACTGCTTGCACTGATGTAACCCATCACAAATTAGTCAGTTATAAATACATCACAAATGCTTTTATTTTCTGTAACTGCAGCCCCTCCTAGATTTTGTTAAAGAGGACATCTATGAAATTCCTAGAAGAAATCAAATTTATTTCACTATGGAACGATATTCCCCGTGTTAGAAGCCTGAATCCATTTTAAAATCTCTCCCTTCAAAATAAATAAGTAAATAAATAAATAAATAAATGAAAATAATTAGAAAAATAACTCCCAGCTTAGAAAAAACCCTCCCAGCCTCCCTTCCCTCAGGGAGCAGCTTGCCCTTGCTTCTCCCCAAAATGTAGCTGGACAAAATACAAAATTCCAATATGAATTAAGAAAATTCTACCATCCATTTCACCTACCCTGAGTTCTTTCAACTATCTAAATGGAGCCTCTGTCTATAACAGTAGATCAAACAACAACAGGGAAAACTCCTGGGCATTGAGATTGTCAGTTGACTATCCTGCTGAATCATAAGAACAGTCGTTCTTCGTATAGTTTTGTCTAGTCAAACCAGTGATTTCCCAAACAATTTCCAGGTATGGGAATACCCAGAAATTAGCATTGAACAAAGATAATTGACAACTGACTTTGTAAGGAGGTATTCTGTATTTTTCTAGTTGACCTGAGGGTTACAGAGTGATTTGAGCATGTTTCATTTGCTATTCTTATAGACTAAATGCATCCGTTTGACTCAGATTCTGCATATGTATATATATTTATCTAGCTTTTCTCCTGTTAAAAAGGCAATTGATTTTGTTAAAAGTATTCTAGTGGGTAAATTTGAATGCATAGACACAGTAAAGTAGTGACCTTGAGCAAGAATGTTGTCTCAATAGACTTCCATGAATCTTCAGGGGCAATGAATTAAATTCCAGCAAATGCACCATTTAAAAACGATTCTCCTTCCAGTTCTGAAAGCTCTATAATAGATATGTTTAGTTTAGTTTCATATAAATATGATGACACCAGCACCATGCCTTCTAAGCCCTTCTCCAGAATTCAGTGGGTAACTGTTTTGATCGTGGATTTTACCAAAGATTTATTATTTTTTTTGAGTCTGTTGCTGTAATTAGACTGACTAGTTATATCAAACTGGATGTATGCAAGACAATGAGTCAGAACAGCTCTGAGAAGAGAATGTTTAATATAAACATTTTAAATTTCCCTTTAACAGATTTTGTCTTCTAATAACAAGCAACATACCTTTTGTTTCATAAGCATAATGAAATCGTGTTAACCATGCTTATAGAATTTACCAGTGGAACTGTAAGCATGTAATAACATATCCCACAGTGACAAAAAAGGAGATAGCTTTAGCTTGGTTTTCATTGCTGACCTACAGATTCACATTTAAATTACCAAGTTATTTATTTATAACTTCTTCAGTAATTCTAGTCAGTCATTTTTATTGCATGCATTGTTTTTTAGAGTCATATGCATTAGTCTTTTGCTTGATTATTGCTTGTCACTGTCTATCTTTGTGAAGAAAAGGAAATAGCTAATCTTCTCTATAAATTAAGTTGCTACATGTCAGGAAAAGACCTTTGTTTTGTGTCATCAGGGTAATCTGACTAATAGAAGGCAAAAGCAAGCAGGGGAAGTTTCTACCTGGTTCTAAACTGAGTATATACATAATTTGCCTTTCAAAGGGCTGGGGGGTCAGACTGTTAATAACCCCAGACAAGAGTAAAGCCTTGGGGCTGACTGACTGGAAAACAGCCTTGCATAGAAGGGTCTGAGGGTCTGGTAGACCACATTAAACTACAGTGTGTTCATGTGGCAGTGAAGTCTAACCACATGCAATACTTTAGAAAAAACATATCTAACTGATTGGAGGGATGTGGTTATTTGTTTTTGGTGTAATATTTGTGAGATTGCATCTGTGTTCAGCTTTCCTGAACACAGCCTTCCCTGTACAAGAAAAACATTGACAAAATGGTAAAATACAAGCTGAGGGTTGTTAAGATGACTGGGGACTAGAACACAGGCTGAATGAGGAGACACACAAAGCTGGATTTGTTCAGACTAGAGATGAAAAGAGTTCAGAAGGTGGTGATAACTGCAGTGTTCCACTACCCAGTGGGTGATTGTAGAAAACATGGGTCATGTACAGGTGTACAACAAAAGGGCAAGAAGCAACAGAAGAAAGTAAGAGCAAGGTAAATGTCAATTTTATATATATATATATGTATATATATATGTATATATACATATATTCATAAGGAGGATGGTCATAATCAGGTAGACCAGACTGATGAGAGAAACTGTGGAATTTCCATCCCTGGATATTCGAAACTAGAGAGAGCAAGGCTCCGAGCAACTTGATCTAACTTGGGAGCTGGGTGTAATCTCTAAATTCATCCTGCTTTTAGCAGGAGTTTGGTCCTTGTTACTCCTGAAGCAGCTTTCCAACCTCATCTGTTCTACGAGGCTAGTACTGTAATGAATATAGATTATTCTAATATTAGGGTTTTCTGGATTTCATATTCGTTCCTGTTTTAGGAAAAAAAAAAAAAAAAAAAGGTCACCTAAACTTTCTCCAAAGGTTTAATAACCCCAGATTTTCACCTGAAGGACTTTTCCCCTGAAGGACCATTATTGCTTAATTTGTTTGTCTTTTTTCTGGAAGAGACAGTTCTAATCATCTAATTGCATAGGCTAATGCTGATTTAATCATGTAACTCAGCAAAACTATGTTCAGGGTAAAAAGGATGATGTGACAAACATTCCAGCTATTCAAGGCAGCATTCTGGGACTTAGTACTTTGCTGCAAAGTAATAATGACCGAGCATTGATATAGAACTAGTTTATATGGGTAGTTGATCAAATTCTTTTCCTTGCAGTTTAGGATGAAGTACAGAATAAACTGTCAATACCACATACTAAATGAATACAGCACATGTATGGTTGCCTTAGAATTGAAATAATGCCCTTCAGGTACAGTACTGGAGACACTTTTAAAGAATAGAAATATTACACACAGAAATGTAATGTCAGGATGTCAGGAAAAAAAATCACATTTTAAAATTGAATTTACTTACTTTGCATCTTCTTTTCCGTTATTGAGCTGATGCTCTTCCTGTTGAGTTGCTTTAGCTGGTTCATTTGATTTTTCAGTTTGTGAAGGCTCAGGTGTTTTTGCTGGAACTCCCTCTGCATTTGGAAATAAGTATTAATTTTTGAATACCAGTTTTTAAAGAATGATGATAGCACTTTTGGAGGAATTTTTGGAGGAACTTGGCTGACATTATTTTGTCAATGGACATGATACTAATTCTAGCACCTGACCTTTGAATAATTTGCCGCATAAATCTATTTCAGTGCCAGCTGTACAGAACATGTTTATGATGAGTGTATCTTTTAGAATGTGAAACTTAGTGGGTTTTGATCTTGATTTATTTGTAAGCAGTTCAACAATGGTGAATATAGAGCTCTTTTATATTTATAAGCAACAAGAACTTGTGCAGTGTCATAGAATTATAGTGTGTACATATTTAAAAAAATAAGTAGAGGACAGATAGATCTGTCCTGAAATACATCGTAAAATACAGGAGGAAAAATGAAGAGTAGCTTATTTGCTTATGCATAGCAAATGCTGATAGCGTTATTTATACTCTAGTGTTTGAATTGCTTTAAGTCTCCTGTTGCTTCGGCTGCTATGACAGTCCTGCTTGTTGCTGAGTAAACTATGATTGAAATATATCATTAAGGTTGTGAGTATGTGGAACTTTGGCTAGTCTAATTCTTCATATTTGTTACAAGTAACTTTGTTAAAGGAGTTTAGCAAGAAGTTTGTTTCACTTTCCCTTATGCAAATAGTATATTCTCTTGCTATTTAAGTGGCCTTATGTGATTAATTCTTCCAATTAGTCCTATTTCTTTATTTTAAATTTTTGTGCTGAAAAATAATTTGAAAGCTGTCATCAATCTGCCACTTGGCATAAAGGAGGAACAAATCCAACCTTCATAAATACTTTAAGTAATACTATTATAGAGGAAAAAGCTTGGCAGCAAAACATCATAATAAATAAATCAGGAGCTTGTTGTGTATATCAATTTTAAATTCAAGACAGCTCAAAGAAAGTAAAACCTTGAGTATTTTGGATAGACAGTGTAAGATTAGTTTTTTTTTCTGTTAGTTAATCTCCATATTTAGGGAGTTATTTGTTTCAAAGGGGGACAAGCAGTCACAGCAATAAACTGTTAAGCTACCCATCTGGAAAAGGATTGCTTGAAACAAAACTCAGTGAAGGACAATGGATCAGTTTGTTTACAGGACCTGATAAGCTAAACTACCCCCATACAACCATATATTCAGATAATTTTTTCTTCCAGGCATCTCTTGGAAGTGGATATAATGCTTCTCAAATTGAATTTCAGGTTTTACAAGATGAATAACCGATTACAGGACCAGTAGGGCATTTCTAGAGAGAGATTTTTTTTTCTTAGTGTTTAGGTTAAGAAGTGAGAATGCCCTGTGTGAGCCCTGCTGCTCTTACAGAAATTTGCATCTTAAACAGGATCAAAGACAAGGCCTAGTGTGGAGTAAGAAAATGCCAGAAATACTCAAGCCAGAGTCAGGCAAGGAATTGAAGAGAAGGCAAAGAAATCTGTGTTCTCCAATGTGCTGGTTGTTTTGGCTTAGCAAGTTTAGGGGTTAATTTGGAAATAATCCTTGGGAGAAATGAAGCACTATAAAATATGAAGAGACAGCCTGCAGGATTTGTCTTACTTATCAGCTGTAAACTGGGAAGATTTTTGCGAGAAATTCCATTTAAAACTCTGACATTCTATTGGATTTATGGCTTAAATTGATAATGGTGTCTTGCCCACCTAATAGAAATGTGGATTATTATTTCCTTTCTGCAGCAGTTAGTCTCACAGTACTATCTTGAGGAAAAGTCTATTGCAAATATAATACTGGGGAATATTTCATCTTGCCCAAAGGGTGCACACAAGGATTTTCAAGGTAGAGAATAACCCACATGCAGGGAGGTGAGAAGTCTACTGTTTCTGTCACCAGGAAGGTTCAAGAGGGGATGAAAGGATTTTTGTTTGATTACAGGGTTCAAAATACTTCTGACTTATAGTCAAAAAGATTATTTTTCTAATTATATTTATTTATTTATTTATTTATTTATTTATTTATTTTGAAGGGAGGGATTTTAAAATGGATTCAGGCTTCTAACACAGGGAATATCATTCCGTAGTGAAATAAATTTGATTTCTTTTAGGAATTTCATAGATCTCCTCTTTAAGAAAATCTAGGAGGGGCTGCAGTTACAGAAAATAAAAGCATTTTTGATGTATTTATAACCAACTAATTTGTGGATCTTTCTACTGAATCAGAAAATGTTCTGTTAAAATCTGCTTCACCTGTAAAAATTCTTTTGAACCCTTACCCCAGAGAACCTCTACCAATGATACTATTGACTCTATGCTTTCCTTAGCACAGAATCCTCTCATGGTTTGTGGTCAACATAACATGATGTAGAAAAGGAGATACAGGAGCCAAAAGTTTCATCACTTTATGCTGTTTCTGCTCCCTTCTGAATACATGGATTGTAGTTGTCCAGAAATATTGTCCCTGACTCTCCCTGCAAAAAAAGCCATGAACCCAAGAGTGACAGGATAACAAGTCGTAAAATTTTTGTAATTATCTCACTTTGGATTTTTTTTTTTATAGCAATTTCCCCTAGCTACATCTATGAGCAGGAAATGCAACCTGATAGGAGCAATCAGTACAGTGAAATGGTGTTGAAGGCCTGGCATCAACTATGTATCTATTTGAAGTAGCTGTGTGACAAACTGGGTCTATTGTGATACTCTGAAATAAGTGACTATCAGCAACTCAAGTAAAATAGGTATACTCATGATGTGCTTCTTCTTGCTTATTTTATATTCTAAAGGAAACCAGTCATGCAATCTTAGCTTTTCTGTTTAGTTTAGTTTTGTTTTATTTTTTAGCGAAAAACTAAAACACAGTGGAGGACAGTATAGAGATTCAGGTCAGAAAGGAATTCTTCATCTGAAATAAAATACCAGTGTAGATACACTAAATAGAGTAACAGGCTTGTGGATAAGACTAACTGTCTCTGGAATGACAACGTGTACTGGAAGGAAAGACCACAGGGTCACAAAAAATATGGTGCTTGTGTATAAGCATCCCAGTGCAGAAGGATAATGGCTTCTCAGTCTGCTAGATATTCTCGTCTTGGCCCATGTAGACCACTACCTGCTGACTGGACTCAGACTGACGGAAAACATCAAAACCCATGAATATTCCAAACTTCCATGAGGTTTTAGAGTTCATAAATCTCCAGTCTCACAGGTTTTATTTTCATTAGGATTAGGATATCAGGGTCTGGCATCACTGCCAACTGCATGTCAAGTTTTAGTTGCTTCTTTATGTGCAAAACTGTGAGTGTTGTCTGTGTAGGCACATTTAAAAAGCCCTCCTCACTCTTCATTGCTTGGAGAATCTAACTCACACTGCTCTGAATTCTGAGACCAGCCCCCAAAGGAAAGACCTAAAGGAACAATGTGGTAGTCATTTTAGGGAACACTTAGAGAGCAAGAGTTGGTTTCTAGAATAAATAACAATCCATCAGGTAGATGGCAAGGCTCATAGCTTCAAGAAAGCTTCTATTGGCTTTAAATAAATTTGATCATGGTAAAGAAATCACGAGTGAGCAAAAGAAGGCAGAATTATGCCAAGGTGCAATCACCTAAAGCAGTTTTCGAAACAGATAGATCCAGGCTTACTTGGGAAAACAAGAGATTTTATTTTTTTTAAATATTTTCCATTCCTGTTATAGTAGAATATAGGTAGCTAAATCTGCCACTGTATTACAGGTGGGAGTTGAGGAATGCAGCCAATTGATGTCAGAATATTCTAGATCATTTGGTCTGCCCGTAAGAATAATATAATTTAAAGCCAAAATGGAGAAACTTGGGCTGTAGAAGTATAAATTTTGGAGCAAAACACTATTCAAAGGAATCACTCAAAATGGTACCTGGTTAAGGTGAGAGGCCCACTGAAACCTAATCATATCAGTGATCTTCCTAGGATAGCAAGGAGCAAGATGCAGATTATAAGACCAGGTTGTTTCCCTCTCGTAGTCTTTTATTTTTTTTTTATTTTTCTTTTTCAAAATAGTCATAAAAAAAGGGATATTGGTGGGATATCAGTCTTTTACCTAAGTGTTATCTTAGGTTGAAGATGGTCCCAGCCAAAGGCTGATATTATTAAACCTTCACTGTTTATTCTTCTCTCATAGATGAGAGTTTTAACCCAATATATTTTAGATAATTTGTACTTATTTCTGGGTTTAAACCTTTTTGATTTATATGTATATATATATATATATATATATATATATATATAAATATTATCTTTCTCTCTCTGCAATTCCAGAGGTCTGAAAGTCTGTTTTTTTCTTTAATAAAACTTACAGTTCTTTGTATTAATCACATGAAACCAGGCGGTAAGGCTTCATGAAAAGCAGAGTATTTTGCGGATAAGCATAATATTGGAAGAGCTGGCAAATTTGTTTTTAGTTTAAACCTGCTCATGTTTTCGAATGAGGCTTTAGAAACTTTCATATTTCTAAAATCCAGTACTGTGTATACAAACTGTCCCTAAACTGTAGGTATTAATCCTAAGGATCTTTTTCCACAGATGAAGGTACTGGTATAGGTAGATTTGCCAATGCACTGCAGAGTCACTACTACCACCATAATAATTTTGAGTCATCTAAAGTGTTCAGTCCTGAGCATACATAAGTATCTGTGGATCCAAAAATCTCTGTCATGGGCCTAGCCCCAAGGAAGTGTTGTAGACTTCTCTTCAGACAATAGGCAAAGCCATCAAAGGACTCTAAAGCCCCATGGATCCTCTGTGATAAATGTTAGCTTGTGGCCTTCAAGGTTATCATGATCCTTCCACCAGTAGAGCATATAATGTTATTTCCTTAACGCAGTAAGTACTTAGCAAACAGAAGCGCAGAGTCAATCATGCTATACTAATTCATCATTTATTCTACTTCCAATCCAATTCTCACTGTTCTTCAAAAGCTCTAGACCTGCAAAAGGCAATTATAACCTCTCCACGCTGGCTTGGACAGCTCCTTCCTCTTATTCTCTCCAAAGACCAATGTGGGAACAGAGGAGCTGAGCTGTCATCCTGCTGTTCAGAGCCAGGGAACAGACTGCCTGAGCAAGCATCTTATCTCTCATCTGAGCCCTGCTGTGTGCATACAAACATCACCAGAAGGTTGAAGGACAGGACAGAAAGCACTATATGCTGTGGAGACCATCAACCTTATGGGTTATCCATCATCATGAGGTGCATCTGTAGCAGCCCACCAATGAGAAGGGGCTTTCTCCCAGAAAATAATAAAGCATTTATCTCAGTCACTAGGCTGACTTTACAAACTGTATTTCTTGGATCAGTTACGTTCAGACACACGTTCTGTAGCCATAAGGCTTTAACCATCACAAATGTATTCTCTTCATTGAAAAAAGGTATGAAGAGAAGCAAAATATATATAAAAAAATGTAGTTTTTAGAGATAAAGATAGAAATAAACGATAGATATTAGCAGTTAAATGTGTTCTTGTGAATAGAACAAAGAAGTACCATTGCTTTGCCACACTTCTGAAAAGGAAGAATTCCCCAGAATTCCCAGCCAGCTCCATTGCCTTGTACTTGCAACCCTGAGAATATCTTGTTTAGCCTTCTCCTCACTTTCTGAAATGGTTGTGCATATGTGAAGGAAAAACTTTTAATGGCCAACAGTTACTTAGGGTCCTCATGCAAAAAACCAAACAAGTAAAAAAAAAACAACACACAATGTTTTAGTGCTGAAATAAAAGTTCTCCTTCCCTCCTACAAGGTTAGTTTTTCAATTAACTCATAGGTTAGATCAGGCTTCATCTTGTACTCACTCTTCCTTCTCAGTCTTCACAGGTTTTGCATTCTTCTCTGCACTTACCCAGCAATTAGGAAGGTTACAGAATTTCCACCCCCATCTCTCTAGTCCAGATTGTATGTGGGTAGTTAGGTCACTGGAATGGGAGAAATATGGATTTGAACTCCCTTATCATGAAGGAGTCTCCACAACAGATAGGCTAATCTGCAAAATGCTTTTCTTATTTGTTTAGTAAAACTTCTAATGGAAAAGTGAATGTTCCTTGAGTGCATAAGTGTACTTGCTGTGACAGAGTCTGGAGTGGACTGTGGACTGAAGTTTCTTTAGAGTAATCATGCCTTGGAGGTGCTAGACACTCAGTGATGCTGATTTTTTTTTTTTTTTTTTTTTGACTCTACCTGGGCTTCTCATTTGGGATACAGATTTTTTTGAGTCTGTCAGAAGCATCAGATTCTAATTTGCATTATAGCTTGGCACTTGCATTTTGTTTGGGGGTCAGTAGGTAGTCTTTTATATATATATTTTCCAAAGCATCTATGAAAATCTAAGAGCCAATGAAAAATTAACATGGTAGTCTCTTAGAAGGGAGGCTGTGTCTCCTTTATGATCCAGACATGCAATTCAACTATATAGAGAAATACCCAGGACAGTTTTAGACCTACTTTCTCTCTCAGGTCCTACCAAGAACAAAGATATATCACTGTGGGCTTTAGAGAAAATGCCATAAGTATGTCTGTGAATCTGGACAAACTCTTTGAGACACTTTTGATTTTAGTAGAAGCAGGAAGACTGAAAAACTGGATATTGTAAACAGGCCAGTTTCTAGTGAGGGAAAAGTGAGATGGAAATGAAAGGAGGATGGACTTTAGAAGAGCTGTACTTATGTATGGTGCTACGGAAAGGGAAAGAAAAGGGATGGATTGGGAAGAATCACACTGGAAGGAGTTAGGAGGATGAAAGAAACTGTGTTAAAGAGGGTGATAAAGCAGACACCAGCAAGCAGGTGAAGACTGGACATAATTTTCTAAACAGTGTAACCATCAGCAGAGCTATTGAACAACAGTGTGTAAAACAAGTGAAGGATTTGTATAGCCAGTCAGTTATGGAAAGTGATAAGTATGCAAAGAAAGTATGGAAATTGGATTCAATATCATGGAGAACCTCTAATTAGGTGAATCATACTTTGTTAAGCACATAAAGAAATGCAGGGAATAAATTTAAAAATGAATTAATTATGGAAGAAACCCACTTAGCACAGAGAATTAATTACAGAGTGAGCTAATTATGCAGAGAATCTATCACAAAGCAAGCTAGTGAGAGAGAGGGCAACTGAGGAGGTGGGAATGAGGCAATGAGCGGCCAACAAAGAAGCCAAAAGTACCAGGTGTTGCTGAGTGATGTAAGTGGCCAAGTTTTAACCAAACAGGCTCCAATTGTGTTGCCTGCTGAGTTCTCATCTGTGCTGGGAACATCATGCTGCCTTGTGAAGTGCTAGAAGGGAGGGAGGAGGTGATGGTTGCTTTTGGCCATGTGAGAAAAAGGGGCTGAAGATAAGCTCTGCTCAGGACGTTGGTTTACATTTCAGGATGGTGGAGCTGCCTTATGGGACAATGATTAGGGGGTTTATTAGTCTATATTATTCTTGTTATACCAGAGAAACGACTTAGAGATCTTGGAAAAGCTTTTCTCTGATTGGTTTTACTGTCTCCACCAGTCTTCCTTAACTTGTTTTGAGTGACCTCTGTCTTAATAATTCTTTTGAAATTTGTACATACACTGTAAAGTGATGTCTCTGGTCTCCTAACATTTGCTTCCCCACAGATACTCTCTATTTTCTTCTTCCAGAAGCTGTCCATGTCATTTTAGGCCTGATACAAAGTTCAGGAGCCTATATTTAAAACTTGGCATGAACTGCTTGAAAGCAGCCTACTTTTCTGCCCAGAGATTCTGGAGTTCCTTATTCAGTTTGTTGCCTGTGGTAATTCTCTGCATTGTATGGCTAATGTCTACCTAACTCATTAATACCCACATACAAAAGGAGAAGCTGTTTTGGGGCTATTTGAAAATAAGGCTTTGAGACTTCCAGAGAACTACTGTTTTTAAAAACAAATAAACAAATATGGAAAAAAATAAACAAATACTATTATACTAGCCTTCAGTTACTGGTATGGTAGTTGCTTCTATGCTACCGCTTATTTTACATTTTGGAAGGGAAAAAAAAGATAGTTTTTACCTTGAAATATAGATTTATGAATTACATTAATCTCATAAAGTTAGATGAGATTTTGGGTGGAAGCAGAAGAATTTTCTATAACCATATTTCATTCTGTCATAGCCTAGCATCTATGATTTAATGTTGCTAAAAAGCCACATAATTTCTGACTTGATTTTTCAATGGTTGGCTTACTGTTACAGTTAATTCATGTCAGTTTTTTTTTTTTCATTGATTTAGTGCTACAGCCATTTTATAACAAGATAATTACATTAAATGTACTTTGTTTAAAGTTTCATTATATGAGAAAAGGAATTGTGATACTAGTTATGATTATACAAAGTGCAAGTAGGGATTGTGCAAGTTTCCTTATGGTCTTTTTCCAGTGCTCCTCTCTCCTTAAATTATCTTTATTACAGAAAGCTGAATGTTCCTCAACCTATGCTTTCTGCTTCAATAAAAGGAACTTGAATTGTTCTTCCAAAGGAAAAGTGTGAGGTGACAGAAAAGCTGCACTTGGTGCTTTTCTATGGATGTTTTAGTGAAGGATGGAAAAGGAGAGGGCTGCAGCACTGATGCTGTAGGGGATGATGGCAAAGGCCAAGGCCCACAAATAGTTGTTGTGTAATGCATCCAGAACTTTTTTTTTTTTTTTTTTTTTTGGTAGCTGCTGCATTCTTTGTCTGTTTTAAGAGGGGCAGAATAGCCATGGCCAGCTGCCATTGTTTTCAGCAGCCAGTTGTTTAGGAAGATGATTACCTCATATTACTGCCCTGAGCTTTATGTTCCAGACGTGGGAATCTTCCAAATGTTGATGGCAAATTTTCTGTAATGGCATTGCATTTTTTCTGTTTGTTCAACAAAAAAAAAAAATTGAATGGCAGTTCAATTAATTTAAAAAAGAGTTGAATATCAGCTCGACTGTCTCTATTTATCTATTTCCCCTCCTTTTATTGGTTTACATATATTTGACAAACATACACAAAAGATGCATTAAAATATACAGTTTTCTTTCTTAAGCTAGTAATTACCTTTATTTTAAAGAAAAGTTCCTAAGAAGAAATCAAGATTACAGTAAGAGGAAATAGGTTTGTGAGACTAGCTCATAAAAGCGGACAAACTGATGGAGGGATTGTGTGCTTGAAAGCTTGTTGCCTTTTCTTATCGTTGACCAGTGCTAGGATTCCTGTAGCAAATCATTGGTTTGGGGTCAATAGGAATTCAGAGTTCTTAATTTCTCCCAGAAATAAAAAATAAGATCAGCACCTGACAGAACATTTTTAAGAGGGACATTCTTATTTACAGTTGTATGTAGGGTACATATATATATTATAATCTCTGAACACTCATAAATGGCTTACTGACCTTGTTCCTTTGGTAATGGTTCTGCTGTCATATTGTTTTCAGTTTTCTGTGGCTTATCTTTTTTTGTATTTTCACCCTTGAGAAAATAAACGGAATAAGAAACTATAAATGTTTATTGTTGAGAATGATAAGGACGGTTTGATTTGTCTAGGAATTTAGTTAATCAAGTTGACACCTACTGAGCTGTGTTCCTGTGTTGTGTGTGTTCTTGAACTAGAATTTCCAGCTAGGTTCACAAAAAGACTTGGAAACTGAGATCAAAAAGTGATGCCTTCACACCTGCTGCACAACCTAAGTTATTTAGTCAAGTTTTGCTGCTGCCTGTTCCCAGAGCCTCTTTCATGTAGTCAAGGCTGGCTAGTTCAGTGCTGCCACTCACAAGACTTTCTACATCCCTGAATGAGTCATACTTTCTGCAGGGCCAATAGACCTGGTATGTTTTGAGCTACGTGACCACAGAGACAGATATTGATCTTTACAAAATACAGACAGTATCAACTTTTACTGCAAAAAAGTTAACATATATATAAATTAAAATCACAGTGAATCTTTATGCATACTAAATATATTGCATATTTTTTTTTGTTTGTTTTGAAGGTTGTTTTCTTTGTTTCAGGCTTCCTCCTACTAGCATATGAACATTAATATGAGTATAATGCTCTACAGTTATCAGCTATTATGTACATATCTTCTTTAAATGCCTTTTGTTGCAGGCAGAAGATGTCTTAATTCTTGACCAATTTACCTATCCCCATCCTAAAAACATCTTATAAATAGTGGAATATAACAGTGGTACAATCTGGGTATTGCATTGATATATGGAATCATTCTGGTGTGACGGGTAATCCATGTATCTAGGGAAATATAAATAAATAAATATATTTTCCTAGAGCACTTTGCCAAGTGAGGTATCAGGCTGCACAGAATTCAACTGTTTGGATTCAGGATTTTTATTTTTTTCAATATGTTTTATTGACTTAAGAAAATGGACTTGCAGAACTTTAAAACAAGCATGAGCAATACTCTTAGTGACCTAAATGCTATTCAAATACCTATGTTCTGTGAGTAATCCCATATGATGAAGACTAGGGGAGCTGAAGCTGAAATAACCTTCAGCTTTGCAAAAACTTTTTTTTTTTTTTCCCTCATGAGTCAGAATTTACAGTTTCTAAGACCTTCATACCTGCTTCACTGTAACCTCTGTAATTTTCCCTATAACTCTTTAATTTCTGATACCTAATAGTGCACAGGCAGTTCTGCTCTTAGAAATGTGATGTGCTTTAGAAGTATTACTATTACTCCGTCTTCCATACAAAACATTTCCCTAATTCTGCAGCAACTTCCCTGATGCCTTGGTCTCTCCACTATGTGTAGTGTTCAGGCTATTAGTACCAGAAAGTAAAGCTGTCCTGCACCACAAGGAATCACTCTTCACTTATTTTCCTAAGTACTTACGCCACTGTAAACAAATATAGCAAAATGGAATTTGTCTCTAAAATTACAGAGCAGTGGAAATTATTGATGTGCACTTCAACATTTCAGTTTTTCCCCTGTGATATTTTAAAGCTTGTTCTAAATTCTTCATTGGATTTAGTTGACTGGAGTGTATGATTCCACAGCTCCTTTTCATAAGACTACTTGCTTTAGTTTCCTTTGAACTGCTAATATCTTACACAGCTTCTGAAAACTGGTTTGCTCTATATTAATGTCTGAGAAGGTCTTTTGTAACTGAAGAACAGAAAAATACAGTAATGAATCCATTTCTCTTTCAAGAGACTTTATTTTATCATGTTATGGACTTCACTTTGGTTGAAAGAAATTTCAGAAGAGGATGGCAGGCTCTTTGTTCACCTCTATAGACTGGCAAAATACTAGAGAACTGTGTGTCCAAGGTAACTGGGCTGCAGAATATCTGTACAACCATTGACTCAGAATCAAGGATTCTTGCTACATAGCAAGATGATGCTATCTGCAAGATCATTGCCTGCAGATCTGAAGTACATGAATAGTTTGTTGAACATTTTTTGCCATTTTGATGAACGGATGACTCCACACAGACATCCACTCAAACAATAGGTTTATTTTTTTTTTGCGTGTTTGTAAAGAACATAAATCAAATTTGAGTTGTAGCTGGACTGCTTTAAACCACAATTTCCTGAAGCTGTATAAAACTATGAGTTTAAGAAAATTTCACCAGTTATAAGAAATGAGTCAGTCTTACGAATGCTTGTGCATGTAAATCAAGATTCCCAGAATTAAATTCAGAATCTTGGTACATCTAGACTATTATGAACATGTTAAAAAGTTACTTAGATTTAACTTTAAACTTAAGTTTAATTTCAATTGTTTTGGTAAACCCAAATTCAGATTAATAGCTCAGATATTAGTTATTTGGTTAAACCTTAAATTGTAGCCTTTTTGCCTTGTGAAAAACAAGCAAAAAATAACTCAAAACACTTTCTCTGATGTAACCGGGAAAAGATTAAAAATATTAAAAAGATTAAAAATTCAAAGGTAACAAGTGAAGAATATCTGTTCTTATGTTTCTTTTGTATTCCATTAACTAGTATGGAAAGGATGAGTTAACTTTTACATTAAAGAACTACTAAGCAAACAAACAAAGCAACAACAAAACCAAAACTGTAGACTAAAATGACTTACTATAGTTTTCAAATCAGAGTTATATTAATAAAAACAAGCCAAATAAAAAAATATATATTTAAAGCTACTAAAATACTTTGCCTTTCTAACAGTTACTGGGAAGCAGAGTGATATATACCTGTATTGCATTCCAATATTCAGAAAGAGTATACTGGCGTTTTCTACCAGGAGGGAACAACATGAAGAAGAACACCTCAGCACAACGAAAACAGTCATACCAATATTTCTAATTCCCTGTTTGCAATGTTGATCAAGGCCTCTCATAAGCTTTTATTGTTTCGCGTTAGTCCTATTTGGCAAGTGATTTGCGAAAGGAGGAAATCTTTTCTCATAATGAAAAGGTGAGAGAAAAGAGGGGAGGCATTTATTTGATTTTGCTAAATAATGTTTATATCCTTTGCAGTAAATTTGCTTGAAAATGTAATCTATTATGATATTTAGTTACATAAATACTTTCCAAACAAAATATTATATTACTGATCCTATAAAAAATAGACTATACCTGTTTTGTAGATGGCTTGGGAGGAATACTGCCATTTTCACAGTCTGCTTGCTCAGGTGATAATTTTGCTCTAGAAAACACTGCTTTTAGTCTTCTAAACATCTTGCCCATTCAACTGTCCTGAAGCCTCTATAACCCTTTTACCATGAATAGGTATATAGCATGTTTTCTTGCCATCAGTAATCAAGCCAATTAGACACTTAATCAGGTTTAGGTGTGATTAATGTCTTAAAGAAATTCCCTGTACAGTCTGTTTTAGTGTTGGTTTTCTCATCATTTGTACCTTAGCTTTGTATCATAGATTTAGCTATTTCTAGCCTCAGTGACTAAATTATGTACATAGTCAATTTTTCATGCACAAATTCAAAGGAGAGTGAATGCTTTCTGGTTAAAATAAATCATTGTCTGATCTTTTAAGTACTGGATATCAAGCAGTAAGTTTATCTTTAGAAGTGAAATTTTAAGTCTTAAAGACACTCATAGTTCAACTAGAGGTTGATTGACCAGTAATCCTGGCACCATAGCATCTACCTAGTAGATTACATGAGGTAAATCTCTCAAGAGGAGAGAGAGTATTCTGTTGACATGCTGGAGGGAAGGGATGCTGTCCAGAGGGACCTGAACAGGCTTTAATGGGGGGCCTGTGCAAACCTCATGAGGTTCAACAAGGCCAAGTGCAAGGTCCTGCACCTGGGTCAGGGCAATCCCAGGCACAAATACAGGCTGGGTGGAGAACAGATGAGAGCAGCTCTGAGGAGAAGGACTTGGGGGTGTTGGTTGACAAGAAGCTCAACATGAACTGGCAAAATGCAACTTGCAGCCCAGAAAGCCAACCGTATCCTGGGCTGCATCAAAATCAGTGTGGCCAGCAGGTTGAGGGCAGTGATTGTCTCCATCCGCTCTGCTGTTGTGAGACCCCACCTGGAGTCTTGCATTCAGTGCTGGGCTCACAGCACAAGAAGGACATGGACCTATTAGAATGAGTCCAGAGGAGGGCCACAAAAAAAGGGCAGGAGCACCTATGAAGACAGGCTGAGGAAGTTTGGGTTATTAAGTCTGGAAAGAAGGCTCCAGGGAGAATTTATAGTGGCCTTCCAGTACCTGAAGGGGGCCTACAGGAAAGCTGGAGAGGGACTCCTTGTCAGGGAGTCTATCAGGGGATAGGACAAGGAGTAATGTCATAAGAATAAAATGGTAGATTTAGATTCAGAATAAATTCTTTACTGTGAGGGCAGTGAGTCACTGGCACAGGCTGCCCAGACAAGCTGTGACTGCCCCATCCTTGGAAGTGTTCAAGGCCAGGTTGGATGGGGCTTTGAGTAACCTGGTCTCATGGGATGTGTCCCTGCCCATGACAGGGTTGTTGAACCTAAATGAGTTTTAAGGTCCCTTCCAATCCAAACCATTCTATGTTTCTATGGTTTGTTCTTACATGTTTATGCCTGGTTTTATTCCAAGCTTTTTATTTTAAAAACTGGAAATAATTCCATCTTTCATTTTCTAATGTATTTATAAATGATACTACATTATGAAGAGTATTAGCTAAAATTGTAATAAAACTAAATTTTATGTTAATGTCCTACAGATAAGTAAAATACTATATATATATATATATTATATATATATTAGATTGTATAATAAGGATATGATTCTGAGTTTCTGTAGGCTTTGCATCATCCTACATAAATCTCTTTAAAATCAAACATGTTTTAATTTATCAATAAAACTCAATTTCGGATGCCTTTACTGCCATGTTGATTCAATGCCTTCTAATCTTTACAACTCAATGCTCCCCTTGTCCTTAATTCTACTTTATTTATTACAAGACTATGCCTTCTCTCAGAACTCCAAATTTGACCTAAATCTCATAATTGATTTATGCTAGTCATCAAGACATGTTGAAATCTACTCCTTTGAGTTATTTCTATAATTACATATTTAGCAATTATAGTGAAGTATTGAAAATGTCACAAAGGCTGCCTCCTTGGGGTTTCAGTTGTCTAGCAAGAAGAGTTTCTAACCCTTATTCTACTATGGTTGCAGCTGCAAGAATGAACAACCAATTTTCATTAATTAATTTGCAAGCCTTGTTCCTACACTTATGAAGCAGCCCTTATAATAGTTGGCTGGGTGTCAGTCTTGTAACTGGGAACCATCGCTGTGTGTGTGAATCCATAGTAAGAGAGAAGAAGAAGAAGAAGAACTTAGAACCTCCTTTTGTTCTGTTTTACTTCAAAGTCTATACAATTCTTGCCAATGCATGTCTATGGCAAAAGTTAGTGTTTGCCATGACTAAATTATAAATTCATGTCTAAAGTATTTCCACATTTATGCAGATCAATAGATAGCTTCTTTTGTATGTGAAACTCTGCCTCCATGCTCTTTTTGCATCAGCTGATAACATAAGATTCTCAAAACAAATCCTGGAAAATGTTTTTTGTTTTTCTCTTACTATGTGTGATTTTAGTGGATTAAATTTGCTAGTGCAGGAAACTTTAATCTAGTGCCACATAAAATGGTATTTGCAGACAGCCTTTTTGAGAGCAACTATCTCATTAAAAAAATGTAAATTTCATTATTTTTCTTAGAATGGGTAATTTTTGTTCCTTGATTATTAAAAATTGTAAATAATAAAAAATGTACATAAAACATAATACGATGAAAACATAGAATTTATGTATATATCATATATATATCTCTGTTCAAAATTATGTAATATTATGCATATTCCTCTTTTAAAAAATGCCAAGCAACAAACCGTTTTAACTTTTTTTTTTTTTTTTCTTAATAGTGTTTACGCTGGTTTTAATTTATAATTAAAAACCATGCAAAAAAAAAATATAACTGACATTAAAAGGAAAGTGCCTTTGGGAGCCTGTTAATAACTATTGACATCCACAGTTAATGAATGTTATATTGGTTTAGTCTGTGACTAATTAAATAAATGTTTGGAACCCCTTCATGTGATGCAGTTTTGTAAACAATAAGCAGACCATAGCAAATGTAATATTTTGATGCCAGTGGAGGTACAAGTTCACTTCTTGACCATTGTAAAATGATTAATATGCTCTTATTTTATTTCTCTTCTATGTACTATGCGTATTTAGTTGCTTTTATCAGCCCCTGAACATGCTAAAAGCAATTTGGATAATTGAATATCATGATCTGTTAAGTAAGAAGATTAAGAGTGCAGCAGCAAATGAGATAGCATATGTCCAGTTAGCTTAGCTATGTTGTCTTTGACCAGTGCTTACTATATGCTGTATAGGTAAACCCTACAGGATATAGGGAATTCAAGCTTGTCTCATGCTTTTTCTAGGTACAGGTGAAGCACATCCTATATATATTAATGATGTGTCCCTATCCCATTTTTCCCCTTCTATTTTTTTCCAGTTAACAAAATACTGCTCTCCCATTTACAAATTTGGTATGTGCATAGGCTTTCAAAGCTTTTGGTAACATTATTCTTCTATGGATTTTTTTTTTTTAATTTTTAAATCAAAAAGTAAATTTGAAACAAGGCATTCACAGACTGGATTTTATATTTTAAACTATCGTAAGAAGTTATTCTCCATGAAACATAGTAGGTGTCTTAGAAGCCGAGGTCATTTAAATGCCATATATTCACTTGAATTGTAATCACTGCTAAAATAGCTGGCATGGACCTTTTCCACCACCTCATCTGAAGCTGTTTTAAAGAGTGCAATGCTTCTTAAATCATAAGAATATAAAAAAGGGAGCATGACTTTTTTCCTTTTCCTTTTTCTTTTCCTTTTCCTTTTTTTTTTTTTCCCCCAATCAGACACTTGAAAAATATGAGTCCTGTGCACCCAGATTTAACTACCAGTGCTACCAGTGTATGTAAACACAGAGAGAACTCCAAAAATTACTTTGCATTTCTCAACCAGCAGTTTCAGTATTCTGTGTGTGTGAATGTACGGATCAATAGCTATCATCTGAAGTTTATATTTTTGTATCTAATCAGGTATAGAATGTTACAAAAATAAGAGCCTGTGTTTTAATTCCATTCAAACTTCCAATGATGCAAAATGTAATACGTGGATATTTTTCATAGATAAATCTTCAGCTTCTCTCTGTGATTCAAGGATCTTTACAGCTAAAAGTATATTTCTTAGCTCTGTAACAGTATTCAGACAGGAACTGAATATATCATTTTTAATAATTTTTCCTCTTCACAGTGCAAGATTTGACAATTTTCCCTATTTCCATGGATTAACAAAAATCAAAGCACTAATTTAAATCTTCTGTAATTTTGAGGACTTTATTAAAACTTGTTAATATATATGTATATGTATTTCTTATAAAAAGAAATGTTCTGGATCTCATATTTTTCATATCTACTCACTCTCTCGCGCTTTTTTTTTTTTTTTTTACACTTAAGTCAGCATTGCCTGGCGTATAAGTATGCCTTAACAAAGAGACCAGATTTATGCTTTTAGTGGAAATATGTCTCTTTAAACCTATTACCATAGTCATGACCAGATGTATGCATTATAATGGTAGCAGTCAGTGAGGTATCTTTAGAAATACCAAAGATAAATACTCAAAAAGCATTTCTCAGGATATAGGTTACCTACAAGATGATTTTTTACTTTTTTGATATAGCTATCTCTGCATTGATTCATAAGGCTTTTGTTATGCTGCATTTAATGTACTGGCACAAAAGTATCAGAATCAGCATCTGCAGCCTAAATTTGAGACAGTAATAGGCCTTACACTCTGGAGGAATCTGGAAATTTACAATAATCTTGATTGTCTTTGCCTTCAAGGAATGTGGATTCTACTTTTCCTTTCCAACTCAGTTTTATATGTTAAATCCAATTAACAGAATTTGATCAGCTTAGAATAAAAAAACAGATGGGAACACTTCTGTGGCAATTGGCTGGAAAAGACAGGGTGCTGATATTTCTCATTCCTATTCACATTCCTCTACATAAAATTACTGTGTTAAGGTAGGAGCCATATACTGAAGACCCATCTTCCAGAGCCTTCCCCAGATCCTGGCTAGCCCTGACTGTGATATTATCATCATGCTGTTACATCAGCTAACATGATGTTATGGTTGGAGAGGGCAACAAAATTGACTGTCAGCCTACCAAAACTAAAATGGCTGATAGCACCTCTTGCTAGTGATCTCTTTTGATGAAAGTAACATATGAATCAAAGGAATGGGCCATAACACAATAGTAAAATGTAAGCCTACTTAGGTTTAATTTAACCATTGCTCTGTTGGCTTAATGAAAGGTGAAAAAAGTTTCTTGTCCACCAGTAGAAAACACACTTCCCTTAGCGTGTCTGGCTTTCTTTTTCCTTTTGTTCCTTCCCGGCTCCCGACAAGAAAGGCACCACCCCAGCTGTTTATACCTCCTATGTGTGCTTATGGGCAGAAGTTTTCCATTTTTAATAAAATTGAGAACTTTAAGATATAGAAGCAAAATTGGTAACTTAGGTGGTGCAGTCTCATTACTTTTTCCTAAGATTACTTTCCTTTTCAATCATTTTAGTCATAAAAATTTGAACATACTTTCTTGAAAAGAAATTTGGGAGATAGACGCATGGCTTAATTTGAATAATAAGGGTTCATGGTAGGCAGCTATGGGGAACAGCATCAATAAGCATGGAAGATAAACACATGTGGAAGCTGCCTTCCTGTACTCTCTTGTGAGCAAATTATCAGAAGGAGAGGAAGAAATGGTGATGCATTTCAGGTGTCTCATGCGAGTAATGTTAATACTTGTATAATAGTCTCTCTGAGGGAACTGAAAATAAAGAATTAGGTTATAAACTTCATCTTTTCTGGAAAGCTCTCAGAAGTGTGTAATGTATTCCTCTAAATCCATCTTACTTTCTACATACCCTCAGTGCATCTTCTTCCCACTGCAGTGATGCTAAGCCTTATGTTTTTAGTAACATAAATATTTAAAGCGTGCCACCAACACAAGGTATCTAATTTAGTCAATAATACAGCAATAAGCTGAGAATCAAGCACTGCAGAAATGGTGGTTTAGCAGAGGAAGAAAACTCTAAATACAGAAGTAAATTGGTTTAGTTGATAAAGCACTCAACTGGGACTTACCCCAGTTTCAACCAGTTCACTTTTATGCTTTAACACCTTTATGCTTTACCTTTCTGTATTTTGTCTATACTTAAAGTTGTAATTATCATCTGAGGAGGCTTTCAATGCCATACATACATGTATGTCTAGACCAATCATTTTTTTTTTTTATTTATTAATACTAGCGTTTTTTGGTGCTTTTGCAGTTGTGATGAACACTAAATTGTTCGTTTGGATGGGGAAAACTGGTGGAAAGGACTGGAATTCTTTAATCCATTACTAATGGTACTTCTAAGGCAAATTAGCAGTCCAGTTCACTTTGATGAGACCTTTACATTATAAAAAGCAGACATTAGGCAAACACTCACTTTTTGTGTAAGTGGTTTGGTTCAAAAAAGTAATGTTCAACATGATTAACTCCTTCAGAGTTCCATATTGGTTCTTGCTTTCATTTCTCAACTTCTTTTAAAATAGAATGGTAAGAATGTTTTGATTCAGCTATCTAGCGGGTTGTATCTTAAGCCCAAAATACAAGACCTGGCTTCTGTTCTGACCTCTGACAAAAAAAGATTCATATTCAAAGTTCCTACTCTTCTGCAGTACTAGATTGACCTTTCTTAAACATGATGAGTTATTCTCAGCATCTCCTGTTGAAATAATATAGATATATAGATCATAGTTTGAACATTAACTGAAACAGAATACAGAGGGAGAGTAAGAGCAAGTGTTAGCCCTGCCCTTCAATCATTTAGGAAAAGAAGAGCAGAGGGTTAGATTCTACTGTAAAGTCAGGACACTTTATACAATTTCAGATATAACGTGATGAATAAAATATGTGACACTTGTAGGAGTTAAAATAAAAAGGAAAATGCTTTGAATAAATGTTGCTTGTGTAGCACTGATGGCCTGTTTGGCCTGGACATCAGAGGGGTCAGGTGATAACTACTGGATTTGATTTGGCAACTTTTTTGATTCAATGACAAAAGGTAAAAAAGGAATGACTCTATGAGCAAGTCAGGCTCCACTTCTTGCTTCCCCTGGATGTGTCATTTGCAAATATAACATTGGTTATACTTACGGTAATGCAATCAGCTCTAAGAGAAGATGTAGAAGTTAGTTTTTCTGTCAGTTTAACTGTTGTTTCCACTACAAAATAAGATCAGTTTGAAGAGAAGAGCATTTAATGGAAAAAAAAAAAAGTCCCTCATCATTTTGGCTGGCTTACTGTGTCCACAGGAAAAAGTTTACTTTTGATTTAAGTAATGATGTGAAGAATTCATGCTCCCCCTTTACCTTTATTTTCAGGGCAATATGTGCAAAATGTCATTCTTCCAACTGCAAATTATAAATTGATAGATTATTTTCTAGAACATGCTCTCTGAATTAAAAATAATTAATTCAGATTCCTATTCTGTAGGTAGGAAAATCCTGCAATACCCACTGGAGCCCTCCTAACCACAACTTTATTTTTAAACTTAACTCTGAAATTCAGTTTAATATCAATATTCCCACCTCTCCATTAAAGCTTATTTCTTTACTTTTAAGGTTACCTCTACACAGCTGTCACATCATTTAAGGAGAAGGGTAACTTAACCTTCTGTAACTCGATGAGCTGAAACTATACCCATCTGAGATATTGGTCCTGTGTCTTCACATAATTCTGGAGTGATTCTTATAAATACAACAGCTGTGAGAGACAATTATTTACCTCAATGATTCTTCTACTTCCCATCAGCTATCTTGCTGTTTGATTCTGGGCCTGCAGATATTTGTGCATCCAGTTAACTCTAAAAAAAATGTAAATTCCTCCACTGAAGTCATGAGGAAAAAAAAATAATTTGAGGGAATTATTTCTCTGTTTAAAGTTCAATATCTCCATAAATAAGCCTTTGCAAGTCTTAAGTGTTATGAGTTAAACTTGAAAGTTCTTAGATTCCAAAGTACTGTTTGCTGGAAATAAACCTAGTTAAAAAGATTCCAAGGTTGAAGTAATATTTGGTAGAAAGATGCTTTTTTTTTTTTTTATTCAAGGTTACTAATTCTGGGACTCTACTTTTATATAAGGAGGGGAAAAAAAAAGCCTTAAAGAGTTTAAAAGAATGATTGGTTAAAATCCATTAGATTTTGTATTAGACTTTGTTAGTGTATTTGATATCTTCTTATGGTAAAGCTTTTTCTTGGAACAATGAAAGTTTTAGCAATGTAGGAAAAGAGATTTATTTAGTATTTAAAAGCTCAATCAGTGCAGTAAAAACTGGAAAGAAGCCATTTCCCTTCTGCTGTAGAGTTAGCTTAGTTATAGCTCTCAGTGTTACAGCAGTGTCATTTCTTATTCAGATAAAATATGACCTTTTTTCCTCACCCCAGTCATTAATCAAAAACACTAGTAAGTTCATGATTAAGCAGTTTATGAAGTGCCGTAAATTTTATCAGGGAAAGCAGAAGATGTGTATGACTTTTTAAAATTATAGTTTCTTTAGAGTTATAAAGCAGCAGACCAGTAGTCAGTTTTCCTTCAGATAAAATTCTGGTAAAGTTGTTCTTAGTTACAACTTTCTCATTTATTCAATTGTATCTGTTTGGTCTTCAGTGAAGATCCCTTATTTTTAATGGCATGTGGGCTAGAAGCAAGCTACTGTGGGCTCCTGAATAACTCCATTTTTCTGTTTCCTTTCATGTGTATGTGTGTGAGCATGGAGTATGACATCTACTCATACCTCCTATTGGTCCATGGTCTTTTGCATCTTCAGCCTATGTATATTGTAAGAAACATGTCAACTTCATGTCAACATGTAAACTTCAGAAGTTTAGCAAATCTTTCACCCATATTCTCTCCCTACGTAGCATCAACCCAGAAAACCCATGGATGATCAGTCATATAGTTCATTTTTACTTGTATAATGACTCCAAATTACCTTCTTCCTCATTCCCATTCTTCAAAGCGTCTCTTAAATCAGCTCTTCAGCTCCTTCACAACCAGTGAACGTTATATTCTTCCTTCGGTGTTTTATCTTGATTCCTACCAAGCTAACACTAGAGAACCCTGAGATCCAGTATTGCTCCACTGTGACACCACTAGATTTCTCTTACTTTTTCAGTCAGTGCCACAGCCCCGTGTCCTGCTTAAATTCATGACTAACTAACTTTCCACTAAGCTTCTATCACCTCTAATCCAGTGCTCTGCCAAATCTGTTGTAGAAAGAGCAGTCAATGCAAACTGAGAGCGATTCTTTTTTCACTCTTCAATGACTGTTCTGCTAGTGAGGGCAGTGGCAACTTCTAAGGGTCAGCGTAGATTCTTGGACCACTGAGGCACAAAGAAAATCATGACCAAGGCTTGTCAGATAGGTGTTTGGAGAAGAACTTTGTTTAGAACAAGCAAGGGATGACAGTGTTTCAACAGATAATTTTTTTCAGCTTATTGACAAAAAGTAGTTAATGGGTCACAAGTTAAAGAGTCCTGCTATCTATTAGTACACCCATTGAGTGGTTTTGAAGGTAATAGCAAAAAAAAAAATAAAAAATAGTCCTGATAAAGGATTGGATTTTGTAAAATTCATGCTCCTTTTTCATACCAGTAAATTAGAAGTGCTGTACTCTTTGGTAAGAACCAAGTGCTGTAAGAACAAAGGTGTTTAATTGCTTAACTCCCTTTAAAGTCAGTAAATAATAAATGACTATTGACTATAAGACACATAAATACACTTTGCAAATGTAATCCTGGTAACCAAAGCACTAGAGATTCTCCTGCTAGATAGCATTTTAAAACTTCATGCGTTAATTTATTTTATTTTACTAGCAGATAACATTGTATTGGAAGGGGGCTCTTCTGTTGTCTTGCTTCTCTATTACAGATGGTAGACGTTTATTACAGTCTTTTGTGGAAATTAATCAAAAGCCATCTTAAACATTTGGATTTGGCCAGGCTGGATGGGGCCAACCTGATCTAGTGGGTGGCATCCCTGCCTGTGGCAGGGAGGATTAAGTTCCCTCCAAGCTGAGCCATTTTATGATTCTGTAATTAGTCACACTTTCAGCTACCACTCTCACATCTCAAGGTGTTTCTGAAAATATGAGTAGCCTGTAGTTAAGTTACTGATTTGTCCTGACGTTTCTCAGAAATAATGAAACTCTGCTCTCAGTACTACTTTAGTGATTTCCTCAGGCAGAAGTGATGAGGAAATTGTCAGAAAATTACAACACTGTCAGCTGGACAGAGTGAAATCTTTTTCATACATTCTCATCTGTATTGGTTCTGAATGGCCCATACAGATAAAAAGAGTAACAAATATTTTCTGAGTGTGCAGGTATGATCCTGGATGCACAGGACAAACAGCCTATTTGGTATGATACTGTCATACACAGTTCCTTTTAACACAGACTGAAAAATCTATATCACTGTTTCTAAATGAAATATAGAATGTACTGGATAAACAAATATTTTAATATGTACGTTTCTTTAAGCACTTATTTTTGGGTAGGATTATGCTGAATTTGCTGTACTACTCTGTGGCGCAACAATACTATATAAACGTCTTCTAGGAAGAGCTATATAGAAGAGATATTCAATCCCTTCAGATTCAGTAGCCTAAACAAATGAAAAGCTAAAAATGCGTTTGAGGTAATTACTGCCTATAGAATCTGCCAACGAAGCAGATGTCATCGCTAGAAAGCTACAATAACCTCAGCAACTTACTATGCTTATTCTTTCATAAATATCGGGTTCCAAATCATCAGTCACTTTCTTGACAACTCTTCGTTTTGTTTTAATTGTTTCTTAATCTTACTGTGTACTTTATTGGTTCTTCTTTTTAGCTTGATTTAGTCTTCATCTCACACCTATCCAATGTATTTGAAAATTACAGCTTGGAAAAGGATTCCCTTGACAGTAAGCACTTGTGGGTCTGCTGTGTTTAAAAACTCTGACGTGATATGGTTCATTTTACTTCTGGAACCCAATAAAATTTCCTCCAATTTGATTTAGTAGTCAGAAAAAAATCTTCAAATAAAGAAATTGAAGAAATTGTGCTGCAATATATAATGATGGAAGTGTCCTAAGGAGATGTTTTTACATGGTGATATATGTATATTTGAAATACAGATTTCAGGACTGTGAACCACCTTTTTTTTTTTTTTTTTTTTTTTTTTTTAATAGAAGATATCCTTCAGGACTCTCCATGCTAATGTAATTTTATGCAACTTAGAGGTACTCTTTTCTGCTGTACTACAAGTGTTGATCTGTGGACAGTGTATAATGAAAAATATGTTTTGAATCATAATGTTGCTCTCATAGTGTGGAAAATGAAGGAGTTACTCTAAGAATGAGTTCTCAGGTCATATGGGAAGTATATATATATATGCATGTGTTTTCATTTCAAATCATTTTACTTCATATTTTGGCTATATGCTAGTTTTCTCAGCAGAGAATCACAATGCCCTTAACAGATGGTCCCTCACAAAGAAGAGACCACTAGTATATGGATTTTTGTTTTTTAGTAATGAAGTAACATATAGAAATGAAAGAGAACAGAAAACTTCATATTCCATGTAAACAAAATGTATTGGGAAGGAGATGTTTTTACAACAGTCTACATGAAGCTGCGTTTATTTTTATCTCTGCTTTTGTTTCTCATCAGAATTTGTGAGACACTCACATATCATAATATGTGAGTACCTGCCCATTTTGTAAGATGTTTATTTTCATTTCTTTCCTATGTCTTAAAGCACTATTGCTGTCTCACTGGGGAACTGAATGCAGAGACTGAGATTCTTCTGAACTATCCTGAGGGGGAGAAATAGGCCTGAAAGGAATTTGGGCTCATTTCTGCCTTTCTTTTCACAACATTACAGAAGGAATCAGGAGAACCGAATTTTGAATTGGGCAATTCAGTTAAGTTCCTGTACATGAAATTACTTGGCAGCGTCTCTTAAAGACCTTGTAGCAAAGCTACAAGAATGTAAATGTCTAGAGTCCTTCTCTAACAGATAAGCAAATTTTGTTCAGTGGTGCGTGTCAGCTCTATAATAAGCCATAACACAGTAGGGGTGATATTGCAGTAGTATCCACGAATGAAAATGTCCTTCTGTATTTGCTTTCCATCTCAGAAGATGCACAGCCTTTCTGTGTTTCAGGCTGAATCACAAAGCCCTGCTTTTTGCATAATTTGCAGTTTATGAACCATTTTTATATACCTTCTCCTTTCTTTACATGGGAAGACCATGGCTGGTGTTGGGTATTTCTTTTTGTTTACTTCTGTAAAAGTAATTCAAAGAATTACTTTTATTTATTTATTTATTTATTTATTTATTTTCCCTTTCACTCCATCTACTAAGCTTTAGGAAGAGATGGGCTATTAATTTAGAAAGGCAACCTATAGTAGTTGCTGGTTTTGGATGCTATATTAAGCTAATGAATTGATGTACTCCAGGTACCAGACATAGCTACTAGATATATGTCATATGAAGGAGGGGCAGACATTAGAAAAAAATGTCTCAAGTTTTGTTAGAAATGTTAAAATTGAATTATACTCCCTCAAAGAAGAGGGTCTACTCCTTGCTGCTCTGGCAGGCTGAGAATTGGGATGAGAGCACACTTACTGGCTGAATTTGCTGCTCTTGCATTATGGACAGAAGGAAGGAAAAGTTGAGATTATTGCTGGGAGGTGATCTCCCCTCACTTCCTTTTAGTAAATGGCATACAACCTTACTGCTTTCTCAGCTGCAGTAGTCAGGACAGATTAGTATAGGCAGGGTAGCTGGCTACACTAGGCTGTCCTGACTACTGACAAATGACTACCTATTTTGGTTCCATAGCTCTTCCAAAATGCAGTTTTCTGTAACTTGAACTAAAAAGACTCCCCATTATACACCCGCATAATTATGTCACCTATTTTCTATTTTGACTGGATATTCAAAATTCACCAAGTGTGTTAAGAGACCCATGCTTCCTATCATCAATGTGCCAAATATATAAATGAATTTTAAAAATACACAAAATCTACACAGTAATAAAATACAGAGTTCAGTTAATCTGTTTAGATTCATTGTATATTAAGGATGCTAGTAGAAGTACAAATATTTATTCAACTTCAGAAATTCACTGCACAAATCTGAATACATAATTATAGTCTCTACTAAGAAGAGTTCATATAAAAGGCACAAAGAAAGTATGATATTTTCATAAATTCAAGAAATATTTGCATATGTGGAAAATTTAATGGCATTTTCTCATTTGAAATGAAATTTTAACAGAGACCTAGCTGAAGAGAATAGGCTATGTTCCATGCATGGGTTGAACATGCCATGAATGATTAAAAGGGAAAGAGAAGTAGCAATTAAATAAGCTATTGAAAATGAGATTGCTGAGTTTGGAAGAGTGAAGAGGCTATTTGGATGCACAGAATAAAACATCCAAGATGTGAGGATTCTGCAAGGAATTTTGAAGGTGATAACATTGAGATATTTACATTTTGTAAAAGGACACTCTTCTATGTAGCACATGATGATTACACATGGGTACCATGGTGGGTTTACCCTGGTATGCAGCTGAACTCCACCACAAGCGCTCTTAGTCTCCCTCTTCAAAGGAAAAGTGGGAGAAAATATGATGCAAAGGGCTAAGGGTTGAGATAAGGACAGGAAGATCACTCACCATGTATTGTCACTAGCAAAACAGACACAGCGTAAGGAGATCAATGTAATTAATGCCCCTCACTAAAATCTAAAAGCAAACTAAAAACACCTTCCCCCCATCCACACTAAAATATGTCCTCTCCCAAGAAGTGCAGGTTGTATTGGATTTATGAGGCAAGGTTATGGTAGCAGCGGGTTGCAGGGATCACCTCTGTGAGAAGAATCTAGAAGTTGTCCCATGTCCCGTAAGGGCCAGTTTCAGCCAGATCCAAGGGTCCTGCCGCTGGCCAGAGCCAAGCCAGTAACTGAGGTTGTTTGTGCTTCTGTGAGGGCAAATTTAAGAAACGGAAAAAAAAAAAAAAAAAAAAAAAAGCTGTGCTACAGCAGCTGGGAGAGTGAGGAGTGAGAACCAGCCCTGTAGACCCTAAGGTCAGTGCAGAAGCATGGCAGGTGGTGCTCCAGGCACACAGCAGCCGTTCCCCTGTGGCCTGTGGAGAGGCCCCTGGTGGAGCAGGCTGTTCCCCTGCAGCCCATGGGTCCCACATGGCGCAGATCTCCACGCTGCAGCCCCCCCCATGGGCGGTGGAGCAGGTGGATGTGGCCTGGAGGAGGCTGCGGCCCATGGAGAGCCCCCGCAGGAGCAGGCCCCAGGCCAGAGCTGCAGCCCGTGGAGAGAAGCCCACGCAGGAGCAGAGGGGCTGGGGGGAGCTGCTGCCCATGGGGGACCCATGCTGGAGCAGTTTGCTCCTGGGGGATGGACCCCATGGGACGGTGCCGTGTGGGAGCAGGTCTTGAAGAGCTGCTGCCTGTGGGCAGCCCCTGCAGGCTCATTCTGGGAAGGACGGCATCCCATGGGAGGACCCCATGTGGAGAAGGGGCAGAGAGTGACTGTGAAGGAGCAGTGGAGACGAAGCATCAGGGACTGACCACAGCCCCCATTCCCTGTTCCCCTGTGATGCTCAGGGGAAGAAGTTGGAAGAGGGTGGATGGGGGGGAATTTATTTGTTTATTTATTTATTTAAGTTTCTCATTTCTCTATCTTGTTAATAATAAGTAATAAATTTAATTAATCTCCCTATCATGAGTCTGTTTTGCCCACAATAATTGTTGAGTGATCTCCCTGTCCTTATCTGAACCCCTGAGCCCTTCTCATCATATTTTCTTCCCCTTTCTCTTTGAGGATGGGGAGTTAGAGAGCGTGGTTGTGGTGAAGCTTGGCTATCCAGCTGTGTAAAACCACTACACAGGGGGATAGGGAAAGGTTCTTTACTATGAAGGTAGTGAGTCACTGGAACAGGTTGCCCGGACAAGCTGTGGATGCCCCATCCCTGGAAGTGCTCAAGACCAGGCTGGATGGGGCTTTGAGCAACCTGATCTAGTGGGAAGTGTCCCTGCCCATGGCAGGGGGCATTAGATTGTCTTTAAGGTCCCTTCCAACCCAAAGCATTCTATGATTCTAAGCTTTGTTCTATGAAACTCCTCCATCTCATCTGTTTAGAGTGGCATCTTAATTCTGGACTGCTTTTTAAGTTTAAAGATTGTCTCTACAGTTCTGCTGTGTTTGAGAGCAGTAGTGCATGGGTTGCCCTCCTGTTTTGGGGTTTGTTTAATTGTTCACTAAGTGTGTTCCTGGGAATAAAAACAAATTAAAGAACTAAAACATTTTATTTCTCTGTGGATTCTGCTTCATTCTGTGAAGCCATAAACTTTGGAGTCCCTTCCTTGTATGAAGTGATCTCTGTTCTCTATAGTTTCCTCTCACAGTTTTTACTGATTTATTATTATGCCTGTGTGTATATGTTTTTAATGCTTTGCAATAATACCATAGGTTTTGTGAATCATGGACTGTACTGTGTATTTGATGAGAATTTGTATTTGGATAGGAACATAAGTCTTGCAATCCCTTGTGATAAGAATTTTCATAGGATTTCTTCATTTATTTGAAAGAGAAGAAGTTTTAAATTACTTGAAAGAGATCTTGAGAAGAAAACATTAAAGAAGATACATAGTTTTCTAGAGAAACTGACAAAAAGCAGAGGGAAAAATTGCTGCATCTTTGGAAGCAAGCTAGTGGAACAGTTACTGAGGCACAAACAAAAGAAGGCTCAAATATATTGGGTTCTTAAACAAACCATATTTCAAAAATACTAAATTCAATTTTCAACTAGGCATCAATCACTCAAATTATACCTATTATGAAGGGAAAGAAAGTCCTTGTCTTCAAATCCATGCAAGGTGAAACATTTCAAAGAATAAATCCCAGTGGATTTGTGTTTCTGCAACATTTATTTCATATTTTCACCATTTATTGGTTTAGAACATTTTTAATACTCCTCAGTTTATAAAAGGTTCACAAGAGGTTAATAGGAGTTCTTCTTACTAGAAGAACCCATTTAAGAATGGATGAATTCTTACCCACTGTCCTGAGACAGAATATGAGTTAAAATGAAAGTGCCACATCATTAAGTCTGTCCTTGTCAAGTCCATTTTATTTATCGTTAAAGCCACTGCCACATAAATAAGCTTATGCATAGCATTGTATTACATATCTTGTATATATCATTAGGTACTATATTTGCAATATTTTATATCTCCCAGCTATGCAAACTGATAAAATGCTGCTGATTGTATGCTGGTTTTCTTGTCTTTCTGCTTGAACTTGGATGGTGATATATCTGTGTTCGGTTTCTCAGCATTATTATTTTTTTTTTTTTTGAATGGGGGAAAACGATAAAATATGAATTTAAAACAAGTATCTTGCAGATCTTTTTCTTATAACTATGCCATCAATTTGGAGAGACAAAACCTACAGTTTGTGCAGTTCTGCACAAAGTCATAAAGACTTTGAGTGGCAGGAGGTGGCGCTGAAGAACACACAGAACAACCGAGTTTTGTGAATGCTTTGAAACTTTTGCAATGGCAATTATTTTCTGCTGCTGCTGCTCAGATCGGCTTCAAGAGCAGAATTTTTAATGCTGGAGGAGTGGAAGCTTCAGTTTTAACTGGCTGTTAGATGGGCAAAATACATCAGTTTAAGGGGCTCAAGGGGCTCTATGCTCATAGAATAGCAGCACACCAATTTGAAGTTACAGTGAAATTAAAATATTCTGAAACAGAAGACATCAAAAAAATTAAAAAAAAAAAAAGAAAAATAAAACCATCTCATCCCTCTCCTTCACCCCGTTGTTGTGACCCCAAGGAAGGGAATTAGAGCTTGTGAGGAATTTTCCAGTGGAAATTTTTTTTTTTTTCTCATTTCTATCAGAACATATTGCTTCAACAAAACCGAACTTTTCCTGGAAAAAAAAAAACAAGCATATACCAAGTTTGACAAGAAGCAGTCTTTAAGTGAAGTATGAATTTTTTCATCAGTGGAAGAGTAGGGGAGGCTGATTTTTTATTTGGATTCTCCAAAAGGCAGATTGTAGTTCTGCATATTAAGTTTGTATCTTCATCTATAACCTGTATAAAAGCAGAAAGAGCAACAGAAGGAAGACAGACAGTTGCAAACAGAATCATTCAGTTCTGTGTATGATCGCTCATCTTATTTTTTTTAATTTTTATTTTTTTTGTGTCAATGAGATTTGGGAGAAACTCCAAACTATGTTATGCAGAAGATTGAATTGTATATCCGCATGCACCTCTTGCATCTTTAACACTGATCTAATGGCTATTGTAAGGTAGCTGAAGATTTTACACTTTTTTTCTTAAGACTAAAAGTTCCTGCTATAATAAAAACAACAACAAAATTTAAAACTTTCATGGAATGGTTGAACTATTTAATACAAATATCAGAACTGGATGGCAAAAAAATCTGTCAGGAATACTTCAGTATTTTTTCAAATGTGTTAATCTCCTTAAGTTAAGATCCAAAATTTTAAGAAAAGTACCCTCAGTTATAGAAATGTTTTGATAAGCAGAGAAATTGAAACAGTTCCAATGTGAAAAGAGGGGCCATCTGGCCATTGTACATGCTGTTGGACAAGGAGGATGTAACTTTCTATGAGGGTAACAGTTCTTTCGTCTGTACTCCTTTCTCCCCGTGTATACTGTTCTATTTTCTAGTGCTGATGAGTAATATATATATGTTTTATTTATTTTTTTTTTTTTCTGAGGGCTTCACTCACTGTGAAATTAAATAATAATAGTTCTACATTCAGTCCCGTATAGGCTCTAGTCCTTTCATCTGTGAACCTTGCTAATTTCTTGGAAAGAAGTTATCTACATATAAATGGTTTTGCGTTTGCCAGTATAAGCATGAAAGAATCCAAGTCTGACCAAAAAAAAATAAACATAAATCCTGTATCTCTACCTTACAGGGTATGTCCAAAGACAGTAATTTGTTGAATTTCTAAAACCTTCTTCCAGATCTCGACAGCCTCCAAATTTACAATAAATCCCAAGGCATTTTCAGGTCAGATAAACAGTACTGCAAACATAACATTTCCGTTGTTCTGCTTTACTTTAAGGTCAAAGGTACATGGAACATGGCATTAAGCTTTTAGGAACATCATGCAGAGTTTTCACAGAACCAGAAGATGAAAGTACTTCCAGAAGAGGATAAACAATCTTTTATTGAAATTCACAGGATATACTTGTTCAGGATTTCTATGGTTTTGTAATTCTTTAAACTATTCAATGCAAATATGATTCAAAGTGTAACAGAAGAGCATTACTTGCAATAACAAAATTATAATGCTTTTCACTTGAAATTTTAATAAAATGAATCTTATCAAGTCATGTGAATACTTTTCAGTCTGTCCATAGCATTGAATAACAATTGCATGGTGACTCATGCTTGGTCAAAGAGGAGAGGCAGAATGAAGGAGAAATCTGGGAGGGAAGAGAAACAGAATATATGGAAGAGGTGCTGTGGAACACAGTCAGAGGGCACTATGCTTTGCTATATCTGCATAGGAAATAACCTGGAAGGCAGGTGGACCAAAGGATGTCCACTTTTTTTCTTTTCTTTTTTTTTTTTTTGTTTTTAAGAAAAAATAACTAAATGTAGTTATTTAGAAATAACTTTATAATTTCATAGGGGTTTCATACAATACAAATTATGTTGAGTCAAGAATATGTCCTGGCAGCCAGGAGGGCAAAATGCATTAAACAGAATTCAGCCAGGTGATTCTTCAGCTATATTGAAGAGCTATGTTTTAAGGTGCAGCCTCACCTTGAATGTTTTGTGTAGTTCTGGGCTCCACAATATGAAAAGGATGTCGTGATCTTTGAAAGCATCCAGACAAGGGCAACAAAGCTAGTACAAAGGCTGGAAGGCATGTCCTGTGAGGAGAGGCTGAGGACACTTGGGTTGTCTCGTCTGGAGAAGAGAAGGCTGAGAGGTGGCTTCATTGCTCTATGCAACTTTCTGAGGTGGGGGAGTGGAGAGGGAGGTGCCATTCTCTGCTCCCTGGTAACTGATGGTAGAACACGAAGGAACAACACAAAATTGTGCCGGGGAGGTCCAGACTGGACATAAGGAAAAAAATTATTTACTGTGCGGCTGGTTAAAAACTGAAAACAGGCTTCCTAGAGAGGTGGTTGATGCTCAGTGTTCATGAGACTTTTGGACAACATTTTAACTTTTGGTTAGCCATGAAGTCAGACAGTTGGACTAGCTGATCTTTGAAGGCCCCTTCCAACTGAACTACTACTGTCTGGTTTACTCTACTCTACTCTACTCTACTCTACTCTACTCTACTCTACTCTACTCTACTCTACTCATAACAATTTGGGCTTTGGAGCAAGTTCTGTGTCTCCAAATCTCAAAATCATACTCTTTCCACTTACAAAATTGTGTCAACATTTTGTAAACAAAAAAGGAAGCACTGCAAGTCTAAGTGCATCTAATGCAAAGTACATCCCATTACCACAGTTCATATTTAGTTTTAATATATTTTGAATAATCCTTTCCAGTTGTTTTGCAATTACACTTTGATAAACTTCTGTAGTAGCAGTTATACACTCAGAGAATTTCTGCTGAACATTCAAAAATACTACAAGGCTCAGACCTGGAAAATACAGGTTTTGTTTAGTGTTAATTTCATTTCCCTTGAAGTAGAGTTAAAAAGCAGGAAATTTGAGAAAATTAGTAACATCAGAGTAAAGGGCACAAAAAATATTCTCAGTCAGTATAAGGCAAATGATTATGAAGTGTATTGACTTTGTTTCTTCAATGTTAAAAGATTTTTTTTTTCTTTTAAAAGAGACGAGATCAAATAGCTTAAGACTCGGATTGACCTACTTTAGGATTCTTATGATTTTCTGTGAATTAAAAGAAAATCATCCTCTCTCCTCCTAAGATAAAACTTAAATGAAGACAACCTTCTTTGAAGATGGTGGAGTTGTTCCAGTGTAAAATTGGCTCAGTTGTGAGGGTAATCAGGCCTCTTAGTAGCACTATGAAAAAGATGATGGCAGTTTCATCCGTGGGAAGTAGATATAGTTACTTTAGTCTCTGCAGGATGTCTCTCTTTCTGCACTTTACTTCAGAGAGTACAATCAATAGAGTAAATACATTCACCACAATCTGAAAATTGTACTTACCTAAGGCAATTATTAGCAGTTTGAGTTTTCAGTGTTCAAAATGTTTAAAGGTGATTTATGTAGCTCTGCATAATGAGACCCAAAAGATGGAAGAAGACAGGCGTATGAAGTTTCTCACTCATCTTGGAAAAAGAGAAAGTAAGATCAAGGAAAAATTTGTTCTGATCAGATTGGAGATGGCATCCTCCTGGTCCCTCCAGTAATTTGGTATTTGAAAGATGGTCATTACCATTTTCTACGTGAGAAGAGCAGTAGTCTTGAAGTTAAATCATGGACCTCAGCATCCAGGGCTTTAGACGTATTTCTTGCACTGTGTGAGTTCTCTAAGTGCTCTACTTCCTCATTTGAAACAAACCAAACCAAACCAAAACAAAACTCTTTATCTCCAGTTTGTTGCCATTAGCAATTCAGGCGTTACTAAAGTGGTATTTGATCTCACTACAGTTTGGCCAAAGTTTAATTTTCTTCCTGAGCTCCACCCAGTGCAGAAGCAGGCTTGGGTAGCAGCAGTAATACTTTCATCCTTAAAACTGAATAATGCTAGTTCCTACCACAGTAGTGTATGGTTTTGCTACAGACACAGCAATAAGTCTGGGAACTGTGCAGTGTAGAAGTATTCAGAATATCTGTGGAAGAACTAGACTGGGTAAGCTACTGGAAACAGTGTAATTCAGCAAGTTTAAGATATTCAGCTGGGTAAACTGGAGTACAGTTAACATCAATGCACAGACAGCTACATATATCTGCCTTGGATGTTCTTCTCTATGTGCTGTATCTGTATCTGTATGGCGCACTGCTCCACCTGGAGATTAGAGCTCTGTGTAATCTGGCTTCTGATACACCCTTGTACTTGACAGCAATATTTACTTGCCTAGTCAGAACCATACCCATAGCTACTACACCTGTGATGTTTACATATAATTTGTCCAAAATTATGATGTTTAGCTGCAATAAGAAAATATTTACATAGATACATGTATTCTTAAAGTGTCATTCTTTAGGAAATAATGTGAAATTTTGAACCACAAAATTTAAAACAAAAATGACAACAAACTAGAAACAAATTAAGTGCCATTTTAAAATGTAGTTAACTAATGTAAGCAACACATTACATATGGAGAAACACCCTATTTGCTAACAGCTTCACATAGAAAATAATGCTGTTCTGAAACAAAAGCCAACTTCAAATTACACTGTTTAAACACACACAGAACACTGCCTGATCTGATTGTATAAATTCTAACAGACTTACTATGCTCATCTTTTAGTCCAAAAAACAGTGAGAAAGAAGATTTTATTTCATTTTTCATCATGGTGTTCTGCCATGCAGAGGGATGTGCGAAGTTTGGGCACTACTATATACACATTACTTTGGAAACTGATTGGTGATTTTCAATCAATAAGTTGTTCCTTCCAATGGAGTGCAATACCATTGGTACAGCTGTGCCACCTTCTGCTAATGCTAAAATCAGTGGTGATAATCACATTTACTTGTAGATGTTTCTTACTCCAAACCTTTTTTTAAAGCATTTCATTGCTTCTTTTGTATAGTTTAGTGAAGTGAAGGTGTTCAAAAAGATGCAAACGATGTTACCTAAAACTGAGATCCTAAAGTTTGTGTGGCTTGCAAAAGTACACTCCAGGTTTGGTTAAGGTTTGAGGCATATCTGTATAAAACAATAACAACAAATAATCAAAAAATATCATATCTAATAAACACAGGCTTCTGTGTTTGGCTGTTTCTTACTATCAGCTAATTCTATGGTAGTTTTTTTTTTTTTTTTTTTTTTTTTTTAAGGGAGAGTAGGAAATGAAGAAAAATGTAGTCTGGTTTACACTGCTTGCTCTATTTTCCTTCTTTGAAGTGTCAGAGAAATAACAGGGAAAAATGAAGTAAGGAGATGGATGCAAATTCAGGATGGAAAAGCAAAGCTATTAAATTAGCTTTTGAGATGAAACAAACTATTTAATTGTGGAGAGAGATAAATGGTAGTTTCAAGTCACTTGAATTTGTATTACTTTGCTCTTGCATATACTTTAAATGAAGCAGAACTGTTAAGAAACAACTTCAAGTATTTCTCCATGAGCATCAGAATTTTTAAATTTTCACTGATGAATAAATGCAAATAGAACTGAAGCCTAGGGCCTGCTTCCCTTGAAGTTACTTGCAGATTCCCAATTTGACTTTACTGATGTGGGTGTGGGACCTTCTCTGTGCAGTAGGCATCCTCTAAAATCCTTCATCTGTATAGCTGAAACACAGCTGCTTCAGCAGCAGCAGCATCTTTAGATGCTGGAATTGTAGAATTGTAGACTAATGAATGAGCTTCTGGAGATCATCTTGACCAACCTCCAGCTCATATCAGGGACAGGTCAGTGCACAATGCTCAGGACCTTGTCCAGACAAGTTTTGAATACACAGATTTCACAACTGGGTAAACTGTTCCTATGCTGACTACCTTCATTGTGATTTTTTTTTTTTTTTTTTTTTTCCCTAATACCTGTGTCTATCATCCATCATCCTGCCCCATTAGGCAATGCAGTCTCCAGTTAGATCTCCACTACCCTTCTCCTGAAAGCTGAAAAAATCTGGCACCCTCAACATCACTCCATGTGCCACACTCACCATCCCACTGACCACCTGGGTAGCCTCCACTGGGGTCACTTCAACGTTGCACTTCTCTGTGTTCCTCCTTACATTTATGTTATACATAAAGGACAAGGGATTTTTTTTTCCCCTCTGATTTATACCTGTTACATCCTTTCACTGGGTGTAACGAACAGGAAAGAAGTGAACAAAGAGCACAGTACCTGAAGCATCTCTTTCCACTTTGTTTGTGTTGCTTAGTGCAAGAGTTTCACAGCAAAGGTCATTGCACATCTGCTACACAAGCATTTTTTAGAATTTCAGATCAAACTGGTTTAGCACTGAACTGTAATAATACATACGAATGACCTAGGACAAACTAGGTTGCTAGGAAGCCAAATGTTGTTTATCTAGGGAGTTCAGGGAGAGGAATGAATTTAAATCCAGCTGTTTTAGAGTATGGAAATACTTATATAAGACACTCAAAGACATAATTATGTCCTACTCCTTCATTTGGAGAGAAAAATCAAGTGCAGTGGTTAAGCCACTTAATTTAATTTGAGATCACAAATACTAAAATACCATAATCAGAAGTGTAGAATTTTATGTGATGTCATTAATAAAAAAGTTAATGTTCTTCCTTATAACAGAAAATATTTCTCTAAATATCCACACACTGATTTCACAAAAAGGCGAACACAGCCCTGTTCTGTATGGTGAACTTTGCCTCCTGTGACATTCCTAAAGGCCTAGAACAACATGGTGCAGGCCATCAGGCATCTCTTGACACAGTTTTGGCAAAGACACCTTAGCTGGCTCAACCTGCTGAAACCTCAGGGACAAACCTCAGCTTCCTTTGTCTTCATTTCCTTCTTCTCCCCCTACCACTTACAAAGTGCTTAAGAAAACAAGAACCCCAAATTAATGTGAAAAGTTTCTGTTTCATTAAAGTGGTATTCTTTGTCAGAGAAAATAGAAGTAGTTCATATAGGACCACATTTTATAAATTAGGCTTACAGATAGCAATTGTATTATACTTTGGTAATGGCTGCAAGTTAGAGCACAGGAAGTTCCACGCTGACAGGTGAAAGAACTTCTTCACGGTGAGGGTGATGGAGCATTGGAATAGGGAGGTTGTGGAGTCTCCTTCTCTGGAGATATTCAAGGCCTCTCTGGACGCCCACCTGGGCAGCCTGCTCTGAGGAACCTGCTTTGGCAGGGGGGTTGGGCCCGATGATCTTTCAAGGTCCCTTCCAACCCCTACAGTTCTGTGATTTTACATAACAAGTATAGACTCACGACCTTCATTTTAATATACATTTTGTGGGCTGCAAGTAACCTTTGCAGTGACTGAAATTTACCATTGATACTAGAAAGATTAAACATTTTCCCTTTTCTTTCTGTATCGTTTGCAAAAGGTCAATGTGAGTATTAACAAACTTATCCTGGAAATCCAGAAAGCCAAGAAGCAGAGCCTATGTATAGAGATCAAATGCAGAATACAAATTAAATAAATGTCTTGTCTCATTTCATAACTTTTCCTATTATTATATTGGTAAGTCTATTTATTTTTTTTTCCTCCTCTTTGGTAGTCCCATGTCTCTTCAAACAGTTAATGCTGGAGGAGATATGATAATATAAGAATAATTAAAATTAAAATTTAAAATTCTGAAACTCTGAAACAGAAGCGTAATTCAGAGTCTATTGTGGGCCCAGTCAGTTAAAATGAACTCTTGTTTCAAAATCATCTTGACGATGCAGCTCTAGGTAAATGCAGATATTGGTAAATGTTTTGGAAGTCCTAGATATGAAAAGAAACTAAGTGTCATGATGTTTTTGTCACTTCAGAAACTCTGCCTGAGGACTGTATCTACTAGTGAAATTCTTGACCCTGAATTAAGTCAGGACCTAACTTGAGGTTCACAAGAACATGCCAAGTGCCAGATGTCTAAGTAGGCCAACAGATTGTGCCACACAGTATGACCACCCTGAAATACTGTCTCTCCTGAACTTAGACACTGAGGATATCCATTTGTGCAGGATTGGATGGATCATCCCTGTCTCCTCTAATGCAAACAAAAGTTATTTCTTTTTGGGCATGCAATATATTCATTGTTAACAATCAAGGTTGGCAGTTTAATGTCTATGCACTCCTTGGTACTATCTGTTCTAGACACATCTTCCTTGTTACAGGAGGATAGCAGTAGTGACAGGGTACAGGGCAGTGATGGTGATTTTCCTACTTTCTGCTAAGTCTGAAACACTTTGCAGTTGGGAACACAGGACTCAAGGAAAAGTGAAGGAAGAAGAGCATGAAGGAGCATGCCTTTGCATTCATGTTAGGGTATGCAGAGGGGAATGGGCTGCTGCTAATCCAGTATATGTGCTCCTAAGTGTTATGCATTTTAAATCAAGCAGTTACTGAACAAAGCCCCATTTAGTCACAAGAACAAAGTTTGGTAACTGTATCTTTCTTTTCTGGGGGCAGTGCCATAGCCTTACTCATACAGTGGATGGGATACTCTCATGGAAATTCTGAACTTTATTTCTCTGATCTGTGTCCTGTTTGCTAGCAGGAAGTTTTGAGCTACAGAGTATGAGGTTGGAAGCAGTCCATTCTCTTCAAACCACATATTTAATGTGAACAGCTGAAACTACTGTGTTTTGTACAATCAGCTGCACTGGTGGTGTGTTCTTAGCATTTCTACAGGAGTGGGCTGCTAAAAGAACTTCATTGCAGGGTTGCCTTGCTTTGTCAACCCTAGACAGGCCTGTATGTGAAAGAGAGCACAGTTGTCAGCACAGAGAGGAAACCAGGAATTCTGGCCATAAGGGTTAGCAAAACAAGGTATCCAAATGCTTCTCAAGGCATGATGTTTGTAGTTTGAATTTCTCCCTTAGTTGCCTTTTTTTTTTTTTAATTATTTTTTTTTCCCTCAGGGCTTTATATATATATATATATATATATAAAATATATATATATATATATATATATAAATAAATATATATACATATATATCGAAATATATATTTATATTTTATAATAATAATATTATATTATTATATTTTATAATAATAATATATTGTATATTATGTGTGTGTGTGTATATATATATATACACACATAATTGAAAACAATGCAGGTGCTTGCTTTCACCCTCTGTAAAATATGATTAATACTTCTATTGTGAAATAGTGTTGTGAAAATATGTTTCAGGCTCTGAGGTAGAATGCTACAAGGCGGGAGGCTGTCTGATGTATTAGCATCTGATAAGTGCCTTAAACTCATGTTTCTGCCCACACATTGTCCTTTTGCCTCAGTAGGAGTAACAGTGATGATAAAACATTAGCAAATCAACAGTGCACCCAGAACTTTTTTCTTTTAGAACAAGAATATTTAAGCGTCCTCTGGGCCTGTTCCAGCAAGGACATGCAACCCAATACCATTCACCATTCAATACCATTCACCATTCACCATTCAATACCATTCCTCTCAGTGATATTATGATAGTGCTAAGAAGCAGGGAAAGATAACCTAGAGCATTTGAATGTTTCAGAGAGTTTCTAAAACTAGACTGGAAATTCAGGTAGCTCCTCAGCTGTCACAGAGTTGAATTTACTTTCTCTTACCTTCATTTTGACAATACTGGTTGGTTTCAGCAAGGCCTGGAAACTAGTTCCAATTACATAGGCGAACCAGTATTATACTCTTGACTACATAAGTGGTCACTTATGAAGTCCTTTTCTTCACTTGTGTGAAGGTGGTGAGGCACTGTAATAGGTTACCCAGAGAGGTTGTGGATGTCACATCCCTGGAGGTGTTCAAGACCAGGTTAGATGAGGCCCTAAGCAACGTGATCTAGTAGTGGGTGGCATCTCTGCCTATGGCAGGGGGGATGGAACTAGATGATCTTTGATGGCCTTACAACCCAAGCCATGGTATGACTACATGATTCTGTAATAAGTGAAAGAACTGCAAATCAAAGTTAGAAGAGTCAGTGTAACAACAATATGATTCAAGTAAGTTACCACCTGTATTTCTAGCCATAGTGGTTTGCAGTCATTTTTTCCACATGTTGTATTCTGCATTTATACTTATTTTACAGTGACAATCATCCATGTATGTTTTTGTTTGTATTTTTGCTCAGCTACTAATCAGTGTTTTCTTAGCATGAGGAAGGAATTGAAAGGCATTACATTGAAAGGAATCAGTTAATTTCTGGCCTTTGTTTATTTATCACAAAATCACAGAATTGTCTAGGTTGGAAGAGACCTCAAGATGATTGAGACAAACCTCTGACCTAACATTAACAAGTCCTCCACTAAACCATATCCCTAAGCTCAACATCTAAATGTCTTTTAAAGACCTCCAGGGATGGTGACTCCACCGCTTCCCTGGGCAGCCCATTCCAATGCCTCACAACCCTCTCAGTAAAGAAGTTCTTCCTAATATCCAACCTAAAACACCCCTGGCACAACTTTAGCCCATTCCCCCTCGTCCTGTCAACAGGCACATGGGAGAACAGACCAACCCCCCACCTCGCTACAGCCTCCTTTAATGTACTTATAAAGAGCAATAAGGTTGCCCCTGAGCCTCCTTTTCTCCAGCTGAACAATCCCATCTCCCTCAGCCGCTCCTTATAGGACTTGTTCTCCAGACCCCTCATCAGCTTTGTTGCCCTTCTCTGGACTCTTTCGAGGACCATGACCTTCTTGTAGCGAGGGGCCCAAAACTGAACACAGTACTTGAGGTGTGGCCTCACCAGAGCCGAGTACAGGGGGACAATCACTTCCCTAGACCTGCTGGCCACTTTGCTTCTTATACAAGCCAGGATGCTGTTGGTCTTCTTGGACACCTGAGCACACTGTTGGCTCATATTCAGCCAACTATACACCAATACTCCCAGGTCCTTCTCCGCCTGGCAGCTGTCCAACCACTCATCTCCCAGCCTGTAGCTCTGCTTGGGGTTGTTGCGCAACGGGTACAGGACCCGGCACTTGGCCTTGTTGAACTTCATACAGTTGACCTCAGCCCATCGGTCCAGCCTATCCAGATCCTCCTGCAGAGCCTTCCTACCCTTGAGCAGATTGACACATGCACCTAACTTGGTGTCATCTGCGAACTTACTGAGAGTGCACTCGATCCCCTCATCCAGATCATCAATGAGATATTAAAGAAGACCGGCCCCAGCACCGAGCCCTGGGGAACACCACTAGTGACCGGCCCCCAACTGGATTTGTCTCCATTCACTACAACTCTTTGGGCCCGGCTATCCAGCCAGTTTTTAACCCAATGAAGTATATGCCAGTCCATGCCACGAGTAGACAGTTTCTTGAGGAGAATGCTGTGGGAAACAGTGTCAAAAGCCTTGCTGAAGTCAAGGTAGTCCACATCCTCAGCCTTTCCCTCATTGACCAAGCGCGTCACTTTGTCAAAAAAGAAGATCAGGTTCATCAAGCAGAACCTGCCTTTCATAAACCCATACTGACTGGGCCTGATCACCTGCTGGCCCTGCAAGTGCTGCGTGATGACTCTCAAGATAATCTGCTAGATAATCTGCTCCAAGAGTTTCCCTGGCACTGAGGTCAAACTGACAGGCCTATAGTTTCCCGGGTCTACCCTCCGGCCCTTCTTGTAGATGGACATCACATTTGCTAGCCACCAGTCGACAGGGACCTCCCCCGATAGCCAGGACTGTTGATAAATGATGGTAAGTGGCTGTTGATAAATGATGGCCAGCTCCTCTGCCAGCTCTCTCAGTATCATTGGGTGGATCCCATCCAGCCCCATCGACTTGCTTACATCCAAGTGCTGTAGCAGGTCGCCAACCATTTCCTCATGGATAGTGAGGGCCACATTCTGCTCCCCATCCCCTTACACCAGCTCAGGGTACTGGGTATCCAGAGAGCAACTGGTTTTGCTGCTAAAGACTGAGGCAAAGAAGGCATTAAGCACCTCAGCCTTTTCCTCATCTTTTGTAAATTAGTTCCTCCCTGCATCCAGTAAAAGATGGAGATCCTCCTTAGTCCTCTGTTTAGCATTGATGTATTTGTAGAAACATTTTTTGTTGTCTTTGATGGCAGTAGCCAGATTGAGCTCTTCTAATTGCCCTTTCTAATTGCCAGATTGCCCTTTCTAATTTTGTCCCTGCACTGCCTTGCAACATCCTCTTTTCCAAAGATTGTAAACTCTCTTTTTTCTCCTAAGCTCAAATCACAATTCTCTGTTCAGCCAGGCTGGTCTTCTTCCCCGTCGGCTCGTCTTTGGCTATGTGGGGACAGACCGCTCCTGCGCCATTAAGATTTCCTTCTTGAAGAGTGCCCAGGCTTCCTGGATTCCTCTGTCCTTCAGAACCGCCTCCCAAGGGACTCTACCAACCAGTGTCCTGAACAGTTCAAAGTTGGCCCTCTGGAAGTCCAATACGGTGGTTTTACTGGTCCCCTTCCTGGCTTCTTCAAGAATGGAGAACTCTACCATTTCATGGTCACTCTGCCCAAGAGAGTTTCCAACCACCACATCTCCCACCAGTCCTTCTCTGTTTGTGAAGAGAAGGTCTAGCAGGGCACTTCCCCTGGTAGGCTCACTAACCAGCTATGTCAGGAAGCTATCTTCCATGCTCTCCAGAAACCTCCTAGACTGCTTTCTCTGGGCTGTGTTGTGCTTCCAGGATATATCTGGGAAGTTGAAGTCCCCCACAAGAACAAGCACTGACAATTTCGCAACTTTTGCCAGCTACCTGTAGAACTCCTCATCAGTCTCCTCATCCTGGTTCGGCAGTCTATAACAGACCCCCACCAGGATGCTTCCCTTGTTGGCCTTCCAGCTGATCCTAACCCATAGGGACTCAACCTTATCATTCCCAGCCTCAAGTTCCATAACATCAAAACTCTCTCTGATATAGAGAGCCACACCACCACTCCTTCGATGATGTCTGTCCCTTCCGAAGAGCCTATAGCCAGACATTGCAGCACTCCAGTCATGAGTGGTCCCACCATGTTTCTGTGATGGCAACCAAGTCGTAGCCTGCCTGCCGCACGATGGCTTCCAGCTCCTCCTGTTTGTTACCCATGCTGCGTGCATTAGTGTAGATGTACTTCAGTTGGGCCATTGCCTTCTCTCCCAGCCTTGCCATTGTTCCCCCTGGCACAGCTCTAACAAGCCTTGTTTCAGCCCTGTCCCCCTTCTTAACTAGTTTAAAGCCCTCTCAATGAGCCCCGCCAGCTCCTGGTCCAGGATCCGTTTTCCCCTTAGAGATAGGGACCCGTCTGCAGCCATCAGGCCGGGTGCAGAGTAAAGTGCCCCATGGTCAAAAAAAAAAACAAAATTTCTGTGTTGGTACCAGCCTCTGAGCCACGTGTTTATCAGGCGGGCTTTCCATGCCCTCTCTGTACCCCTCCCTGCCACTGTAGGTATGGACGAAAACACCACCTATACTCCCGCTCCATCCACTAATGGTCTCAGTCCCCTAAAGTCCCGTTTAATGGTCTTCAGGTTTCTCTCTTCAGTGTTATCACTGCCAGCCTGGACAATTAAAAGAGGATAATAGTCAGAAGGGCGAACAAGGTTGGGCAGCTTTCCGGCAATGTCCCTGACCCAGGCCCCAGGGAGGCAGCAGACTTCCCTACGGGTAGGGTCAAGCTGACCCTGTTTCCCTGAGAAGGGAGTTGCCCACAACAATTACCTTTTTTTCTGTCTTGGTGGTGGCAGTCCTGAGGTGTGGAGTTGACTTCCTTGCCCTAGGCATCTTCCTGGGTAGATTTACTTTCCTCGGATTAATGCTTCAATACCTGTCTCTCATTGTCTACTGTAGTGGGTTTATATGGCAAGGTTTTTGTAGTGGGGGGCTGCAAGGGTGGGCTCTGTAAGAAGACTCCAGAAGCCTTCAAGAAGCCTCAAGAATACTCTTCCATGATAAGGGCCAGTTTCAGTCAGCTCCAAATGGACCTGCTGCAGGCCAGAGCTGAGCCAAAAAGCGACGTTTTGTGCACCTCTGTGAAAGCAGATTTAAGAAAAGGAAAGCAAAACAAAACAAAACAAACAAACAAAACCAAACAAAAAACCAAACCCACCAAACTGCTGCACAACAGCACCTGGGAGAGCCAGGAGTGCAGGAATGAGAACCAGCCCTGCAGCCCTCAAGGTCAGTGCAGAAGCACGGCAGGAGGTGCTCCAGGCACACAGCAGCAGTTCTCCTGTGGCCTGTGGAGAGGCCCCTGGTGGAGCAGGCTGTCCCCCTGCAGCCCATGGGTCCCACATGGAGCAGATCCCACATGGCTGCAGCCCGTGGAGGAGCCCCTGGTGGAGCAGGTGGATGTGGCCTGGAGGAGGCTGCGGCCCATGGAGAGCCCCCGCAGGAGCAGGCCCCGGGCTGGAGCTGCAGCCCGTGGAGAGGAGCCCACGCAGGAGCAGGGGGTCTGGGGGGAGCTGCTGCCTGTGGGGGACCCGTGCTGGAGCAGTTTGCTCCTGGGGGATGGACCCTGTGGGACGGAACCGTGTGGGAGCAGTTCTTGAAGAGCTGCTGCCTGTGGGCAGCCCCGGCAGGCTCAGCTGGGGAAGGATGGCATGCCGTGGGAGGGGCTCCACATGGGCCAGGGCAGAGAGTAACCGTGAAGAAGCAGCAGAAATGAAGCATTAGGACCACAGCCCTCTTTCCTCTGTTCCCCTGTGCTGCCTGGGGGGCAGGGAGGAGGTGGAAGAGCGTGGATGGGGGAAGGTGCTTTTAGTTTGTTTTCTTTGTTTGTCACTTCTCTAACTTGTTAGTAATAGACAATACATTTTATTAGTCTCCTTATGCTGAGTCTGTTTTGTCCATGATGATAGCTGTTGAGTGATCTTTCTGACCTTATCTCAACCATTGAGCCCTTTTCATCATATTTTCTCCCCGTTTCCCTTTGAGTGAGAGGATTGAGAGCAGTTGTAGTGGAGCTTGGCTGCCCACCTGAATAAAAATGCCACATCTAGCAATGACTGCAAGTCCTCCTCTTTCTTCTCATGAAACAGCAAACAAGTGCTAGAGAAGGTAGAGAAGACATTATATGAACTGAGATGTAAAATGGCTGGTATTAAAATTGTACTGCATTGCAATGTCACTTCAGCCATGCCTCATGCTACTTCAGTTTACAGAAGCTCAAGGTGTCTGGATGAGGCAAAGGGAGCTGTAATCATGAAAATGAACAGTTCCATCTTGCCTGCAGTGAAAATATGATGACAATGAGATTACAGTCTTTCTCATCAGCATGGATAATTAATTTTTGTACTCTCTGAATACAATAGTTTATCTAAAATAAAGATCAATAGAAATTAAGTTACCCCTTCCTAGTGCTTTTTTTTTTTTTTTTTTTTTTTTTTTTTTTTTTTTTTAATAAAGGAACATTCAGAAATACTGAAGAAAAATGACTGAGATTTTGAAGCCAATGTCAGTATCCTGAGGATTATTCAGTAGTTACATGCAACTATTTATTCTTCGGTCTCTTCAATGAATTTGTACAGACATTTAATGTATAATAAAGATTACTATTAAATTTATACCTGTTATATTTTGGGTGTGTTTATTGTTTTGAATATTGCATGTGTAGTCTCTAAAGTATGAATGAGTGCCAACAGTGGAATATCTATTATAAAAAAAATTGTTTATACTTATGGAAAACTCTTGATGAGATATTATTTGATGTGGAGTTAAGTTATGAGCCTCAGTCTTGAGTGGAATCATAAGGGAAGAAAAATTAACTTGTTCCTAAGTTCCAGCTTGCAAAGAGTAGGACACTGCTCGTAGCTTTTGCCCATGGTAGCATGCATGCATTAATGGACTTTTCCCAGTCAATGCAGTATTTAAAATATTCTTACGATACATGCCAGAAGCCAGCTTAACCTAGTATCCTGTCATTGAGAACAGTCAAAAGGTAATGCCTAGGAAAAGTTGAATGAAGACTGGAAGGAGAAATAATAAATATATTGTATTTCCCCAGTGATCTCTTGGACTCTAATATTTTTTAGATCAGGGACTTCTCAAGCCACATGTCATTCCTGTGCAATTAATGACCCTCAATGTTTTTCTCTTTCATGAATTTCTCTAGTCTTCCAGTGAAGCCATTTAACTTGTGTGTGTATTTAAAAGGATACTGTCTTTCATTTAGATTCCACAGCTAAATGCATGAACAGCAACAGAAGAGACTGGGTGGAAGAGATTTCCATATACATATATAAAGCAGAAATACATAGATTCACCATATAGACCTTTCTTCTCCTTTCAGATCAAATTCCTTTCCAGCAAAATCTGGAGTACAAGGTGCTTTTAAATTTTTATTTATTTATTTATTTTTATCTATGAAAAACAGAAACCAAGGAACATTTTTTTGTTGTTATTTAGTACTGGAGTATTTGGAAAGACTTGGTGTCACTTCCTTTGTTTGAGGCATCATGGAAATAATAGTACAACAAACTCCAAAACATATATGTTTTTTAAGGATGCAATAGCTTGAAACTTATGATTTTTTCTTGCTACTAGTTTGAATCAGAATTCTACCATATGGCAGAGAAGAAATAGGAAACCATATGCATCCATTACTGGGACTGTGTTCCTGAGAAAAACCAGTTTGCTATTTTTATATTGGCCAGCAGGTGTCAATACCCCAAAGTGATGAAGCTGCCCAACAGCCAGATAGACTTGAAAAAGAGTGAGGCTGAAACAAGGAATATATATATACATTTTGGGTGCCTCGCTTTGAAAGCTGGCTTTGTGAAGTTCTGTGCTTCACTACCACTAGGAAGGAAGCCATCATCTGAGGGGAAAGAGGGAATGGAAATTAAACAACCCTTCCATCCAGAATGGAAAGAGATACTTATTTTTTCCTATTACATTAATAATAGTATTTCTATTCCCTGTCTACACCACTGTGAAGCTCTGGGATCTCTGACACCAATCTTCAAGCCTATGTGCTCCTTAGCCAGTCAGGCAGAATCTACCTAAACACTGTAAAAGTGACTACTTGGTAGTTTTTATCAGTGCAAGGGACATTTATTAAAGGTGTTCAAGTGCCACTACACCCCATGTGTTTATGGAATCTAAAGATGCTACTCTACTATATTTTAATGGAGATTCTTATATTTAAGATCATAGTACCTGTCAGCTGTTGGAGTGAAATATCTAAAGAGAAATTTTTTTCCAATACAAATTTCAGTGTTAATAAAACCACGTGTAAGTAATGTCTTTTTGAATCCCTTTTATACTTTGGTGGAATAGAATCTTGTAATACTTTGTGTAGGAACATGACACATTCTCCTTAGATTAGATTTCAGAACTCTTTCAGTTAATTATAAAGATATCCATATTTCCATATTATTATAAATTAAGCATTCTAGGTACAAATTGGGGATCTTTTAGGAAAGATTTGTGATATTTCAACTTTTTTTTTTTTTCCTGATTTCCAGAGAAGTAGTGCCTGAAGGTTCTATCCTACTCTTTTAGACTCTACATAACCTTAATAAGGAAGTAGTCATAACTGTTGTATTCTTTCACTCTTTTCTTTTCTTTTCTTTTCTTTTCTTTTCTTTTCTTTTCTTTTCTTTTCTTTTCTTTTCTTTTCTTTTCTTTTCTTTTCTTTTCTTTTCTTTTCTTTTCTTTTCTTTTCTTTTCTTTTCTTTTCTTTTCTTTTCTTTTCTTCTCTTCTCTTCTCTTCTCTTCTCTTCTCTTCTCTTCTCTTCTCTTCTCTTCTCTTCTCTTCTCTTCTCTTCTCTTCTCTTCTCTTCTCTTCTCTTCTCTTCTCTTCTCTTCTCTTCTCTTCTCTTCTCTTCTCTTCTCTTCTCTTCTCTTCTCTTCTCTTCATACATTTTCAAGGCACAATATGTTATTTTGGAGCAGTTTTTTGATCTCTGATTATAAGTGAGGACTTATTTATATATTTTTTTAAATAATTTAGGTAAATATGTGTTATTGTATTACTTCTGTGAGTAATACATGGTCTCTCTACCTACCACTCATGATAAAATCCTGGTTGAAACTTTTTTTTTAAAGCAATTGAATTTCTGGCCTTAGCTTCCTACCAGCTGTTATTTTACAGTGAACTGTAAGAGCTAGGGATTTACATACTCCATTTTTAATTTAATCAAATGTTGTCAGTCTGCATCACACATTAGATACTGTTTCCATCAGAGAGAACTTAAAAACAACAACCTGAAAGATTAAAAACCTCTACCTCTTGAAGATAATAATCTTACTGAATTTTAACAGATTGCTTTAGCAGATGGGGATGTGATATTCACTACAGCAAATTGCATTTACATGCTCTCAGACAGAGATGTCACATTTGCCACAGTAATTTACATTAACATGATTTGAGACAGATTTGATTCCCCCCAAAGAATTAGAAATAACATTTTATCAATTCACTTTGCCTTGTCACTTCTTCAGATAATTGTCAGTCTGGACTAGGACATGTTTTTTACTGGTAAGTGTCATGATGAACAGGACAGAAATACTGTTTTGTAGTGGTCATCTATAAATGCTATGATATAAAGGATCCTGCATGCTGCCACACCAATACCATGTACCAAGAAATAAAGAACATGGATCCCAATTATTGTCACAGTGTAGTGGAAAATAAGTTACTTTTGATTCCATGTAATTTATTGATTCAGCTCTGGGCAAAAGTCTTGCACTTCTGCATCTGTGTATAGCCTTTTACCACTACCTCCAGGAGATTTTGTCACCCACTTTAAAAGGCTGATGGAGCTCACTCTGAAAAGAAACTTAACCATCTCTGCTATAGATTAGACCACATCTTCAGGCAGGGGATGGTGTGGGTGCAATTTAGCTGTCTTCTAGTATTGTTCAGCAGATCTAGGAAACATATTTATGATGGCATCTGCTGTACCACTCAAAAGAAAGTATGCATGCATCTCTGTGTATTATCTGAAGGCACTAATGGTCCCCAAAAGTCTTAAATCCTGCCCTAAATCAGCAAACAACTTACAGAAACTGTAAGCAACAAACATACTTAATAAAGCTTCTTTGGGAGAAAATAACACAGCTTCTGAAGCTTTATGGTTCTTGAAATTACTGTATTTCTAACCAGCTCAAGCAAGAGACTCCTGAAGTCCCAATACAGTCTCAAAGGGATTTTTCTGGTCAGAGGGTTAGAGGCCAACCTTGGAGGAAATGCTTCAGGGATATCTCACAAGAGTAACTTGAAGCTGTGGTGAGACCATCTCAAGTGATTGTTTCTGTAATTTGATTCAACATAGATCCAAGAAATGACAAGAGATCTTTGGGAGATGTGTTTGTTTGGAGTATGAAGCCTGGAAGTCTTGAATCAGAACCTGCTTGGATAGCTGAAGACACTCACATTCCCTCAATTAGGCAATCCAATATCAAGTGCAAACCTGTGTGCAGTACTTCATCTCTTTTCTAAAAGATGTTGCTGTGTATACATGGAGGGATGGTGAATGATCTATTATGTCAGTTGGAGAGAGACAGATAATATTTTTTTGCAGGACTCCATGAGAGTCCTAATGCCTCTCAGAAATAACAGAGGCAAATAACACCAAATGGCTGTGTGTGTTGCCACATGGTGAGATTTGTCTGTTATCAGGAAACATTTGCTGGGATATCTCCTTGCATTCTCCATTTTTAACATGGGGTTTACCCTTGTTCATCTTCAGTTAATTCAAAAAAGAAAAAAAATCACCTGTCAAACACTAACCCACTAGCCTGTTAGAAGGAGAAGCATCGTGGGATGGCTAGAAGAATCTAATCATCCCCTTCAGAGAAGAGTTTTAAGGGGTAGTCAGTTAAATCTTGGTGGACAACATTTTTCAATTATAGTAAAGCAAGAGATGGTATAGCTGTTCTTTCAGTTAATGAGACAGATATACTAACAGAAATCCAGACATCCTGAAGAAAAAGATCTTAGCATAATATGCAGGGAAGCCTATCAAGATTTATGGGCAATCTTAGTTCAGACATTATGTTAGATTATTTTAATACAGTTTTTTTTTAATTCTTATTCTTTTATTCTTTATTCTTATATATTTTTATTCTGAGAGAAAGTGAGCTATTATTTGTAAATAAAAAGTAGTATTTCCAATAAATGGAAGAACAGTGGCTGTTTGCCTGCCTAATTTCACATGAAGTTAGCATGATCAGGATATGTTCTCTGTTCAGTAGTGCAATTCTGGTTTTCTGTGTTATCTATAGAGATTTAGATCACCTCACCCTGGCATTGGATCTAGTCATAATTTAGGAATATAGATGCAGCTCATTTTGTAAGTGAAAGACAGATTTTCATTTTTGGATTTAAGCCCATTTAATCAATCTATTTATTTATTTATTTATTTATTTTTAATTTAAGAATATGAAAGTAGGTTAGATTCTCCTTACACACAAAGCCAAAGCTAGGCATTTTAGCTGTATATTCTACTTCCACTGAATTGTCTTATTCAATAGGTGTTTTGCAGATTACTTGTTGTGCTTTCTCAGTCTCAGTTTTCTCAAAGCTTTCTCAGAGCCTTCAGGAGCTTAGAGCAGCCTGGCTCCTGGTAGAGTGTGAAGAGCTCCTGCTACAGTGTAATTGGTGAAGACAGGTAAGATTCTGACTACACTCAACATCTATAGTAATTTAAGGTTGTTGCAAAAGTAAACCAATCCACTCCCTCAAATCAATTCCTCTTCCCATATTATGAACAGAATATGAATTGTATGTAAGCTTTTTTTTTTTTTTTTTTTTTTTGGCAAATATAATGTGCCCATATTCTGTCCAGTAAAACACAAAACTTATAATGCAATGTAACAGTAAAACTTCAAGTAGTGAGGGGGTCAAACTTGTCTGAGAAGAACTGATTTTTGTAATAAAATCTCACCAGAAATGGCTGCAAATTGCATAACATCTGAGGTAAACTTCTGAAACAGCCCTTCTGTACACCCTCTTCCCCTCCCATTGTGAGTGGAGAAAGTATACATTTTTTTTCTTTCTTCCGAAAATATTTTACTTTTAAACAAATAAAAGATGTTCACTCCTCTAGGTCACAAAAAGTCTTGGTTTTCAGAACTAATAATATTTTCCAAAGTTCTTTCACAAATTACAGATGTCACTACAATTGCATTCCATCAAAGAGTTATACAGAAGAAAATCATAATGCATTACTGCAAAACATAAAAGAAAAATAAAAAAAAAAAAGGGGGCTGGAGTTTAAGAACTGTTATGTGAAGAGAAACATGTTAATGATTGTTTCTAAGAATTCCATTAAAATATACATACATTTTTTGCTTGTAAACAAGCATAAGATAGTACAACGAATCTGGACAGCAATGTTCCTGCATTACAGCCAATAAAAGACCAATACAGAGACAAATGGTACTTGCCTATCTGTTTTTGCTTTAGAACAAATGAGGTGCAAAGACCTCAAGTCTATGTTAGTCATAGAATTGTATGCCTGAAAAAAAGCTTTGTAGAAATCAGTGAGGTTTTATAGAACTGGAATCCATCTGTATTTATCAGCTTGCAAGACTGGGTTTTAAACAGTAAATCTGAATAATAAAAATTACAGTTTTAATAGTCTACCTTTATAAAAAGTAATGTATCTAATACTTTTTTCTCTTGAAGCTATTTTAGAATAGTGGTTCCTAATCCATACCTTTTGGGAAATGCTGGATAAGATCCTGTGGTGTTGCTGTAATTCAGAGGGTACTAAAAGGTTAAATTTGAGCACAATGGGATGAACAGAACACAGGGTTGATTTCAAAATGAGACTTTCACAGAATTGTTATTCAAGGACCAATGATGGCTGCTGCTTTCTGCACATTTCATTTAAACTAAAGACAAACTTTCCAAGAGAATTCAAAATCTGTCCAGAGAAAAAATCTTTGACACTTTCAAAAATGTTACTGTACATTTCTCAATATAGTAAGTGTGATAAAAACACTAGTTAGAATTGCAAAACATTTTTGTTATTGTTGTTTGTTTGTTTGTTTTTCCCTTCCTAGTTTGGATCTATTAAACAGATTCATCTTTATTACACTCAGAAAATAAGCCCAACTTGATGTTGTTTTTTATGCTTTGTAGAAACAGAAAGTTTGAACCAAGTTTATTTTTATAAATATTCTGCACTTGCAGGTGAAGTCTGACAGAATGTCACAGCTTACTTTCCATTTAGTTTCTAGCAATTACATGCTTACCACATCTTCTGAATTACCAGCTGGAGACATTCAGATTTCATATTCAATCTCAGCTGCACTTAGATTTCTTAGATTTCTTTTTTCTTTCTCTCTCTGCCCCCCCCCCCCCTTTTTTTTTTTTTTTTTTTTTTCCATTCCATGAAAACATTACTGTTATGGCTGGCAAACTGTATTCTTTTTTCTATTTTTTCCATTCCATGAAAACATTACTGTTATGGCTGGCAAACTGTATTCTTTTTTCTATCAGAAATCATGGTACCCAATGCTGTCATGGCTGCACATTGACATATAAACTTATATTCAATCCTTGAGTTAATATAACGAAATAAGAGAGACCTGCACAGATTTTCATGAATGTCTTTAATTCAGTGCTCCCAGCTCCACTCTGTGAATCATCTCCAGTGTCAGAACAGTGCAGTTATTCAAAATATCCCTTAGTGTCATGTGTCCTGGACATACTGGTTGGGAGACATGAGGAGAGCAGATAGAGTAAAGGGAGTATTTTAAATTACACTATTGGGGTGGATGCAAGTAAATAATGATTGTGACAAGCAAAGGTATTTATTTTCCTGTTATTGCTATGGTTATTAGAAAAACTCTTGCTGGTTTAAGGCTGTGAGCCAGCTGGGCCTGCAGCTAAGAATAATTGTTGTTGCTGTACTGTGCAATGCCTTATGAATTCCTGCTGGGCTAGTAATTAATCAAAAGTGCAGCTGGGAATATTACATGGCCTTGCAGGTTAGTTGGTCTTTCTCAACATTTACCTAATTTCTTGGACTTGGAAGCTGGGATCTGGATTGAACTAAAAGCTAAAATAAGGTGAAAAGTTGTTGGTCTGAGTACAGTGGGTACAGAGTACACTTTTTTCTTCTCAGTTCTCCTCTTCGTTTTCCTCTGGTACCCTGGAAAAATGATTTATTGGTATTGGCAAAATACAGGGGCATACCATCATCTCATTCAGAACAAGAAAGATCTTAGTTCAGATATGAGATCCACCCCACCCCCCCCCCCTTTTTGTTGTTGTTGTTGTTTTTCCCTCATCACTGGTGAGATCCTGGTTTATGTTTTCTTCTGTGTCTTAAAACTAGTGACAGTACCTATGCTAAGTTTGAGGCCAGATTTATGATATAGAAAACAGTATGGTCTTGTTTTCTCCCTAAGTCTGCTGTTGACACTGACGACAATGTGGGATTGCTGTGTGGTGCTACTTCACAGCACAGAAGACTGTTGTCTGCAGAGACTTGAGTTTCATGCCTAGGCTGTACCACAGCTTCACATGTTTTTTTTGTCACCTGAAGATGTTATGATGGTGAATCTGGTTGAGTGGAAGAAACATCAAAGCTAAAATCTCCAGGGGTTTGTAAAGTCTCAGGGACAGCAACGTTAAAAAGGCTGTAAACCACTGACAGTATGCATAGCAAAGGCTGAAGAAAGCAAATCAGCTCATAACTGGATTTAATTTTTGTTTTCAGAAGCCTTTAATTCACTGATATACTTTGTAATACTAAAATATTAAACAAGCAGTATTTGAGGTAATGTTACTGGTAGCCTTAAGGTGGTACCGAGGAGAAGACAAATTATTAAATGTGCTGAAGACCTGCACTGAAGGCACATTTTCTGAGGGATAGTACCCTCTGTGAGAGTCATGTCCTCCAGCTTATGCTTTTAAAACCTAGTAATTTAAATCTTAGACCTCTATGCCAGGTTACTTCTGCTAGAAATAGATGTAAAGAAACTAAGCTCTTTATAGGCCAGTTTGCAGGCCAAAAACAGGTCAGATGACTTACTTTAAATGCGTGCCAGTCTAGGTGTACAACGTTAGATAACATTACTTTCAACCTCAGTTGAACTTAATATACGAACTTTTAACTCTCAGAAGTTAAAAGTGAATGAATTTACATGAATCAACATGTAAATTCATTAAGCTTTCACCTTTCTACCTTTACTGTATTCATGAGTTAAAAGCTGTTGATTGTCCTGAAACTTTGAAGTCTTGTTCTGTTTTAATGGATATGAAGTTACACTTTGAGGAATGTTCTTTGAGGACAGTTCTACAGCAACTGTTCTAAACGGGGCACCTATATAAATGATTTGCATACCATTTCTGAATTAGGAAGGAAAGAGCATGGATAAGAAATCTAAGGAAGGACAGTGCTGATAATTAAAGGCACGCTTTCACTTTGAAAGATAATTCTGAAGACTGTGAGAACAAGATGTTGTTCCACAGCAACCTAGTAACTGGATTAGTGTTCATGAAGAATTTACATTCAGGTGGGACTCTCTAAAGCTTTCAGTAAAACAAAAGTGGCTATATTCAGCTATATTCAGGTGCTATATTTAAGCTATATTCAGCTTGTTATTAAACTTATTGTCTTTCTCTATTACAAAGTTAAAATCCTTGTGCTCTACAACAGAATAAACGGGGAAGCTTTCTGGGCTCTGGTACCCACATGGTAAGATACCAACATGAAAGAGCAGCAGAAATTGTAATAGCTATTAATTAACTTAAAACACTTTGGAGGTTATGTAATATATAAAATCTGGATCTCTGTGTATTCATATTAAAAAGGTATTTCAAGTAAAATAAATATTTGCAGTATACAAAACAGATCATGCAAACATCTGTGTGCTTGTGTTATCTTACCTAATGCTAGGTGTAGACTAAGGTCTTAGGCAGGGAGGTTCTGAAATTACCTCTGATCAGAGCACTAGAGGAAAAATACCTAAGTGCTTTGCAGATGATGCCATTATACCACCATGTGTACCATGTATGTGTACACCATATGTATACCATGTATACCACCATGCTACCATTCTGATCTTGTTTAAAATCTCTCATGCAGGCATTTTGTAAATGTACAAACCTACAGGGTGTAGCATGGTAGAGAATCCAGACCTCTGTGCCTAACTGCTGGTGTAATCCCATTGAAACATGATTAGTGTATTCTGATGCTTTTGCCAGATGAATAGCCCTGTTTACTGTCTCAGTCGAGGCTCTGTATGATTCAGCTAGCAGCACTTGCTTATTACAGAATCATCGAATCATAGAATGGCTCAGGTTGGAATGGACCTTAAAGATCATCTAGCTCCAGGACTTTCATGGATGGGGCATCTACATCTTTTCTGGGCAACCTCTTCCAGTGCCTCACCACCCTCACAGTGAAGAATTTCCTCCTAACCTCTAACCTAAATCTCCCCTCTTCAGTTTAAAACCGTTTCCCCTTGTCCTGTCATTGCCTGCCTGAGTTTGCTTTAAGTATTGACAAGCTGTAGTGAGGTCTCCCTGGAGCCTTCTTTTCTTCAGGCTGAACAGCCCCAGCTCTCTTAGCCTTTCTTTTCTTCAAAGAAAAGATGCTTCTGCCCTCTCATCAACTTTATAGCCCTGCTCTGGACCTGCTGTAACAGATCTACATACTTCTTGTGCTGGGGTCCTCAGACCTGGGCACAGCATTCCAAATGAGGCTTCATGAGGGCAGAGCAGAGGGGGTAGCCCAGGATGTAGTTGGCCTGCTAGCACGTGCTGATGACTCATGTCAAGCTTTTCATCCACCAGAACTCCCAAGTCCTTTTCCTCAGAGCTGCTCTCAATGAGTTCTTCTCTGTACTCATGTCTGGGATTGCACTTGGTCTCATGGAACCTTACTAGGTTCACGTGGACCCACTTCTCAAGCCTGTCCAGGTCCCCCTTCCTCCTGCTGTATCAAGTGCACTACTCAGCTCGGTTTCATCAGCAAACTTACTGAGAGTGCACTTGATCCCATTGTCTATGTTGCTAATGAAGTTATTAAACTGTACTGGTCCCAAGACAGACCCCTGAGGGACACCACTCATCATAGAACAGAGGGACATAGAACCGTTGACCACCACACTGGGTGCGGCCTTCAAGCCAATTCCTTTTCCACTGAATGGTCTGGTCCACCCTTCAAATCCATTTGTGTCCAATTTAGAGATCAGGATGTCATGTGAGACCATGTTAAATGCCTTACAGAAGCCCAGGTAGATGACATTGGTCAGTCTTCCTTTGTCACCTGATGCAGTCACTCCATCATAGAAGGCCACCAGAGTGGTCAGACATGATTTGCCCTTGGTGAAGCTGTGCTGGCTGTCTTGGATCACCTCCTTGTCTTGCATGGGCCTTGACATTGCTTTCAGGAGGATCTGTTCTGTGATCTTGCCAGGCGGAGTTGTAATGCAGCAACAGACAGTAATAAATTTTGATCGTAAGTAGATATAACTCATTTCTGGTATAAATGAGGGCTAAGAAATCAACTGAATTGAAGCTGAAGCTCCTCTACAGAATCTGGGCTTTGGATGTGATCTTATATCTAAAACGTCATCATAGAGAGTCTCACCAGGAGGGCTTTGTGTTTCTGGCAGATTTTAAATTAGACTGCTTTTTGCCTTGCTATCTTGACTGGATTCTGGTATTTTTTTCTTAGAGTAAGGGCAGTTCTTACAGAGTAAATCATTTATATAAAGATAGTTCTAAGGTCAAAAACTTGTAATGGCATATAGAATAACAAAAAGGCAGATCTTGTCTTCTGTCAATAAGTTTTGATGATTCAGTCTTCTATTTTGAAAAGACCTCTTATCACAGAATTTGAAAAGCACTGTATGAAACCAGGCTAATGTTCCAAAACGTTTGCGTGTTCTGCTGTTTCATGCTGAATGCCAATTATGAAAGGCACTTTAAAACTATTTATTTGTGGAAATGTGTTTGTTGCATTTTTACATTAAACAACAAAAACAAAATAGCAACACCATGCCTCACTGATATTTCACTCTACCAGATGGAACTAATAGGTGAACAGGAATCCTTTGAAAACAAAAGAATGTTCACACACTCAAACCTGTTGAGTCAAGACTAGTGTACAAGCCCCACAGAACATTTCTGTTTTGGTTTCTAACGTCACAAAATAAAAGCGGTCTGAGTTTTACATGGTGGGGACATGAAATAAGGTAGTGGAATGCATCAACCAGTAACAGCAGGTGATCCATCCCACAGGTTCTTTGTTCAGACTTTGGATTCTCTTTGTTCTTCTCTCAGGTTTCAAGGAAATTTGTCTATGCACGTTAGAGGTAGCCAAATCCAGTGAGATTTTGTAACCAAGGGTGTTCTCCTGTTTTAACTATGTCAGAACCTAATTGTTGTGCTTGTGGAGGAAATTACATTTGCTTCAGAACTAGTTCAACCAGTCTGACTCTGTTTTGTGTGAGTATAAATCATGTAGCCTCAGCCAGCATGAACTTCTAAGACTCTGTAAAAATGCCATAGTTGGATAACAACATTTGGATATTGGATAACAACACTGGATAACACATGCAGCACAATGAATGACATATAGTTTCTTATAGCAGCTGCACACTACATCTCCTAGAGAATTTGATTTCTCTATCCTTTGTTTTCCCTTCGTATTTTTATTCTGTTTTTCTACAACATCACTTTATACTCTGATTTTACAAAATGAGATAACATAATAATAAGAAAGAGAAGGTTCATTATCAGTTTGCAGGCACTGAGGCAAGACCTGGCCATACTGTAAAAAATCATGCATTATAATATATATTTAAGATTACATTTGATATAGGTTTGCTGTGTGAAGTTTCATAAAGAACAAAATGTTCTCTTATGAAATTCCAACAGCTTAATGAAGTTGTCATCACAAAGTTTTCACAATGAATACTTTATATATTAAAATAACTGAGGTTTTAAGATGTAAAATGAGACTTCACTTATGGCCTCATAAAATTTTGTTTTGCGAGGGTTTTTCATTATGTTTAAACTACAAGATAACCATGTTCTTTAAAAAAAAAAATCACAAACTAAAAACAAGACAAACAAAAAAGCACTTATTTTCATTACATTTAAGAACTTTTTCAAGAATTATTTTTTATTCCAACATATTTTTCATTTACATGAGAGCAGTTCATTCATCTTATTACAAAGTAGTAATTGATATCTACCTCTTTTTTTTTTTTTTTTTTTTTTTTTTTTTTTTCCAATAGCCTATCTGCTATTTAGGCTAAACTATCAGGCTTTAAATGTAGTATCTTCAGAAATCTTATGAGTGAGACATTATGCTTTAATACATTTCCTGATAGAAAAAAATTCTTTGTGAATTGTTTTTATAATCTTGGAGAAGCTTCTAAGTGAACATAAAACTTTTAAAGTCTTTTACCATGAAACACTTCAAATTTATTCTTAAAATAAAGGTTTGACAGCTTCCCCTCTATACTGACAACTATTCCTGAGAATTAAACCTTGCAGCTATCTTTGCTTGATGAACAAACTCAGGAAAAGGATCCTGAGTAATAAATTCAGCTTTCCTTCTAGTCAAGCACTTCTGTAAAAATTCAGTGCCTACTGGCATTCTGTTTTCCATCATTTGTAAATGCCTCCTTGTTCCCTACTGCCATGCACAACGGAGTGGTAATAAATTTAAAAAGATGGATTACATTTTGGTAGCAAAAAGTGTTGAGTTTTCTGTCTTGTCATGGGCAAATTCTGCTATTTTCTTTAGCTTCTGGCTCTGAGTATGATGACAAGAAAGAAACTATCAAGTTGAATCTAATCAGCCCAATAGAAAACTGGAATTTGAAATACTAAGAAATTACTTTAAAAGAAAAAAATGCACCAAAGCAAAATTGCAATGTATTTTCCAATCATTACAATTTTCCAATCATTATAATAATTCCATGTGCACAGTCAGTTCAAAGAAAGGTTGCTACATGTTGAATATGTTTGTTTTTAATTAACAAATTTAGCATGTAAATAAAGAACTGTGGTTTCACAAGATTTTTTCTTTACATAAATAGACAAGGTCATACTTTGAAGAATCAGGTTGAAATGGATTACAAGACATCATTTGATGACTTTTTTTTTTTTTTTTTCTAATACAAAGAGCAAAATGTGAAGAGTATTATGAACAGCAACTAAGGCCTAAGATAGCTTTGTAGAACTGTAGAGTTTAGTATTCTCTTCCTAATTGTATCTGACTACGTTAATCTCAAATTTCCCTTTTAGGATGGTCACCCAACTTCAACAAGGAGGTATACAATGGTTTCTATCCCAATATAGGCTCTAAGGTATACTTTGTGTCATGAAAAACACAGGTGAGAATTAATTTTAAACATTAGGGTGTTGGCACCAACAGGAAGCTAGCATGTAAAAGGCTCACCCTAGGGATTTCTGTTTTGCTAGTCTCACTCTTTAAGTTTAGAATAGTGTTGTTAGGTGAGAAGGTTCCACTCACATACCTATAGACTAAGATAATCTTATGTTGTGTATCTTGCCCAGTTCAGAATCTAAGACTTTAGCTTTGCTACTCTGAGCCTCAGACTTTTCTACAAAACTATCAGGTTCTGTTGAATTTGCTGGTACACATCTCAACCAGTTTGAGATAATTCTAGTGGGATTAACTGCATGGATTGAGCTCATCAGACCCTAATGTAGATATCTTAAATGTGTCTGTGTTCAACGAATCACATTAATTATTATTATTAATAATAAATAAATAAATTAATTAATAATAATATTTATTATTATTATTATTATTATTATTATTAATAATAATAATAATAATAATAATAATAATAATAATAATAATAATAATAATTTTAGGGAGAATGCAATGAGCCTGTTTAAAAATATTAGACATTCTAAAGTCACACGAAGAACATGAATTTCATTTCAAATATTTCAGCTATTTATTTTGGTTATTTCCAGCTCTGAGCTCTGGCAGGTAAAATGTGAAAAGAGAGAATGTTCTAAATGCAGGAAGAGGTGAGATGACTCTTCAAGCATTTCTAGTTGTCTCACAACATACCATCTTATTTAGAATACTGAATTTCATAAATCATATTTGAAACTGTCTAAATCTTCTTCTAGGGAAACTAGGCTTCTAATCTGGATTTGTGAGTTCTATTCCTGAAAGCTGGTTCTTAAATGCTGCATTTCATTTTATGCAGTGTTGTCCCCTGGAATCTGTTTATAGTTTTTTATCCTACTCCAGTGCTTCTTGAATGCTGCTTCAGGTATTCCCTGTGTTATTATACTGTATCCAATTAAGCCATCCCAGGCCTTTCTCTACCAGCTTGTTTGAAGTAAGATATACGGACAAGTATGAATTTCTTTAGTCTCGTTTGTTCAGAAAATCTTTTAATCCCATGTTTGTGATATTTGGTCTCCTTGTTCATGACAAGTGTAGTTTCAAAGTGTTGTAAAGTTTTGCAAGAATTTTATGTGACCACAGGGCTTTTTGAGATCATTGTACACATTTACTTCCTTGGCAGGAGCATTATTATGAGCAAAACATTATTGTATTGCATGGGCTTGCAAACTTGTGTGGTTTGTATGGTTGACTACATATTATCTATGGTAAGCTAGAAAATCTTTACTATCTCATGTGTAATGACAGAAGACTATGTCTGACATGCAAAGCATTGCATAAAAGTACAATTTTTTCCTTGCTAAATGAACATACAGCTTTTCAGGCTCCCAGAATATTCATATTGTACAGATAAGCTTCCTCAGGAGGTAGCAAAATGGCTGGAAACAACTTGAAATGGTTGACTGAAATGTAGCAATTAAAGATAAATAGTGATAAATTATGGTAAATATTATAATAAATTATAATATTATAAGATATTATAATAAATTATGACAACCATACAAACTGTGATTTTGCCTCTGAAAGAAGACAATCTATCCATAGCTTGCATATACCATTTTTTTGGATTCATGACATGCATTTTCTTGAAACAATGTCCTGATGTCTCTTTCCCTTGAAGTTAGTTCTCTGGGGTAGACAGCTGTTCAGCTCGATTTCTGCTTATGATGTGAAAGTCATCCATCTTTTTATATTATATAAGGGACATTTTTCAACAAATTTTCTCTCTCTGAATATTTCCAGGTGTTGATAGTATTTCATACATCAATCTAGTACTAATATAAACCCTTGTGAGATTTGAGACCAATATGATTTAAATCTGGGGAAAACTTAATTATTTATGCATAGACTTTGCTTTGATAAAATATAAAAGGCAGCTTGTCTTTTCAGAACAGAAGCCAGCCTGAGAAGTTACAAATTTGTCTGGTTAGTTGCCTTATTCTTTGTCAGTCAGAAACACAGATCACATTAGAAAATGCTGAAAACACTAACATTAACAGACATGGCAGAAACTTGCAGAGAAAATGCATTCATTAAAGTATTTTTTTTTTTTAAATGAAAAACTACTACTTGTTTGTGGTTCACTAAAATCACCTAGAAAGTGGAGATTTGTTTTTCAATAATGTGTCCTAGCCTTATCTCAGATTTTGTATTCTCCTAAATAAATTTGCCTAAAGTCCCCTAAACCTGTAGTTGTTAAAATGATTTTTTCAGATTATGAAACTTCTCAGTATGATTCATTGGTACAATCTTTAAGCCATAAAAGAATTTGTATTTCTGTTTTTGTTTGTTTCTTTGTGTTGTTTTGTTTTTGAAAATACTTGTACTTACTCGGTTAATCCAAACCTATAAAGGTAGTCTCTGAGACAGATTAGACAGAGAAATGTACACTGCAGAAGCAAACAGGCAAGTAGGATCCCTTGCCCTGTAGTGCCTAACTCACAGTCTGATTTGATTAACTGCTAAATTTATTTATAAACTCATGATTTATAATCCTTGTAACCTTACCTTGCAACTGTAGTCTATCTTTGACTATGGCAGTTAATTTACTGAGATAATTAGCACAGTAACGTGCTTAAAAGTACTAGTTCGATCACTTTCAATAATAATTATTAAAAGAGGCTAGAACATGTTTATTCTGTCAAATTGCAACATGAGTCACAAGCACGATCTTAAAATTGTGAAACACATTTGAACATTTTTAGGACTTTCTGATTATAGTAAAATGTTTTGAGATTGACAGTGATAAAGTATTTGTGATCTTTCTTCAGCCTAATCTTCTGGAATGCTAACAAAATGTCCAGCATATTTTCATCTATCTGAAGCAACTAGCAAGGTCCTTGAGGCTGAAACTGGATGAACTGAAAACCCTGTACCTATTTCTGTTTCCCTTAGATTTCCCGTCCACTCCTCTTCCACTAATTTATGAGTTTTACCTTTTTTTATTCTTCAGTGTGTAGCTCCTGTATCTTCCTACTTCATGGGCTTAAATGCCCTGAATGATCTTTACTTGTGTAAGAGCTCTGTCTTCCTGGCCATGAGATACTACTGTAAAGATAAAGAAGGAAATGTTTCTGGAAGAAAACAAAAAAAAACACAACACAAAAACCCTTGAAGACCCTTGAAAACCCTCCCCATCCCCCCAAACTACCAAGTTTCTTCAACTCTTCTACTAATTTCACCTAAAATAAGCTGCTTTGGAAAAGACTAAATTCCCATCTAAAAGCAGTATGTTTGGGCTGCTTTTAAACCTAGCTCGCACAATTCTATAGCATATATCTTCTAGAGCAATGGATAATGAGTAATTAGATCTTTTCAGCTCTGTAATTGCACTCTGCTTCTTCACCCTACTCTGAAATTATTTTCTACAATTAACTGTTTATCTTTGGTATGTAGGATACCTTGTAATTCAAAGCATCTCAAAAGAATTCTTAAACTTTATTTTGTTGTCCTTGTCATCAAGGATTCTTTCTTGTTCTTCTGTATCAGTCACTTTTATGAGAGAATTTATTTGATTTTAATTACGTCATTGCTGAACCAACATCCCTACTTTCTAATATGTTAAAGTTGTTATGACTTTCCTTTCTGAAGAGCTAAGAATCACTGAAAGCTTTCAGTGGACAAAATAATTTTATAAGGCTATAGGCTCATATTTTTAGACAAGACTGTAAATAACTTATATGTCTAAAAGAGAACAGGACTGAAATTGAATTTAAAATCAATCTTTTGAGTCTGAAAATCCTTGCTACTTTGTACTTGGATGGTGATAATTAGATTTCCTAGGCCCACCAGTTTTTAACAAAGATTTGTCTGTAAATGCTTGGAAACACTTTAGTTTTGAGTCCAAGCATCTCTGTTCCATTTCATGCCTGGTTTCTGCCACTCCTTCACGGTCACTCTCTGCCACTCTCTGTGTGAGGTCCCTCCCATGGGATGCCATCCTTCCCCAACTGAGCCTGTGGGGGCTGCCCAGAGGCAGCCTCTCTTCAAGAATTGCTCCCACATGTCCCCGTACAACAGGGTTCATCCCCCAGGAGCAAGCTGCTCCAGCACAGGTCCCCCATGGTGGCAGCTCCTCCCAGACCCCCTGCTCCTTTGTGGGCTCCTCCCCATAGGCTGCAGCTCCAGCCTGGGGCCTGCTCCTGCGGGGGCTCTCCATGGGCTGCAGCCTCCTCCAGGCCACATCCACCTGCTCCACCAGGGGCTCCTCCATGGGCTGCAGCATGGAGATCTGCTCCATGTGGGACCTGCAGGGGGACAGCCTGCTCCACCAGGGGCCTTACCACAGGCTGCAGGGGAACTGCTGCTGTGTACCTGGAGCACCTCCTGCAATGCTTCTGCACTGACCTTAGGGGCTGCAGTGGTGGTTCTTACTCCTCTCTCCCAGCTGCTGTTGTACTGCAGATTTTTTTCCTTTTCTTCAATTTGCTCTCCCAGAGGCCCAACCAGCATTGCTCATGGCTTGGCTGTGGTCATCAGTGGGTCCCTCTGGAGCTGGCTGAAACTGGCCCTTATCTAACATGAGACAGCTTCTGGAGTCTTCTGGCATAGGCCACCCCTGCAGCCTCCTGCTACCAAAACCTTGCCATGTAAAAACAATGCACAGCTACTTTATTTTGTGATGTGTCATAAGGTATACCACCCTTTATGTTTGGGAGACCAGAGTGCAAAGTATTAATTCAGTACAAAGAAGACTGAACTTCATTTTCTACTGGTCAGGGAATTCAAACTCAGATCTCCTGGGAGAGATATCAAGTCCAATCTCTTCATCCACTAGGTTATGAGGCAAGGAATAAATGTTTTGTATTCCATATGGAAGGGAAGGGAAGGGAAGGGAAGGGAAGGGAAGGGAAGGGAAGGGAAGGGAAGGGAAGGGAAGGGAAGGGAAGGGAAGGGAAGGGAAGGGAAGGGAAGGGAAGGGAAGGGAAGGGAAGGGAAGGGAAGGGAAGGGAAGGAAAGGAAAGGAAAGGAAAGGAAAGGAAAGGAAAGGAAAGGAAAGGAAAGGAAAGGAAAGGAAAGGAAAGGAAAGGAAAGGAAAGGAAAGGAAAGGAAAGGAAAGGAAAGGAAATTAAGGAATATTTACATGAAAAGATGAAATAAATGAGCCAGCATCCTCCCTTCTTCCAAAATTCATTTACATTAGTTATCTGTTAAATGCTATGCTATAACTTAGGTAGTTGTGTTTGTAAAAGTGCATGACCTGTGTTCTAAAAAGATAATCATTTTCTTTAGGCTTTAAAAGAAAAGTTTTTTCTGTTTCTAACATTCTACAAGTTGTCCAGGAATGGAGTTTGGGCTATGGACTGGCGGAAGGTGGTGCTCCATGAAAATCATTCAGCAATTCGAAATATGACAGCGTGAATAACATATTTGACCTCACTAAAAACATTTTAGAGGTGTGTTCAGGGGTATCACAGAAGAATTTAATTTAAGTTTTTTTTTTTTTTTTTAAAGATTAAATCTAATTAAGAGATGTATTATAATTAGGAAATTTGGGTGATATTTAGTGTATTGCACATTAAAAAAAAAAAAAAAAAAAAGGTTGTAAGTGGGAGAATAAGGCTCCAGTCATTAGCAAGACATGATTGGCACTTTGATGGACACTATGGGAACCTCACATTAATTGGTTTGATTATGATCTCAATTTTTCTGCTATAATTGTTTACATTGATAGTACTACTCTTTGTTCAGAGACAAGGGAGATCAGAACTAAGCCTCTTATGTGAGAAAGGTTTAGTCATGCAAAAAAATTGCAGGAACAGAGAAATGATTTATTAGCTGAGTAGTACCTGGAAGTTTAACAATTTATGCTGGCTAAACCTGAAGAAACTCAGTGCTACCCTGCATCTAGTGCAGTGTGGTTTCTGACCCACTCTCACAGCTGGGGGAAAAAAAAGTATTGTTAATAAAATCACAGAAACCCAAAAGAACAAAAGAACCATAATATCAATAACACTACAAAGTTTTCTCCAGGAAAAAAAAAAAAAAAGAAAACCAATGTTTTCGTAATTATCATTAAATTTGGAATAGGAAATAAAAGATCTAGCTTTAGACTAAATCTGCATAGTACTGTATATCATAATCTTTGTAACATCAGACTTTCTGCATCAAATCCCACCATCCTTGTTCTTGGTGATTGTTTCTGTTTGCTACTTTATAGAAAACTGTAATCAAAGAAAATAACTGAATAAATCTTAGACCAAGAGCATAAAAATAGGTTTCTTTATGAACTGAAAAAAGCTCCTAAGAATGTCACATTCTTTAAATATTAATGTGTTGAGTACTTTTACGGAGTAGTGAAGAGACAGTTTTCCCTCAGTTTTTCACTGAGTTACTAATTTTTATACTGAACTGTTGTGGACTAAGATTTAGGAAATTCTCATCTCCCCTGCCACAGGCCGCAGATTTCCTTGATAGTAGTTAGTCCCTGGAGATGGCTGCATGTGAACAGCCCCTGAACGTGTATCTCTGAAACCACAAAACCTGTTCCTGTTTCGTATTGAGTATAAAACGTAGGAGATGATGCAGGAAGTTTTACAAAAATTTCCAAGTCTATATGGAGGAGTGACTTGTTTATTCAGTCATGTTACATGTTACTGGATTTAAAATAAAATTAAAATAGGACCATAGATCTACAAAAATGAATCAAGTCATTAAAAACTTAATAGAGTATATTACTGGAATTTATTTAACAATAAAAGTTCATTTTATCTGTTTCAATGTCTAAACTGGACTTCAAATCTGGCTAATTGACCAAATATATCTATTTAAGATTGTTGTTTCTTTGGGAGCAATTAGAGTTGCAGTTCTCCTGCTTGTGTTTTTGAAGGTGTTTAATGAGGTCATTCAGGTTAGGGTTTGGTGCAAAACTTTTCTTCAGTCCCAGATGAAGTTTTCAGTTCTCTTTCCTGTTTATTGCCTGATTCTTATTTCATGAGAATTAATGTCAGGTTATCATCTTCACTGAAAGGAGCTAAGTCTTTTCCTTTTTCTCTGCTTCCCTAAGGTCTTTTGGTTAATGTTTGTGTACCTTAAATAACATTTTCATGGCTTCAGGCTTCTTTCTTTTGTTACTAACTTCTGAGAAGAAACCGATAAAATAGTATGAGAAATAGTATGAGTATGAGAAATATGAATTCATGGTTTTCTTACTGGATGCATAATTGTTATTTTTTCCTGTAATATTTATGTAAATATTAAACACAAGAAGGTACCAGATGCTAAAACTGGAAATAGGTTGCTCTCGATAACAATTCCCTCTCTACCCCTCTGTTTGGAGGAAATTCTTCACTGTGAAGGTGGTGAGGCACTGGAATAGGTTGCCCAGAGAAGTTGTGGATGCCCCATCCACGGAATTGTTCAAAACCAGGCTGGATGAGGCCTTGGCCAACCTGATCTAATGGGTAGCATCCCTGCCTATGGCAGTGGGTTTGGAACTAGACGATCTTTAAGTTCCCTTCCAACCCAAACTGTTCTGTGATTCTGTGATTCTATGACTCTACGTTCTCTTTCCTCAGAGTACTCTACCAGGTGCTTGGTCTTCTCTCTGATTGTCTTCCTCTGTTGGAACTTGTAAGTGTTTGAGTCTTGTTTCCTGAGAAATCTGTCAAGAATGGAAGTGTTTTGATCACTAGTATGGAACTGAAATAAGAAATTTGACAAGTTAACTTGTGTTGACAATGATCTTCCTTTTCAGCGCCAGAGAGAATGATAAAAATCTGTAGGCAATTCAAGGAGTGCGAAGCAAAAGGCAATGAGGTCTTTGATCCTTTTGAAGACTTCAACAGGGAATGGCTATCACAACTCGGTTTGTCACTCGTGAACTTCATCATGTGAAGATTTTAGTCTTGTATAGAGGCAATATGTCAGATTTCTTCAATAGCTTAATAAAAGATCTTTTTAAAATTTACTTGTCCTAGTACCACTGTTCCTCTTTAACTCTCATATCTTTATTTTGAAACTTTGACTTCCTTCTTTGGTGGAAGTATTCTAGATTAGCTTGGACAGTTTTGACAAGACTGTAGTTAAGTTCTAGCAATTTATCAGTGTACCATCAGAAAACACCATAATCTTGAAATTTGATTTATATGTGGCAAGCCCAGTTTCAAGGTCTGCTTCTACTTCTGGTATTTACACATTTGCCCTACTTAAAGAAGACCCTGAGTACAGTTTATTATTTGGAAGCATGCCCCTATGTAACAAAGCACTCAGTGCTTAATAGACCAAGAAAAGAGACTCCAGAAGAGAGTTACTGTGTGAAACCCCTACTTTGAAAATGCAGTTATGTTTCAGCATCCTTCTTCTCCTTCTGCTTCCGTAAACTTGAATCCTGCTCCCTGGTGTATTCTTTCTTCAATGCTGCAGGTTCTGACATAGCCTGTGGTCAGCACCTGGATCTTCATCCTACTCACTGTCCTCAATTCACATCCACTGCTGTCATATTAAGCACTGTACATAAGATACAGGACTTTGGCCCCAACACTGGCACTATGGCTTCTTAAAACCAAGGCCAGGATTGTGGACTGTAATGTAAACTGCTAGACTGATGCTTTTCTAACACAAACAAAAATGCAAGTGCTGAAAGTGAATGTTTTAGTTTCATGGTCAAACTGAGGTCTACACATCAAAGAGAGTTCAAGATATATATTTGTACCAAAAGAGGTACTTCTAGGATTCAGAGTCAGAAGATCCTTTTGAGAAAATAATTTATTTGTTGTCAAATTATTTAGAATGCTTGAAAAATAACTGCAATATTATTGTTTTAGGTGATTTATCAACTTTAAAATCAAATTCCTGTTTATATTGTTGTGTGGTTTTTACAAGTAACAGCATGTTGTTTTATAATTAAGGGAGAAAAGCTATGTTTTCCCTCTTCTGAGTTCTTCATGTGTTTATTGCACACTGACAGGTTCTCCATGATCAGTTTTCCTTAATGTTCATTCAGATCATTGAAGCGAAAGTAGGAAAGAGAAAAGAACTTCTGTATTAGAAAAAACAAAACAAACAAAAAACACAAACAAATAAAAAATGAACAAACAACAACAAAGTCCTTAACACCGTCACACCATCTTGGTTTGAGACTCAAAAAGAATCTTCTACCTAAAATGATTCATTATTTTTTATTTTATTTTATTTTATTTTATTTTATTTTATTTTATTTTATTTTATTTTATTTTATTTTATTTTATTTTATTTTATTTTATTTTATTTTATTTTATTTTATTTCATTTCATTTTATTTTATTTTATTTTATTTTATTTTATTTTATTTTATTTTTATATTTTAATTTAATTTAATTTAATTTAATTTTATTTTATTTTAAATTGAGGATATATCAGTCAGATTACTCTGATGTCTCAGTTCTTTAATTAACGTGAAATTAAAGATTTTTATGAGCACTGAAGAACTATTCAATGAATGTCTGATCACAAGTTTTGTAAAAGAAGGACACATTTTTTTCTCTGCATGATGCACATTTATTTTCATAAAAGTTAATGTTTTATACAAAGCTTTTAAAAATCCAAATGTACTGCAAAGTCAGCTCTCTTTACAGAAACTTTAGCCAACATGGGTGGAGTAACTTCAGATTTAGGTGGAATAGCAGCAGCCATTGCTTCATTGATTGGTTAAAGTGCATGAACCTGGTACTACTAATATATTATAGGATTATATTTCCTATATAAATATATAGGATTATATATTCCTATATATAAATATATAGGATCCTATAAATATATAGGATTATATATTCCTATTCATTCTACATGTACAGGACCTTGGAAAGAACCTCTTTGCAGTCCAAAACTCCTTCTCAAAGCAGCACTGTGGGGGAAAAAGATCCTTTTTATCTCCATTCTGAATTTTTTTATGTCAATTTATGTCCATTATCTCTCATAATCCATCCATGCACTATCTCTGGTAGGTCTTGAGGGATGCTGTGACATCCCCCTCAAAGTCATCATTTCTACAGGGTGGAAAAGCCCAGATCCTGCAGCCTCTTCTAACAGGGCAAGTGCTCTAGTCCTGACCATCATGGGAGCCTTCTGTTAAACATGCTCCTCCTGTACTGGGGCAAAACTGGATGCTGTATTTTGGATGATGCCTAACAAGCACTGATTAGAAGGAGATGATCAGTACTTGATCCTGTTCTTACAGCCCCTGATATTGTTGGTCTCTTTTCTGCCAGGGCACACTGCTGGCTTGTGTTGAGCCTGCTGTCAACTGAGATGCCCAGGTACTTCTCAGCAGAGCTGCTCCCCAGGCAGTGCATCCCCTGCCTGCACCATAGCCAGGGACTTTTCCCTCCCAGGTGCAGAACTTGGTAATTGTCCTTGTCGAATTTCAGAAATTTGGCTCATTTCAGTAGCCTGTCCTCCGGATGGCAGCCCTGCTCTTGAGCACATTTCCCTGCTCCCTCCAGTTTGGTCTCATCTTCCAGCTTTATGAACATGCTTCCAAATCATTGTTAAAATTTGAACAGTACAGGTCTCAGAATAGTCCCGTATGGTATGTGTAAATACAATATGTAGAAAGCATGCATGGGAATGTCACTGACTGACTGGGAGGATCATGTCTGAAACATTTTCATGTAAAATAATGAACCACTAGTGCTTCAGCTAACATTTTGCACCTGCTTGTTCCAAAGCTGTAGTAGGCTCCTAATTGTCTGTAAGATGGAGAAGCAGTAAGGGTACCCAGGCTATAGAGAAGAGTGACATGGAAGCAGGATTTGTTTTTATGACCTGAAATACTGTGACACATTGGATTTGAAAAAATACGGTAAGACTCTTTTTATGTCTGATGACAAAACCCACAACCAGTTCAACAGGAACGGAAGAGCTGATATTTTACTCTAGAGCTCTTTATTTTTTTCTCTTTTCTTCCTTATTTTTTTCCTTTTTCCTTTTTTTTTTTTTTCCTTTTTTTTTTTTTTTTCTTTTTTCTGTTCTTTTCTAATGCTGTCAGAGGACTGCTGTTCCCTGCTCCTTTCTGGGTCAAACTTCATCTTGTACACACAGAACAATTATTCCATCCATTTTTATTTGGAAAGCCCATGAAAATCCCTGAACAGTGAAGAATCTGAGCTCTAATACTGCTAGTTTCCCATCTGTCACAATGACTTGCTAAGAAGGATTAGAAAATAAAACTAATTTACTGGTATTAGAATGAATTAAGTAATGAATGACAGTAAATTATGGATTAAAACAGGGAGTGCTGCAATTCTGAGAAGTAAAAATGCAGCTTTATTTTAAAATGCATTTGTCTTCAAAATGAGAATGAATTTTAGATTTCAAGCCTTGACAAGGGTTTTAGTTTGGGCATTTCTTCTAATTTAAATGATTATAATATTTGCACCTTGAATGACACATATCCCTGGCATTCATCTGATATCATTTAGTGTGGCCCAATTATTTTCAGTGATGAGTCAGGGGCAACCAAATGCAATGTGTACATCCAAAGGCTATACTAATACTGCCTCATTAGGCACAAACTGAATGCCGAGGGACACTTAAGGCTGTTAAGCATCTGGGCAAATACAGGCATTCATGTTTTCATAACTTTTTCTTTAAATATTTTGTATCTCTTCCCACCCTTCTACCAGTCTAATCAGAACATGGTCCTCCATCTTGCAGTCCCACAGTGCAGAATACGTGTTAGCATATTTAGAATATAGGTCACCGTGAACTGATTTTTACAAAGCAACTTGAACACTGAGGGATATGCAGTGCTATTTTAAATGTAGACACATTTAAAATGTACAAATGTACAAAGCCTGTTTTTAGTGAAGTAAATATTTTGTCAAGTGATAATGCATTATAGGCCAGCCTCTGAAATCTAGAAGCAACACTCCTGTACTGCTGTTTGTTAAGGCTTTAATTAAAGCATGAGTACACAAATGCCTTCCATGTGAGGGTGTGTGTATGCAGAACTAGTGCGAGGCTGCAGCTAGAGGAGATGAACAGAAGAGAATGGTTGTTCCTACGCCACCGGCCCTAGAGCATGCAGGGCAGGTGTTCCCCTTTGATGAAAGTGAACTCTGTGCATGTCTATATGTGCACTTGGATAGTGCTTGCATGTGCTGCACATGCACTTTGTGTGTTAGGACTATTCCCTATATTTGAATTTGATATATTTGAACCTGATTTGGTACCAAAGGACTACCAAGATGACAAAGAGGCCGAAGCACTTCTCATGAGGAGAGGCTGAGAGGGCTGGGACTGTTCAGCCTGAAGAAGGGAAAGCTCAGAGGGAATCTCATTGGTATCTATAAATAGCTGAAGGGAGGGTGCAAACAAGGTGGAACCATGCCTTTAGTGGTGTTAAGACGAGGCAAAGGACAAAGAATGGAACATAGATGGTTCTGTGTAAACATCAGGAAGCACTTGAGCAGGGGGTTGGGCGCAATGGCCCCCAGAGGGGCCTTCCAAACTTATTCATTCTATGATTTTGTGTTTCTTAGGCTTTTGAAAAGAGACAAATTTGTGCAGGGTGTTTGTCTTTATTTGATTACTCATTGTTTGTATCATCAAAAGGGTAAGACTGATGCGTTCCTTCTTCTGTATCATTTACAGTTTAAATACTGATGAGATGTTCTGAATTTCTTTTTTAAGCATCTTCATATGGTTGTAATATATAAATGAAATTTTCTGATTCAGAAAAAGCAATTTAAAATAGGTTGTACATAATAAGTGAACTAATGGAACAAAGAAGTAAAGCATAGCAACTGTACTGCTGTAGGATTTTTATAATGAGGAATGGAGCAGGCAAATGTGACATACTTGTATAATCAGTCATTTAGAGTATTTATTATAATTAAAATTGTAGAAATTATATGGATAGTAATCAGTTTTCATTATAGTTCTTTACGCATTTCAGTGCTATAATTAGATAGTGGCATCTGTCATTGCTGATTAGTTTGTAGACAGCTCTATCTTTCCACTAAGATTTACTGTGCACCAGTCAAAAATTTTATTAGCTAAAAATATGAATAAAGAGTAGTTTGCGGGTGTAGCTTTTTTACTTTGTAATTTTGGAAAGAAGAAACTGCTGTGTAAAAATTTTCTGATTAGTATTTCTCCTTACACTCTCTGAATTGAGAATATCCCAGCAGGATCTGTGCAATTCTCCATGATCAACACTGGGTAGAAGGAGCCCCAGCAGTTTTTTTGGCCTTAGAAAATAAAAGCCATTTCTTTCTTAAAACCTTTTTCTGTAAGCTTACACATTTTGGGCTCAGCAGCCTATGAAAATCTGTTTTAATGTTAGGAAGAGAAGATCTGTACAAAATCAGGCTGTGAAGAATAACAGTCTATTCTAAATTGCAAAATACTTAAATGCCTCTGGTGCTCCAACTGTGGTCTGCAGAAGCTTGCTTTTGGCCCCAGTTTTACTAGGATTTATTTTACCCACATTTGTTATACTGTCTGTTGTCTTGAAAAGCTTTCTACCTTAAGTAAATGAAAGCTATAATGTCCTGATCTGTTCACTCTGCTGCTGGGTTGCCAGAGTATTGTGCTTGCTTAACTTTTGCAACAACATGTAATGTATCTTATCTGCAGAAAGACTAATACAGCTGATTGATGACCTGGGATAGGTCTTCTTAGCGACTATCTTGCTTTTCTTGTGGGCTCTGTTTGGGCTGTTCTTCATGATTTCCTGGATTTAACAACAAAGGTAGTTTACAAAATAATTTATGAAGTGTATTCTCCTACTGGCTGTTCTCACCTCTATGCCAGATTTCAGTCTCCTTGGCTGTTCTGTCAATTTTCTTCTGTCTTCAGTGAAAACTGAATCACTGAGCTGATTTAAGTTAAAAGCTAAACTTCTGAAAACAAGGCACAGGCAGCAACATATGGGCAAAAATGGGCAGATGAGATCAAGAAAGATGGGAGCTTTTCAACCAGTTTCTTTGCCAAAATTATCGTGTTGGGACTGAATGACTTCAGTCAAGTCAGATGCATACTAAATCACAAGGAAATCAGAAAGGCAAAGCCATCAAACCAAGGCAAACCTTGCATGTATCATTTCATGACATTCACACCACAGCTTTCAGCATATCTGCTTTATGGTGAAGGACTTATTTGGACTAATTTTGCCATCTGTCTGTTAAACCTGTCAAAATTTTCACTTTATGGACAACCTTCTTCCATGTACTGAAAACATTTCTTTTAAAAATGAGTATCTTCATACTAGGGAATCAGGAGTCAAATGCTAAATGTCCCTGGTGTATGACAAAGAATGATGATAACTTTCAGTGCCTAACACTGAAGAAATGACTTTTAGCATAGAGAACAACCATAGTTGTAGCTGATCATCACATGCAGCCAGGAAGACATTTCATAGAAAGTGAGAGCAGCCTTTTCCCAAACCAGCTAAGGTTTTGGATTATGTTTGTACTCTTATTGTGGTGTGAGAATTGTATGGGATGTCTTTCAAGTTTGTATATGACTTGTCCAAGTCTCATAGATATATACATATTGTTTTTCTGCATCTAAGCTTTAAGGTTACAAATAGCACAAGTTTATGGGCAGCTATGAGGATCAAAACTCATATTTTGGTGTCTGATACATTGGTAAATTGCTGGATGAAATGAGATTAAAAAAACAAACAAACACACAAACAAAAAACAACTTATACAGCATCAGGGAAAGAACAGAAAAATGAACTGATTTTGCCATTAACTTAAATAATCTGTTAAGTTAAACCACCTGTTTAATGTTCAAACTTGATCCCAACTTGCCAGCTGCAAGAAATAAAAAGAAAGGGAAAACCCTCTTGAAGAAAGAAAAGTGAAAATCTCAGAGTGGTAATGTTAACCATGATGATAAATTCTCTGCTACTAGTGAACCAAGTGTTTGCCAAAAATATACTGGGCTATATTAATAATATTAGGATATCACATATTGCAAGTCCTGCATTGGTATAAATTTGTTTTGAATGAAATGCTTTAATGCAGTATAGTCCAAGTACTACAGTAAGACAAGCAACAGAAATATGTAGAAGTCTGTCCTTGAAAAGCAGAAGTCTTAGGATGTCAAGATTTCTGAGCATGGAGAATTTCAGGCACTGCTCTTCATTAATGCAGCAATTTAATTTGTTATGCTAAAGCTCACTTGTTTGCATGTGCAGTGAGTTGCTTCTCTGATTTTGGATGAGATAAATCTCATGCAAATATATATAGATATGCACCACACAAAAATTTTAAATCAAAGGTATTTTTTTTTTTCTAATTGAAACTTAAGGCATGCTAAGCAGAGAGATTACATTATGCAAAATGCTGAAGTGAGTTATATAGTGCTGTGTCTGATTAATATATTGTAGATGTCATAACCATAGCCCCATAATAAGCAGTTCATGAAGAGCAACAAGAGGAGAACAAGGAGGAAGTAGGAATTGATAGAACAAGGGGAATTTAATTGCATTTACCTAAGGCCAGTGAGGAGTCTGGAGAGAAACTCAGAGTTATCCCAAATCTGGTGTTAGGATGTTCTAAAACATGACTAAAAGACAGATGCGATATGTAGTACAAAATGATGAATGTCTTTCTCAGTCCTCTTGCAAACTTCTGTTTTGTCAGAAGTACTTTCAGATGACCTTTGTTTCTTCCCCATTTTCAACATTATTGTGCCTTTAGTGAAACAAAAGTGATGTAAGTGTAGGAGGAAGAGTTTCTTCCAACTCACCGTTTTGTTGTTAAAGTTGTGTCACATGAATTGTTTAGGGTTGCTTTTTCACCCTGAAAAGCTGGAATCCTGCTATAAATTTCAATCACAAGTTAAAAACATCTACTTCAAGTAAAGTGTCTCGTGTTTATCTTGGTACTTGGTGACCTGTTATGATCCACACGGTAGATCATCAGATAAATAGGAATGCAAGCATTGATGTTTTTAAGATTTAATTAAAATGTTCAGTTTTTAATAGAACTGATGTAAAGCTTTTTCTCAAAAAGGAAAGTGTACTGTTTTGTGTTCGGATAGTAATTTTCCCCCTAGGTAGCCAAATAGGGATTGTACAGCTTTTAGTCTCAGGATAACTGTTCTTCCTGGATTCCTGTAAATAGCAAAATGCAGATTAAAATAGCAGCAGCAAGGGAATTAGCTAAACATGTGCATTCATCCTGTTCACCCTCCAGAGCTTCTTTGTAAATGAGACTAATTTTGATTATCATAGCTTAGAGAATTTTCCTGTGTGTAAATAGATTTAAAACACGTTAGAACAGCTGTTAATGCCCCGGCACATGCAGCCTAAACTGGTTGCTAGTATCAATATGATAACTGGCCATTTGTTAGGATCCTTAAAGGGTAAAGTTTGAGTAGATTACTTGGAAGAAGAGTTTGTCCAAAACAATGTATTTCTTCAAGGATTCACTTTATTTTCATCTCTGAGCACTAAACCCAAGAAAACAAAACCTCATCTGCTTATTTGTTCTTCCAAAGTTTTGTGACCTACCTCTTTATTCCCAATTAAAGAAAATTTAAAGAAAGATTACGATGTTGAGAGAGATGAAACACTGGCTTCAACTTATTTGCTGCTACTATTTACTTCTACCTTTTTTGGAGGGGGGGATGAGTCAAGGTGGGAGATTATTTGACGGTTAGCCAGGGGAAACATTACATTGTTGGTGTTGAAGAGTATAATTGTTTAGTATTGATTACAGAGTTTAAAATTTTCCTTATGAATGTGATCCTCAGAAGAGAAGAAAGGTATCATTTATTGCTAACTCTATGACGAAGAATTGATTACAAAATGTGGTGTTGAAGTTCAAATGTCTGTAGAGTAACAAAAGCTAAAATCCATAGCTGTGCTTGAAACATTAACCTTGTACTAATGATATAACAGCATTAAATAACAGATTGACACCTGAGCTTAAATCTGTGAAACTACTTTGACTCGCAGAGTTGTTCCCTTATAACATGAAAAGTGTCCACTCATTAGCGACAGGCATGATAATCATGTATGGCTCTGCTCTTCTGTGACAAACTAAGCAAACGTGTAATAATATATGTATATCCAAAACCAAATATTTTGGAAACAATGATGAAGTAAAATTAATTTTAATCGGTGTCTGAATAATTTATTGATGCAAATAAGTTTTAAATTTGGGAAATCTCATAAATATTTTCCTGAATAATTCAAAGAAAAGTATCTTCAGGATAGTGCCTAGATGAGATAATTCAGCTATGATACATTTAGATGGTTTTAAAATTAGTTAAAAGCTTATTAAGCTGTGTTTTTATGAAGTATAAGGTAGAATTTTTCATTTATTTTGACTCTTTCAGTAAACATATATGCTTTAGATGACTATTTCTATGTCTAACAAACTTGAAAAATGTATGTTTTTAGCATGCAATGAAGGAAAGATGAATGCCTCAAACTGTGTATATTGATAATCATACCAGACTGGTCTTAGACACTATATTTACTTAGAAATTAAGAGGTATGGTGAACATAAATTTATTTACCGTGTGTAGGTGAATGTCTGAGGTTGGAAGAGCCCTCTGAAGGTCATCTGGTCCTCTTTCTCAGGCAGGACCACCTACAACAGGTAGGACATGTCCAGACAGCTTTTTTTTTTTTTTTTTCCCCTCCAAGGAGGGAAACTTCACTACCCCCTCTGGGGAATGTGTGCAGTTATTCTCAAATAAAATAAATGCTTCCTAATACAAAGAGATTATTATTATTATTTTTGTCTGAGTACTACATTCTCTGAGAAGGAGTGACAAAGGAGGTATCTGTAAACATTCTAGAGTCAATATCTCAGTATCTTTTATTAGGCTGATAGGTTAAATGAGGAAAAATTAAACAAGTTTTGGGGAAACATCAAATGTTTTTTCAGAATTGATTGACATAGCAAAATATTCACTCATTTCTTGACTTTGACCTCTCATCTAGTAATTTCCCTTGTGAAAACCATCACCATTTTTCTTTCTTTTTTCAGTACTTTCCAGAAGTGATTTCCATTCCATGCCTGTTTTAAGTGTACAGCATAACTACAGCATTCAGCATAATTACAGAATCCTTTAGTTATTCTGTACACAGATGATGCTTGCTGACATCTGACAGTCATCCATATAAAAGTACTCTAGCAGGAGGCAAAGATTATTACATGGTTTGTGGATGCTCACAGACAAGTCCAATATTTTTATGTAGCCCCATTTTTATGTAGCTGCTGAATGAGAGATACTGTTGAATACTGTTAGTCCTGAATTCTGGGGTGCCCTGCTGGTTCTGAAAGACTTTAGTCAACTATTTAATATTATGAGAACCCTACTTTTAAGACAGTAGTTTTATTTCCTCTGGAGAAACAGAGCTTGATATTTTTTTGTTACTTTATAACTGCAGCTTCTTTAAAGGATATAAATTTTATATTTTATGCAAGGATCTTGTCAAAAGTTTATTAAACTTTATCCTAAACAAGTGTTCTACAGAGAAAACTGTTTTGTCAAGAATTTCTGAAGAGCATCACAAGATAATATCTCTCTTTCCCTCCCTCTCTCGCCCTCTATCTCTCTCTCCTTCTTCCAGAGTGTAAAGAAACATCTTTCCCTGAAGTTTTTGAGAGAGATTAAGGAAGAAGAGCATAAGATATTATCAGGCCAAGCTTTACTATTGCATACAGTGGAGCAGCTGCAGGAGATAAAGATTAGTAGCTAGTGGTAAATTCATTTTCTGCATGAGCAGAACCATCTGTTCATTGCTAAGAAGTTCATTTGTCCAGCCTTTCAAAAATTTTGGTTACATATACCCATTTCTCAGCATAATGCATGATTTGGTTTGTGGGAGGGAAGATTAAGAGTGTGACTGCTTGAATTTTATTTATTGTACTTTATTTGCAAAAATATGAGCTGTGTGGAAAGTACTTTGGTGCTGAGAATGTATGTATGTTGCATATGTATGCCAGTCTGTAGTCACATCATACTTTGCACCTATATTGTAAGCTGCTGATTGCAAGACTGCATGATTATGAGATTACAGTTATTCAGTCGTTGTCCCATGGGCCATATTTAGTCTTGGCAAAGGCAGTAGCTTCATGAAGCACAGCCATATCTTATTTTGGCCACTGTAGCGGAACGCAGAGTAGGCACTTCTTGCCCCCAGGGTCTGAGGCTTACTGAAAAAGTTGCCCTTGACAGGCATTGATTTCCATTTGGTCTACTAGATGATAATTTATAGGTTTGCTCTGATTTCTACTTTTGTTGTTTGTTTTCTTCTGTTTTCCCCTTTGACAGTATATTGCTTACAGTGGCTTGCAGACTGAAGTGATTAATATATATATATTTTTCTTTCAGTCGAAATCAGATTTTCCAAAGAAATATTTTATATATATATGTATAACTGATACATAAAAGTGAACCTGCTTGTGTTATTCACATACAGAAGAAAAGAATATGGAAAGATGGGAGTGAGTCTTAAATTTCTAAGAGGCTAGTACTGTTAATTCTGATGACCATTTTAATCATATCTGATGACCATTTTAATCATATTTTAAAGAGTAAATGTCTACATAAAATCCATTAACAATATTGGAAGAAAACAGACTTCCTATACTTTTTGGATATACCATATTAAACACATGAAGAGACTTAAATTAGTATTAGAAAGTTAAGTTGCAACAAGAATGTATTATGCTTAGCACTTAGTATGAAAGTTCACTTGTTGCAAAGGTGTGATGAAAATGAATTCTGAAAACATTCTGTAAATATGTTACTTTTGATCTTTGAGTGACTGTTTGCAATATTTGCTAGTAGAAAAGCCAGTGTGCTTCTGAGTAATTAAACCATAAATATTAATTGCCTTCTTTAAGATACCTTTAGAAATAGAAAGTTTTGCTAAAATTTTCACTGTTGCTTAGGAAATACATAGTATGATATTCATGGTCTTAGTTAATCTCTCCTACTTTTAATTTTGCGTTTGAATTAGACTTATCACCACTGTATAAAAAGTTGCTTTGGCAATTCAGTGATGGATCATCATTCTCAGAGGCTGATAATTCTGTCTTAAAAGTTAACCCTGAATAAAATAACAAATCACATTTCACAGAAGCATTTACCCTTGATAGCTTGAAATGATGATGAATTACTTCTACTTCTACTCACTTTTTTTCTTTTTTTCTTTTTTTTTTTTTTTGTGTGTGTTTCACACCCTCTCATGCTCTCTTACACAAGTTGTGTTCTATAGAACAGAAGCAAAACAAAGTTTATCAGTATCATACCACTGCAATTTGTGGCAGTGAGGGGGAAAATATATTTCTAGGCCACTGATCAAATTATTCCTTGATTTACAGACTTCAGGGCTTCCAAGGAAAGCTGCAATTTTTGCTAGTTTTACATGTGATTCCTTATAAAATCGAGATGTGTAAAACTGTTGATGCATTTGAACTAAGTATTATATTTTTTCACTTCTCTGCATTGGCTTTATCTGCTTTATCGCACAAGATTAGGTAGCATGGTTACTTTGTTTCTTGCTCCCTTACCTCTCTTACTGGGATCCAAACTTGCAGCATTATCTTTCCTTTTTCCTTTGGAAAGAATTTGTCTCGCAGGTACCAGTGAGATTACTGCATGTGTATCTGAAGACAAAATTTGGCCTAGTGACTTGAGCTTGTTTGCATCAGGCTTAGCTGCAGAGAGCTGTATAGGGAATTGTTCATAGTACTAGGCAAATATTGTAATTGCTAGATTACAGACAAGAGCCCCACAGCAACAGTACTGAACAAAGCAGTTTGAGCTTTGCATATTTAGATTCTCCTGCTACAGAATACAAGTTCTGAGGCGATCTGCAATTGTTTTCTTCTGGGACTGTTAAAGCTAGAATGCAAGATCTTAATTATGTGCAACCCCAACCCTGCTTAGGATAATTTACTGCTGCTCATTTGTGACAGTTCTTTTCTCTGGTTTATGTAAAGAAGCATATCTTTCAGTAAATTTTTTTGCCTCAAACATTTCCTGCACCTTTTAAAATTCCTATCTGATCATAGGGACATCTTATGAAAGTACTGATTTGTTTTGACTTTATGATTCCTAAAATGCATGCGTGTGCAGCATGTAAAATAACTGCCATAAAGGTGTGAATGGAAGAGTATCTCACTTAATAAAACACTGGATGATACATGAGAAACTGCTGACTTTCACAGGTGCAGATCAAGCCTTGAATCCTAAGAGGAGCATTTTCATTTAGCTGAACTTTAAATACACCAAAAATCATCTCAAAAGGTCAGAGACACGGGAAGAAAGCAAGACAGTTTAAATGTCTGTGGCAGATATGATACGGGAGTTCTTTTGTTTTGTTTTTTCATGCGTACTGCAGTCACTTCACTACAACAGGACTGTTAAAGTTGTGTGTGGCCTCTTATGCTGAGAAAAAAAAACTGTGCTACAGGACAAGATTAATATAAAACCAGTCAAATGGATCTAGTTAACCTGAGGGGGTATGTTGTAACAAGCTACAGGCTTGAGGAAAAGGGAGGACAAAAACTACAGGGTGCTTAGGTGGAACCAGGAAACACTGCCAGCAAACCCAATTTAAATGTTAAGACAAAATGCTACTCTTGGTATTACAAGAAAATAGGTCATCAGATATGTTGAAGAGATACAAGTGCCATCATTTCATCATTTGTAAGAGTTTAGAGTCTTTCTGTAGTAAGCTTTTAATTACAGGAAAGGCTTCAGGGTTGTGAATCTAAGACTTAAACATACATACATCAATCCTTTCTTTCAAGAGACCGCCAAAGATGAAAAAAAAGAAAAAAAAAAGAGGATGACTTTTATGCAGTATTCTTGTGGTTATGGCATCCATCCAGGAAGTGGGAGATCTGAACTAATTATTTTCTCTCTGCCTCCCATTTTGCAGTTTTTATTTGGGGATGAAGTACTCTTGATCTTGTCTCACTGGAGCTGCTGTTTGACAGCATTTAAAACCTGGAGAGAATGACATTCTTCAATCTACCCTTGGTCAGCAGTCCTTGGGCTAGCAATGGGAGCCCAGTGTCTTACCTGTGTCCACTGTCATAAGAGTTGTTCTCTTCCTTGTGAAATTTATCTCCCTCATCCCTTCCTTTCTTCTGGTCTTTCCAGATACTGCTAGATGAGTGTCTTAGCTGTCTCACAAAATCAGTGTGATAAGTGACTTTTGAGTTTATTGAATGAAAAGTTGGAAGATTTGTTCCAGCCATTTGCATGTGAGATGAAAATGGGTTGGCAGTCTGCACTATTCAGCATGTAGCCATGGTACAGTTATGACAGCAATCTTGTTATGACTCTACTCAAACAATGGACAATACAAAGACTCTTTTATGGACCTATTATCATTCTCTCTGCTAGCAATAATTAACTTTGCTTTTTTGGGATGACTGATTCAGGTTCTTACACAAATATGGCCTCCTTATGGAAAAGCTTTTGTTAGGTTCAGTCTTTTTGCATAGCACTGAAGCACATAATGAAGACAGAGCTGGAAACTTCCAGTAAGTGTGAGCCACAATCAGCAATGCATCTTGGCATAATGGCTTTATCTCCTGCCTGTAGTGAGCAAAATGCTTTGACCATTGAGGATTGGGCATTAGACTTGTAGCAGTTTTAGTTGACTCAATGGATTTTCTATTTATTTATTTTATGTTTTGTTTTAAATCACAGAAGAGTCTCCCTCTCCCAGGTCTTTTTGAGTTCTATCAGCTTCAGTAATGTTTCCAATTATATATGTGTATCTTTAAGTTCTATTGCAGAAATGTACATCTGAGAAATTTTTTAAAGTAGTATAATAGAAGAAGAGAAGAACATTTTCATTTTTACTCTGTATCTAAGATCCCAGTCAAGCTCATATCCTGTAGCTTTAAGTAAAACCCAGAATTACTACTGTGATTTTCCAGAAGTCTTTTGCAAAAGTGCAGAACCTACTGTTGCAATAAAAAAGCTCAAGGTATAAATATAAGGGTAGAGAAGTTGGTTCAAGTTTGTGTATTCCGCCTTCTGACAGTAAAATTTTAAAATCTTGTGGTACTTGAACACTTTTAATGTACTAAGGTGTTAGCAGATAAAGAGAACACGGTATCATAACTCTTTTCAATTTCTAATCTTGAAGAGCAATCAGGGTGTGTTACAAACTTAGCAGTGATCATCCTAGTCGATATTCTTAAGCTAACAGAAATGGCTATAGTTGTCCACAGGACAGAATGAATACCTTTATGGAAATTTATTATTTAAAATATGATGTATTCTAATGTTTACAGTGACAGGAATTTGTGGCTCTCATAGACAGTTAATCTCTTTCCTTTCGGGAAGCCATTCAATAAATTACATCATTGAGGGGACTATTACTTATTTTCTTACAAGAGAAAATACAGATCAGCAAAGATTGTTATGTCCAAGCTTCAGACAGAATTATATATACACATTTTTCATCAAAAGCCTTCATTCTTGCTGATGCATTGAAAACTCATTTTGAAATATATTCTGAATGACCCATTAAATCATCTCTGTATATCTTGTGTAGTTTAGCTTACAAGTGAACTAAAGATAAATAAACTAATAAGCTTATACACATATATTAACTCCAAGGTATAAGGCATAAAGAAAGAAGTACATACATACTATTGACTTGTTTATTGCTTGATGAACAATCCTTTTAGATGAAGAGGTAAGGGGGGGGGGGAGATGTCAAATGTTCCTTTTTCTTTTAGTTTTGAGGAATATAAATGATCCTAATGAAAATGCTCAAACACTGCCAAAAATACTTAGTCAAGTTAAAGTCTAAATTTTACACTGCAGAAAAAAAATAGTATAAAGACAATGTTTAGATAAAGTTTTTGAGACGGGGAAAGGGAGAGTAGGTTATAAAAGTAACTACGGAGACAACCTGTGATGATGTGCCTTGAAAGAAGTGAAGAGGTTCTTCCACATAACATGGAAAAGTGTTTGATGTTTTATTTTTTATTTTTTCTCTGTGAAGGACAATGAAATTCAGTGAAAAATGTCAGAATTTCCTAAAAATTTTAGATGTAGAAATTTTAACGTACTGGAGAGGCCAGAAAGAATAGATTTTGGAAACTTTATTTACATGCTTGCTTTTTCTTAAGTTGTTTCTTGTGTTTTGTTGGTGTTTGAAACTTTTGACCTATTTTCTAATAATGCAGTCTCAAAGTTCACAGTACAATGATCTCATGAACAAGACATCCTTATAAAGATCTGGTGACCAGTCACCAGAGTAGTAGGATAGTAACCGCTGATCAATATCATCACTGCAACTTATGGCCACTACTTGAAACGTATATGCAAAGAATCAAATTGTATTTAGCAAAAGGTTTTTGCTCTGGTGTTAAGATCTGATTTAGATTCTTTTTTTTTATTTTTCTTTGTTAGCTGAAAAAAACATGATTTGTCGGTGCAAGTCTGTACAGGGCCATAGAAATCACTTCCTTTAGATGAGGATTTATATTACTAACTGTTAAATCAAAATGAAATGGAGGTGCTCCAAAGATCTTCTGGTCTATAATGGTTACCAAATGTTGGAAGTTGAGTAAGTTCAACTCTCAGAAAAAATATATGATATCTACTTTATAAAGTCTGTGCTGTTAGAAGACTTCTCTTGGGGCTTGTTTAGAATAATAGTGAGTTTCTTAACTGGTTCTTAACTGTCTACAGAGTAGAAGGCTGTTTGAATGGTTGTCCTGTGTTGGTTTAAGTGGATTTGGACATAAGTGTAAGTTGAATAGGACATTCTAAATATAATTGTGAATCTATACAGGAATTTAAGTTAAATCACTGCCACTTTTGTAAGTAATACTTAGAAACGTCTATGTCTTCCCCCTTTGACGGTTGCCATTCTTCCCACAAATGCAACTTTTGAGCAAGTTTCCTATTCTGATCTGTCATTATATTTATTTTATTTTGTTTTGTTTTGTTTAATTTTTATTTTAATTAATTAATTAATTAATGTATTTATTGTGCAGCTGATTCTTGTAGTTGTGTGCAAGCTGTGATGACATCCCATCATATACAGCATAACCTTCAGATCAGTGAAATGAATTGCAGATTTCTGCTCATATCCACAGTGCCCTGTCCCTTATGTACACAGTGTCACATTTCTTGCAGTCATGTAGGCAAAATCCTGGTGCTGAAAGGACATACAATTGAGTAGAGGCCCACAAATTAAATACTTACTATTTCTGACAGCAGTTGGATAATTGTCCTCATCATGTACATGTATCACAGCTTGGTCTTCTCTCAAGTGAATCTTTCCTTAGCAGAGGTGTTGATGTGATGTTATGCAGATGTAAAATGTTTGCTGCCCATTCCAACAGCCATGTCCAGATGCATCAGGGAATATATAAATTTCCTAGTACATACCATATATGCTGTGGTGCACATAAAGGGAGTCATTTATTTTCAGGTCATTAGGGTCCCAGAAAGATATCAGTCCAGGCTTAGCTTGAGAAAATTTCTACCCCACAGTTTCTGGAGTATAAAGTTTTGAAGCAGAGCTGCTGTGCTCAGCAGATTATGGATTTTGTGTGCAGAAAACACTGATGATTTTAATTTTTTAATTAAATTTCACAGAAAGAGCTCTTCACAGAGAGTGAGAGACAAATATTTGTGACACCCAGAGTATCACTGCTACTCGCAGTTTTATTTTTTGCTTATTAGTGCTGGCTTCCAAATGTTGTTTGTATTCACTGGCACATCTCTTTACCTACTTTCCCACCTTTCTCATATTTCACATTTTAAATATCTTGCTTTCTAGTGCAAAAGACATGGAACAATTGCAATAAAGAAAAAGAATCATTCCAGGCAGGTTTTTTATGCCTTTATTTTGTGAATGGCAGATATGATTACTGTGTAAAAGTTTATTATTGATTATCTGGCTCCCTCCATGTTATTCTTTCTGCTCTGATTTTCTCCTGCTATTAGTGGTCAGTCATGTGTCTTCATTTTTCTCAGATTTATAATTATCTATATATAAGACTTGGGGCCAACTGGTGTCAGGTGCATTCCAGATCTGTACACTCAAGAACAGCGAGCATGCTATATTGACAGATGCAAAAAACATATCCTGAAAAATGCTTCTTGACTATCTGTGTGACTTGAATTTCAGCCATTTGCAGTTGACTCTATCCTCATGTCCTTCCATGGCATATCAATGACTAACCTAAGGTGTTTGGAAAGGGGAATTGCAAATGATCCACAAGCTTTCCTAAAGTCTTAATAATTGTCTCTGGCTGTGGGCCACATCCTTCCTTCCCTCAGAAGAAGAAATACAAGAAAGTTTTTGAGATCTCGAATTCTTGCATAAGGACAAGGAAAATGAATCCCAAAGTTTAATGCATTCTAATTAGATTAGCAGGGCTTGCTATTTGTCCCTCTGAAATACTTCCTTCCAGGCTCTTGGAATCAAACTGCTGTTGGTTCATCCAGTCCTCTTCAAAAAGAAAAAGAAAAAAAAAAAAGTGTTGATCAATTCTGAAAGAGTACCAACCATCATTACTGTATGATATAGATTGATCATTCTTCTAGGAATTATTTGATAATCTGTATTTTCTTGAAGCTTGATTTGTTCACAGTCCCAAGAATTCTGCCGGTTCTGAGACATATTCACATAAAATGCCTTCTTCTGAAATAACACCTGTTCATAAAAACAGCCTGTACATGGACAAGATGATCTGAGTTTAATAAATGCATTGTTGGCTAAAAATACTCAGGGTCACTGACTCACTTGTTTACATGTTATTATTTATTATTATTATTTTAGTCAACTGCTGGTGTCTTCTTCAATGCCTTTGCAGTCATGAAATAGATTTTTTAAAGCTGCATAAGTTACTTGTACACATTGCATTAACTTTAATACTTTGAATATTTCAAAACTCCTTGATTTACAGATAGAAGCAAAACTGGTGAGCTATAGAAAGGGAATCTCATTTTAGTCCAATTGTATAGGATAGTTTAATGTATGCTTATGTCAAAACTTTTCTGTATGAAGGAAATATTGCCAAATAATCAGTTTTATACTAACACTGGAAGAAGTACCAGGTTTTACTGGAAAAGTACACAGTTGACTGCTGTACTTTAAACAGTATTTTTTTGGATCATTTAGTAATTTTGGGGCAATTTGAAAATAGCAGTGTTTATGACAGAATAGAATACTTTAAAACTGAAATAAATGTTGACATGGTAGCTATACCACTCTGTTTATATCAGTACTATTGGCAGGTATTTTCTTATTCAAAATTGAAAGGCTCTGATGAGGAGATTGTATTGAAGATTAAATTAATTCTGATATGGTTATAGCATCAGTAGTTGATAATTTCTTTAATATTGATGACTGCATGACAATTTAACTGATTACTTTAAAATAGGGATGCCTTTTCTTGGGGTTTCTTTAACTTCTGTTCAGCCTGCTGCAATCTTTTTTCATGTGTAGTTATTTCATTTCTTGTGTATTTTCAGATAGTGTATTCTAGTGTACCTATATTAAATGAAACACAAATTGTGTTGGCACCACTGGACATAATTACTCTTTTTTTTTCTTTCTTTTTCTTTTCTCTTTTTTAAAGATGATGAAGAGCAGTAATACAGGAAATAAATATTTATTCGTGGGAACAGATTTATTTCCCAAGTGAGAGAAAATAGACTAGCTATCTCTAAGGGAGGAGTAATGTTTTTGTCTGTGGTCTGTATACCTGCAAGCAAGGCAAAAGTCATAGCCAAAATAAAAGCAATAATAGAAAATCCAGGCTGAATATATAAATATCTAATTATACTACATCATTTCTGGCTACTCAGTGCCTCTTCTTCTATCCCTCTTCAGATTAACACTGGATGCAGAAGTGGCAGTTATGTCAATCAAGTAAAAAACGCAGGAAGGGAGGGAAGTCTTAACAAAAGCTGTGGAGAAAGAAAATAGAAAATCTCCTTTAGAATGCCATACTGTCTTAGCCAGCCTGTGGGAAATGGACAAGCTTATAGTATGTTCACTTCAGGTTTAAACTATGATTTCTGCATGGTAGCCTTTGGGATCATAGTGTTTGCTTGTTTGGTATTCTGACAGCTAGAACCTTATCTATTTAATCTATTAAAATCACTAATTTATTATCATCTCTAATCTATTAGAGAAAGGAGCTTCTCTCAAAACTTCTATTTGGAAATTTTAAATTATCTCTTCATATACATATTCTGTTAATTTAATCAAGAGTCTTCCTTTCATTATAATGTCCTGATGTTGCTCCAATTTGCTGCTTCCTATGGACAAGTGAAAAAAAAAACATGATACTTTTACTTCTCTTTTTAAAATGGTGACTTAATGAAACACATATTGTTAACACTATAAAATGTTGGTATTTTATTAGCTCACAAGGTAATGCACATTTTTTTAAAAACATTTTTATAGGAAAGTATATATTTTTATGTATTTTGAAGGTTATACAGTGGTCTTAATTAGGAAGTGAAAGGTTGTTTTAAACAAAAAGGAAGCATTTAGGAATTATATATTCTTTAGGAGAATGATAAACTGTGCTGGCAATACTTGAAAAGAATCAAGTTCCCATAAATCAAACTTACAATAGATTCTATTTGAAAATGGAAAATACACTTTTAAGTATAATTCTCTTCATAGATCTGGCAAAGGTTATGCAAACAGATTTGTAAGCTGTAGAGACTTTTGATACCATTGCAAAATGGATTTTGGAGGAGATTTTCAGGCCTTTCCTAAAAGTGGGTATTAAATAGCAGTGATAAATTATAAAGGTGAGGAGCCCACTTCAATTTGCAATTACCAATATTTAGGTGTAAATGGAAAATGAACAGAATTCTGAAGAATACAACTTTCATTGTCTGGGGGGCCTGATATGCCAGAGAACTTCTCATGAATGTAATTTACTGAGTAGCCACCAACATTTTCAAATAAGACAATTTCAACCATGAAGAAAGGATTTAAAAAATAAATAAAAATCAGCTCAAAATCAGTTTATGTAAACATGTGAGTGGGTGAGGCTGAGGCTGATTCTTCTTTCCCGAGGGCTTCTGTCATAAATGACGTGGTGCAAGGTGGTTGTAAAAAGCTGCCTTGGGAACACATTGCACTAGATGTGTTCAACACAGTACCCAGGGTGTTATAGGGTACGATGTGAGCACAGACTAAATCTGAAGATCAACGATGTTTGGCATTTTCTCAGTTTTTTTTTTTTTTTTTTTTTTGGCTCCTGTAACAGGCTGAATTAGAAATGTGTATCCATGTGACTAGAAGTTTTGGGGAAGCATAGATTAAGATCTGAGTTTTACAGTTAGTGTTAGTGCATGAGTTGCAAAGTGCTCAGGGTTCAAGAAGTCCATGCTGTCATGAATCTTAGAAATAATTCATAACTGATCATATATGTTTACTATCTGGCTGAATTCTTAGGCAGTGAAATTCACCCAAATTGTGAGGATTAAGTTTATTTAAGAAGCTTGTTAGCTTCTTCCTAACATTAAAAAAACATGATTTAAGTTTGTGAAAAGCTCTCCAAGGCACATGTGTAAGGAGCTCATGGGTGGTGGTGATGGTGAAGATACCAAAAGTGAGCCAAACATGCACTTTTCATCAATGTTGGCATTACATTTTGGAATTACAATGTGGAAACCACATTTTTTTCTGTTATTGATAAAATAGAGGTATTGTTCTCCACCAAGAACTGTCTCCAGGCCACCTGAGTGGCAGACTGTCCTGGCAGTGGAAATGCTTGGTGTTTTTTATGCAGGATGCCTGAAGAAAAATCTTGAAATTTGAGCTGATGGAGCCCTAAATAGCTAAGGATCTGTGAGGTCCACAGTGAAGCAAGCAATATGATCCAAATATAGCTGAAAACCAAATCTCCTAACACACAATGTCAACAGGAGGAAAAACAATGAAAATAATTGTAGTCACGTAGAGCTGAAACAGATGTATCATTTTGTTCCAGTGGCCTGAGTAGAATGCTAAGAAAGCAACCTCTCAGTAAGACTCACTGATAACAATCTTATTATGCAGTTGATTTAATTTGTCTATACAGTTTAACTAGTAAATACACTATTAACATTTTAAGTTCAAATTGCTCAACTTTCAGGCCCATACATGCACTGCACAGCATTCTAAAGGACAAATCTTGCCTGTAAGCTGTTTCTGGAGTAGATAAAGCTGAAAGTAGTTTGGGGCAAAAGTTGGATGTTTTTGCTTCACTGCTGTTTTCACTGAAGAGAATTTTTGTGTCTGTTCCAAATTGCTTGTTATAGAAGCTAGAATTCTTGTAGAAATGCATATATGTATATATATATATAACTCTTGATTTCAGTGATAACTTTATTTTTATGCTATTAGAATTTACAAACTTTAAATAGTTACAGAAGGGTCTTTAGCAGCCTAAAGTGTATACAACTCTATTATTTTAGGCGCTTGAGACAATTTCTTACAAAACTCTCATGCTTTAGGGCAATAGAAGTGTCTGATCAACTGGTAGATGAAGTGGTATTCTACCTCCAGAGGGCAGACTTTGGCCTGTTTAGAGGTCTAGTTGACAGAGTGCTTTGAGAAATTCTTAAAGGAGTACAGAAAGACTAGTCTTTCCTCAAGAAAGGCAAAAGGCACAGGAGCAGACCTTCATAATGAAATGACCATCCTGTTGGATTAGGGGGAGCAATGGATATTGTCTTCCTGGACTTCAATAAGGACTTTTACATTTTCCCCATAAGATCCTCATAGGGACTACAGAAATAGATTGTGAGGTGGATTGAAAGCTGGCTGAATGGCCAGAGGCTGGTGGTCAGTGGTGCAAAGTCTAGTTGGAGACCAGTAATAAGCGGAGTTCTGCAGGGATTAATACTGGGTCCAGTCTTATTTAACAGCAGCAGCAGACCTGAGGAGAAGGGCCTGGGGTTGCTGGTTGATGAGAAGCTCAACATGAGCCAGCAATGTACGCTTACAACCCAGAAAGCCACTCATATCCTCAGCTGCATCAAAAGCAGTGTGGCTAGCAAGTTCGGAGAGGTGTTCTTGGCTGCATTAGGCAAAGCATTGCCAGCATGTCAAGAGAAGTGATCCTTCCCTTCTAGTCAGTGTTGCTGAAGCTGCATCTGTACTGTCGTCCAGTTCTGTGCAAAAGAGACCTAGACCTTTCCCTATGAGGAAAGGCTGAGAGACCTGGGTCTATTCAACCTTGAGAAAAGAAGACTGAGAGGAGATTTTCTTAACGTTTACAAATATCTTAAGTGTGGGAGACAGAGGGACTTGGCCAACCCCTTTTCAGTGGTTTGTGGGGACAAAATAAGGGGCAATGGCCACAAAATGGAGCACAGGAGGCTCTGCACCAACATGCGAAACAAATGCTGCACGGTGAGGGTGATGGAGCACTGGAACAGGCTGCCCAGGGAGGTTGTGGAGTCTCCTTCTCTGGAGATATTTAAGGCCCATCTGGATGCCTACCTGGGCAGCCTGCTCTAAGGAACCTGCTTTGGCAAGGGGGTTGGACCTAATGATCTCTCCTTTCCAACCTCTACAATTCTGTGATTCTGTGAAAAGTCTGGAAAGAGTCTAACAAAGGACCACCAAGATGACAAAGGGGATGAAGCACTTCTGAGCAGAGGCTGAGAGGGCTGGGACTGCTCAACCTGAAGAAGGGAAGACTCAGGGGGAATCTCAGTGATGTCTAGAAATACCTGAAGGAAGGGTGCAAAGAGGACAGAGGCAGACTCTTTGCAGTGCTGCCCAATGCCAGGACAAGAAACAGTGGGCACAAACTGGAAGACAGGAGGTTCCCTCTGAATGCCAGGAGGAACTTCTCTACTGTGCATATGGTGGAGAACCGGCACAGGTTGCCCGGAGAGGTTGTGGAGTCTCCATTCTTGGAGATCTTCAAAAGCCACTTGGGCAATCTGCTCTGAGTGACCATGCTTGAGCAGGGGGTTGGACCAGGTGGCCCCCAGAGGTCCCTGCCAGCCTCGACCATTCTGTGATTCTGTGAGAGTGCTACTGCTGCTCTTGTTTGCCAGTCTGTCTATGCTGAGCTGCATGTATACATGCTTTTGTAAGGAGGTGGGAGCCATGCAGGAAGGTGTGTTAGGAACTGTGTATGCATTTGAAGAGGTCTTGTAATTTCTAATGTCACCTGATTTAATGTTAGTAAATTTGACTTAGCAAGTGGTGAGGAGAGTGAGGTGCAAGAGGAACAGCAGCGTTTGCTTTGTTTATCTTGTAGCTTCAACAGACCGTCAGACCTGTGGGCTCAAGAGTACAGTCTTACCTAACCTCAGAAGTTAGACTTCTTAACTATTTCACTAAAAAGGAAGTACAACTTCTCATCCATTTCAGATGTGGTTAAAAGGGTGTTTTGTGTTTGTACAGCTTTGCTAATACAAGTTACCTTCAGGATACGAGTGATTTCTGGAACTAGAAGTAAATGAGATCAAAGATGCCCTTTGCCTGCTTCTACCTACCATTTCTATGACTCTCCTGGAGGTTTCTAACCCCACACATCTGCTGACATATCTACTTATTGTGCTGCTTATTCAAATGTCTGTGTGAAATACTCTGTGTAGAAAGCAACAAGAATTTATTTAGGATTTTTGTTTTCCTTAACCTAGATCGTTTCATAGATCAGGCTTAGGGAAGGGTTAAGCAGTTGTCAGTGTAACTGGCAGGAGAAAAGTGTGGGAACAAACAGCTGACAGTGGGTGCGAGGTGGTAATGATTCAAACCAGATCTGCTGCTGAGAAGTCTCTCTTGCAAGTCCCTGATGTAACCAGACTGTTATATTCCAGAGAAGGGAACACAAAAATTCTTGGAGAAGATGTCAGTGTTCAATAAGAACAGAATTTAATATTTATCCAAGTTCAGTAGCAAATTATCATTGACTTCAGTGAGCCTGGATTTCATCTGTAATGTTTTCTGAATGCAGACATGACATGGAATAGTCAATAGGTACTTTCTGCCTCTTTCTGTCAGTTATTACACTGACCCTAACTCAGTGCAAATATGAGCTAGTATTAAAAGAAACTTGTCCCACTTCTTCCACTCCTGCTTTTGGCTGCTTGTGTCCAATGTTTCCCTTGAGTCAGATCCAATGACAGAAATTTAGCCCTCCACTAAAAGGATAAACCCAAAACAAACAAAAATCAGTTTTCCGTTAGATCGGGTTGCTGAAGTGACTCATCCTGCAGCTGTGGATTACTTACATCTGATGCAAAGGAGTGAAACAGCAACTGAGCCTGGGGAAGAGACCACCCCTGTCAGTGACAGCTCAATTTCTCCAAACATGTTGTCATCTTCTGGAAGAAGCGACTTCACCCTCCAGCCCACTTCCTTTCCCTCCTGTCGACATAAGCCTTTGTGTGGCTATGACACGGAGCTGGAGAACTATTCTGTGGTATTACTCACCCATATCAAGTTTACACATAGTAATGACACAAACTCATTTATTCCCATAAGGGAAAGGATAGTACGAGAGCAGGGTTTAGGTTTAGTGGCCAGGGCTGAAGTGAGGCTGCTTCTCACAACAAGAATGCTTGCTTGAAGTGCATGTGAAGTTCTAGACACAGAATACAGCTTTAAGGTATCTTAAACTGATCTAAAACATGCCCACTGCACTCCTGCATCATCATCCAGTTATCGCCTTTACATCTGGGCTAGTGTTCTTGTGATGTGATGGCAAGCAAATTTCAAAGAATAAGCTGGTCAAAAACTGAACCTGTGCAAAAGACTTTTTTAATTTTATTTTATTTTATTTTTTTTTAAGCAGATGACTTCCCTAAATCACATGCTCTGCCAGATGGATCACAATGGAAAGAAGGAAGCACTGATTGTGGTAGCTCTCTTTTTAAATCTATTCAGACAGCTAGTGAAACTCATCCTTAAAGATGTATGCTGTGGGTTGATGCAAGTAAGAAATGGTGCTAATCTGATGCTTCCCTAAGGTCCCAAATGCAAATAGATGTTCACAGCTCCATCAGGGAGTGGAAGAAAGAAAAACCTGGTTACTTCTTGCCCTTTTAGTCCCGTGTGTCCTCCCCCTGCTGCCTTGCCTCCTCCTTCCCCTCCTGCTTTCCTCTTTTGACACAGGATTTTAGCCCTGTATTGGTAATTGGTGGTAATAGAACTGAAATAATTCTGATTATCTCTCTGCTCTTTACAAGTGTAGCACAATATTGTCAGAAGAAATAATACGTTTTTCTCAGTATGATTTCTTTGTGTAGCCAATGATAGGATGTTGAAATAGGTTTCCTGGTAAAGTATATGGCCAAAAGAATGATACTATGATAACCACAGCTGTGAAAATCTATTTTTTATAAAGGAGGCTTTGTTTTTCTCAATTGTTTAAATTATTTCTGAATAAGTTTCTGTCATTCTTTTGGAAAAGAGATGAACTCATAAATGGTTTGTGAAAATATTCAGCTTGAGCTGTCAGTGGATATCATAGATCTGAAGATCATTATCTTGACATGAGGCTTTCTTCAGGAAAAGCCTCCAAAGAATTAGTCCCAGGAGTATGGTGAGTTGGCAGTTCATACTCCTGGCCTGGTGGCTGCAGCAAGGAGGATGGGTCACACTCTGGTTCAGGAGTTTTGGCCACTGTATTCTTCTTGGTGCCAGATGTAACCATGGCTGGTAGGTGCTGCTAACAGTGCTATATGTGTTACCCAGAGAAGTGAGGGAGGCTTTCCTTAGCAGATCATCATTTATCTGCCTGCTGGCTGATGCATTTTATTTCCTTCCCTTTTATCTTAACACTCTTTTTAAGGTTTTCCTGTCCTGTTTGTACAGAAGAGACCAATACTCAAAGGTATTTGATGAAGATCAGCTATATGTGCATTGTTTGAAGGCTGAACCTGTGTTGCAGACCACATTCAGTTTCAAAGACAAATTAGGAAAGAGAAATCTCAGAAAATTCCATGGCATGGATCAGTTTTGCCCAGTACATGCACCTTGACTTCCCCTACAATGACTGATACATTTGAGTAGTTCTCTGAAACCTGGGGTTAGACAGCTTGGCTGTATGCTTTGCAGGCTTTTCAGAGATAAACACCATAAACACCAGAAATAAAAAAATATATATATATTTATTTAAAAATGCCTACTGGAAACGTATACAGTTAAATACATAACTGTAGCAAAGCTGGCTGGTCTCAACCCTTGTTTATCCTTGTTCTGGGAAGAAATGTTTGCCCTTTGTGGCATGGCTGGGGCAGTGCAGACCTTCCCCAGACCATGGGAACAAAGGGGACATGGAAAGATAGTGACAAAAACTTGACAGCAGTCTCAGACCATTTCCAGATGTGAACAGAAAAGACAAATAGAGATCCTGGCCAAGTATCCTTGACCATGTGGACAGCAACATAATTTGGAGCAAGGTAACTTCCATTATATTTGTGTAGCTTCTCTGATTTTTTATTTTATTATTATTATTATTATTTTTTTGCAGTCTACTCTCATCAACGTGTTGTATAGAAGCTATTGTCTATGCTCAAACTTGTTTAAAGATAGCTTGTTTATTTACTGCCTTATCATTACAAAGCAGACATACCCGGTGACTTAAAAAAATGTTGGAAGTGCAAAACAAGGTGAGACAGAGGTAAATAGCTCATATACCATCAGGAGTATTACTTCTCAACAGCTTATCAAAGTTTTCCTTTGGAAACTTTTATAATATGAAGAAAATAGGTTCTGTCTGTGTAGTTTTTAAAATAACAAAACAAAAGCTTCATTTCATGATGTATGAATAAATTCACAATATATAGAATGTGCAATTACAATTAAATTACACTGGTCAATTTTCTATGTTCATATAGTTGTCTTACTGAGAGCTGTGGTTTTTGTGTGGTGTTCTCTTTTTTTATAGTCTACAACAAACAGAACCCTGAGGCAAATATTTACTCAAAAGATGAAAATCTCCAGGGCACTTTTTGGTGCTGTTCTATTTAAAAAAAATAATGAATTGCATATTAATTTTGCTGTGGGCACTTGGACCTCCACTCAACACATTCCCAGTTCTAGCATGTGAATAGATCCATTAAAGTTAATAGTAAGGATATTTACAGAATTCATTGTCAACCTTCCACTTTTCTTTTACTAATTTCAGCTGACACAAAGTTGGATTGTGCTAAACACTTCTGGAAATCTTTCCTTTCAGAGGACTCAAATAGCTTGAGGCAGTGATGTTTTCAGAAAATTACACTTATTATTTTTACCAAAATTTCCTCATCAGCAAATTTTACTGACAATGTGGTTTTTGACTCCCATGGACAGAAGGGTGAATAAGAACTTCTGGATTTGACCCTGTATATTTCTTTTTCTTTGATCTTACAGTATTAATTTCTGGTGATATTTATCCTTTTTGCTTCTGGCTTCCTTTGGTAAATGAGTATATGTGGAGCTCTTAAAAAAATGCTTCATTGGAGCTAGTAGAAAAGGAATTAAACAAAACTATTTTCCCCTTGAACACAACAATCCCCTTGAAACAGCTAAATTTTATTCTTTGTAGGCATCTCATGCAGTAAGACTCCCACAGTCCTAGACTGTCTTGGTTTCTGACCACCCAAGCAAATGATCCAGTGGAAATGCAATGTCAAAACATTTCTCCTTGATCTCTTGGAAAAGTTTTTTCTCTTCACAGTTTCAAGTTACTCAGCTGCAAATCTATTAATAAAAAATACAGATAATTAGAGATAATTATATAAAAGCCACAAAACAAACAAACAAAGAAACAAACAAACAAAACAACAGAACAAAAAAATTTTAAACAACTTTGTGACAGCAACAGAAATGACCTCTCTGTGTAAATTAGCCAATAGTGGCAAAGGATTATATTGTACTATATTCTCATAATCAGGGAAGCAAAAAAAACAATAATAAAAATAATAACATAACATATTAAATATGTTATTATATTTAACATATTAAATGTTATATTTATATTGAATATAACATATTCAATATTAAAATAATAAAACAATAAAGATAATAAAAAATCATTCTAAATATTTATGTATGTGTGTATGAGTTGTTCTTTTTTCTAAGACTGTAATAGATATTCAAAACCTCCAGAACTCAAACTCAGAGACAGAATCAAAAAGGTGTGTTACCTCACAACTTTAAAATCAATTAGATAATGTTATAGATTACCCCATGAACAATAAGAAATGTTCATGGAGTTACAGTATGGGTAAAACAGACTATTTACCCATATGATAAATAAAACATAGACAAAAAAAAAAAGACAAAAAAAAAAAAAAATCTGTCTGTATAGAGAGTGTAGTAGGCACATAGAGAGGATAATTTTACTTATACAGATTAGAGGACTTGCACAAATCCTTATTATGTCCTGTCTGTGTTGTACTATCCTGGTTTGAATGCTAGGCCTATGAGCATTTTCCTCAACAACAAGAATGTGCAGTTGGCTTGATGAAGCGCTTTAATGAATCTCTGTTGTTGAAATGGGTAGTTGAGAATAAACCAGAGCTAAGGAACTATGGAATAAGTGTATTTATAACCTCTTTTTATCCTTCACACCTTCATGTGTGAAGTCTTGCTAGTGTTACTGAATCATCACCTCATTGCTTAATTACTTAATTGAAACACTATACAATGGAGACATTTTTTTTCTTTCTTTTTTTTTTTTTTTTTTAATTCACCTTATTCTAAATTTTTCTAAATTCACCTCTCCAGTTGTGATTAAAAGTAAGAAAAAAATTACCTACTGGGCTATCTTACTTCTGGTTCTAAGAAATATTAATTGATTGGTTATGGCTGAACATAAGTAACGATTTGGGAATTTATGGTATTTGCCACTGCTGATGATACTGAATTGAATGTTTGATTTTGATGAGGGTTTTAATTTTTGACCAAAATATTATGCCCAGGTTTTCCTATCCTATGTGTCTTTTTTTTCTTTTCCCCTGAGCTTTGAATCTGCTTACATAGTCCTGAAGTCATTAACATCTCTTTTTATTAAAAAAAATATTGGAAAACATTGATATTCTTTCTAAAACTATCTGTGGAAAAACTGGGGGAGGTAAACCAGCTTGCTTATGAGCAGAGAAAAAAAAAAAAAAAGGAGATATTTTACACATCTTTGAATTGTTATTCTGGATGAGCATACTAGCTAGAGACACCAGAACATTCAGTACAGTTGTTCTGAAGAGCATCATCCAAAAAATCAGTCTTTCCCACAGCCCAGGCAATAGTCACCTACTCCCATAGGGTGTATTAATAAAATTTTTCCACATTAGCAAAGTCTTTAGAACAAATTCCTCTTCAAAAGTTATCTGACACCATCACTGTCAAAAATCTCTTACATAACTGAAAGTAGATTTGCACATATAAGTCTGTCATTTGTGTCTTCATGAAATCTTTATGCCCTAAAACAAAAAACACAGTAATATAAAAGTAGGATTTGAAAGGGAAAATTCTCCTTGTAGCTTTCCTCTATTAAAAGAAAGGTAAAACTGAACTGAGTATACAACAATTCTGAACACAGCAATGTATTAAGAACATCTGGTGTGGTTCTTGTGTGTGTGCTGGGCACCAAACAAAACTGTGGAGAGGATAAAGGCATGTGGGCTATCCTAAGAAACAAGTTCTGGAAATGGCTTTTCTCCCCTCTCCTCCCCCCCCTCCCCCTTTATATAGAATTTGCAGTTCCTAACTTATATTCCACAGAAGTATTAAAAAGTGGTTCCTTACAGAAATAAGACTTCCTAACAAATGCAAAGAATATGAATTAAGTGAGTAAGGAGATGAAAGGAGGTTGTTCGTCTACTTCTGTAATCTACTTAGACTGTTTAGATTTCTTTCATGCAAACACTGTCTCTGATCAGGTATGTTTAAAGGTATGTTTTTCAAAGTTTTTTGCCTATAACACAAGTTCAGTTTGCCATGATCCTTTAGCCCTTAAAACTCTTCTGTTGGCTGAAGCTTGGATTTCACATTCATGGGAATGATAAATATTAATACTATGAATCACATGAATCTAGCTGATCCCACTGATGGATATTATATTAGAGGCTTGATACTGTCAAGCCTCTTGTGACTGGAGCCATGACTGCAAGACAATAGATGACCTTACCTACTAAATTGTTGTCACGTGAACAGACTGGACCTAAACACAGGTTTAAACAGAAAATGGAATCAAAATGTCATAGCAATATTTTTTGACTGTAATTAGCAGTATATGTGACCTTTTCACATAATTCAACTTTTCTTTACTCATGTAACCCTGTGTAACTGAGATGGTTAAGTATGTGGTGGGGAGGAAGAATCATGCTTAGAAAGTTTAGCAATTTAAGGTATTCTTCCCTATGTCATACTAAAATTTTGCAGTCCATTATTACAAAGTAGGGAAAAAATCCTCTTTGGATTGTTTTGAATGTAATTGGTTAAGAAAATAGTGGAATATTCCATGCCTGCACTGGGACAAATGACAGTAGCAGCTGACTCAGGCAGTTAACCCCAACTTCTGGTGATCAGTACCAACAGAGCATTGTCTCTCTTGCTTTTCAGAATTACTCTGACCCCTTTATTGAAAACACCTGTCTGTCCAGCAGACAGACCCAAGCAACTAAGTGTGCCATACCATATGCAAAAATGTTGTCCCATTTGCATATGGAAGCATGTGTTTTGAAAGGGAATCATTGACAGAGCTGTTGCTAGTAAGAGCAGTAAGAGCAAAAGTATTTCCTTAATATAAAAAGTATTTCCCTAATATAATTTTTTTTTTTTTTTTTTTTTCCCCACTCATTGATACTTTGGGCAGATTCTTTTAATGATACACATTAATAGACCCAACAGACAGCATGACATTTTGCCAAAATACTAGTAAAATGCTTATTTAATTAATTTTTATTTCTTTGATACTGTGTTTTGTTAGGCAAGATTCTGATTGTGGTAAATTAGATGTTAGCAGACAGGATACCATATCCTATGTAATTATGGGGAGAACAGTATTTTTATACCATCTTTTAAAATTAGAAAACTTGCATTGACTTATGCTTTATCTTGCTTTCTTTTGAAGGTTAATATTGATATTTCAATTTTTAGGTTACTCATTACAAATTTTCATTAACAATGCTACTTTATAAATAATGTCAAACTAGAGAAACATGCATCAAATCTATTGTTGGACTTTCTCATGATTTATCCTTAGCTGAGCAAATTGCATTAAGTTGTTACATTTTTTCATTTATCAGAATTTATATAAAAATGAGGAATGCTGTTTGTTACTTCTTTATCTAATGTAAATCAGAGCAAGTCTGTTGACTTAAATGGAACTCCTGTCAAGCTGAAGTCTTCCTCATTTGTCTCGGCAGTCCTGTATGAAATGTACATTGTCTCCTTCTGGATGAAATGAAACATTCAGGTCTGAGCATTCAACAGACTTTGGATATGGGTGGCTTAGGTTTGGAACAAAGCTTTATGTATTCTGTAGTATGTGCAATACATATTTTTGCTGTAAATGCTCATGTTTCAGACAGACTGATCAAAAATAATCATTTTTGATTGAAAGTAAGCTTTTGAAAGTATGAGGTAGTGAAGACCACCATATGAACCACCATTACTACAGCAGCAATGACTCCATGCACATTTACAGTTTCTCTTTTTTTTTTTTAATAAAGTCAAGAAGTGTCAATTTCTATACTATGTTGTTGTTCTGAAACTTCATAATCACAAGAGAAATGTCACCCTTACTTTCAGTTTCTTTTCTGAATATTTGAGCTGAAGAATCCAACCAACATGCTTATCTCTTACTTGCAAGCAGCTTTCCTTGCTTTTTCAGGTGCCAAAAATTCCAGCTGCCCAATATCCCACTGTGAAAATCTTAAGTTTCCCCTGGCAGCTTTTATGAAGCAGTTACATTACCATTATAAAAACTTTATAGGAGATCTTAAGTTGAAAATGCCAGGGACAATCTAAAACCAGCTGAATAAAAACTTAGAGTTTGGCTACTGTTTTGATTATTCATGCTCAGATTCATTTAAGTGAGAATTCTCTTTTCCTGAACAAGATCTGAGATTGCTGTGAGTCGGTAGAATTCAGGGGCCTCAGTGACATTGGGAATATTTCCCTCCAGTGGCCACAGACTTAGCTGTAAGTGATTCTCTAGGAAAAGCAGCAGCAAAGAACCCAATGTGGGGTTGTTGGCTTTAGAAATGTTGGGAAACAGAGAATACATGAAATTTCCCAACACCAGTTAGAACTTCAAGGACACTTCCAAAGAAAAGTATATAAAATATGTGTGGGATTTCAATTATTTATCTTTGTTTGGCTTCTGTTTTTTTTTTTTATTTCTGTATGCTTGCATACAGGAGTTGTCTCAAGTGACTATGCTCATCTTATTTCTACACACACACAAAATTCCAATTCCAAGTCTCTTATGAACCGTTTGCACTAAATAGATTTATTTATTTTTTATTACTGATCCAGCAGAACAGTTTCTATTATCAAATTTAAATCTAATTGGATGAAAGCTCTTTGTGATACACACACAAAAAAATAATATTTTATTCTCTGTTACTCTAAGTCCCACTGTGATTGTCAAACAAACAAACAAACAAACAAACAAAAAAAAACATTTTGAAGTACATAAACTTTGAACATATGATGGCACTGTTGCCCCTAAACTAACTGGTGACTACATGCCCCTTGCCATGTGTGGTTTTGTTCTTCAGTGGAAAATACCAGGAAGTAGTCTCTATACTTTGTTTTTTAAAGAAAATGGTTCTCAATATTTCTTGTATTTTTACTCTGTCAATGACTTCTAACCTCATTTATCAACTAACCTCATTTATCAACTAACCTCATTTATCAACTGACTTCTTGATCTCTTTTAATTTATTAATATTAACAGTTAAGCACTCCAGGCACTCCTTTTTCTTCTGTGTGTTTTCGAAAGTATAAGAAAATATTTGATGTTTTTACCTTGTTCTGGTTGTTTACCACTGGCATAACTTGTTTCTAACAATTCATGGAGGCTTATTCCAAAACCAATGTTCCTAAAAGATTTTTTAATCAGATCTTTGGGTCTGCAGACCCTGGCGAATCTCTTGTAGCCATTGGGGTCCCCTTAAGCTTTCATTCTGGTCACTAGCTCAAAAATGGTAATAGAGGTATATCCTTCCAGAAGCCAAACAGAAAGCTTCCTGCCTCCTATAAAGGTGCAATTAAATGGGACACCAAAGGTCAGGGTGTCAAGGAAGGTCAAGTGATGGGATATAGTGTCCTTTCATTTTCCAGCAAGCTGAAGCTGGCAAAATTTTGAGTGGATTATGTTTACTTTGGAATTTTTGTTTGAAAATAAAATTTTTCTTAAAAGAAGTTTGAGGATTCATGCTTCTCAGAATCTGTTTATATGTTCTGAGTTAACACATATAACTGCTGGTTTGCAGTGTCAACAGCAGTAACAGACAAAGATGACTCAGTTTGCAGCATTTTGCAGTTTGTTTCCCTCCACTGAAAGAAGAGGCAATTATATATAGTATTCTTTTCCTCTCTAGTTGGCTCAATAATTCCACGCAAAGTTCTTTTGTTTTTATTTTTTATTTTATTTATTTACTTACCTGTGGAATATTTGTCACCCTCTTAGAAGCTTATCTTGTTGTCTTAGGTATCTATAACTTTCTGCCTTTCCCCTACCGTGTGTAAAACCAAAGTATATGCTTGCCTGAGAGGTTGCTGCTGGAATGTCCATATCTTTAGGGTAAAATTCTTATCTATGACAACTAGAATATTATTTTCTGGTCAATAGGTGTTTTATTGCATGTTTTATTTGGTATCCACTTGCTTGATTGGAAGACAGTAAAAATGGCTACTGTTATAAAATTATTATGGAATTACAGAATGAGACGTATGAGTAGCAGATCCTCAGGAAGTAGTTAAGGTACAAAGGACTAAAAGTGAACAAGAGTCAGCAATCTTACATGATTTTGAAAGATGACAGAGAACAGGAACATAAGTAGAAACACAGCTGATGAGTGAAATTGATCTCTCTGCTCTCCTGATCCGAGACAGTGTCCAGATTTAAGTGCTGTGGTTGAAGGAAGGGAAATATAAACTGCAGAATATCTAGAAAAAAAAATTAAAAAGGTGGTCACTGAGGTAGGAAATGACTTATGAGTATAAAATGGGCACAACACAGACATTTTGGGGTTGTTTAGAGAATACAATTAAATGCATTCTGCAAAAAGGAATGGATCTAGGTGTTCTGTTTTCTGTTCCTGCTGGATGCCCAGTTGGAAGTATTGTAGTCACTATACCTTTTTCACTCTTATTTTTCAGTTGTGCTTGGATTTATCCAGCAACATCTACCTGACCCTCCGATTCTGGTTGCAACTAGGAGTGACAGAAGCAGTTGTAGGTGTGCAACGCTTTGAGGAAAAGAAAAGCCTGAAATGCAGAGAAAATTGCATAACATCATCTTAACAACCATGTCAACAGTCATCAATGAAGAGAGGATCGATGCTTTTCAGGAAGTGTTGAAAGAATGACAGTCCCCGGTGGACAGTACATTCAATCAGGAGTTCGTGCTGATCATAGAATCATAGAATCATTTAGGTTGGAAAAGACCCTGAAGGTCATCTGGTCCAAGCATCAACCTAACACTATCAAGTCTGCCACTAAACCATGTGGATGTGGATCCACATGTCTCTTAAATACCTCCAGGGATGGTGACCACCACTTTCCTGGGCAGCCCATTCCAATGCTTGGGCACTCTTCCCGTGAAGAAACTCTTGATATCCAGTCTAAACCTCCCCAGCATAACTTGAGCCCTTAACCTCACATCACTTTGCTTCTGAAGCTGAGTGGTAGGAAGAAAAGGCAACTAATCTCAAGTTCATTTCCATCAATGACAGTGATTATTCTTGTGTATGAATCCATAGGCTGCCCAGGGAAGTGGTTCAGTCACCATCCCTGGAGGTCTTTAAAAGACATTTAGATGTAGAGCTTAGGGATATGGTTTAGTGGAACACTTGTTCGTGTTAGGTCAGAGGTTGGACCTGGTGACCTTGGAGGTCTCTTCCAACCTAGATGATTCTGTGATTTTCTAGTTTCCTTCATTTTCAACCCTCCCCCCCCCCCCCCAACTGATTTTATTAAAACATCAGTAGCATCAGTGTGGAATCTTTGGCAGATTTACCTAAATCTTTATTTACTGAAATATTGGCATTACAGTAATGACTTCTGCTTTAGATAGGAAATTTCCACCCAACATTAAAAAGAAAAAAAAGGCAAACAAAACCAACCAGCCAACCCTAAACACCCATGGATCAATTACACAATTTGAGAATTTTGCTTGAGAATTTTTTCATAATCTCTGTGTGTGCTGCTTTCCCTTCTTCCCCGCTCCCCCCCTCCTTTTCAGGGTGTTAATAGTTTTGTATATGCAGACTGTGTTTTTTATTTATTTTAAGGCCTGTATAAGAAGAGAGCACTGCATTTGTTTCTCAGATATATGCTGGCAACATCCCTAAATGTATTTCATTTTATATGTAATCTCGCAGTTCCTATGATATTGGAATATGATTTTTGCTGCCTTCATGTTTTTTATTTATTTATTTATCTATTTATCTATCTATCTATTTATTTATTTATTTATTTATTCCATATCAATATAAGTATCCTTTTTCAATGTGTCTCAAACTTCAAAATTTCATTATTTGCAAATAAACTATTTTAGTTTTCTACTTCATCTCCTCTGTGGAGAATATGTTCTTATTACTCAGATGATGTAGTTCTTCTGCCCTTGCTTTAACATCTAGATTTCAAGGAAAATCTAGTCCTCTAGATTTTAAGAGTTGCTCTTCTCACTTCTCTGATACTGCTTCAATTAAAAAGCAATTTAATGGTGCAGAAATGAAAGAGTTAACTCAAACACATGACAAGTTAACTATTCTGGCTGTGCTTTCAAGCCTTGTCAGATTAAGAGGTCTATTGTAGCCTATGTAACACTAATTTTGATTGGACTTATATCCTTGCCCCTGGGCAAGGTCTCTGGGCCCCTTGTAGGGTTTCAAAGCCGTATTTGCAGTCTTTCTTTCCATTATGCTCTTTGATAATCATTATTAAATATATGGAAATAAAACTTAATCTCCCTGTGTTGTTTTTCTGCTTACTAAAGAACACTAAGGAGTTTCCTGTAGCTTTTAGATAACAGTTAATATTGCAATATTTATCACTGGATACAATTGTCCAAGTAATCTTGACAGGGTAGCCCCTCTCTCAGTTTCTCAACTCTACATTTCTTCAAAGGTGCTGCAGTGAGAATTATGATAATTTCTCTAGACAATTTAAACACAAGGCCTTTTCTAATTCTCACTAAAGTTGCTGGATTATGACTCCAGAATGGAGCTGCTCAGTTCATCAAAAAATATGAGAAAAACATACCTATGAATATCAAATTCTTAAATCTCCTTCTAGCTATTTTATTTATTTATTTTCATTTGGAGCTGTCACTTTGTGCTATAGCTGGCAGAAATATGTGTTTTTATTTTCAGCCTGGTTTCCCAAAGAAACAATGGTTATATGAATGAACTGAGTGCCTTTTTGTTTCTTGTGGTAACTTTTACATCTATTCACTAATCTCAGTTTAATGTATTTTACAGGTAGTGAGAACATGTGACATTTCTATTCTCATTTTCCCTTTGGTCATGATACCACATCAGAAAATGTTTTTTTTTTTTTTTATTTTATTTTTTTTTTTAACATCTGTTCGTTTATACAACATCCTGTCTAATCTTTTGCTTGCTTGTTGGCAGTCAGAGAAATAATGACCACAATGTTCTATAATGAACATAACACTCCAAGTCTGAGATTTTAAGCAAATAACAGATTATTTTGGGCTATCTGCACTGAAATAAAACTTTTGAAAATCCTGATGTTTGGACAGAACTGAGCATCAATTTTCTGGTAGACAATCTCTAAATAATTACATTTCAAATCAGTAGAATCAGTCTTAAAATCTTAGCCAACATTTGGAGAAATATGTTTCTATAGAAAAATATGTGATTAATCCTTGAACATTCTCTAAAGACTTTCTATTAGGCAAATCTTCAATTTTTCCTGCATCAGAGCTGTTGCCAGGCATTGTAGTTCTCTTAGGCTTAGTTCTTACCTTTCCTGTCTGCATTATTAATTTCCTGACCCCAAGAGAATATGAATGACTACAAAAGTCTAGGCTGGGTTTTGACTGACTTTAGGGACTCCATCATGAGTCTTTTGTTGCTGTTTGTTTGTTTGTTTGTTTTGTATCTGTGTGAATTTTAGGAACTGTAAATGGGAGCTATAGGATTTAGCTTTTGCTCATATCTCACTCTGTGATGATAGGAGTTTCTGGGTAATTATTTGAAGCAGAAAAACAGTCTTTAATATTCCTTATTATAAACTTCCAAGTAAAACTGGAGTCATCTTATATCTGATCTGCATCCATAATTTTACATTGTAAGAGTTCTGAGATGCATTTTTAATGCAACTACTCTTTTTGTGCTAGAAATTTTTTGCTAAATACTCTAGAAAGACTCCAAAAGAAGATGTTATTTATAAAGTTTCTGATTTTTCTGCCTATTGCACTTGCAAATTTTTGTAAATGTAATTTTTCTGGTTATATGATGTTATAATTCTGGTTTATTTACATTATTACATAAATAATCAAGTAGAAATCTTATGCATATTGCAATTTTCAATTCCAAAGGTGTCTTGGAACATATTTTGTAATCAGGAAGATAAAAATGAAAAAAAAAAAAAGAAACAAAAAACAACCAACATGACAACATCAAGGTACTACTCGGAAGTAGTCTTGCTTGCCCATTAAAACAATAAACATTTTTTTCATTAAGACTGATTATCTAAAGAAAATATTAGAAGAACAGCTTACATGAATTATAAAAGGAATTATTTTGATGGAGTACCTCAAGTTTGAATAACCAGTAACTATGGTTGCAGCAGAAGACACCTTGGTATTGCATCAGATGCTTGCACATAATTTTTTTTGGAAACTTAATAATGGCACTGCACTAAATGAAATTAATCAACTGTGGAACAAATTTGGTCTATGATATGACAAAATCATAGAATATCCTGAGTTGGGAAAGGCCCACAAGGATCAACAAGCTTAACTATTGGTTGCACAAAGGACCATCAAAAACCAAACTGTGTCTGAGAGCATTGTCCAAATGGCTCCAGCAGATATGGTGCCCTGGGGATCCTGTTCCAGTGCCTTACCACCCTCTGGGTGAAGAACCTTTTCCTAACACCCAGCCTTACTCTTCCCTGTCTCAGCTCCATGCCATTCCCTTGGATCCTGTCACTGTACCCAGAGAGCAGAGCTCAGTGTCTGCCCCTTCTCTCTCCTCATGAGGAAGCTTCAGGCCACCATGAGGCCACCCCTCAGTCACCCCAAGGTACAGCTCATTGTACCCAGCCTCATGGAGCACAACAGGGAGAAAATTTGTGTGGCCAAAGCCCAATTAGAGTTGAAGCTGGCCATGTCTGTTGGAGATGATAATTTTTTTTTTTTTTTTAGATATGTGAACAGAAAAAGGAGAACCAAAGAAAACATAGGTCCACTACTTGATGGGGAAGGTCTCCCCACAGACAATGACATAGGCAAAGCAGAGACGTTTAATGCTTTCTTCGCCTCTGTCTTCAACACTCATGATGGGCTTCAGGACCCAGGGTACCCTGGGCTGGAGGACTATGACAGTGGGAATGACAAACTCCCAACCGACCCTGAACGTGTGCAGGATTTGCTGCTCCACCTGGATCCATACAAGTCCATGGGTCCAGATGGGATTCATCCCAGGGTGCTTAAAGAGCTGGCTGATGTCATCACAGGACCTCTCTCAATTATTTTTCAATGGTCTTCAGAATCTGGAAAGGTCCTAGTAGAACGGAAGCTGGAAAATATTGTGCCAATTTTCAAGAAGAGTAAGAAAGAAGACCCTAGCAATTACAGGCCTGTCAGTCTAATGTCAGTGCCTGGTAAAATTATGGAGAAGATGATCCTTGAAGTTACTGAAGTGCACCTAGGGGACAATACAGTCATTGGTCCCAGCCAACATGGGTTCATGAGGGGTAGATCCTGCCTAACAAATTTGATTTCCTTTTATGATAAGATCATCCATCTAGTCGACCACGGGAAAACAGCTGATGTGATCTTTTGGGACTTCAGCAAGGCTTTTGACACAGTTTCCCATAGGACCCTACTGGACAAAATGTCCAGCATACAATTTAACAAAAACATCATATGATGGGTGAGCAACTGGCTGACGGGCAGGGCTCAAAGGGCTGTGGTAAATGGGGCCACATCTGGCTAGCGGATGGTCACTAGTGGGGTCCCCCAAGGCTCCATTTTATGGCCAGACCTCTTCAATGTCTTTATAAATGATTTGGATGTAGGACTAGAAGGTGTTTTGAGCAAATTTGCCAATGACACCAAACTTGGAGGAGTCGCAGACACGGATTAAGGTGGAAAGGCCTTGCAGAGAGATCTGGATAGGTTGGAGAGCTGGGCAATCACCAACCACATGAAGTTTAACAAAAGCAAGTGCCGGGTCCTGCACCTGGGACGGGGCAACCCTGGCTATATGTGCTGACTGGGCAATGAGACACTGGAGAGCAGCCCCACAGAGAGGGATCTGGGGGTTGTGGTTGACAGCTAGTTGACTGTGAACCAGCAGTGTGCCCTGGCAGCCAGGAGGGCCAACCGTATCCTGGGGTGCATCAAGCATGGCATTGCTAGTTAGTCAAGGGAGGTGATTGTCCCGCTCTACTCTGTGCTGGTGCAGCCTCACCTTGAGTATTGTGTGCAGTTCTGGGCACCACAGTACAAAAAGGATATTAAACTGTTGGAGAGTGTCCAGAGGAGGGTGATGAAGATGGTGAAGGGCCTAGAGGGGAAAACATACGAGGAGCGGCTGAGGTCACTGGGCCTGTTCATCCTGGAGAAGAGGAGGCTGAGGTGGGACCTCATCGTGGTCTACAACTTCCTTGCAAGGGGGAGTGGAGAAGCAGGTGACCTATTCTCCATAAACAGCAGTGATAGGACCCGCAGGAATGGTGTTAAACTGACGCAGGGGAAGTTCAGGCTGGACATCAGGAAGAGGTTTTTCACCGAGAGGGTGGTTGCACACTGGAACAGGCTCCCCAGTGAATTAGCCACTTCACCAATCCTGTCTGAATTTAAGAAGAGATTGGACTGTGCACTTAGTCACATGGTCTAAACTTTTGGGTAGACCTGTGTGGTGCCAGGAGTTGGACTTGATGATCCTTATAGGTCCCTTCCAACTCGGGATATTCTATGATTCTATGATCTCACTAGCATGCAGTTCCTCAAATTTTGGTGTACTGTCCCATAGTTTATCACTGGTGAGCCTGCTTTTATCCCTTTCTCTGATGAAATCTAGCTTAAAGCTCTGTCAATCAGTTCTGCTAACTCCTGTGCAAAAATCCCTTTCCCGCTTTAAGAAAGGTTCATCCCATTGGGCACCAACGGGCCTGGTATTCTGAAGAACGTCTCATGATCGAGAAAATCCAAATTCTGAGGGTGACATCAGCCTCGGAGCCATGTATTGATCTGCTGGTTCTCCCTATTCCTTTCAATATTGTTCCCTGCTACTGGAAAGGTTGAGGAAAATCATTATGGTTTTGTCTAGTCTTTAAAGGATACAGAAGAAAGCAATGAAGCAAAATGAAAGAAATTTAAAAGTGTTTACCAGTGTAAAATCTGACAGCTCATAAAAGGTCTGTAAGTATCACTAATTTTCAGAAATATAGGAGACAGGAAACTGCCCTTTAAAAACATATTTCCTTTAAATTTAGTTCAAGAAGTGAAAACTGTTTTTCTTATGTACAAATTTATATTTTCCTTAACATATTAATGCTAATATCATGGGTCACACCTCTGAGAGCTCTGGTTCTTAGCACTGTCCTTTTAATTCCATGTAAATAGTCAAGATGGCGTCTTCTTTGGAAGGCATATCAGTATCTGTAGTTTGAAGGTTGGTTGATCTATCTCTGAGTGAGATTTTATTTCTTTATTTATCTATTTATTTATTTATTTTCGTCTCAGTCCTGTTTTCCAACTCTTTACTCCTTGTATTGAAGCTTAAGGAATGCCTATTGGCAAGTGATCTCTTGGTACACTCAGAGATTTTTCTTTAATATTGTCCATGTTATGTTTTTTTTCATGTATTTATTGAGGACTGTATGACATTTTCTCTTTTATTTTTAACTTAAGTGTTGAATTATTTTTGTTTGACCTATGTTTTCAAATATTCTACTATAATAGCACAGAACACATTTTGTGAGTGTTGTGGTTTAACTCAGCTGGCAGCTAAGCACCACACAGCCATTTTCTCACCCTCCTCCCTCCCTCTCTGGGATGGGGGAGAGAATCAGAAAAATGAAGCCTGTGGCTCAACATAGAAACAGTTTACTAGGACAGAAGAGAAAGGAAAATAATAATAATAATGATAATAGTACTACTAATAAAAATGTGTGCAAAGCAAGTGATGCACAATGCATCGCTTGCTCACCACCTGCTGACTGATGCCTAGCATATCCCTGAGTAGCTGTCCCCCCACCCCTATATATTGTTCAGCATGATGTCAGATGGTATGGAATACTTCTTTGGCCAGTTTGGGTCATCTGTCCTAGTTCTGTCCCCTCCCAGCTCCTGCTGCACGCCCAGCCTGCCCACTGGCAGGACAACATAAGAAGGGAAAAAGTCCTTGGCTTAATGTAAGCACTGCTCTGCAACAATTAAAACATTAGTGTGTTATTAACATCATTCTTATCCTAAATCCAAAACATTGCACCATACCATCTACTAGGAGGAACTCTATTCTAGCTGAAACCAGGACAGTGAGAAAAGCCTTTTATTTTTCTTTTCCAATTAATATATGCTATGAAATTACATAATATAAACTACTGAAAACATATTTACATATTTAAAAGTCATTTTCAGCTTAGTCCTTTCATAACAAGCAAAACTGACATTTATCTTCCAAGAAATTAATCCAGTATCCCTTATACAGGGTCTCTGGTTCAGCAGAATTCTTAAGTGTCTGCCCACTTTTAATAGGGTTGACTGTTCACATATCCTCAGTTATACATTTGGTTATGCATCTGCCTAAATTAGGGGTGAACTGAGGTCTTGCTGTACAGTTTTCTGTAATCTGTTAAAGACAACTGATTGGAGTGCAGTATAGTCTCAATTCAATGGTGTCTTGAATAGCAAAGAGCAAATACCCCATAAAATATCGGCCAGCTCATAGGCTTATGCATTAGGAAGGAGATTCTTCCAGTTCAATTTGTGATTTGATAAATATGCATTTTAAAATAAGCTGATAATAGTAATTTGGTGATTTAAGTCAACTGAACATTTTCTGTTCATTTAGTTTGTTTAAATCAATTTTTAATTGATCGTCATGCATCAAAATATTGTATTGCACTTTGACACATTCATAAATTCTGTCATTAAGAACTCTTGTAACTATTTATGCAAATACCTTAATCAAAAAGCATATTTTGTTAGTCAAATTTTAGTTCAAGAATCACATTAACATTTTAACCATCATTTTTTACAGTCATGAATAGCAAGCAATTTTAATTACATCGTGAGTTGGAATCCTTAACTACTGTCTTAATTAGCAAAGATGTTTTGTTATTAATGTTGCTTGATGTCTGATACTCTTTAAAAAAAAAAAATCAAAGCAAATTTGTTTGAATTTACTATTTTTTTAATTGTTCACCTTTCTGTTCCAAGCTAGCTAGATCTATTCTTAAACTCAAAGTAGTTAGTAGTTGTGTAAAAAAAATTAAAGCACAAGGAGTCAATATACTTTGTTGCATACTTGTGGTTACTGTAAAAATAATCTCTTGTAAAAGTGTAATGAAATTTTAGGCAATTGCATGCTAATGGTTTCCCAGTAAAAACTTCTGGGAAAGTCATATATGTAAAGGTTACTTCAAACAAAGTGTTTATCTAAAGATAAGGAGAGACATTTTTTCTAGTCTTGCATCTTCCCTTTTTATTTATTTTATTTTTTTACTATGCTGTCTGTCTAAGAAAGAACATTACAATTTTGCAGACTGGAAGAAATTCATTTTAGTGTAGAAAAAAAGCCAGAAGGCTACATGTCTATCAGTCCCACCTTAGTCTTACTGTGAGTGATAAATGGGACATAGAGAGATGTAAATTTTTGGCTTCTGCATTCACCATGAGCATGATTCTGTGTTGATTCTGTTAGTGATCCCAGGTTGTTACTCATAAACAAAATCAGTTGTTTGTTGTGGTAATTATCTAACCTTGTCCCTGATTAGAGTGTAGTTTCTGTTTGTTTTCCGTGTTATTAGAGAAACAGAAAAGAAAACCAAGGAAAGACCTCAAAAATCATGGATAGCAGGATTAAATATACTTAGATATACATCATAATGTATAACCTCTCCTAAAACCATAAAGAGAGATTTTACAATGCTGCTAGAATACCTGTTGGTGCTGTTGGTGTTTTTTAGGGAGTGAAAAAATATTCATGCTATCACACAAATCTTTACTAAAAATTATGTTGATTCCTTCTCATTTTGTCTCCAGATGTGTCAAAAACAATTGTCATACTCCTAATGTCAACCACTTAGTTATCTGAAGGTTCTTATCAATGTCCTTCTTCAGTCTTCTCTTTTCTAGCCTAAACAAAGTCCTTTCGCCTCCTTACAGATAATTTTTCAAAAACTCTAATATATTTTTAACTCCTACCATGGAGTCTTTATACTTTCCTTGAATCTCTTTTAAAATTCCAAAGCTGTTTTATAAAACTCAGTTGTTCTTTGTAGTCTTATTACTGTACTACCAATTTTTCATGTGATGTTTGTCTATTTTATTTCTCCTTATTAAGTTTAGATAAATGGACTTGTTTACTTTCAAATTCCATTTTATTCTATCATCATCTTTCCAACTTCATGTCCTTTTTAAAAATTAAGTATTCTCTCATATTATATTATATTATATTATTATATTATATTACATCATATCATATCATATCATATTATATCATATCATATCATATCATTTTATTTTATTTTATTTTATTTTATTTTATTTTATTTTATTTTATTTTATTTTATTTTATTTTATTTTATTTTATATTGCTGCAGTCATAGTTGTGGTACACTTAATTTAAAGACAAAGCTCCACCTTGGTTATGAGTATTTTTCAGCAAAGGCAGAAAAGGGAATGGGCTGCAGTTCTCTTACATGCACGAAGATGAATATGGTGGAAGTCAAAGAAGCTGACAAAACTTATGTGGGGTCCTTGAAGAGTAAAAGTAGCAAAAATTTACTTTGTCATTTTATTTTTGTGCTCTGGTATGTCTAAAGTATTTGATGTATTCCACTAGTAAGAACCTTCTTGGGAAATGAAAAAAGGAAACTCTAATTCATATCTAATTGCATCATATTCCATGGCATATCTACTTATTCCAAATATGAGTTTGAAATAATAATTTTGAATATGTAAAGCATCCAGTCTGAAAATTTTGTCTTGAAGATATATTTCCAGCTTTGCTCCTTATTTAAGTGACAAGATAGCATAAGACTGAATAATTGCTCTGAAGAGTAATTAAGACTGAATAATTTACTCTGAAAGTATAAAAACTTTCAGAATTAAGTGAAGATAACTTATCCACTTTTTTTTTTTTTTTGGTATTTCTGTTTCATGTCATATCGTCTAATAGTTTACCTGTTGCACATTCAGTGGATATATGTTTAGATTTCTGAACAAGGGAAGAGAAAACATGAGCCACACTCTGAAGACAAAAGCTAGTCCAAGAACTGCCACTATGCCTGCCAAATAAAAAGATCCCTACTTTACCCTATTGCTTTAAGGAAAAGAGGAGAAGAAAAGGAGAATGTGAAAGGGAAATAAACCTTAATCAAAATACTTTTGCATTCTGACCTTGCTTTCCTGAGCCAGGGAAATATTCAAAGTTTAAATAATTAATTACTCCATGTAAATCCAGTTAACCTCAAAAGAATCTGCAGTGTTTTAAAGAAATACTGACAGAAGCTCGTAACAAATAACTTCTGAATATATTATCTGAGCAATTTTGTGCAGATATTTCAGCAAGACAGTTTTCCCCAACTAGTTTGTAATACCAAACAGGTGCTTTCTAAAAGCAAGATATGTGATGCCAGCTATTTTTCTTCTATCCATAAGGAAGTTAGGCTTGTTTAATACGATTGTTCTTGGCAAATCCGTGTTTGTTGTTATTCATCTCTTGTTGAATTAATTTGTTTTGGAGAATGTGAGGCATACATTAGGAAACCTGGTTTTCTGGATTTATTGACAAGATTTTCATTATTATTTCATTAGGCAAGCTCTTGTTTACACAGAGATATAGACAGCTGAATGTTTTACTGAAACTTTACTCAACAATTACATTTTGGACTGAAGGTCCAGGTGTCCAACCTGATTTCTTGTGATAGTCTTCCTGCCTGACCCAATTAACTTCTTTCACAGAGCAACCACTCATGCTTTTTTACACTTTTCAAAGAGCCTCTTTTTTTACACTTTTCAAAGAGCCTATTTTTTTTTCCGACTGAGCCTCTTTTTCTTTTGCTGTTTAAGCTATTCACAGGTACAATATTTGAAATGTGAAGAGCAGAGTGAAGTTTGGCAGGCATCTATCCTTTGTCAATGTTGAGTTCTTGTTTTCAGTAATAAAATGTAAAAATTCTGTCCAAAATACCATGTTGTAGAAAAACATGGTGTTTGCTTAAGCTTGACAAAGATAGCATTTTGCACACATCCACCATCTACAGATGGGACAAACTACCTTGGATATCCCAGAAGTGGAAGCTCTGTAAACGTTAAGGTTATATATTTTATATGTTTGAAATATATACATTCCAAAATGTGAATATTTTTTACATTTTTTTTATCATTTGCAGTCATCTTTCTTTCAACTTGAATTATTGTAAGGAATGAAATGGATCCATAAAATAGATATTTAATGGTTTATCTTGAAAATAATATCAATGTATGAAATATGTATCAATTTTTCATAGATAATATTTAAACAACAGCAATAAAACCTCAACCAACCAACCAACCAACAAAAAACCAACAACAAGATATTTCAAAGATAACACACCTATTACAAATTTTCATATCTCTTTAGTGACAAAAATCAGCATATACACATTTTGGAAAAAAATGTATTTGCATATGGATCCTTCTACTTTACCAATAAATAGAAAATTATGAGATCCCAGAACTGATAAACTAATCAAACTTAAAAACAGTAAGGATTAGTGATTGGTTCCCTCTACAATGTCAGAGACTGGCTCACTAGGAAGAGGGCATGTGTCTGCTATGGGAACATTCAATTCTGATTTATTTCTGAAAAGATGTGGACCTTCCTTTTGCTCAGAAGAGTGCCCAGACCGTCAGAATACAGGCTTTTTGGCCATTATGAGGGAAGAAGTGATAGTGATAGGAGTGATACTAGGGAGTGACAGTTTCTGCAGTTGCTGCTTCTCCATTTTTATATGAATAATGAAACTCTCTGGAACAGAAAATGGCATTGTACCTATATGGGAAATGTTTTAACCACAAAACTGAAGTGGAATACTTTGTCTTAGGTTTGGTTAATATGTAGGGAATATTACATGCAAAACAGGATTCAAAGTAAAGGAACAAAGGGAGGTTTTATTTCAGTCTAATGGCATACACCTGGTAAATGAAAGAAAATCAAAATGTTAGGTCTTAGTCAGCAGAGGGTAATTTTGAAATTTGATCTGATATAGTTATCCTAATTTTATTGTTAGTGGTGTATGTCTTATCCAGTTCAACCCTTTCACTTTTTGCCCCCTCATTATTATTATTATTATTATTATTATTATCATTATCATTTTTATTTTTATTTTGAATTAGGCTAGAAATCAAACAAATAGGAATGACTCTCTGCTTGGTATGGGAAAGACCTGGAGTCTAGTCCTGCTGTACAGGCTGCTTGCTGGTTTACTCAGGACCAGACCAAAACCTTGCACAAGAAAACTCGTCTCCTAACATTCTGAATGCCCCGTAATGTGCTGACTAATTGACTGTCCTGGCACATTGAAAATGCAGGTGTATGCATATAGTTCACATCTGTCATGTGTATAGATAACCTACGTGCTCTCCTCTTGAAAGCATTTCTCTTCCTAAGACTGTAGAGGATCCAAGTGTTTTGCCTCATATTAGACCCAACAGTTCTGTGGGTAGACTATAAAACATCAAGTTTAGAACCAAACAGTTTTGGAACTGGAAAACTGAACTGAAAAATATTCAAGTCTCTTTATTTCTGCTACAAACCAGCACAGATTAGCCCAAAGTGCATCTTGTTTTTTCATAAGACCGTCAGAACAGTAATAGACCCTGTTTTAGTCAATCAGCTCTATTGTGTAATATCATTTCCAAGCATGCCAACAGCTCATGGGGTAAAGTAAACAAATTTAGAGCCAGATTCATCTAGATCTTACTCTTAATCTTTTTATTCTACATCTTGGTTCTTTAGCATTTTTAATGTTTCACATTTCTGATTATGAAACTTCCTTTTCTCATGCCCACTGACACACCTCTCTATCCAGAGAGAAAGCTGTCAATGCTTTTAACAAGCAAGAAACATCATACTTAAATACTTTCAGTTGTATAAGACATCGGCCAACAACCTGAAGTAACATATTCTTGTTATAACAGATGTGACATTTTATTTATGTCGTATGGACAAAGACTAAGAAAGGATAATTATGGATATATTCTTCCACTCTAAAAAAGACAGACAGTTATAAATTGATAAAATGATGGAAATAACATTTCAATTTTTGTGTTATTTGAAATATTTCTTCCTCTTTGCTCACTATCTTAAGACTGCCAATGTTTCATGGAAACCTGTCCTGCTTTTCAGCAGTAGTTTGTAACCAGACTTCAGTCACCCAATTCCTATTGATGTTGTCTCAAATAAAATCTGAAATATTGTCAATGTATCTTTTTGTACTGAATTAAAGGAATCAATAAACAAACACATCTGTAAATGTTCTCTATTAGCACGTGTTAAGCTTCCACCCTACCAGTCCTCATGCTTTTTTATTACTTGGTGCTGCCTTCAAATCTTTTATATTAATAAACAGAGCCTGGTCCAGTTCACTTTACTGGTGTCCAAACTCTGAAATCCCTTCTCTACTTTCATAATGGAAGCCTTGATTTGTTGGAAGTCACAGAGCTTTGACAACAATATTGTCTGGGAGTTCAGATATTACTGTCTGGTGGTTTGAGTGTGGCAAAGTAGGGAAGGAACCCAGGGTTGCTGGCAGCTCCTTCCCCAGATAATGGCCAGATAAATCACGGGCCTTCCGGACATGCTTCCAGATGGAAGATAAGTTAGAAAGGAAAGCTACTCAATCACGAGTAATAAGGGTGTGACTGAACAGAAATTCTGACATGCATCATAAATAAATAAATAAATACATAAAATCTTCGCTTTTCTCTCCAAAATAATCTGTGCATTTTACCCTTTCTCTTGGGAAAGGAGCCAAAGGGAGATGCGGTTTCCCATCAGTCTTATATTTCTGAAAGCCTTACCTTGTGCGTGATACAATAATTTAATTCTCTAGGATTTATTTTTCCTCCTGTTCCTCTTTCAATTACAATTCATGGTCATGGAAGGGGCTAGGAGCAGAAAAGTCTCTTTGTGGAGAAAACAAAAGAGCAAGAAATAACAGGGGAATGCACATTATGGGTGTAAGTTTTCTGCTGTGTGTGTGTTTGTGAAGTGCAGAGAGTGCGAATTTTTTAATTTTCTCTCTTTCCCACTGCACTTTTCTTTACTGTCACACTACACAGATGTTTGAGTATACATGCTCAAATAAAAAAATATGTTACTTGATTCATTTATATGATCTACCCATGAACACTGATTAATATGAAATGGTATTTTATAATGAAATACAACTGCAAAAGAAATGAAAATAAGGAATGATAAAATGGATATTTTCACTGAATTGTTTTGCTCATTTTTCCTCTAAAAATTCAGATTCAATAACATGTACTAGTGAGTGATAAGGCAGAATGAAGAACTGTAGAGAACTCATGAAAGCTGTGTCATCAAAAGGGCTCTGTCATGAATTTCATCAAGAGAAATTTCTGAGAACAGTCATAAAGAACAATTGCATTGATATTTGAGAAGCCTATATGTAATACATATACTATGGAAGTCTTTTAAAAAAGTCAGTAGTTCCATAAACTGCAGAGTGAAGATGGCGTGTACTGTAAATAACACAGACTGTCATTGTATGGCAATAAAATAAAGTATTGAATAACTTTAATTGAGCAGAATGCCTTGCAGGTACTGGATGAAACAAAAGATCTTGTGAAAAATAGTACTCTTCAGTACTGACATTAGTTATCTCTATGCTAAGTTTTGCATAGAAGGTTGCTCAAACAACCTGAATTTCCACATTTCCAAATGTTTGGAGTCTTAAATATGTTTCATTAGTTACTGGAAAATATAATCTGTATCTGTTAATACCAGAGTTAAGGCCATTGCATGGATTTTGATACCTCAAAGTCAAGTGTATTCTTTATGGAAAAATGTGCAAAAATAAAAGTTGTTTCTGAATTAATCTTAACACCATTTTCTTTTTTAAAAATAGAAGTAACAGCTACATGACTGGCTGTGAAAGTATTCTGACTACATATTAATTCTAAATAATATTTTGTACTATAACCTTATATGAAATCTGGAAGCCTAAATACTTTCTACTGTTGCATTAAAAAGGTAGAGAAGCAAAGTAGCTAGAATTGGTAGTCATTGCAGTTTGTTGTCATTCCCTGCTATGGTGAAAATTGCCAGCACAGTTTAGTTTATGACAGAGGAAATAGGATAAGCAATGGTATTCAGTGCAGTTTTCTTGGTCTGTGATAGTTCTGCTAAGTTAGTGATTTGTTCAGTGGAGAGAGATAAAAAGATTACAGCAGCAAATGGGATTGGGGACTTATATTAACACAGAATCAATACTGCATTATAAAATCAAAATTAATTGGACTGAGAATTGAACATTTTCTGAAATTTTTGCAGTTCCCTGTTGTAAACAGTTTGCATGGGAAGTATTGAAGTATTCTGATGATATATAATGCTGTTGGTCTACTGACCCATATTGCCACAATAAATAAATAAATAAATAAATAATTACCTACTGTGTAGCATCACTATAATATTGTCTAATATAGGTCAGTTATATCTAAGATTAAAGGTTATGCTCAGCAGCAACACAAATTGTTATGTGGGTAATCTGATCACAAGAGTACACAAGAGTAACACCCAATTCTACAATTGGATCCACAAGTGTAGACTCTTGAGCAAATTGTTAAAATTAAAAAACCTAATGCTTAATAGTGCTTAATACTCAAATACCTTGTAATTAGAAAAACTGCTTAAATTCAGTGGCCTTCAGGCTGACAAGTAGTGTGCATTCAGAGCACATATTTCTGCTCAGGTCTGTGAAGACTACATCTATATACATGTATATATAAAAAGAGGACCAATCTCTGTCCCCAGATAGCTCTTACCCATATAACAGTTAGCTGTATCAATATTTTATTGGAAGGAGTTGCCTGCAGTAGTCCAGAACAGAGTTGGGGTGCATTAACTACCAAGCTATTTAGGCAGTAAGAGGTTCAGTGTCTGAGCTTGCTCTCTGATATTTTATCTGGAAGAATAGCGATGCCCCTCATTCCTCTTGGGGGAGATTGGTAAGTACACCTGAGCACTTGTACGTGCATATGCATGCTTTGTTGTTGTTGTTGATTCTGTTAATTTTCTGTATTACCATTTTAATGTTCCCCACTTTAGTATCTAAAGCCAAATTTGGGAAACCAGCACGCTACTACATATTCTCCCCAGCCATTTGCTCTTAGACACAGTCTTTCCAGTATAAACATATACACTTAAAGTTTTCCTACTTTTTTTTTTTTTAAAGAATATTGTGTCAATTATACATTTGGCATGTATTGTCTAAAAAGTACATTTTTAAAGAGGTGTGTACTACTAGACTGTGGTTCCATATAGATGAGTAATTTTTGTGTCATTAACTACTTATGTCATAGTAGGATCAGCCTTATTTTTATTTGATTTTCACTTGGCACATATTTGGCAAGAAAGATGCATCTGGATAAAAAGTCAGTTTGAAATTAACCCTTAGAAGTTGTATAGCCTACGCATATACCGATGAGATTTCCTATGAATGTTTTTGTGGTTTATTTTTTATTTTATTTTATTTTATTTTATTTTATTTTATTTTATTTTATTTTATTTTATTTTATTTTAGATTTTATTTTATTTTTTTCTGGTTGTTATAAGGGTAACCAACAATTCCTGAACTGTATATTATATTAGCCCTAAATCTCCAGAGTTAAAATTTTCATGGGAATACAAAATATTATAAGCAACTTAATAATGTAATTGGAATATGAAATTAGATGATAAGCTCAAGTATTAAAAGATAAAAAATTAATACAAAAAAAAAGTAGAAAGTCAAAGGAATTAAGAAGCCTGTTTATAAGTGACTTCATGTTTTTCCTGTCCATGAACATATGGAAAAGATAACACTTAGAAGTATGATTACTCAGATTAGAGAACTTCCCTCCCTCATCTATAAAAGTAGGATTACTGCTTCATGTCTAGATATAAACCATACTCATAATAATGTAACTATGGTAAATATATAATACAGCTTTTTGCTGAAGTTGAAAAAATAAGAAACAACAGCAAGAAAAAAAAAAAAAACACTAAGAACTTTGGTGTGCTCTACATTTCCAGTCCCAGATTTCCAGAGTTTTAACTCTGAGATAGCTGTAAATGAAGAGAGGGGAAAAATAAAGGGAGGGAGGTGAGAGATAAGGGGATAATTTTGTCTTGTGCTTTGAATATTTTTATTTTACTCTCCTGATTCAGCACATTTAGTCATTTATGCTACATCCAAAATTTTTTCATTGCAACCAGTGAACTAAGATTTTTGTGATTGTTCCTCTTAACTGAAAGCCGAAACTCATGCACAATCCCTTACTACCAAGAGCTGAGCTTTTACTATATATGACCATTAGCATTAGACTGGCAACAAAAAAGTAACATTTTCCCTGAGCCTTCTCTTCTCCAAGCTGAAGAGTTCCAGCTCTCTCAGCCTTTCCTGACAGGGGAGACATTCCAGACTCTTCGTCATCTTTGTGGTCCTTCACTGGGCTCTCTCCAGTAGAGTCTCTCTTGTACTGGAGAAGTACCCAGAACTGGACTCAGCACTCCTGGTGTGGCCTCACCGGTGCTGAGCAGAGGGGAAAGATCACCTCACTTAACCTGCTGGCAATACTTCACCCAATGAAGCAAAGGATGCCGTTAGTCTTTGTTACTTCAAGGGCTCATGTGCCAGGCATGGGCCATGACATACCAATCTTTAGGCAAGATTTTTGAAAAGTTAAAGAAATATTATTTAAGAAATGCTCTCTTTCGTGAGATTCATCTGTAGAAGTCATGTTTCCTACCTTCTGTACCACAAAATAAATCAGATTAATTTGTATGCAAATAAATATACCTAGTTCAAATCATAAATGACAAGAGCTCCCACAGTTTCCACAGACTACTTCTGACCTTTCTTTTCTAGGAGACTTGAAGGAAAACCCTGGACCATCAGTCTGACAGTAACAATGTACACCGAACAGACTCTCTTCTCTTCCAGTTGAAACTCAATGTGGTTACAGGACCAGGCTTTTCTTGACCTGCTTTACATCAGCAACCATGATGTTGACCTACTAGGTGACTATGGCCAACTGTGTGCTGTACTGATCTTTCCTGTAAAAGAGAAGTACAGATATCTCTTTCTGATGTGCTTTGGAACGTACTAAGTAGAGAAATATTTTTTCTGCTGGTATATTTTCAACTAAAAATTAAGAGAATATTCTTTATTTTGGAAACTATCTTCCATAATTACAAGCGATAATTTTCAGTGGTAGATGTAGAAGTACTACCTGAGTTATTGAACATCTGGTCAAGACCTACAGGACATTAGCAGTTACTGAAGAAAAGGCAAAATAAATGTAGAAGCTTGTACATTAATTATACTTAGGTCACAGATAAAGCAGATATAAATGTGTTTCAGTCAAGTTTTCAACGACTGAACTGTTTCTCATACACATTTAGAAATGCAGGGTGGTGCCTTTGGAAGTGCTGAATACTCTTTATAGAAAGAAAAGAAAAGAAAAGAAAAGAAAAGAAAAGAAAAGAAAAGAAAAGAAAAGAAAAGAAAAGAAAAGAAAAGAAAAGAAAAGAAAAGAAAAGAAAAGAAAAGAAAAGAAAAGAAAAGAAAAGAAAAGAAAAGAAAAGAAAAGAAAAGAAAAGAAAAGAAAGATTTCTCCCTTATTTAGGAAAAATTTAAAGACAATTTGAACAATGTTTTTTATGTGAAGGCCTAAAGATACAAGATGGTGCTTTCTTAAAACAGAAGGTAAATTCTGTTTTGAAGTACCTGTTCTGAAGGTACTGATATTTATTAATGGCTAGATTGTTTCCTTATTCATTAGATAATAACAAATCTTGTATGTTCATCACCATTTTCCTTAGTATGTTATTATATATTTCATTAAGACAAATAATTCAACTAATGCATTTTTTATAAAAGCAAAATTTTTTTGCAAGTCGCTATCACTATGTCTTATGGTAGAGCCTAGTGTCTCTGGATGATTCAGACCTACTCTTCTCCAAGCTTTAAAAAGAACTGTCATTATACCAAATAGTTATGGTACAGGCCCATCTTGGACACATCCTGAAATGCTCTATTTGCTCCTGCTAATCTCCAAATCTAAGAGCACTCTTTAGGCTGAGATTTTATTCAGCTCTATACTGCAAGATCAAGATCAAGATTTTCTGAAAAACAAAACAAAACAAAACTGAAAGTACGCATCCAGGATGAAAATTCTGACAAAAGCTGGTAGACAGAAAAGGTTGAATTGAAGGCAGCAACACATTTAGAGACTGAAGGGACTATAGGAAGGTGGCAGTAGGACCTGCAAAATGGTATATTTTGTATATATATGTATACAATACAATATATTTCTGTTTAATTGTGAGAGCATGCAAACTACTTTTCTAAAATTTGGAAAAATTCCCTCTTTTCCTTCATTGAAACCTCAAGAGGAAATTTTATCTTCCTCCTTCCTGCTCTTTTGCCCTCTGCCACTACCAACTTCCATTAAGCTGCCTTAAGGCCATAACATTATTGTTATTATTCTAGACAAATTACCTATGTAGGTATATCTAAGTACAAATGTACCTGGTTCATGTTTTTTTAGGATACTAATGATCTAATTAATGGACACAATTCCTTAAATTCCAGTTGTCACTATTTTTGCTAGAGAAAGACAAACCAGAACTGGTATATCTGCTGCATAGAATGCAGAGTAGATTTTAACAATCTTGTAGATATATCAAAGCAGTCCAATTGTTACAGCTCTTTTGTCCTAATTGTCAGCAATACCCAAACTAGCTCATTTAAAGTCATCTTGGGCATCCACACACCAGAGTGCAGGCTTGTCCTTAACTAATGTTTTCACATACAAAACATTTTGTTAACACTTATTGTACTGTGTGTCACAGCTACAGCAATTCCATTCCATGGCAACATTAACATTTGTTTTTGTTCTACCTTGGAACATGACCAAAACCTTTTGGAACACTCCAGCAGAAATGAAATTATCAAAATCAATGTTTATGTATCAAAACATATGGATGTGGTTAAGGGCCTGGCCTAGCACTGTAGAAAACCAGGTTCAATTAAATTGTTCTATATGAATCAGAACAGATTTCTTTCTTCCTAAAACATGCAAGATGAGGCAGACTAAGGACTTGAACATCTACTCCATTTAATACTTTGTCTCTTTTCCTATTCTCTTTCATCAAAGATTTTTATTTTTTTTTTTTTCGAAAAGCATCTTCCTATGACTCAAAAGCTGGTTTGATGAAATGTCATATAGTTAAAGGGTGTTCCAGCCAAAAATACTCACAGTACTCATAGCTGAATAGTCAAAACATAGCAGCCTCCAGTTTATAAGCAGGAAAATGCAGTCTCATTTGTCAAGTGATATGCACAGGATCATGATGCAACTCAGTAAAAAAAGTTAGTTTAAAACTGAGATTTGTTTGTGCTTAATACAGTAGACCACAGTGTTATACATGAGCTACATTATTCAGATGTTCTGTGTTTCCATTTTGTAAAATATAACAGTGGAATGCATGAAATATGATAACAATTAATTTAGAATACCAGAAATTATTACTTTAACTTCCAGAATCAGATTTATTACCATAAGCACACAGAGTGGAGATACTCACATTAAAGAATGAAAATGCATGTGTTTCTTTACCCAAAAGAAACTCTTTACTTAACCTACACAGTATAGTAAATGTCTTTCTTGTAGCTTGTATTCTTGGCCCAAACATCACTCTGTGATTCAAGTGCCCAAGCTTGGCATACAGATGGTATATAGATGTATATAGATGACATGATCATATTACAGTTGGAAAAAGAAAAGAAACAGAGCAGGGATTAGGGGTCTAGCAACCTCATGACTTGAACTTCCACCAAGGGAAGGAGAAGCACTGTTTATTATGCTCAGATTGAGGAAGTCTGGACCACCGTTTCCAGATCCCCAGAACACTGCCAAAAACACCAACCTGAATGAGATTCTAGGGGAAACGTCCCTCCCCTCCTCTCCTTCCTTCCTTCCTTCCTTCCTTCCTTCCTTCCTTCCTTCCTTCCTTTCTTCCTTCTTTCCTTCCTTCCTTCCTTCCTTCCTTCCTTCCTTCCTTCCTTCCTTCCTTCCTTCCTTCCTTCCTTCCTTCCTTCCTTCCTTCCTTCCTTCCTTCCTTCCTTCCTTCCTTCCTTCCTTCCTTCCTTCCTTCCTTCCTTCCTTCCTTCCTTTTCTCTTTCTCTTTTTCTCTCTCTCTCTCTCTCTCTCTCTCTCTTTTTTTTCCCAATACAAACTGTTCATCATTCAGTGAAGCACACCAGAGAGATGATCAGTTTGTTTTGCTTGGTTGTGCTACGGGACCCTCTGGGCCCTTTCATCTGCTGTGAAAATGCACAGAAACTGCTGGTCTCTCCTTCTTGGTATCATCACTCACACATGGGACCCAGCTTGGAGGAATTGTGGAATGGTATGCTGGCTGATTTGCAAATGAGAAAAATTGCTTAACTGAAGGGAATAAAAAGAAGAGTTTAATGAATGTTAAAAAGAAAAAAAAAAAAAAAAGCAAAACAAAACAAAAAACAGCTATATGTTACAGGAGTGAAATTATTTTCATTGTGCCAGGTCAGGTAGGGTCATATGTGTTACATATTTGGTCATTTTGGACAGTAGCAACAGATCTCATTTGATTTTTCAGGACACGTTTCATTATCCAAAAGATTTTGTCTTTGATCTTTCTTATACTGATCCAGATGGCTTCCATGTATAGGTACTAAATCGTAAATGTGTTTGCTGTTGTTTGATGCTTACTTTCATTATTTCAAAAGCAGGAAAGGTTTTCTTTTGAATGCTATTCTAACTGCACATAAATAACTCACAGCTTCCAGAAGAACACATTACAGGCAATTATTCCTTAATCTAAATTATCGTGGCATTAAGCATGTGGTTAATTTTGCTGCAACTACCTTTGCAAAAATAAGAAAATTCATTTTTTTTCTTGGCCTGCTTTTTGTGGCTTTTGTCCTTATTCCTTGATGTGGATAATTGCGGTAGTTTCATCTGGAATTACCAATGGTATTAGGCCAATTTTCTTAGTCTTGAGAAGAGGTGGTGGAAGCTGTACTGCAATATGTAATGGAAACTGCACTGATATGAAACTAATGTTCCACAGATGAAATTTTTCCTACACTTCTAATATATACCTGACAAATCTGTAAATATTTCTACAAATTGTATTTACTTTCCTGGGATACACTTTTCAGTTAAAATAATACATGTATGTGTTTCCATATCACTTAACTTTTAGTCATTGTCAGACAGGTGCCAATATAGTGAATCAAGTCATCTAAAATAGATACTGACTACTGAACTCTGAAGGACTCTGAAGACCACACTGATTGACTACTTTTACTAGATCTTCTCTGACTGTCATGCACATTTATACCCAGCAACCTTTGCCCTGTGCTGAATCCTACTTGTTTGTTTAAAAAAAACACGTTTCTTCTCAAGTGTTTGAAGTGTCTGAAATAATTTCTTGAGCTTTCTTTTTCAGAAACACAACACAAACAGTTATGCTGTGCATAGCATTCTATTCTGCAGTATCCAGTGAGCCAAACTTACTGTCAGCTTTAGCAGACTTTTCATTATTATTTTTTGACCTATAAGCAAGCCTCACATTTGTCCTCTTTTCTCTTTCCCTAAGATTTTAAAATTCAGATACTCCATTAAACTGGGGGAGAGTAGTTGTATTAAACTTGGAAAAATCAGTATGTGAGCTTGTTGAGCATTAAAGATTCAGATAATAATCTAATTTCCATTCATTTTCATGGTTGGCTACCCAGTGAATCTGAGTATCCTCATGGACTCTGAAGTCATCTTCAAATTGAGTCTGTTTCTGAAATATTTATCTTAGAGACAGATTTGAGATTTACTACCAGGCAAATGTGGTTAGATAAATAAAAATCTGCTATCTGATCTGTATTTAATGTCCTCTCTTCAGAGAATACAGGTTTCTCTTTAATGTAGTAACCAAGAAGTTGGGGAGTTTGAGATCCTGAAATGAATCCAGAAAGCGAGTAGCAGAGTACTGACAGTGAGCTTTTGGCAAATAGACTTTGGCTTATTAAAGGAGCTGGTACTGTGAGAGTAAGAGAGAGTACTGTGAGAGGAAATTCTGAAGGGTAGAGGAGCTCAGGAGAGCTGACAGCATTTTTAAGTACAACCTATTCCAAGCACAAGAATGGTCCATGCTATACAAAGGAAAATAGGAAGACATATCAGGAAATAAGGTTGCCTAAGCAGGGAACTCTCAAATGAGTTCAAATTCAAAAATATTGTATATGTGACATGAAAATAAGGATGGGCTAGTGTACACATACACACACAAAGTGGGATGAGGAAGAGACTCAGAGGAGTAAAAGTGGTAAAACTCCTGGGTTGAGATAAAGACAGTTTAATAGGTAAAGCAAAAGCTATGCATATAAGCAAAGCAAAATAAGGAAATCATTCACTAATTCCCATCAGCAGGCAGATATTCATCCATTTCCAAAACAAGCAGGGCTCATCACACCTAACAGTTACCAGGGAAGACAAATGCCATAACTATAAATGTTTCTCCTCCTCCTTTCTTCTCCCATTGCTCTGCACAATGTCATGTGGTATGGGATATTCCATTGGTCAGTTTTGACCAGCTGTCCTGTCTGTGTCCCTTCCCAGTTTCTTGTGTGTCCCCAGTAAACCAGCTGGTGGGGCAGTAAGAGGAACAGAAAAGGATTTGACATTGTGTAAGCACTTGTGTAAGCAGATATAAAATATACATCAGTGTATTGTCAGCAGTGTTTTCCACGGCAAATCCAAGATACAAGTTACTACAATGAAAATTAACTCTATCCTAGCCAAAACCATTACAGAACAAATAAGGAATACAGAAACCTTGCCTCATAAGGGTAGTGCTAAAAAAATTAAAAGTCAGCTAGAGCTGAAACTAGAACAGGGAATCGAGAACAACAAGAAAAGCTTCTAAAACTACATTAGAAATAAAAGGATAAACAAGAAAAAATGGATAGAGTCAGAGACAAGCAACCAAAAAAAAAAAAGTTATTTTTACTTATTATTAAAACACTTTTTTTTAACAGAAAGCTCATGTTACAACAGAGGCTTCTTACTTTCTCAGTAGAATCTGCAGTAGAATCTGCAGTATCTGCATACTTCAAAGTCTTAAACAAAAGTATTATACCATATATCAGAACACAAATGTATATCCAGTGAATTCCTAAAAAGTGTTTAAATAATTCTTACAACAAGAATTTTATCAAATAGGGAATGCCGGGTTGCTCTGGAACACTGAGAAACATTTGGAGGATGAATTTTAACACGACTCAGTTCAGTTTACAGCACAGCTTCCCAAATGGTTATATTGGCAAAGTGAAGCAATGAATTCTTTCACAGGTGCAGAAGCAAGTGGCTTGGGAGGAGAAACTTCTCAAGATCCTTCTGAGCTGAGACCGAAGCCAGTCATATAGAATTGCCTTGCTCAACAAGTCAACAAGTACTTTTTTTTTTTTTTTTTTTTTTTTTTGTTAACCTGTCTCAATCCAGTTTCTGTTGAGCCTATATTTTCTATTTAGGGTTTCCTTAGGATGGATACCTTTCAAATTATACTATGTCCCTAGTGGACTCATGAACCCTCACAATGTAGATGACTGTAGGTGAGCATGTGTGCTTGTCCTGGCTCATTTAATAGAAGAGTTACTTTGCTAAATATTAATTTAAATGGATATGGCTCTATAATATATAATTTCAGCATGATTTTATAACCATATGCAGCAGTACAATAAAGGAAGATTTTATTACCTTCAGATAAAGACCAGTCATGAAATCAAATAGAAAAACCTTTGAGCAGTAGGGATTTACTGATTGACTCCTAACCATTACCCTTAATTTAGCTGTGACAACTTAGTCTCAAATATTAGAGGAAACACTAGTTTTTTTTTTTTTTAATTTATTATTATTATTTTTAGGGAAAATTAAGGTTAATTTAATGACAGCACATTCAAATTAGCATTTATCTTTTAAGTGTCAAACTCCATTGTTAGTAGGCATTTTCTGGTGTTAGCCCATAGCAGCACTTTTATCTACTGTATGCAATATTCACTGATGCAAGATATTTGGTCTGATGGTTTTACATTCTCATAATCTGCCCCACTGATTTTTTAATATGTGGAAAATATCACTGTCATGCAGCAACCTCAGCCGTAGATCCACTCTGGAACTGATCTTCTGGATAGTCTACATGCTACTTAGTAGTGAACCCTTTCAGTTTTATGACTGCCTTTTACTCTAGCATTGTGGTTGTGGTAATGATAGGTATTTTCTAGTTTGGCTCAATACTGGAATACAAATCTAATATATTTTTGTGTCCTTTTAATTTTGTTTTTCTTGTTTGACTTCATTTTTCATTTTCTCTAACTGTTTTTTAGCATAGCAAATTATTTCAAATGTCTCATAGTAAATATACTTGCCTTTTCTTACTGGAAATATTATCCTTGAGACAATTTTGACCAGTTTGGTCAGGTTAGAGTATCACTTCATCAGCGTTAGTGTTACATGCTTCACCAGCAAAGCTGTCTTAAAAACGAGGAATTGCTATTGGCAATTAGTTCCCTTGTGACAATTCCCTTGTATCGATTCTCTCATTCAATAGGTCTGAAACACCTGGTTTGGGTGTCATACAAACTAGATTCCATAGGAGTTCCTTAGGAGTCTAGAGGAATAGATAAAAATAAGATAAATAAAATAAAATAAAACATAAAAACAATAAAAAAGATTAAGATCATTTTTTCACCCTTGAGAAAAGAACACTGAAAGGATACATGATAAAAGTCTTAAAATATGTAAAAAATAAATGGAGGAAAGAAATTGATTTTCCATGACAATAATTTTTAGAATAAGATTTTTACTGAAAGCTCAGAATGAAAATTCGTCTGTGTCATTTGGTGGCGGGGGGAAGTTACGTAGTTATGTTGCTTTTTCACTTTCCAAGCAGGATGATAAACCATGAAATATAAATTAATTTTTATGATTTGTATATATATATTTATATATATATATAACCCTCAGAAGTATTTTAATATGATTCATTATTGCATTAATTATTGATTAATAATAACAATAATGCCCCAAAGTAAAAATTGCAAATGAAAACAAAAATGTCTATGAGCTTCTAAATAAACTTAAATTGTTTAAATTCCATCCTGGAATTCCAAAACTAGTAATTTCCTATAGTTTTCCTGTAATTGTAGAAAAACAAATTAGGTAGCACACAGACAAAAATAAGCAGCACTCCATCAACTTTCTCATGATGCTGATGTGGTTTAGTAATACCAGAAATATCTGCCTTGGAGACCTCAAAATACTGTTCAATGAAGACAGTTAAACCCAAGATTGCTCGTGACAGGATAATCAATTTACTCTCTATCTTTCAGAAATTATGCTTTGACTGCTACAGCTCTTGCATAAAATATTCAAACATTTTGTTTGTTTGCTTTAATTTAATAATGGTTTTATTCAGCCTTAGGTCTTGTTTTGTTAGGAAAATTGTTTTCTCCTTTCTAAATATATTTCTACACTGAGCCATGTTAAAAAAGTCTGAAGCAACTTCATTGTTCAAGATTACAAGCTATGTATTAAATGTAATATTAAAATATTGAAAATATTAAAATATATAAAATGTAATATTAAAATATTATATATTTTTTCTTTTGTACTCAGTTTCAACCTGCATTTCTTTAACTTAACCTACCTCAGTTTTGATGAAATAGCTACAAAAAAAGATTGAACTGTTTTAGCATACAGAACACACCTCATTAATGATGAAGACTGATGTGAACATTTACTTTGTGACTGTGTTAGCTTCCCACTCACTTCAAAGCAGAGCTCAAAGTCTTGATCCTAATAAAAGCACTAATGACAAGATTGCAAAAGTGTTCAGTGCACACAGCAAAGGCCAGATTTACTAATTCCCATTTGGGTGATGGATAAATGGTTAAATTCTCAGAAGAGCTCACTGTGCTGGCTACCGAGCTGTTGAAAATCTGGAGATTAATGTCACTGCATGCTAAACAATTCTTATTATCTGGTTGTAATTGAGGGGGGTCTGTATAGGAGCTGAAGCCTTGTGAAAACTCACTCTCTTATAATTTTACTAGGCAATCCCTCAAATCCATTCCAGATACCCTTTATGTTATTTTTTTGCTCTAAAGAAGACTAGGCCAAAATGAAAATTTATCTCTAAACAGTTTGGCACCTGTCTGCCTTAATAACTTTTTTTTTTTTTTTCTTTTTGTATAATATAAGAAATCTGAAAAATTGTTTGATTTTACCAAAGTAGTATTTTTTGTTTGGCAGATATAAACTCTTGAACGTTTAATCATTTCCTTGTAATTTATTGTCTATAAGAATCACAGAATCACACAGAATTTCTAGGTTGGAAGAGACCTCAAGATCATCGAGTCCAACCTCTGACCTAACGCTAACAGTCCCCACTAAACCATATCCCTAAGCTCTACATCTAAACGTCTTTTAAAGACTTCCAGGGATGGTGTAGGCAACTAAAACTTTACATTTTATATCTCAAAACTGACAGAAGTAAAAATTCTAGCAATTCATAAGATGTTGGTAGTGATAGAGTAAATGTATTATTAGAGATCTTTAAAATGTTGATGATAAAATAGAACTGAACTTACAGATAAATATTGTACTGGAGAGGAAAACTCCAAAATGACCCTTTCACACACCCACAAAAATGTCACGAAGCAAAATTAATTATAAATCAGATATCAGGTTTCTTTGGGATCCTCAGGCTTTAGTCCTCTTTGGAACAATGATGACCCACTCTTTCCGCAGTAGACTGGGGTAGCTTCACTTGCCTTTTGACTTTAGCAGGTAATGACAGAAGTGGATTTGTCTTTTTCCAAATGGGGAGTTGCACTTCGCCAGACTGACAGAAAAAAAATAATAAAATAAAATAGAAAGGACTTTTTTTGGGGTACATCTGTTTTTTTCTGTCTTTCTAGCTGTTTGATTATTATTGCTTTGATGAGATATAAGGAGATGCTTTTTCTTATAATTCTGAAAATACCTTATGTTTTTGAAACTGAAACCTGAAAGGAAAGAGAACATAAATTAGGCAGCCTTTAATGGAATAACTGGTACAGGATTTTAGTGGACTAAACATAAAAGAAGCTATCAAAGCTAAATTATGTGTGTAAGAACACATAATTACTTCAGTAATGAGTACAGTGCAAGATGAAGTATTTTCTGGTAACAATATACTATGCATTTATAATATATGTATAGTATATAAGATTTGTTTATTGCTGAAAATGTATTTCTAGTTATGCAGTTCCATCAAATCTCTCTCATTATTTGAAGAAAGATTAATATATTAATACATTAATAATATTAATATATTCCTTAAGAAATAGATATTAATCACGATATAAAATCAGTGTAAAAAGTAGGAAGAGAAGAACTAAGCCCCAAAGCAGGTTTCATCTTTTGCAAGGTAAACTGTAAACATGTTGAGCTAGGTTTAAAACCATTTCTGAAGTTTTGGAAATCACAAGAAAAATGTGCTGAGGTCTAATAAGGATCATAAAATTCAACAGTATCCAGACTGCAGTGCATGTACTAGAATAAGTGTCTGCCCTAATGATACTCATTAAAATTTCTAAGGTGATGTGCTGAGTACTTCTGAGTGTCTCAGGGTCTGAAAATCGCTTAGCTGATTATAAATTTGTCATGCTGAGAAGATTTGTGAGATGTTTTTAATTTGAAATACATCACATTCCTCAGGTAGAAGGGAAAGGTGATGATTCCAAGAACATTTTGACTGCAGGGAAAAAACACAAACACTAAACATCTGGGGTGTGAGGTACTGTAAATACTGGATTCCTATTCTAAAGCAAAGACTGCAAGAATTTGTCAGCTAGCTTTGTCCTAAAGTGTAGCATAATGTTTGATAAACTGTGGAAACTACAAATATAAGTTTATTTTCTCATCCGGTAACTGAATCTATTCCATAATCTTGTGAAAATGACAGCTTTTCAGCTGATTTTTTTTTTTTTTCTATTTATGAAAAATACTTTTTAAAGGGATTTTGAAGGGACACACAAGGATCATCGAGCTCAACTTCTGGCTCCACATAGGACCACCAAAAATCAGGCCTTATGTATGAAAGCATTGTCCAAGTGCTTTTTGAACTCTGGTAAGCCGTGGTTGTCATGACCTGGGGAGCCTGTCCCAGTGCTCGACCACCCTCTGGGTGCAGAACCTTTCCCTAACACCCAGCCTGACCCCCCCCTGTCCCAGCTCCATGCTGTTCTCTCGGGTCCTGTCGCTGTCCCCAGAGAGCAGAACTCAGCGCCTGCCCCTCCACTCCCCTCTTGAGGGAGCTGATGAGGCCTCCCCTCAGCCTGCTTTGCTCTGGGCTGAACAAACCAAGGGACCCCAGACCCCAAGACACATACGTCTTGCCCTCTAGACCTCTCACGATCTTCATTGTCTTCCTTTGGACACTCTCTAACAGTCCTTATGCTGCAGCACCCAAAACTATGTGCAGTACCACAGGTGAGGCCACACCAGCGCGGAGCAGAGTGGGACAATCACTTCCCTCAGGCCTGAGGCACCCCAGGGCAGGGTTGGCCCTTCTGGATGCCTGGGAATGCTGCTGGCTCATGTTCTGTTGCCGTTAGCAAGCACCTCCAGATCCCTTTGCATGGGGCTGCTCTCCAGCTTCTTGTCCCGCAGTCTGTACATATATCTAGGTTCAAAAAGATGGTGGGAGGAAAGTAGGGTATTAGGAAAAGGAAGGAGATGCAGGAAATGATATAAAGCTACACCAAAAAAAAAAAGCCCTTGAGATTGTAGTTGATACTTTCAGATTAAAGTAGAAAGCATGTAAAAGAATTATGAGAATTTTGGGAAATCACTTTACATATATCTTAATAGGCTTTGTCACCTTGTATCGCTATTTCTTAACCTTAACTTGTTCATATATTTCTATTGATTTGTAAGGCATAATAATGCAATATAATCTACAGAATTGTGAAATATAACTATTTCTGAAACTGCAATACTTACTACTCCACAAATTAAGAAGGAAAAAAATAGAGGAAAATAACGCTATAAATGTTCTTTTAAAAAATATACTAGTATTATTGTCCAAGAATCATTAATGTAGCACTTCACAAGAAAAGATTGTTTGAGATAAACGAATTAATCCTTGATTCCTTGTCCTCACTCTCTTCCCCTTGTCCCTTTCATTTGTTCCTTTCTACTTTTCCTCTCCCTGAAAAACAACAAAACAAAACACAAATATGGTATTATTTAGCTTTAAATTTGTTATATGATGAAATTCTTATGTGTATAGTATAAATAGAAGCATGTAGAAAGTATGGCCAATAACTGACAATGTGTCATTAATGTGGAAATGTGTTGTTGGTGATTTTTTTTTTTTTTCTCGTTGTGATTCTCTGCCATCAGAATAGAAGGAAGTGGATTTCCTCAGAGTTTTGGACTGAATTGCTGTGTGTTATAAAGGGGTAGAAGGTTATGCCTTTCTCATAATAAGCTACAGATAGGGAAAAAAAATGAGAAGGCTAGAAGGATAAAATATGCAGAATTTCAAATAGTCTTGTTCTGCCTTTACTTTCGTTTGCACCACAGCAGAACTCTGGAGCTTGCATTTGTATAAAGGTATTGCTAATGCCTTTAGAAAGTTGGCAGAGCCAAACGGAGAGGGAACAGGAAGCTTGATCCAGTCCCTGGGATTTCTTCCAGGGTAGAGAGTGATAAAGACCCTGGCAACACTTAGCTTGCAGAGTGGTCAGAGGAGATTTGTAGCCATATTTCAACCACAGCCTGATGTTCTTTGGAGGACAGAATTAGCTGCTGTGTTCTGGACAAGCAGGTAAATTTTGCAGCAGTTTCAAGGCTGCTATAAATTACATTAGAAAGCAGACTGGACCAACATAATCACCAGAATGGTTGTGCCTTAAAATAATTTTGAAGCAGACACAACAGCAAAAAGGATAACACCCTGAATATTTCTGCTAAGATATACTTCCTGAGAATCCACTATATATAGCTACATTTTTTGTTTGAGTGCATTAATATAATTCCTTACATAGATCAACCAGAATTTCACTCTGGAGCCTATAAAGTCAATAGGAGTTTTCCTATGGATCCCACTGGATATTTAATCAGGCTTTAATTTCTTGTAGATTCAACACTGTGCCTTGGTATTTTAAATATGTATACATCTGTAACTATTGTAACTATGTTCATAATTCCTACTGAAGTGTGGCTGTGGTGCATCTCATTGAATAAGAACTGAGCCAGATATATTTTCATTTTTGTATTTGTTTACCTTCTTTTGTTATTCCTTAAGGAAACAAAACTTACTCTTTGCTTCTGTCAGTGAAGCTTCTCTTTTTTTTCCCCTCATTTTTGCCTCTTACTATTTTTCCTCCAGTTAAACTGTTTAATGCAGATAGATCTTCCCTTTGGAATGTGATAGGTGGGCAGCTCTTCCCGGCTGCAGTCTTCTACTCTACCTATCAGAAGGTAACCTTAAAGTTAATGAATACAAAACAGCAGGATCCAAAACATTGCTGGCAGTAACTTTCAGTCTTCATTTCAAACCATATTGGAAAAACACTCATATTATCTGATACAATTTGATAGATTGATTTACAATGTGAGCAGGTTGCATCTATGTTTCTGCAGTCAAGAGCAGTTAATCTGGAGTGAAATCATGTTGACTATATACAAGGTAGGATTACAGTTAATTTTTATTCCTTTTTTGTCATAAGCACAAGATAAAACAGAGGAGCTACCTAGTGTAGTGAATACAGGTTTTAGATAGAATATTAAGCCACAGAGGATGATCTACTTTCTTATACCTGTGGATCTAATAAAAAGTCTGTAAATTCATTCCCATCAGCCACTGAGATTTATAACAATGAAGAATTTCAACCTGAATATAAATACTACATAGCTCCTGACCCTGAGCACTGTTTAATAAGGGCTCACTGTGATAAAACTACAAACCTTCATAGCACACTGAGAAGAATTCCCTATTAAATCTCTGAGGTAGAGCGCTACCCAAGTGCTCTGACATGTGTGTGCTTGCCCTCAAGGCAAAGAAAGTAAGAGCTATTTGCAGTGCTAGTTGGCTGACCAAAACCAGAAATGTTACAGTTTATGTCTAGGATTAAATTATTACTTACTCTTCTCTGTGAGAAAGAGGAAGCAGCAAGTAAGCTATTGGTCTCAGAGGATTTTTTTATGTCAAGTCATATGCTATTCATACCTCCTAGTGAGTGTACAACAGATATTTTCACTGGCACAGTAGCACTAAGAACAATACGTCAAACGTAGAAATAAATGAAACCTGAAAGGCTTTATCTGTCTGTCTGTCTATCTATCTATCTATCTATCTATCTATTTATTATCTATTTATTTTCTGCCTTTTCCCTTCTCCTTATATCTGAATAGAGTAAAACAGTCCAAGAGAGAAGTTCAGTAAATTTCACTGATTTCCATTCTACAGTTCAGACTTCAGGCCTTATCCACAAAAGTCTGCAACTCAGCAAATGCTCCAAATGTTGAATAACTTTAGGATTTGAAGTTATATGCTAACTTCTGTCCATTCCACTTCATGAAGTGTGATAAGGAAAAGAATGTAGAATTAATTGTGTGCATGTTGTAGACTGCATCTCATAAATATCACGTAATATTAAAAGTTAGTTGTCAATACCTATAAAGGCACCTAGAAATTTCTTTGCATTGGACACATATTATATGTTATAAAACAGCCACTAAATTGAAATTCTTTTTTTTTTCCCCCCCTTTTTTTTTTTTGGCTTATCACTGCTACATTATAGACAGCCAAGTCAAGTCTAGTTTTCATATAATTTTGACGCATAGTTGGCATATCACAACTCTTCACTACTTTAAAACTCTAGATCTGTCAAATGGTATACACATGAACCTGAAATGCAATTTCCTTTCCCAGCCAAAGACTCTCATATTTTAATCTTTATTATGCAGTCTTCTCACGCTCCAGTATTTGGATGGATAAAAATTCCACCATATTGTGTTTATTTTTACCTCAGTTTTGGCCTCAGTTCATTTCTATTTTTATAAAACTGTTTCAGGTTTTTCCACCTTACATTCCCCATATTTTTTCTTGCATTTCTATTATACCTATATGCATATGCATATGTGTACTTTGTTGTAGACTGATCTCCAGAAAGATAGAGAGGTCTGGGGTCTGTAATTCCCTAGCCCCGGCACTCTACAAATGGAGAGGTGGGCATTTACTCAGCATATGACACAGTCACAGTGATAGCCCTAATTTAGTCAGGCATCAGTGTTTACTGCTCCAGTAAACATTATTTATTTATTTATTTATTTATTAAAGTCTGAGCAGACACTGCTTAAAGATTTTGTGTGTATCCATACTCTAGGACTCCTCAAGAGTTTTAGCATTGGTTATTGTTGCTACATAAGAAAATCCCTATTGAGCACAGAAAAAGTTAGGGGCAAAGCACTGTTCTGCTAGCAAACACGTCCAGGCAAAACAAAGGTGCAGTCCATTACTGACAATCCGTTAATAATTATCTATCTACAGATAGAACTGGATCATCTGTGTACATATAAGCAAGGTTTAACTTTTTGGGATCTAGAGAAAGGAATGATATCACCTCTTTGCAACTTTGTGTATGATTTTCATTATTTAGCATCTTCTTGTATTATTATTATATATTTCCATATAGTTTTTGTTTGTTTGTTTGTTTGTTTGTTTGTTTGTTTTCCAGAAGCACTATGCTTTTGTGGGCAAATTGGTTCAACTGAATTCATAAAATCAGGGTTGTACTTCTAGTCTTTCATCCTACCTTAAATTGGGTGAGAACTACCACTTTGGTAAAAGTCTTAGAGACTGATGAAATGTGCTATGCATTAATGAAGTTACAGCATTATTGCAAAATGCTAAGTTCTCCTCTGATCTAAAGCCTAAGATGTCTTCATTTTATTTTGGTTTTATTTGACTCCTATATCATAGCAGGAATTCAAAAATTAATATAAAATTCAGAGTGTGATTGTACTATAATACAAATTTTTCCTGTATCTGTATTGTGGTATTATGAAATCTCATTCTCATCTCTCTATTGACTTATTTTTATGTTCATTTCATGTTGTAAAACATTTTTTTATTTTTTGTAAATACCATTAAGTTTTAAGAGTTCTTGGATTTGGTTGGACTGTGTATAAATATCTACACACACTGTTTAAAAAGTTTTGCTCAGTGAAGAAATCGTGGCATTTGAAGTTATGGGTCATTCTTTTTCCCAAATTTATTGAACATTTTGGAGCCAGAAGCTTGCTTCTGTAGTTCACACAGACATTGGCATTTAATTCATTATTCTGTGAAAAATGCTTTGTAATTCTGGAGTAGTTCAGTGTGCTATATAAACTTCATGATTATTATTTTTGCCATATAGGACTCAGATCTCAGATACATGCTCAAGTTACCAATGTTTAATAGCTTTCTACTGTTGAGTGAAGCTATGACATCTGTCTGCAGTATGAGCTAAGTGTTACATTCATTTCAGACTTAGTCTTCAAAAAGAGTGGTTTCAATAAATCTATAACTGTGGGACATGTCTGTAGATTAAGACAGGTAGCTTCATAATACATTAAGCCTCATAAAATAAACACAACACAAGTAAATGCACTACTAGGGATGATATTTTATGGAAAGGGGATGTTGTAACATATTGCAAAGATATACAAGCTAGTTGATGTTTGGCACCCATTCAAGATTAGTAGACCTATTTGTGCTTACCCTGAACAAAAATTAAAATATATGATTTTTGATGCCTAATATTTTACTTGATCCTTATTCCACTAATATTAGATATGTGATATTCTCAGTTCTTTAATTTGCCAGAATACATTAGATTTTCTTTTAACCCGTGGCTTGAAATTTTTCCATTTATCCTTGGCTTGTGTAGAAGTTTTCTGATAATCCATGTGTTCATGTGTTATGTCGTATTATAGTCTCTGATGATACCATGGATCATAGGGACTGCAGCACCTCTCCTCAGAGAGAACTGGGATTATTCAGCCTGGATAAGGAGAGGCTGTGGGTCATCTCATCAATGTACACAAATACTTGAAGGGAGGGTGCAAAGAGGACTCAGCTAGGCACAAACTGTAACACAGGAGGTCTGTGTTCACACTTCTTTACTGTGCAGATGACTGGGCACTGACACAGATTGCCCAAAGAGGTTGTGGAGTCTTCCTCCTTGGAGATTTTCAAAAGTGATCTGGATATGGTCCTAGGCAACCTGCTCTAATTGTCCCTGCTTGAGCAGGGAGGTTGGACCACATGGCCTCCACGAGTCTATTCCAACCTCAACCATTCTGTGAAATGTTAGAGATCTAAGCTGTTGTCTAGGTCAATAACACATTACTTATTTAGCTTTATTCTATTGCTACAATCTGCTTTTTGTTGTCAGTTTTCAGACTTTAGCTGTTCCATATATTTCTTGGTGGTAAGTAAAGGTGTAGTGATAAATAAGTATCCTTCATAGTTTAATGTTTATGAAGGAAACTTGTTTACCAGCCTTCTGTCCAGTGAAGTTCCATACAGACCAAGTAGCATCAGCACCGTATCTTTCTGTGAAAACAAGATTTTTTAATTGAATCTGCAGCCTTTACCTGAACAAGTGTCCCATACCATTTTCCCTTCATACTACTAGATGTTGTAACTCTAAGAACCACAAGCTACAATTCATGTGTCATTATTCCCAATTCAATGGAGCCTCTGAAGATCGCAGGCACTTGTGACCTACAAATTAGAGTGGTGCACCCTTCTGAAAATGAAGGCTAAATGCAGTTGCGTTATATTAACAGACATCAATTGTGAGATGTGATTATTGTGATTACCCTTTTGGCATTTGACAGACTAAACCTGGACTATTGTGTGTGCATTTTGTCTCCCCAGGACTGGAAAGATGCTGAAAACCAGGAGCAACCCCAGCAGAGGGTCAGCAAGAAAAGAAGGAGACTGGAGCACATCATATAAGGAGAAGCTGAGAAAGCTAGTTTTGTTAGGCCCAGAGAACATAACATTAACCAGGGAATCTAATTGCTGTCCTTAGCTATCTGATGGATCAATTAGATATCAGACTGTTGTTGGAATTATGTAACAATAGGATGAGAGGTAATTTAATCTCATAAAGATAAATTTCAATTAGTTTTAAGAAAAAAAATAATCTCCAGATTTAAGGAGTCAAGCATCAAAACAAGTTGTACAGTCTTGGAATACACTCTTGAAGGTGTTCACAACTCAGCTGAAAAAGGTCCTGAAGAACCTGATCTAGTTTCAGAGTTCAGTTTTGAGAAGAAGTTCAATGAGATAACTTATAGAGGACTATTCCAACCTAAGCTGCAATTCTGTTGTATGAGTGTCTCAGTTATCTTTTAAACTCTCATATGCCAGAGGAAGGTTTGTACAATTCCATATAATACTTTTTTGATCTACCTTACAGGGCAAAGAATTACTTGTACATGTCAAAGGTTCCAGAGCCCCCCAGCATGCTATGTATTCCAGCAGTTTATCTGAGACTGAAACTGAAGTCCATAGCACCTTCTTTTTTCAGAGACCCTTTTACTATTTCCCTTTGTGCTGTATTGCCACCACATTAGTAAGTTCATCCGATCCAAGGCAAACATACTTGAAGTTCTGATCTGGAGAGTCATGTGACTCTCCTAACCATTTTATTGAGTGAAAGCTAAGGAAAGAACAGAGTAGCAGCTCCACATGCTGGAAGCTGGGGATTAGAGAAGAAAAACAATGTCATAGAGAATATACAGTTCTTTCTCAGTTCCTACCAGCTGAAATCCTTCCCAGGTTCCCAAATCACAGCGGCACCAATCCTCACCCTGAGTGATCAGGTGAGCCCCTGAAAATAAGCTTTAGTCAATAGGTACAATTAGAGATCTGTGCTCTGCTGTACGTGGTTACCACTAAAAGATGTTCTTTTAACCATCACAAAAACAATGATGGTAATAGTCCTACTTTTCTTATCCACAGGTGCTGTGTGGATATCTTCATTAATCAAGAGTTTGGATAATGTGGAAAAAAGGGCAATGTAACTAGGGAATGTAAGCAAAGCTCACAAAACACTTCAAAAAGTTCTTTCAAAAGAACTTCTGAATAGGTAAAAAGTCAACAAGAAACCAAAGATACAAGGCAGGTCTTGAAAGCTTGAAAACTCTGTTCTAAAGAAAAAACACCTTTCTTATGATATCTGAACTATTTGCTTTGTGAATGCATATGTATCACAAATGAGAACTTAGACAAATTACTTCATTAATTAAATATTTTATTCTTATGTAATTGTCCTTAGTAACAATGTCAAGGTAAGCAAACTGAATTCTATCTTTCAGGAAAGCTGTCTGTTATTTCCACAAGGTGAGTGGTTGGTATCAAGTATCCTGAGTATCTGTTTCAAGGGGAACTTTTTTTTTTTTTTTTTTCTGTAGACCTGTGTTACCCACTAGTATTTAAACACAATGTATCATTAGTTTCAAAGAGAATTTAGGCTTAATGGTTTTTGATGTGATATGGTCCTGCATCAGGGGAATTTTAGAAAACCTTTTACTGGTCAAGATTCATACTTTTTAGTTATTTGATAAACTGTGATCAAAAATACTCCTGCTGTCTGTTTAAGCCCTGGCAACAAGTCTCCCTCCCAACTAGATATCCAGTTGGCTGCTCCAACATGTCTTAACGATACTTTTAGAGCCCCGTGCTTCTGCGATGTCTGAACACTGAGGTATATGCTCTGTCTTCAGTCCCTTTGGAGAAATTTCAGCATTGGTTAAATTTTAGGCCATGTAAAGGTTTCATAATTACTTACTATTTTAGCCAGTACAAGACATTTGCAGATCTAGACAAATTAATAAAAAAGGCTTCAATGCTATTTCATGCTCTGATTTCCCTAAGCTTATTAATGTGTTTTAATCTTTGTAATAGCATCCCTGATGGAATCCAGGAGTCTGCCTGTTTTCCACTGAATTGTCTTTAACATCACAGAGGATGTCCCTATATTCCTATTTTTCCACCCTCCTGTCTAAGCTTCTAACATGTGTAGTGAGAAATATCTCCTTTAATATTTTCTGCTGCTTAATTCAGTGATTTCTTGCTCAGCCACATCAGGTGATCAGAAATACCTCAGTTACCTCCATTACAGACTTGAAGAACTGAATAGACAATTCAAAATTAGGAAACTCCAGTGGATTGAAAAATCATAAAAATTTAGTGATTTTTCCACTGTTAATTGTGCCCAAGGTATGAGAATTCTTCTTTTAGGATTTATTTCAGCATAGAGACCAAAGAGGGAAGGAAATGCGATGACATGTTATGTTTAAAACTGATTCTACAACCTAAGTATAGAATCACAAAATCATAGAATGGCTTGGGTTGGAAGGGACCTTAAAGCCCAACTAATTCCAACATCCCTGCCATGGTCAGGAATACCATCCACTAGATCAGGTTGCCCAGGGCCTCATCTAATCTGGTCTTGAACACCTCTAGGGATGGGGCATCCACAGCTTCTCTGGGCAACCAGTGCCTCACCACCCTCTGAGTGAAGAATTTCCTCCTAACTCTAATCTACACCTTTGTATTTAGGTTAAAACCATTCCCCCTTGTCCTGTCATTATCTGACAGCAAAAAGTTCCTCTCCATCTATTTTAAAAGTCCCCTGGAATAGCTGCATTGGAAAAAAATTGGAAAAGCTGTATTGGAAAGCTGCAATAAGATCTCCCAGAGCCTTCTCTTCTTCAGGCTGAACATGCCCAGCCCTCTCAGCCTTTCTTCGTAGTAGAGGTGCTCCAGTCCTCTGATCAACTTTGTGGCTCTCCTCTGGACCTGTTCTAACAGATCCACATCCTTGTGAGTAGGGCCCAAGATTTGGATGCAGTACTCCAAGTGGGGCCTCACAAGAGCAGAGTAGAGGGGAAAAATCATCTCCATCAAACTGCTGGACACTCTTCTGTGCCATTGGCATGCTGTTGGCCTTCTGGGCTGTAAGCATATACTGCTGGCTCATGTCAAGCTGTTGGTCTCCTAGGACTCCCAAGTCCTTCTTTTCAGGGTTGCTGCCAATGAGTTCTCCCAGTCTGTATTCATGTCTGGGATTGCCCTGACACCAGGTGCAGCACCTTGTACTTAGACTGGTTGAAATTCATAAGTTCAAGTAGAGATCAAATAGAAGTTTTGTTTTTTGTTCTTGTTATTTTCAAAACACATATCAGTGGCAATAACAATATTGTTATTGTTATTTGGAAGAACAGATGGACATCTAGCAATATTTTCATTGGAAAAACAACCTCTTTTCTCTCTCCCTCTCTCTCTCTTTTTCTCATTTAAGATAGGTGATCCTTAGAGACTATTGACTTTGTCTACACTGGATTAAGGATGTACCATGCAATTCAGATAACTGATCCAAATGCCCTAGTTTATTCTTGAAAGTGAGTTGAGAGCTCTAATTTTGCAGGTAATTTTTGTGTTTGATTGTGAACATAATATTTGAAAGTAAGTGTCTTAATGTATGTCTAGTGATTTGAATTAGTCATTAATATTAAGTGGCACTTTGTCAAGTAGCAATGCGCTATGAACTGTGAAAGCTAGACAGTAGCAGCTGCTTTATTAAATGAATAACAAAAAGTTGTATCCTAAGTGAAAACCCTTCACTTTTCATGAAATATAAAGTCTGATGAATCAACATACCTTTCCTGGTTTAAAGGTAGAGATCCAAACTGATTTTTACAGTTAAAAAATCTGACACAGGAAAGGAGAGTCCAGTTTGTATTTGAAAACTTGTAGCAAAATGGTCTGATGAGTTTTACTAAACCATTCATATAACTCTACACAAGATTCATGTTAAAAAAGAGCAATTGCAGCTCAGAGAATTTAAAAAATAAAAAGAGAAATGTATTCTATAAGCCAAAATCATTAAATTTAACTTAGACACTTCTCTGAGAAAGGTCAGAAGGAAATATATTTATGAATGTATAACAGAATATAACCTTTATTATAGTATCTTTTAAAATTATTCCTTGTTCATCAATTTAAGCTTAAAATAATGGTACCTCTGCTTCTCTTCACTAACATAATGTCTATGCAAGCATTTTACAGTGGAATGCAGATGTTTCTGAACAATTATGCTGGCATGTATTAATAATAACTGTAGTCCACAAAGTGGCAGATAGTCATTAGGTGTGTATTTAAAACCTAGTTGTAACCCTCTATGAAAGTACTTTTTATGTAATACACTCAGATACAAGAATGGGGTCTAAATAATTTCAGTGTTTTATAATGTCTATTTCAGATGAACACAAGCAGCAAGATAGCTTTCCTTTAAAAAAAACAAAACTCCTTATTTTAATAGACTTAAAGTAGGGGCAGTTATATCATGATCAGGGATTCCTGAAACTTGAGGTTTCTGTTTTCTTAAATCAACTGCCATGTAATCTTAAAGTTATATTTTCTTTTGCCTTTCTATGCCTCGAACTTTGTCTGGTTTTAGAGCAAGACCTGTTTTCAGGTTTCTTTAATTAGAGATTTTTTGATGATATCTTACTGGTTAAGATAAAGGCCCTGATCTTGGCTAAAATCTCTGAATCAAGTATGCAGTTTGGAAGAACTAAAATTGACAATTTCTGTATATTCATGGATCTGTAAAAAATATATATAATGTTATTTGCTTGTGTCATAGGTATTATGGAACTGAAAAACATTAAATACTATAAAATAATATATTATGAAATTTGTTTCTTAGGGGACAATTTCAGACCTAGGGCCTAATTCTCTATACAATTTTATGATTGTTGCAGTATATGAGAATTATTTCTGCCACACTCAGTCACAGCATTGAACGTAAGAAAATGGATTCTTCATTTGAGACATCAGCTGTAGTGAAAACAAAAGAGCTCTCTCTCTCTTTTTTTTTCTTTTAAAACCATCTAACATAACTTTAATAAAAAACTGAGAAAACAAAAACAAAAACAAACAATAGTTGTATTCCGTGTTTGTTGCTTTGCTGCCAAACACTTTATTTGCAGCTTAAGCATTTAGTAATTTATTTGTATAATTTATATATTGGGCAGTTAGATATTTAGCGGCATAACAAATAGAGAACTATAATCATTCCTCTAGTATATTTTGCAAATTCTGACAATCCATTGTTTGGGAACTTTCTGTGCTAGCAGTTTTTTTATCAATTAGTTACGTCCAATTTACAAAATAAGCTGTTTGAATGCCTACCAGTCTGTTAAACTAAAAATCTTGTTATGAGGAAGAAGAATATACTTCGTATGCAAAGCCAAAAATTTATTGCTAGTTTAATTAAAGTCTTAATAGTCTCATCAAAGAATTATTATTAGTCCAGTTACAATGATGCCAACATTTATAGTTCAGTTTATATTTAGTTAAAATGATATATAAACAAGCTTACTGATATCTATTCCTGTCTCTGGTATTATGCTCACTCACATCAAGCTGATGTCTTTGTACAGGTAGGTGGATTGCTGTGTATGGGTGAATCATCAGCAACCCCAGGTCTTAGCCTGCAGCAAAGTGATTCTAATTTTCATGTATTCTTCTTTCTCACTCAAGGACTTCTTGGGTCTTGGTAGACTATTCATGTCTACCAATATGTTCTATATCTCATGCTCTACGTGCCCTTTCTTCATTGCTCTGCATTGTTTTTGTTAACATTTGTTGTTTTTTGTATGTCTTTGTTCTTTTATAGCTTCTAAAACTAGTTTAATGCAGCTTCCAAGGTTGCATTCCTTTGAATTGACCATTGGTGGGCCTTACTACCATCCATTACAGGATAAGAGGCCATATTTCAAAGGCCTCTGCTATCCTCCAATGACTTTTCTCATCTGTGAAGTATTGTATTCCAGTGTCATAGATTCTACAGAATTCTACAGAAAAAAATATTTTTGTTATAATTATAAATTATATTTATAATTATAAATGTTAAAATTATAAATTATAATTGTTATTAGTTACAAAACCATATATAATCCATTGCGTTACATCACACTATTATACAAAAATAAGCAAACTTGTGTAATAGGTACCTGTTTTTTATATTAATTTTGTTGAAACCTAAAGAAATTCCCAGGTAGGACAAAACTAATCCTAGGTCTTCAGGTGTAGTGGTCACTGATGAGCCTATCCCATATTACTTAATCTAATTACTCTTGGAACTCACTTATATTTCAGCTCTCCACTCTGTTCTGTAGTGTTGAATTCCACAATTTAATTGCATATTGTGAAATCAGACCTTTTGTTTTCATTCTACTTTTGCACTTTCTATATGCTGACATAGGTAAACAAGTGCACTAAAACTAAGAGGACTAATAGTTAACAAGTGATTCCACAAAAAAAAAAAAATCATAACAGTTATTTATTTATATGTATATAAACATAATTTTGTCCAAATTAAAAAATAAAACATAACAAACAACTATCCTATTAAATGCATTTCAGAAACCTTTTATGTCTAATTGTTTTGCCTCTTTTTCCTGTATATTTATTACTTTATCTTTTTTGATAAAACTGTACAAAACAAGCAAACAAACAAACAAAAACTATATGCAGGTTGTGGATATGCCATGCATTTATACAGAGGTATTGCAATGTTTTCTGCTTTGTTTTCAATATTTTTTCTGACTATTCTTAGCTTCTTTGTGTTTTAGTCAATGCTTAACACCAACCTGCAGCTTATAGATAACATATTTTCTCTTTGACTCTTCATACTTCTGTTGGTTTTAACTAGGTTTTAAAATCAGCAATTATGTTTCTAACAGGGAGTCCTCAGAATATTTCTGTCCATGAGGCTTTTAAGACCTCTTTCCTGAGAGTCAGTCATTAATTTATTCAGCATTCCTGTGTTTGAATAGTTAGATTTATTTTTTGTGTGCATTATCTTTTATTTAATGACATTAACTAGACTAACCTGAGCACTTTTACATCATCAGGAAACTTTATTGCTTCACTGTTGACCCCTTTGCCAAGATCACTCATAAGTATGTGGAGCAGCATAGTCGTGAATCTTCTCAGGCAACTCTTTTTCTGATCTAAATACTAAACAGCAGTTTTATTTGTTTCCTGACAGTATTAATTCAAAAGGACTTTATCCTTCTCATACAATGGTTTAATTTCCTTAAGAGTTTTTAGGGGAAAATAACTTCTTGAAAGCTTTTTGAAAAATTGAAATTTTTTTTTATTAATTAAAACATATTTGTCCACCTGCTCTCTAAGTAATAAATTATGAAGCAAGATTACCCTTTTCTTAGGGAAACAGTCCCCAGTTTGTACTTTGTGTATGTATCTCCTGGTTCTGTTCCTTATTATCTTTCAACTATCTGCTTGGTATGGAGGTCAGCATTCAAGGCCTATCATACTATGGATCTCTCCTAGGAGAATTTTATCAGATAGTGCTACATTTGCTGCTTGCCAGTATGGAGGCTGACTTAAGTGATAAGCTATACACTGCACGCAGAAGTTCAGCAATTTCACATCTGAGTTATTTTAGAGCTCTTGAGTGAATACCATCTGCTCCTGGCAGTTTGTTATTGTGCAGCTTGTTCTAAATCCACTTCTATTGACAAACCAGTTGGAGACATTTCTTCAGTCCCCCCTTCTGTAATGAATGACTCTGTTATGGAAACTTCAGCTCCAGGCCTCGTGTGATCTTGCCTTCTTTGAATGCTTCCTATACATTCTGGTAAGGTGATCCTATTATATTACTAGCAATTCAGATCAATCTATAGAGTGATACGGCTGTTGCTAAGGACTCGCTACTCCATAATTACATTTCAAAATGCATCTTTTAATTATTTTAGAAAATAGTAAATAAATATTGGTGTACTTCTAGTCTGGTCCCATGGACTGATCACCACCTGGCATGTATTAGGTAGGTGCATTACCTTCCAGTTTAGTTTTATTTGGATTAATCCAATTCATGCACTCCATGACTGCTACTCAGCATGGAACAATGGATGATGAAAAAAGTTCACATTCACAAAAATTTGTCAGTGGGGTATGTAGCTGATGTTGTACATTTACATACAGTAAACTTTATTTGCTGGGGTAAATTAAACAAAAGGAGAGAGAATGACAGTGAGAGAGAGGAAAAAGGGAGAGAAGTAACTTAATTCAGTGGATGTCTGGGGAAAAATGTGGAGATCTGAAGGCAAACATACTCCCTGAGAAACACAGTCCCCCAGTAATACTTTTCCAATGGCAACTATATAGTCTTCATCAGTACAAGTTCAAACTCCCTATTGTTTTGTTGTTGATGTTTCTGCTTATGATGGCACAAATGATGACTGAATCACATTTTTGTCAGGGACAGAGATGCATGCTGACTGGGTCTTAAAATTTGTGCATCCACTTTATTGGGTAATGTAAATTAAATGAAAACCTTAAGGCAAAAGCTACAACTCAAGGATAAAAAATGGAGGAAAGAAGAGAAGAAAGGCTGAATCTCATGCCAGTACCAGTCACTTCCCCTGAGAACTGGCCGTAAGAGTAATGTTGGGATTTGCAGGTTAAAAGACCATAATAATAACGGCATTAGAGTCACAAGGAAAACATACTTACCCCACAGGTTCTGGAAAATATTGCCACAATAGCTTGGCTGAAAGTGTAGAGAGAGGCAGAGGAAAGGCAGGCTACCAAGCTGCAGACAGAAGTGGTACAAAGGCACTAAAGGAATAGAACTCACCAGGACCATGGATGGCATAGAAAAACTGCACTTGTGATCCAAACTGCAACTTGCAGTCCATGTCCAACATTTCTGTCTTTAACCAATATCCTGACTCTGCTTCTGAAAAAATACATTACAAGCAAGACATTGTTTGATACGTGATATTGTTATTTTTTATTTAACTTATTATACATAGCAGTATTTTTATTTTCCCATTTAGAAATAACTTTTCTTTCAAGGATGTCTTTCTACTCCTCTTAGCATTTTACTTTTGTAATAAGCACTTTTAGTTTTTTATTATTTCAAAAACTTTTCCAATATCTGACACATATTTACTTATGTTTTGAATGGTCATCTTGTAGTATATAAATATTTTGTCTTTTCATGAAACAATTTTCATTTCCTTTTAATACACCTTTTCTTTGTTTGTGGTTTCCTTTTTAAAAGTTAAAGATACATGGCCGTCCTAGGTTTTTCTCCATTATGAATTGGAGTATGATGAAACAAATGGTGTAGTAGTGTACAGTATTCAGAAAGACATGCACAGAGGTACAATTAGTTTCCAGTTCCCATTGGAAAGTCAGTGAGAGCTTGTTCGTGCTATCCATCTCCTACTCCAGCCTTGGGAATCACCTGCCTTGTGTTTAAGCAACATGGCACACAAGCTGTGAAGCATATTATAGTCCTTCCTACCTAGACATAGGGCTGAATTAGATCACTTAATTTCTGCTTACTCTTTTATAATTTGATTTACCGTAATTCACACAAAGCATTTTCAGAGCCTTGATGTATAGTTTCCAAACAGAAATGTGCTTTATTTGTAAACATTGGGAATGACACACTGTGAACCCAGAAAAGCTGTTCAAAGGGAGTAAGTCTTTTAAAATTTAATTATTTTTCTATAATTTTTGAAACAGAAACTAACTCATAAGGACTGAAATAAAAAAAAGGCCATTTCATACTTGAAAGGCTCCAAAATGTGGTACTGTCTCTTTCTGTGCCCATTAAGCAGTTTAGGTTAGTGCATATCTGACAGATGCATCTTTCTTGGTATCTCCCTTGGGTTTTCTGACATTAGAGGACACAGTGCTCGGTACATTGCTCACCAGCTGGAATTACTGCTAATAAAGAGACACCAAGGAGGAATAGTGTCATTCTTTAAAAATATTTGGTGAAAAGAGCATAACTCAGTATGACTTTTTTTTTTTTTTTTTTTTTTTTTTTTTTTGTAAAGTCATTTGGGTAGGAAAGACGATATAAGTAGTGGATTTTTCTTGACTTTTGTGCATTTGTGGATTTGTTTCTGTCTGTCTTACTTGTATTGTATTTCTATCAGAGTGGTAAATTAAGTAAGCAAGAAAGTAAGACTCTTAATTTCTAATAAACAGTCTACAGATGAGCTAGCAAAGCAGAAGAAATGTAATACATGTTATCCTCCAAGAAAAGTAGCTCTCTTTTCTTTCTTCCTTTTCTTTTTCAGTTAGGCAACGCTGGTCTTGAGACTTGTCAATTTTTTGCATTGATAGAGCATTGCAGGAGCAAACCATGAGGGAAGCATAGGTGTTGACCCAATCTAAAAAGTGGTGAGTGTCCTTGAATGGTTTTCTTTGGCTAGGTAATTGAATAAAGTTGTACAGTGTGTCCACAGAGGGGATGGATGTGGTTTTCTTGTTATATTCCAACACAGCAAAGATAGCAAAACTTTTTGTCTGCTTCTTAATTACTTCAGGTTCTTTGATCTTTTAAGTTTATTTTGTCCAGTAGCACTTTATAGAAAGATGAGTAGATGTTAGACTGACACTTCAATTAGCTGGGAACAGACAAAAGTTACTTGAATGTAGAACACTATAAAAATATGAATGCAATTTCACTTAACAGTAGCTGTTATCATCTTTGGCAAAGTGGAATTCCTATTTTCTAAATTGTTAATTTCTCCCACGTCACCTACTGACCATATTCAATGCTGCTCTGTTTGTCCTGGAGAGCTGTGAATCATATTTTACACTATGCTGCTCAACCATTTCTTAGTGATGGTTCTAATCATGCCAGGAATAATAGTAAATGAGTAGAATATCTGATCTAAAACAGGCAAGCTAATAAACCCAATGAAGTATTTAACTTCTTTCTGTTGAAGTAATACTAAAAGGATTCTAATAGAAAAATCTAATATATAGAGATTGATGTGGCTAATCACTATTGCTTTTTATTCCGTAGCTCACTGAATAATGCATTTTGTGCCATCTCCCAGTACTATTTTGTATTCTTTATCCCTGTGTGTTGTCCAGTGTTTCCAGTAGCAACTGAACAAACACAGTCTGTTAAAGTTGATTGAAACTGATTATACAATATTATTTAAATCTGGATGTTTCTTAACATTAAAGATGGTTTGCAAATTTCTTTGCAGATGCAATGACATACAGCTAGCACAGTGTCATCTGAAAGAGAAATGTAGCATTAATAAACTAAATGAATATTCTATACGGTATTTCCTATGAGTGAGCTTCAGAGAGTAATGGCATTTATATTACCTTATTCATAGCCTTCCTACAGTGTGAATCAGGTGGGAAATCTCAGAAGAGGAAGCTGTTAGGATTTTCAGTATTTCTAGCATTAGAGTGAAATTCTGTGACAATTGATTTTTTCCCTCCTTTTGAATGCCATTAAAAGAGAAAAGAGCTTTTCATCAAAGCCAGAAAGGGCAAAAAAGAATGTGTGTGTTGGGAGGGAAATTTGTGAGTCAGTCTCTTTACAGTTTTCAGAGAGGCTTTGACTCAACTTTAAGTGAAAGTCTCAGGTATTCAATTTTTTAGTATCAAATTGTCTCTTTATGAAATTACTTTTTAAAAATAAATCTGCACAATATATAAAGAATGTACTTGTAATAATGTCTGCAAGCTCAAGAGGGGTGAACTGCAAAACTTAAGATGACACTGCCAGATGTTAAACCTCTGAGAGGAGCTGCAAAGATGTCCAGGAGAAGGAACAAGACTGACCATGAAATCTGAGAGGTATCATTGGCTCCACAAAAAGACTTTTACACTCTGGTTTGATTTATGCTAAGTTTCTTTGATTTTTTCTTTTGAAAACTAATGTCATCTCAAATGGGATGGGTAAAACATATGTTAGCAGGTGTGATTTCCAGCAGCAGGTGACAATGCTGTTTCCATGTGAAAGATAATTTTCATCTGCAACCTGCATACCTGGAGATGTGTCCACTGCACAGCTTCAGCTGGTATCCTGGAAAGTTATCATCTCATAAACATTTCTTGTACCTGAGCTATGTATCTCTTCAATCATTATAAATAGCTTTAATTTTGCAAATGGTTGCCTTAGGGTGTTACCAGAATTGAATTTCACACCCAGAAGCTGAAGTTGAGCTACGTCTAGAATGGAGAGCTCTGCTACTCAACATCAGTTAGTAAGGTTCACACCTCCTTTATATTCTGAGGCTCCTGAAGAAAGTCTCTCATTATCATTTCTTGCTAGAAATCTTTTTGGGTTAAATTTACTTCACAGAACATCATAGGACATTTTACTCTTGCTCCTTCAGGCTTAGTAATTCATTCTTACTGAAAAAAAAAGTGTCTTTCTTAGAGCGATTAAGACATAATACGGTTGCTAGACATCCAGTATATAAAAGTTGGCTGCGAATTGTCCATCTCAAAATGTAGAGCATTTGAACATACACTCTCAATGCTCAAGTAGCTTTTTACTTTACCACTCGGAGAACTCAGTCATAACTAAACTTCCATAAATCTACAGTGACAGGCATTTTTATTCTTCTTTAAATGTCACCAGAAAAGATTCCATGTTTGAAGAGTACTTCAAAAAGGGAAAAAAGCACATTCTTAGGAGCATACCAATCCTCTTGCACTAAAACCTGCTAAAACAGGCATTTTCTAGTTGAGCTTATGAATGAATCATGGCAGAGTCCAAATCCTTTGCCTTTCTTGTCATTTAAACAGTTTATAAATTATTTGAAAAACTGATCTTATTTTACTCATTTACTAAGAAACCTCTGATTCTGATTTTACTTGTCTCATGCTTGCTAATATATTTGATTGATATTTTTTTTTACTATCAGAATTTTAGGAAGATGCTGTTTTCTTCTTGTAGGCACATAAATTATGATAGTAATTTTTGTTAACATTATTATAAATGTGATTATACAGTGATGTTAAAGGATGAACAGTTAAAGGATCTGCAAAGGTCAGTTTTCTCCTTTGCATTAACATCTAAAATTTACCTATTCTCTTTGCAATCCCACTTTATCTTCCTCAGTTTGTCATACATAAAGTCTGAGATTACTGTATAGTTCTATGTTCAGTAAGGAGAAATGACAGCACTAGAAGACTACATTTCCAAAATACACTCCTTCCAAAAAAAAAAAAGAAAAAGAAGAAAAGGAAAAGGAAAAAAAGGAAAAAGAGGTTTTGTTGGTGGTGTTTTTTTGTTTGTTTGTTTGTTTGTTTGTTTGAACGTAGAATAAGCTGATTGGCTGAAAGATAGTTCCTCTATCTTGTGCAGGTCCGAGATAAGTTCCCCTTGTATTATACAGCTCTATACAGTTTTACTGTTAGATGTATGTATCCTGATGCATGTCTTTCTCCTGTAACAAGAAATACTAATTTTTAATCAGCTGAGACTTTGAAGATTTGTATTAGAAAATACACTTTCTTCCCATAAAAGAACATTATTTACAGGGCTTTGTACTGAACTAAAGTTTCCACACTATTGCCTCCAAAAGGGCTCTTTACCATGGCAACATCCCCACAGAAAGCAGCTGTGCCAAAACCACTTCCCATTAATAAAACAGAGAATTAAATGAACTTGCTGTTCACAACCTTTGTCACAAAAATGATGTCTCACAATATTAATGTCTGATTTGGTCTCAAAAATTTAGTAGTGTAGCATTCTGTTTTCACCTTTAGCATTCTGTTTTCACCTTTACACATTTTAAGTGACTGGTTAGCTATTTCATTCTTTTTATTGTTGATGGCCTTACTAATTTGAGGGAAAAGGTGTAGTTGCTAGTCAAAAGATAAAATGCTGAAAGGTTAAGGCAATAAAACACATTAGTATAGTTCTTGGTAGAGAAAATTACTTACCTATAATTGTTGTTCAGTGAAGAAGTGAAACATTTGAACATCCGTTTCTTAGTGGCTTTCCTTGACAGTGACCTGGTGTCTCAGTTCCAAAAACAAAACAAAACACTGGGCAGATTTTCTGATAGATTCTGTCTCTCTGCTTAACCCAAGTGGCTTTTTAAAGTCTAGCCTGTGAAAGGATTCTTGAGAGTTTGAGGGAACTGTTAGAAATTATACAGTCTTTAAGGCGAGAGGAATGTATTATTGGTATGCAGCTTTTTCATTTTTCACTCATCTTTATAACGTTTAGGACTTAATTTTGCCTGACAATATTCTGATAAACCACCTGCCACTTCTACGCACAGCTATGTCTGTCATTGCAGGAGATGGACATCTGACAGTTCATCCTTACATGTTTTTATTCCCTTCAGTTCTACATCTGCTTAGTGAATGGTGGCTGACTACTCTCATGGAAAAGTAGCCAACCTTTTTCTTTATTTTCCTTTCTGAAACTTTGCTAAGTTTTAATCTTGCCCAAACAGAGAGCCTAGCAGCACTTTTTTTTTTTTTTTTTCCCAATTGTTCGTCTAGATGCAGTTCTTTGAATCCCTACTCATCCAAGAAAGGACAGGTTAGAAATCAGGTGAGGTATGTTGTCCTTGGTAACCTGAACATTTTGTATCTCTGTCCACTGCATGTGCAGCTGGAAGGAAGGAAGGTAGCTTTGTGCAGGTCACACAACACACTAAGTGATTTTAAAGGTACATTTGTTTACTTGATGCACAGTTTGCATCATATTTAGCGTAAAATTATCTGCATAGTGTGAGCATTGGAATGGAAAACTCTGCGAAACTTTGTTTTCAGAAAAATTACATAGCCTGACACATCTGCTGGCAGGACCAAGCTGTTCATGGGATTTCTACTACAAACTAGAAAAAGATACAGATCATTTACTATAACCTGCAGGTTTTTTGTGACCATTTTCCTTCAACAATCCATGAACTACCTAAGTCAAGAGTAACTAGCTTTATTCTGAGAGCAAAATTATTGCATATCTTCTTCCTTAGATTTGTTTATTCTGATTGGATTAGGAAAATCTAGTGCTTGCTTTCAGAGCAGGTTATACTCAAGCCTTGCTAGTGCTGGCTGTAAAGCTTGCTTGTGGGCTGCTTTTTGATCTCTATTCTGTATGAACTAGCTCAGCTTGCAGCCAGTAGTGACTTACTATGGAAATTGATAAAACATAGTTTGGGTACATATTTTATGGTTGTACAAATCTGTGGTGTTTCAAGGATTTATCATGTGACATGATGAAAGAGATTGTCTCCCAGGTAGAGAAAGCTGTAAGACTGGATAAATTTTCAGCCTCGTGCAATAAACCCTGTAAGACACTATAATCAGTGCCTGTAATTTAGTCAAGAACTCTTCAGAATATAAGTGTTAGTATATTCTGATGTGGGATAACTGCTTCTTTCAGGGTGATGAGCATTGGCTCTGAAATGTCAGCAGGTAGCTGCACTATGGGAATCAGATGGCAGCTATGAGGACCAGATTTGTCAGCAATACAGATCAGTCACTACTGAGAATCAGATCAGAAAAAAATGAAAATCTGAAATTATAGAAAGTCTAAACATTAAAAAATATATAATGTTTCATAAGTTCTTTTAATGACACACACATGGATTAATAAGAAAATCACAGGGAATTCTTCTTTATGGTTAAAACCAAACCAGTTTATATTATTCATTTTAAAATTGTCTAGCAGAATTAGCCTGGCTTGATGTCCAATACCAATATGGAAAGCTCCAAATAAATGTCCTGTTTCTATGATTTTTATACTCTACTTTAGATATTCATTTTATAATCATTTTTAATCAGTGGTTAACACAAGAGAGTGTAATTATTATTGGTGGCAGAGATCGCTTTTAACAAAATTACATCCTTACTTATTATCATATTACCATAGTTACGTTATTATTACAGAATAACCTTTACTTAATTACTAGCCACAAGCAATTATGGAAAATGATTTGAAAATTCTAATTTAGTGAAAATATCTTACTTTCATTTATGAACAACAAAATGTCATCATGGTCAGGTAATAAGATAATTTGCATATATCAATGTGCACTTAATGTAATTCATAAAAATTCCTTAGGCCAGAATATTCATTCCTCCTGTTCCTGCAAAGATGAATGAACACAATAAATAAGTCAACCTCAGGAAAACTAACTAACTAAATAAAATTTGGTTCTCTTGACTGTTGGCTGTTAAATCTACTTTTTATACCATACTGTAATGATGGTTATAGCAATGCACAACACATTGGAGTGTAGCTTTGGATTTGTTTTTTTTGAAGACTGGTTACAAACTGAAAATTTTCTCTGAAGCTCCAAAGGTCTTTCACATCTGGACTTTATAAAGGTTTGTCTCTAATAGTTGCACATTACTATTTAAGAAATCCCAATTTCAGCTTTGTTTTGGTAAGAGTCTTTTCAATATTATTATTATTATTTTTTTTTTTTTTCCTGCAGAAAGGTAAAAGAAATTATTTTGTGTTGCATTATTTCAGTTTATGCAATTGTTGAGACATCTAAGAATAGAATAGGAAATGATCAAGCAGCTGTAGTACTGGGATTAGATCAATATACAATAGCTAAGAATATACAAAAAGAGGTTGTTCCAAAAATTCTAAACGTTTAACAGGAAATAGATAAGAAAAGCCTATCAAACAGTGGGATTAAAGGAAAAGTTTAGAGAAAGCTAGGAAACCAATTACCAAAATAACTATATATAAAGAAAGGCTGAAAAAGCGATGACAGGTTCCATACACAGGTTCACACACTGTACATTTGCAGATGTTCATAATTGCCACATTGAACAGCTTTACAATACTCAATACCAGGGAGCAAGAAGGAGTAGATTCAGGAGAAAAAATAGTAACTATCCTAGTAAAAGCCATGGAGATTTAGGAGAGAAAGTCCCTTATGCTGTGCAAAGGAAATAAAAAAAATAACTTAAGCACCCTCAGTAAGTTTGCAGACAACACCAAGTTGGGGAGGAGTGTAGATCTGCCAAAGGGTAGAAAGGGGACTTGGACAGGATGGGTCGATGGGCAGAGGCCAACGGGATGAGGTTGAACATGGATGGCTAAGTGCCGGGTCCTGCACTTTGGCCACAAAAACCCCATGCAGAGCTACAGGCTTAGGGCAGAGTAGCTGGAAAGTTGTGCAGAGGAACAGGATCTGGGGGTGTTAATCATTGCTTGCCTGGACATGAGCTGGCAGTGTGCCCAGGTGGCCAAGAAGGCCAACAGCACCCTGCCTTGTGTCAGGAATAGCATGGTCAGCAGGACCTGAGAGGTGATCATCCCCTTGTACCCAGCTCTGGTGAGGCCACACCTCAAGTACTGTGTTCAGTTTTGGGCCCCTCACTGCAAGAAAGACATCGAGGCCTTGGAACCTGAACCCAGTACACTGCAGGTGAAGTCTCATCAGCACTGAGTAGAGAAGTATCACCTCCCTCGACCTGCTGGCAACAACATGCTTAATGCAGATAGAGAATACTATTACCCTTATTAGTAGCAATGGAATGCTGCAGACTCATATTCAGTTTGGTGTTCACCAAGGCTAACACATGAAAGCCTAACAAAAGTTAGCTGGGCAAACAGAAATACCAGATCTACTTCATGTAAGAATTTTTGTGGTGTAGTCAGGATATACCAGATGTGTTGCAAGTGCTCAAATAGACCTGAAGTGTGCAAGTCAATATTTTAAACATGTGTTGATAGAAATTTTAAATCCACAGTAGGTAGTGCTTAATATATCTCTTAGGAAAGTCATTGACTGCCAGTTCACGAGGAAGGAAGGATCATTTTCTTTTGGTTTTTGTAGCAAAACAAAACAAAACAACACCAGAGAAACCAACACATCTAATCTGCAATAACTGTTATCAAGTATTTAAGCAGTCTTTCATTGCAGCCATCTAATCAATAGGAAGCCTGAATATAGAATGATTGACGTTCTTTAAAGTAAACATGCAGACACTATGCAAAAGGAAGCACTGCCTTGAAATAGTGATATAACAACCAGGACTGATGCTGTGTTACATGTTATCATCTAGATATGACATTATTTCACTTCTCCAAATGTCCCTAAGTGCCATGGTGTTTTCTCCAAGAGTATCAAAACCATCTTTGTGGTGATCAGCTCTGCTGATCATAGTACTGGGTATAGTACTGATCATAGTACTTCAGAATAATGGAGATAGATTTCATGCTAGGCTGCAGTTCTGTTTTTGAAGGTGTGGAACAGTAATGCTTAAAAGACTTTAACTGTTTACACTACATTTTGCTTGAACGTTACATACACAAGAAAGCTCTCAAGATTAAATTAACTCTGTGTACATTATAGGAAAAGAAAATATTTGATTAAGTGTCAACAGTCTTTTAGCTTTAATATGGTCATTGTATAGGTGCACTTAAGGCAATTATATATGTCTATTAGCCCATTTCTAGCTATATTTATCATAGCATCCTGTTTGTTTACCACTGCTATGCATTTCATCAGATTATTTCTCCTTAAAGTTACTTAGCTTTCTTTCCACAGTGCTTTCAGCCACTAAGAAACTATTGGTGTGTACAGCAGATATAATTAATTGTTTCCATGTATTTCCTTGCCAAGGCTGATACTGATTTTTATCATTGTACTGGCCCATTTTATTCATTCTTTGCAACCTTAGAGACTGCAGTATTGAACACCAAAAATAACTCCTCATGAAAAGCCTCTTTTCCAACTTCCTTTATTTCATTCATCTTTCAAATCACTGTTTAAATATGTTTAATAATCCTGATCCCCCAAATAATTCTACTATTAAATTATTTTAATTCTGAGATTTACTCTTTAGAAACCTTAGGGAACTGTTCTTGAAGTAAAATACTTTTCACTCAGAAGCAGCAGCATAATTATTTTTTCTTATTCTCATTTTATTTTTTATTGTGAAATTTCTAACCTTCAATTTTATTCATTATATCAATAGCTTGTAGTATTAATCAGTGATTTTTCAGTCTCAGATTTTAGTAAGTAACTTATGTTAAGAACTTAAAAAATGTCTGATTAAATTGCAGGTCCCTGGTTTACCTTACATCTTTTATTCTAAAATCTTTAATTACTTACACAGCAGAAATACTAAAGCCAGAACTGACATCTGTAAATTGTTTCATACAGACCAGACATCCACACAATAGTCTTATCTTACCTAGTGGCTGTAAAACTCTGTTTTTTAAACACGAATAATTGCCTTGTTACTAGCCAAGAAAATCCTTTTTATATCTAAACAAGCATTGCACATATGGGAATTGGGACAATAGCTGAACACTAGTTATGGCTATTCTTGAATTTTCCCACAATTTTGATAGCTGATAGTAAAAACATAGTTCTAGACTCACTAAAGTTATAACATTATTGTAATTTTTAAAATACTTCATTTCCTTCCTTCACATCATTTAAAACTATTGTTCTATTGGAGTAAATATTACCCAAATAAAAGAGTAGTTATACACAAAATATATTTTAAATTAGATCTCCAGTCAAATGTCATTTATTCTATTTTTAAAAATTATTTTACATAACTATTGCATTAAGGCATATGAGAGTTTAAGGTAACACATTACTTATAGTTTATGTTACACAGAGCTACCCCTAGAGCCTAATGGAAAGTAAGTGGAAATTTATTTAAATCCTTACCTTTGCAGTCAAAAATCTATAGTATACAGTCCAAAACAAGCTATAGTCATTTTCCTGTATTTCATTCTTAACTTTTTCAGCATGGATGAAGAAGAAACAATATACTTAGATCGGCAATGAACATAAATTTTTATGATGCACCTGATTTGTTTTTACAAAGTAGTACTTTGTAAAATGCAAGCACATACATTACACAAGTGGCCAAGGCCCAAAAATGCGAAGTTGAATTTTATTTGAATGAGAGACAGCAAAATAAACAGAACATTCTGGACATTATTATTTGTTTATGTCATTGAATTTTTGCTGCAAATAAATTTTTACAGTTCACAGGGCAGGCTGTCAGACAAGGTAGGTTCTGGATGCCAGAAGGCTATTGTATTGCATACTCACAGTAACATACAGCCATGAAATACAAGGCATTAGAATATGTCCATTCTTAAGAATATTCAAAAGCTTTTCCTTCTTAATAATAGCACAGAGAGGCATGGAGCCATATGTGCTGTAGCATGCTGGAGGAGTCTGAAGAATCCAGAACTGACTTTGATCACCAGCTAGGCTGCCAAGAGCTGTCACACAGAGCACCCTCTGCAGTATGGCCTGGCTTGGCATAACCTTTTGTGTGCTACGCTCTCACTTTTGGTTAACCACACAGTTTATGTGTTGTCAGGGTACTGATAGTACCTTCACCTCTCCAGACATCTATATAAAGTCATTGTACAAACACAGAAAAGTAGAATCATAGAAACATAGAATCATTAAGACTTTCAAGATCATCTGGTCCAACCATCACCCCACCACCAATGTCACCCACTAAACCATGTCCCTAAGCACCATGTCCAATCTTTCCTTAAACACCCCCAGGGATGGTGACTCCACCATTTCCCTGGGTAACCCGTTCCAATGCCTGACTACTCTTTCTGAGAAGAAATGTCTCCTAATTTCCAGTCTAAACATTCCCTGGCACAACTTGAAACTATTCCCTCTAGTTCTATCACTAGCTATCTGTGAGAAGAGGCTGACCCCCAGCTCCCCACACCTTCCTTTCAGGTAGTTGTAGAGAACAATAAGGTCTCCCTTGAGCCTCCTCTTCTCCAGACTAAACAACTCCAGTTCCCTCAGCCACTCCTCATAGGACTTATGTTCCAGGGCCTTTGACAGTTCCATAGCCCTTCTCTGGACACTCTCCTGGGCCTCAGTGTCCTTATTGTGAGGGGCCCAAAACTGAACATAGTACTCAACATGTAGCCTCACCAGAGCTGAGTTCAAGAGCACGATCACCTCCCTGGTCCTGCTGGCCACACTATTCTTGATAGAAACCAGGATGCCATTGGCCTTCTTGACCACCTGGGCACACTGCTGGCTCATGTTCAGGTGAGCATCAATCAGCACCCCCAGATACTTTTCTTCTGCAAAGATTTTGATCCATTCCTAGTCCTTAAGTTCTTTCAAGAAAGAATTTTTTGTACTTGGGATGCATTTCATGCTTTTGTCTTTGTATCTTGCTCAAAATCAACTTGTTTAAAAAATCTGAATCACCAGATAGTTTTTTTATTCATAGTATTCTCTTTCTTCTCTGAACAGAATATGATTTATCCCCCCTCTTCCTCAAACTTTCAAATTTACTTTGTCCTGGGAATAACCTAATTTGTTCAGATAATAAGTATTTGATCAACGGCAGTCTCATTTACTGCTTTCTATTATTTATTTATTTATTTATTGTTTCCTGTTTTCTTAAAAAGCCTATATTGTAAGTATTATAGGAGAGGCACCATTCTTTTATAGGCAGTGGTGTCTCATTTTAAGGGCATGATAAAGTGCTCAGGAGGCTACTTTGAGGTTCTTTTTGGTTCATAGAGATCAGTTTACTGCATATGTGTTAGCTACTGCGATAAACCTGAAATGTAAAGCCAATTCAGTTAAAAACCCTTATTACTTTTCATTTTCCTTGTTTTCTAAAATTGTTCCCTTCCAGACTCTTTCTCTGCTTGAAACTCACTCAAAGAACAATGTTTGAAAATTTGCTAAATCACTATTCATTAATGTGAAAAATGAAAGAATGTACTGGAGTCCTACTTCAAAACAGTTATTATTACTTGTTTTTCCATATTACTAATTGTACCCCTGACTCAAAAATAGTTGAATTTTACAAAATAGTAAAGTGGGGAAAAAAAGGATACATTCTTAAGCAATGAAAACCTGAGTTAAAAATGTGAGACTGTGTCTGAGGTGTTTTTTTATGAAATGAAATTCTTATCTCCTTCTGTGACATTTCAGTACAATCTTTTCTTCACTAGATGCCTCACAGAAAAAGAGACACCCGATGGTACAGTGGTGTAAAGCATCCAAGTAGAATTGGGGAGCTGCTGTCCAAACGTATTCATGACCTCTTCCAAGCCTTTTTTTGTTTTGTTTTGTTTTGTTTTGTTTTGTTTTGTTTTGTTTTGTTTCCTGGTGTTTGGATCTGTCCCATTTGTCTTTTCCCATAGGAGTGGAATGAAATTAGAAAGGTCTGCCATAGGTTGATGCCCATAATACTTGGATTTGTGGAGGCCAAGGATAAACTCCCTCTTATAGTTTCAGCAAATCAGGGACCTGAAAAGGAATTTCACACTTCCTGGATAACTGACTACTGGGCCAATGAGTGATTAGATAAAATCTTTTGAGGGAAACTTGATCTGATCTCTTTACTCTGAGAATACCATTGAATTGGGCGTCATGGATGAAGTAAATGTGGCATTCAGCACTCAACAGTATTAGATTTTGCTATAAAAAATTATATGTCATGGTTGAGCCCAATTACACAAAGACATTCATGCATTTCTGAAGTTAGATACAGCTAGATTAGGTTTACGCTGGTGCCAAAGCATCCAGACTGACTTTCAGAAAAGAACAGAATTGTTTGATTTCCTTTCAAGTATTGGTTCATGTACTGAACCAATGCATTTAGGAAGATAGCTGATGTTCACCTACTTGATATTTATGGGTGCAGTTAATTACACATGCAGCTACATGTGCATCCTTGCTGCAGTAGTTGCTGGTGCTAATTAGGAGTAATTTTTGGAGACAGAGGCTACAAAAACTAGTGTGAGAGATGAATGAAAGAAACTGCACTGATTTGAAGACTGGAAGCTTTACAGCAAGAACCCTTTGTGTATGATTGGCCAGATTATAGCAGATTAACAGGTAATTAGAAGATAACCCCTATAACTACCAGTACTTTAAAAACAAACAAACAAACAAACAATATATATTTCCTTGCAAGCTAGAAAGGAAGGAAATTGAGAGAAATAAAAACAATAGATGAAACAATTAGTCTATCTTAATTTCTGTTCATTTTCAAATGAAAACAATCACTGTAGTAACAATATAGAATATTGTCTTTCATTTCATTTGGTTCATTTATGCAATTATTATATTCCCTTTGATTATAATAAATAAACATTGAAAAGTAAAAAGTACTGTGCAGAAGGAGTGGTTATGCAAGTGCCATGCAGGAAGAGGGTCGGGTGGGTTAGGAAAGAAAATGGAATATGAAGAAGGTCCATGGTTAAGTATACCAGTTTTGATTTATGTGGAAAAATATATTTTTAATTGACTACTTTTTTTTTCTCAGCCCCTCAAAGACTTTTTAATACTTCACTATGTCAGAAATTGAGACAGAAATCCAATATATGTGTCACAGACCAAAGAAGTAAAAGGTTTTTGAATTTGGCTTTGTAACTTCATAGTATGAGTAATATTATCAGATAGAAATAGAGATATTTCAATTTGCAAAGAGCTGATACAGATGCAAGTTTAGTTTCCCAATCACTTTTTAATAGGAAAATTATGATGAATAAAAATTACTTTTATAGTCTAAATTAAACAGCACTTTAAGATCAATATTATTAAATGTGCTTTTAAACTATAATTTCCCTTTAGGTTACCATCTCCTCTCCTCTCCTCTCCTCTCCTCTCCTCTCCTCTCCTCTCCTCTCCTCTCCTCTCCTCTCCTCTCCTCTCCTCTCCTCTCCTCTCCTCTCCTCTCCTCTCCTCTCCTCTCCTCTCCTCTCCTCTCCTCTCCTCTCCTCTCCTCTCCTCTCCTCTCCTCTCCTCTCCTCTCCTCTCCTCTCCTCTCCTCTCCTCTCCTCTCCTCTCCTCTCCTCTCCTCTCCTTTTTTTTTGTTGCTAGTTAAATAATGAAAATAAATGTTTTCCTTTTTCTGCAAGAACCTTGATATTCTTGGCAGACATTTAAATGTTCACTTTGAATTCTGTAAGCTGAGTTATGCAGTCTTCTCTGAAGCAAATGGCTGAGTAATGGCTCAATATCATTAAAAACACCTGAAAGAGCTTTTCAGTTTAAATATCTAAAAATATTTTACTTCCTGGGACATTAAATATTTGTGACTTAAGAGCACTAAATCTTATTTGGCTTATTTGTTAAAGAAGATTGCTGTTTGGAGAATCTGGAAACTGCCCATGGTAAGACTGTATGATCAGTTTTGCAGTGTTTGTTATCATTGTGGAATTACTTTAGTCAAGTGTTTCATGAAGACTAAAGCTTGCAAAGCCCATAATGAATGAGGTTACTGCACAGTTAATACTGCAGAAATGATCCATGATTTAAACATTAGATTTAATGGAACAGCTTTGAGATACATTAATTATTATGCTAAATAAGTAAGCTGTAACTCTTGTGCAGCATACACAGCTTAAACAGTAAGTTTTGCAGAAGGCATAAATAACTGCTTTCATATTTGTTACAAGATCTCATAGGACAAGATTTCATTTATGATGGCATAAAATAGATGGCTACAAATTGGAAAGGTAAAGCTCAGCTAAATAGCAGCTCTTTTGCCATTGTCAGACCTCGTACAAAGCATAGTGTCATTAACAGGAAAAATCTAGTTCAAACAGCATTGTCTACTTTTGCTGAAGTAATTATTTCTTGGAAATTGAGTTTGACTACAGGAGTACAAACAAAATTATTGGACATCATTGTGATAATAACAAATTAAGTAATTAAATATAAACTTCCCAAATGTTATATATATATTAAATATATGTAATATATGTGTTAAATATTATATATATATTAAATATATGTAATATATGTGTTACATATTATATATAATATATATATATGTATACATTAATGCATATGAATGTATTAATAAATTATGTTGCAGACTTGTTCAAATAACCGCCAAGGAATATGTGAGTGCATAGCATGATGAAACTTACTTCTGCCATAAAAGTTCATCATTCTGATGCAGAACAGGAAGACCTCAGCATGCATAACATCAAGCAATACTGAGAAAAAGGAAGCACAAGTAGCAGTATAGCTATCTCATTGACTTTATCATTAAGTTATAAATCAGTAATATCTTGATTTTGCAGATGCCAAAACAGTTGCATTCTCTCTTTTGTATGTGATGTCATCTGTTAGAGTTACGTTTCTGAAAACAAAACAAAATTGCATTCCTGTCTGTGTTTCCACAAAAGCAGAACGGAAAATGCTGTCACATTCTGTATTCCTTAAGAGGAGAGAACATAGATTGTCATATGCAAGAAAGAAAGGAATGTAGTTTAGGCATAGAGTTTAAGTTCTAATTCTGTCAGACTAAACGAAAGAAACTTGCAAGACTGCTTGATCAAGAAATGTCCTCTCACAGAACTTTCTAATTCTGAAGATCAGTATAAGACTAAGAATAGAAAATACTGCTCAGACTTCTAAATTCTGTCAAGTAAGTTGGGTGACTCACTGTTGGAGCTCCAGCTTGATAGTTTTCTATTCTTGTTTTGTGTTATGACACTGTTTCCACTCAGAATTATGCTTTAAAAAGAACTGATTTTTTTTTTTTCTATTTTTTTTTTCCTCTTCTGCTTTCCCCTTGAAATTACCTACTAGTTTCAAGGAGGAGAAATTTGGAAAAGCTATCTTATTTCATGAGGTAATAATATGCCACTAAATCATTTCAGATTCAGTACTGTTCAGTGGTGTGTCTGCTTTCTACATAGAATGTATTTCTTTTAAAATCGTCAAAAAGTTTCCTATAAATTCTTTACCTACAATATCAAGGAAGGCTGTTTTGCATTGTACATGGAGGACAATCATTTTGTTGATGTATAGCTTTGTCACTGCCTTTATGATGAATAACTCTAGGCAACGTTGTTCAAGTGATGGATAACACAAAGAGCCATGACTCTGAAGACATATTCTAGTAAGAGGACAATCTTGATGTAAAATACATAATAAGAGCAAGTTGCTTGGAGTTACCTATCATCACAGCAATAATTGTCAATTCTATATGCTCTATAGGTAGCACTGCTCTGACAGCACATAATATCAAATGGAATCTCTTTATATGTGGTGTGTGGATGACGTTTGCTGCACAAAATAAGGATGAAATGGGAATAGATTATCCCTGTTTCTTGTTTTTGTTCTGTTTTTGAAAGCAAGTCTCTTCTGAGACAATATAGTTGTAAAAATTAGAGACCGATGGTTAATAAATCTGTTGTCTGTATCTCCAAAGTTTAGCACTGACTGGAATATGCAAATAAATCATGCTTTCTGTAGACAAAATGAGGCTTCTGACATTAAAATTGCCTGTCTAATTAAGGAAGATATCTCACTGTGATGATGTACAGAATATGATATGTTTTCTGTTGTTATTCATGGCTGCATTAGCCAGTGACTTGAATTATAAACCTGTTTAGGGTATGGTCATAGAGCTGTGCACTACTGATGGTATGATGGGCTTACTGCTTCAGCCAAGAGACCATGTTGGATTCTAAAGATGCATCTAGGTTTTATATGGATTATTTGGATGAGACATTAGAAGGCAGGAACTACATTTGCTCAAAGATATGGTGATAATGAAAAGGACATACGTAAAGTTATAACTCATGACTCAAGTGATAATCATGAAAACCAGCTTCTTGATGTAGTGTTCACATTTGTGAAAATTAGGAACTTAGCTAAGAATTAGCCTATAAATCTTGGTCACCGGGACATCCATGTTATGTTAGATGACATGTTTTATTGATTTTTGTAATAGCTAATTCAGAGCTATGGTGTAAAATAGTGTCAAAAAATGCTGATCATGAAGGAGTGTTACAGAAAAAAAAACTCATTTTAATGACTCACTGTCATATTATGCCTTGCAGATCAAGCTATTTTACACCCAAATGTGATCACTTCCAGTTCTAAAATGAGACTAAACATTTTCAGTCTAATCTGATGCTATGACTTCAAAATAAACAGTACATTGATTTTATGCTAAGTGAAACAGACTTTTTAAAGTATGCTTTTTAATTTCCAAGGAATATTTCAAAGAAATATTTCTGTTTCTGTGAACACTAAATTAAAGACAGATATTCAAAGACAGATAAACACTTCACTAGATAAGGTGATAGGGTCCCAAAAGATTTATGCAAATACAGGGCCCTAAAAATACAAAGGAAGATCTATAACAAAGCAGTCACTAATTTATGGCAGGTGTGGCTGATATTGGACTAAAGTTTTGGGTCACAGATTCATAGAATTATTCAATAATTTAGATTGGAAGGAACCTTAAAGATCATCTAGTTCCAACCATCCCTATTCATATTTTCTTATGTCTTACTCTGAAGTATTCCCTCTTCTATTACTGTTGACATAAAATCTAGAATCATCCACAGAAATCTTCAGGTAATTTTGGTGTCAGAAATGCTGAGAATATGATGAAAATTTGGAAGAAAAATGAGTGATCTAGAATCAGATGGGATTGGCTTATGCAGAAAAGTGGGTTTCTTTTTTTATGAGAAAAAAATAATGAATGAGAAGGACTCAAACTTTTTGAAGAACTTGAATAAGAGGATAAAGAAATATGATACATGGAATCTAAACTAGAGCAATAAATGGAATTGAAGTAAAGTTTCTTAAAACTAATTGCTGTTGAAAGGCTAATAGCACTAACCTATGCCTATAACCAGAGTGGTACATTTAATTTAAGAAACAAAAAGCAGTCTGTTTTATGACCATAAACAATCTTTTCTATCACCACAGCCACTGTTCTCAACGCTGTTTAGTAAACTTGTTTGTTAAAAAAATAAATAAATGTGTGACAAAAGGCATCATTTTCCTTTTACAGAGAGCTTTTTTTTCTTCTGGGTATTTCATCTCTTGTAAGGCATTAGTACATTGAAACAAAGCAGAGGCAGAAATAGCTTCCAGAGAACATTGATGTAGTAAAGAAGGATGGGGGTGAGTTTCTTATTTATACCATATTTATAACTACCATACAATACATATACTATACAACATACAATACAATTTACAAGCTAAAATAAATTACCATCCAAAGGCTTGTCTTAAAAACAAAACAAACCAATTTATCTCATTAATAGTTTAACTTGTAATTTCATTTTTTCCTTGCACTTTTTCCTTGCATTTTCCCTTTAGTAAGCATTCAAACATTACAAGGATGATATTAATTCAGGTATAAAATACTCCAGTGATTGCATGACAGCACCATTAATGATTTAGTATTTATTTATTTATTTTATTTACACTAGCAAATGTGAAGGCAGGCAAGTGCATACAGTATGTCTGACCATAACAGCTTGAGAAATTTAACTCATCTTTATTCCAGCAATTGGAAACAAATGTTTATACAAAATATTTGAAGGCTCTGATATACCTTGAAGAAGTCTTTGTGTAAACCCCATTTTAGATAGACAAATTTCAAATTGCTTATATTAATTAAAATTGATTTGTTAATTATTTTCATATTTTTTTTTTCTGTTTTTATTGAAAGCTTCTAGTATCATACAAGACACCTGTACTAATCTTTTCAAATATTTTTTTTTCTTTTTTATATTTTTTTTCTTTATATTTTTTTCTTTTTTATATTTCTTCCTCAATAGAATATAGGGTTAAATTTTATATCACTGTACAACTTGTGTAGTTATTTGTGTAGTTAAGGGTTACATACATGTAAAGCATGAGTTTACATGTTCGGGTTTATCCCCAGTTTCTCATTTAATGAAAGAGTCTAATACATTGTAGCCTGTTTATTCTGAGAAATAATGTGCTTCCTACTTAACCACTTGTTAAAGGTTCATATATACAAACTGAGCACCCAGAAATTACTGGGTGAGTAATGCAAAGATGATTTATGAAAATTAGAATTGCCTGCCTTTATTCTTTTGTCATCTGAATAGCTCTTACTGACATTTGGAGGCTTGGGAAGTTGTTAGATTTTGTGTGGATGGCCTTGTCACTTCCAGTAAGCTTACATCAACCTGCTGAAATTGATGCTATTAAGCTTTCCTTCAAAATGTGTTAGGCATTATTGTCACTCACATATCTTGCCTCATCAAAACAAACAATAAATGAATTCTAAACGCCTTCAGGTCTGAGAGTTAATGCCTCACAAAAAGAGGACATTGAGTTTCCTTGATGCCTTCTTACTAAAATAAAACTTCTAACCTTGAAGAGAATGTAAGGAGACAAGATTAATTATCTTTTACTTATTAACCAGTCCCTTCAAAATTAGATCCTCTTTGCAGATTGCAGACACTATGCCAATTGTGTGTTTTTTTTTGTCTGTTTGCTTGTTTTACTTTTTGTTTTGTAATGTCTTTCTTTGTATGTTTGATAGTCCTGATCTGATGCTTTCTTTTTTACACTGAGTGAAACATTGTGCCATTAACGCAATCTAATAAATATAATTTGCCCTTTACATATTTAGATGATAATGATTACTGATTTTCTGAACCCATTTATTTTAGGACCAGCCATTATGTTTCCCATCATTTACTTGGAAGGAACTTAGACTGCTGTCAAGTGAAATCACAAACTTCCCAGCAGAAAATCTGAGAGAAAAGAAACAAATGATAGATAGATGACAGAATGTACTAATTTCCTACTGGCAGTACTGAACATTGGATTACAGGACTGAAGAACTCTTTCAGTTCTTGGTTGTTCATTTCTGTTGCAACAAACTACATTTTAATTTGATATCACCTTAAAAAGCTCTGTTTCCTGGTAATTTGTTCTTTAGATCTTAGAATTGGAAACTTGGTTTCATGTCTAATTTTGCTAACGGCCACTTTATATAAATAGATTTCTGACGTTATGTTTTATCTGAGATAATGCTTATTTGTCTTTTGTTTCTACTCCGGTGCACTCATAAACAGCAGCCATAATAGCATGTTTTTTTCCCCTAAACCAGACTAAAAAATAGGTCTTTTCTAGTGTTATCTCTTAAATTGACTGTCCATAATCCTTCCCCCTTCAGTTTGCTCGAACTAGAATTACTAGGCAAATATAACATGCACAAATATAACTGTAATGACACTAGTATTTTAATGTCCTCACCAGAAACCTCTCTCATGATGCAGTCCTAATGTTGGTAGTATCTTGTTCAATGTGTTTTGGTCTCAAGCCAATCCTTCTGTGTTATGGCCTCCTGGAAACTGATGTTCGTAACACTAATAATGACAGATCCTTTAAGGAAAACATGCTACAAGAATACACTAGAAAAAAAAGACAACATTGATTTACAAAACAATTTCTTTGTCTTGCAATTTTCTATGTTCCCTATGATGTTATTTAAGAGATCTCATGTTTGAATAAGACCTTGCTCCTTCCCACTTTTCACATCCTGCAAAGAAAGGTAATTTCTGTGTTAATCTGTTAGAAAAAAATGTATGTGGATTCATAAATGTAACGTTATTAATTTCTGTAGGTTTAGGAATTGAACTGATCAACTGCGGAATGTCTTAGCCTCAGTTGACTTCAGGCACTCAGTGGGGGCTCTATTTCTATTTTTCCTGTAGTTTATGGCTCTTAGTTCTTCAGTGTACTAGGCTGTTCCATAAATAGAGGCCAAGACCTAGAGCAGGGCAGTTTATGCTTAAATAAAAACATCATTGATGGCAAGAATGTGGAGAAAGGAAATTAATAATAATAATAATAATAATAATAATAATAATAATAATAATAATAATAATAATAATAAAATGTAATATAAATAGATGAATTAGAATATAATTGAATATATCTCTTGGTATTGAAGTCACTTTGATTAGATAAAAGCTGATGAACTGTGATGACAAATCATTTAATTTGCTTCTGTTTTTAGGAATACATTCCAAACAAATACAGTGATTAGACAAAAGGTCCTTTGTATAGATAAATCATAAATGAACAAGAGATCGATATTTTACTTTTGAATCTACAGAAAATTCGTTGCTGCAGAAATCCTGATTGTCCTAAGGATTATTTAAATTTATGTGCCAATATTTGATTATTATCTATATGAGAAATTTAAAAATAATATATATCTTCTCATGCTCATATGTATCACACATCTAAAAATGAAGAACACTCATTCCTCATATTTAAAATTATTCACTCTTTCAAGATCTGTGAATCTTATTTTGGAATTAAAAGATTTATGGCCTAAAACAAATATTTGGGCTTTCTAGTTGGAAACTGATGTTGATATTGAAACTATTTAACATCTATATATATAACATCTGTGAACATTTTTAAAATCCGTATATATAATGAAGTAAATTTCATACTTGCAAAACCACATGGATGAAGCTTAACCTATTTAACTGCAAATATTTTGTTTTTCTAACTTCTCATAATATAAAGTGCATGTAGATACATAGCCAATCATTTTTCATAATTTTAAGCAGCACATTTTCTTGATTCAACACAAATTAAGCAGCATGGGTGTTTATTAAACTTTGCATCTCTTTTGAGCTCTTCAGTTTGAGCAGGTTGCATGCTTCAAGCAAAATTACTGAGAAATCCAACCATGAATTACTTACTGATGTCTGCACACTCAGCACTGGAAAAACACACATACATCATGGATAAATTTGTAATTTCACCACCACATTATAAGCTTATCTACTTGAATGAAACTGAAGTGAATGAAGGGTGATTGAGGACATAATTTTAATGCATCAGCCAAGATAAACAGTAAACTGAAACTGCATCTGTGTTATGGTACTGGGCTGAATGCCATAATCCGATTTATGCACCTGCTGAGCAGTTGGAAAACTATTTCCATACTAGATGGTATTCAAGCTTCAAGACTTCAGAGAACTGTGGGCCATCAACCCACCAACCACAGTGCCTTGCCCAACTTTGTGGTTCATGGTAGGCAGGTGTGGTACTTTCAACATCCCCTGATGTGCCAGGTCTGAGCAGAATAAGCTGCAGAAAGCTGGTGGTCTTGGATGTCCAGGAAGTTAGGTAAAGGGGCTCTGACATCTGCTCTGGCATGAAGGAAGGAAAGTCTCTGTGGAGAGACAAAATTAGCTCTACACCTATGGCTCAGAGGAAGGCACTGAATCGTCACCCAGGACTGTTATAATTTCCCTGTATAATGCCCAATTTACTTCAGGTTTGAAAACACATTCCCTGCTGGATGATTTTGATGGGAAACGTGTGTAAGCCTATTTTATATATAAAAATGAAAACAGCAGTACATGAACAGAGTAAATTTTAGTTCTTTCCAGACTTGGAGGATATAGGATATGAAATCATTATTACATTAAAGAACTCTGAAGTTTTCCATTTGTGGCATTTTGTGATTTATTGTGCACATTAATTAAACAGTGGGACAAGCTTACCAGCTACATGGAGCCTAAATGTGTATTTTATGAGATAAAGACATATTAAGAAGAAAGGAACAGAAAATAATTTTCATTAAATACTGTAAATCTGCTAGCCACAGACAATTCAACAATAAAACTTAACAATAAATTCATTAACTCTAGGGGAGCAGATCTTAAAGCATTATATATAAACAGTTCTGCCACTGGGTAAGCGCCGTTAACATGAAATTTATCACTGTCTTTGTATCATTGTATTCAGAAGCTACATAAAACATACACATTTACTAATTCCTGAATTTGAAGATACCACAGCTTATTCAAAAGGAAATCATAGTAGTGTGTGTGTGTGTCATTTTTTGTTGTTTCTTTTTTCCGCTGTCTTTAAAATTTGCCAAAAGGTAAAGAAATGATTCATTTACAGGAACATTATTAAGTAAGAACAATTTTTAGTCCTTCTCATGCTGGCATGCAGGATGCTGAACAGAGAACTTTTTCAGTTTAAATGTATAGATGTAAAGAGCTACACAATGCTCTTTATTTAAAGAGCTGCACAATCGTGCTCTTTTATTCTATGTGGGGTAGAGAGAATAGTCCTAAACGTCCCCCAAAACAGTTGAGTAGGAACAGGTTAAGTAAGAGTGAATAATCTAAAAAGTAAGTGTCTGGGGACTATGTATATATGTTTAAATAGACTCATTTTTCTTGACCTCCACGCAGAAGGGAAGTGTAGCACCATGACAGTAACTATTCCAGTAGGTCTTATAATAGCTGTACGACGCCTGTGAGGGTATTTTTCCAGGCATATTTTCCATGTCCAGTTTTCATAGTCCTACATGTTGGAGAAGGCAGAATAGCCATCTGGATCCATTTGTTTTAGCACCACTATAACATATAAAGAGTGTGCATGCATTGCCAAATATTCTGAAAATCCTTGCAATTTTCCTCCATTGTAGGGAACTGAACCCATGGAAGTGGACAAATATATTTTTAAGAGATACTGAATCTGTTAATGTATATTGAATATGTTTACTGCCTTCCATTATAAAATACAAGACAATGGTACATTTGATTTTATCGACGTATATTAAATCTGTTTACTGATGTTCCTTATTGAAATAATAAACAGAATTTCATTTGTACATATTTAATCAATCTAAATTTACTACTACTGTGTCATTGAAAAATCAGTTCAGGATCCAAACCTTATGATCATCAAGTAATTTCAATTTGAAGATTTTTCCAAACATCCTGTTTCCATCCCATGCTATTAAAAGAGAATCTTTAATAGAATGTTTCTATTCCTTAGGGATTTTCTTTTGTTAGGGAATTCTTTCTCATTTCTTCTTTTAAACAATATTCTTAATGATATTTTGCAATCTAAAAAGCAAAAATCATCTATAGATCATTTATTTTCCTCTCACCAGATAATAAAGCTATATAAGTTTTAGAACAGTAGCTGGTGTCTGTTAAAGAGAAACACCATCAATTTCTATTAAGTTTTCAGTGATAAGTAACGTGTACTTCATTTTCTTCAAACACATTCTGTTAAATCTTTGAGGACTTTGAATCAAATTACTTTGCAGCAGATGTTAGATTATTATATTTGAGGTTTTGTATTAGATTACTGTTTAATGGTGTTTTCTTAAACAATAAATGGATGTACTTGATAACAAGTATGACAACTATTTCATTCTCATAAGGGCTTCTTGTTAGTAAGATGATGCTATCACAGAGTAATATGAACCTGCTGTCTGTGGCTTAGACTTTTGAGGAAGGTACTGCCATTTGAAAGAAACCACAGCTGAAAACAAAGCAGAAAACAAAGCAGAAGGACGCAGAAGAGTGCTTAATTACATATAACAGTGCTTGAACAACATTTATTTTCAGTCTAACCTTTGTTATTCCTTTCAAAACACTTAAATCCCTGATGAAGTCAAGTTATACTTGTAATAGAGCCTTAATAGACTGATGTGTGAGTTATGTGGTCCTTTCCTATAGAGACACATTAACTACTTTTAGGACAGTCTCTCTGCTGGCTACAATTAATGTATAGCATCTAGTATCTTGTGGCTTTGTAATATACTAATTTCTGTAGTTGTACAACAAAAGCTTGCTCATTAATTAATTCATACTCCTTGTTTCTTAGATGAAGAATGAAACAGGAAAATCCTGCCTATCAATTATGATAAAAGCTATTTCTTGTGAAACACTCCTTACTGTATGCTTTTATGGCTTTCCTTACCAGTGAGTTCTTATATATTCTATAGTTGTAGGATAGCACTGCAAGTTATATGGCTATGTGTGGCCATAGCTTTCATCTCATTAAGTTAAATACTAGAATACTAGCACAAAGAACAACCATAGGTACAGACTAGTCTTGTAAGTGGAAATTTACAATCTGAAGCAAGCTTATAAGGTTTGGGGCTGCAAATCTTATCTGTTGGGCTTTGTTTCTGGTATTCGAAACAAACAAACAAACAAACAAACAAAAACAAACAAAAGAACTTGAGCATATAAACTCATGCTGCAAGCATTATGTAGTGCAGACTTCCAAAGTTGCTGATATATTTTAACCCCGTCTCTTTACATTGTTTCCTCAACCTTCCTATGTCTGTGAGCAGGAAACATAAGGAGCATTTTCCTCTTGTAGTAATATGCTGAGAAGCTAACATGTACAGAAATCTCAACTACTGTGCACTGGAACTGCATAATTTCTGATTTCAACTATTTTTTTTCTTTTTTTTTCTTCTTTTCTTTTTCTTTTTTTCTCTTTTCTTCAGAGTCAGAAAGTATCTCTGAGAATGAAAGAATTTTATTTCATACTTAGTAAGTTCAGTGATACAAGGATAGCTAAAAGTATTTTAAGACCTATTATAGTATGTATAATTCTGAACTATTTATACTGGATCTGAAGCAGCAATGTAGATTATAATTGCATTTTCTTGCCATTTATTCTTATGGTCCCTAAGCCTTTAATTATACTGAATATTTTCCAATTTCTTCAGCAGCCTCAGCAAAATTAATGTCACTGCTTCCAGAATAAAGTATCATAAATATGACTGAAAATAGTCATTGTTGTGGTTTAACCTCAGTTGGCAGCTGAGCACCACACAGCCAGCCAATGCAGACCAGAAAAGCAGCTGTGTGGTGCTCAGTTGACAACTGAGGTTAACCCACAAAAGTCAGTTTTTGAGTCCTGTCAAATGACTTGAACTAAGAAATCTGTTCAAGTCTTTGAACAGATCAAACAGGAGACAGTTTGTGTGGTAGCCCTTGGGCCAGTCCAGATAGGACCAGATGTGAGAAATGTGCTTTATATATCACAGCTGGGGAGCATGGCACCCAGAAAGCACACAGAGGTTAAACTCTAATGCTGTAGAGTCAGGGGTATAGAGGATACACTACAGCTTGACTACAGCCATAATGAAAAACAGATATTAGCAACATGTGAAGGGCACCAAGCCATTTCAGAAGTTGGTACAGAAGTGCAGCTCCTCTTGGCATCACAATCACGTGTGATGTTCAAAGGAAGGCTCCCCTCTACACATCTTGTAACTAATACTATGTGGAGTAAGTGAGTAGTACCTGCCATACAATGGACCCGAAGGGGGAACTCCAACTTCCCTGGAGTTCTGGAAAAGATGTTGGCCAGAAGGCAGAGTTTCAGAGCATCACCTGAGGAGGTGGTCTGGGCTGAGGAGGCCCCACTGTATAATACATTACCAGGCAATAAAAATAAAATGCTCTTCTTAGTGATGGGTCTAGTTGTGTTGTGTGAAACCAACAGACGTAGAAACATGCTGTGTGGAGTCTCAAAAAACAAGTTGCAGAAACTGTTAAAGGAAAAGGCAAATTGATACAGTTTACAGAAGATAAAGCTACCCAGGTGGCCCTAGAGATTGACAAATGAGAGAAGTGGCCAGTGCTCTTTCTCTGTACTGGTTCATGGTTAGTGGCAAATGTCCTGTGGGTCAGCTACATCAGTGGAAATGGACAAATTGATGACAGAGAGGTAAACCCATCTGAGCTGTTGCATTCTGGCAAGACCTCTCTGCTGAGGTTGAGAACCTTGTAATGATATGTCATGTAGATGCTTGTGTACCTAAGAGTTGCGTACCTGTGAAGAACATTAAAACATTGAGCAAGTAGACTGGGTTGCCAGAGTTGAAGCTGCCCTGGTGAGCCTGGACTGGAATGTAAGACTATTCATAGTCTTATGGTCCTGTGTAACATCTGCACATGTAGAGAGAGATGCAATGCTCCCATGGGCTTATGATTGAGGAGTGGATCATCTGACCATCAAAGCTATTGCATAGGTTACTCATGAATGTGAAACATGCCAGAACCAAGCAAACCAAGTAAAAAATTTCTGGTATAGAGGACAGTGGCTACATTATCAACATCAGAAAGCAGGTCAATTGTATCACACTGCCATGAACCCACTAAGACAAGTGTCACGTGCTTACCATGGTGGAGGTAACCACCACAAGGCTGGAAACACCCTGCAACCCATACTGGTGCTCAAATCACCAACACAGATCTCAAAAAAAAACCCTATGGTGGCATACCAGCCCAGAAAGGATCAAACCAAACAGTGTGACTCATTTCTGAAAAAACAAAACAAAACAAACAAACAAACAAAAAAAACATAGAAGTACTTGGGCCAAAGAACATGATTGGGTGTATCACCTTTCCTTATCATGTACCAGCCTCCAGAAGGATGCAATGATAAAGACTATGAAGAAAGAGATGGGTGCTGGAACATAAGAGAACTGGGCTGCAAATTTAATGGAAACAACCTGGCTTGGGAGCAGATAATTGACCTGGTCCTGCCAAAACAAAACCCTTACATATTATAGGTGGAGATAAGCTTCCAGTAGTGTGTGTAGGGAAATGGATGGGAAAAATATTGTGGGTTGTTCCTCCCTTAGGAAAGGACAAGCCCATTTGTGGGATTGGGAGCCTGGGTGGGTAATGTGGGAGAACATTTGATGTGTAATGTGGGAGGATGGGGAAATCCAATGTGCACTGCAAGGAGATTTAAGATTGGGGGAAAATAACCCATGATTTGACTTGTGTGTTATAGGAAGTGCTACAACAAGAATCACCTGAACCAACAGGTGCAGTGCAGTGCAAGAAGCAGTACAAGTGCAACAGTGACTCAGCCTGAGCTGGTTTTAGCACCCAATAACACAATACACCATGTCTCCTGTCCTGGGTGACCACTATAACAGACAGATCCCAGGACATGGACTAAATGAGCTCAATAGACATTTTATGGTCATTTTATGGGTATGGACCATAGCCTAAGGGAATGATATCTGTGTATACATCAAAGGACAGGAAGGGGGTACATTAATAAAAAATGTATTGGAAAGTGCATGACCTGAGAATGACACAGTGTGGAAAGAAGGGTGGAGATTTCATTGGATCTGGCAGGGTGGAGTAAATTTCACCAAATGCAGACAGTAGCCCACAACAGTTTTATTTGAAATCTGACCCTATAAGGTACATATTAAATTCTGATAAAAAAGGAAGTAAAATACTTCTACTTTCTACATTTCATTTCCTATAAGAGAAAAGATCCTAAACATACTGAAATGTAATGATTACCTTAAAATACCATGAATATTCTGTGGATGTACTTCACAGTAGTCACAGGTAGACCCGGTCAGAGTGTATGGGGAAATAGTTAGAACTGCCAATAATGTTAAAGATGAAGGACATTGTCCTGCTTACAGAACAAACATAAAACTGAACACAAAGGTAACATCAAGAGACCACCGTGGTGTTTGTGATGATGTCAGTTGGTGATGTCTGCTTTATTTAAAACAATGTTTTCAGAAGAATGATATCTTGATTTGTTTTCGGAATAACGTAAACCTTTTTGCAGTCTCCTTCCTTGGAGGTATTCAAAGGCTGCCTGGGCATGGTCTTGAGCAACCTTTAGGTCTCCCTACTTGAGCAGGAGTTGGACCAGATGATCTTCAGAGGCCCTTTCCAACCTCAACCATTCTGTGATTCTGCAGTTCTTTTCTACCTTACAGATTCTGGTTGTTCCCTCTCTGAGCTTCCTCAGAAGGCCTGTTGCACTCCTATCAAACTGGGTATAATTCCTCCTCAGCCAGGAAGCTGGGGTAACAAAGCAATTAGCCTTTGCCTCTCTCAAGCTGATTATCACAGTCCTTTAAAAATATACACAGTTGTAGATCAAGCTTAAAATTAGGGAGAGGGTGGAAGGGGGGATGACCAGCCAAAAATAAAATTGGAGAAGCAGCACAGTATTACTTGAGGAGGTTACTGGAGAAAACAAATGTCAGGGTAAGAATTTCTGTGAGTTATTTGGAAAGTATTTGTTTTGGCTGAGTATCACAGGTTGCCAGTAGTGGGGAATAGTTGACTATAGTAGGAGGAGCAGTTTATTGAAAATGAGAGAATTTTTAGGTTTGCCTGTCCAGAGGCTTGAACAAATCACACACAACCCACTCAGATTCATTTAGCCCAGAAGATGTCTGTGACTGAGGGAGAGGTGTGGAGAGTGTGCTCACTTACTTGATGCCAGAACTTGAATTAATAGGGTCATGCACGTCATCTAAAATGTGGAAAGCTGATTGATTTCAATCCCTCTTTGGCCTCTCTTGAAACAGAGGTTGAGCCAAGGGGCTTTGCAGTCCAACAGAAGGCAGCAGGTACTAGGACACTGGTCATTTTAAGATGAAGATTTAATTTATCTATTTTGATTCATATTTGATTTATCTATCTCTGTGTATGGAAAACAGTTAAGTATAAGAAAGAACGTAAGATCTTAAATGGAAGAAGATTCTGTCATGGCCAGGTACTGCTTGTCCCAGTGAGGGTGCCCTATGTCAAGATCAGCAAAACAAATGCCTATGTCCCAAATGCCTATATCCCTTAATTTTGCATTTACCTCCTAAGTAAATCCAAGTAATGACAGTGTTGTCATAACTCAGAGAAATTTCAAAAGGAGGAAAAAAGAGTTTGGCTTCTCTGACTTAAAAAAGAAAAAAAAAAAAAAGGAAAAAAGAGGAAAAAAGACTGTAAGACATAGAAGTTCTTTTTAGAAATTGAGCAGGTAGAGAAAGAGGAATGTAAATAGAGGGTAGAGGTATGTAAGCCAAAGGACAATAGTGATATAAAAGACGAGATGAATACTGGCCTCTATTAATTTAGACTGTAAATTAAGAGAAGGTTCCTAATCATCAGAACTTTTTTCTGGGTCAGTCTTTCAGTGGGAGTAACTGGGTTGAAAGTATAACTGTTTTCCAACCATCCTTATTCCATTTATGGAAAGGATTATTGCACACTGGTTCACTATGCTTACAAGAGTTAAATTGTGTGAATGAAGTGGCCTTTTCATTTGCTGTACTGAAAGACTGAGTAACAAGCATGGATAGACTCCTCTTTCAGGATATACATGGATGTTAGAACTAGTTATTTCATCTAAACATCTCAGATATTAGCAGAACATTGCAATTATTCACTAGATGGTCTTTATGCATGTATTAAGTATCCATAAGAAGTATTAACCATCAAGTAAATAAGAGACAGAAGAAAATTAATTCCAGCATATTAAAAAGTGAAACTAAAGCTGTGTATTTTAGCAGTATCTTTGAAATAGCTATTTAACCTATGATGTGGGTGAGTAACTGAAAATTTACAATTGCTTCTCAGGTCACAGTTTAGATATGATTACAAGACTATACTTCTCCTTACCATTTCAGTTGGTAGAATAACATTTAATTAACCTCTCAACTGATGCTGTCAAATTTTGGTACTAACAGATGTTTTACTTCTCCCAGTTCTTCTAATTCCTGATATATATATGTTTTTGTTTCAGAGAAGAGTAAGCAGATTTTGAGATAACTTTCATACTGTTTGGAGCTGATGCAGTTTTTGTATTGGAGAAGACACCAAGATGAATCTTTTATATTCAGAAAAGACTTTACATCTTTGTTAGCTCCCAAAAGAAACAAAATCATGAGTAAATTAAGGGTCATTTATGGAAAAACATACATACTAAACACCTTTGCTGGAACGCATCAAAACTGGTTTGATTAATTCACTTGAATATAACTTTGAATATGTATCTCTGTGGAAAATGTAATGTTTTCTGAGAACCAGGCAAAAGTTCTGAAAGAGAGTACAAGGAACTATAAAGAAAACAGTGAAGGGTAGCTACAGTAGTGGGTTATATCCATTCTCCTAATAATGTAATATCCACTCCAACATTTTTGGCTAGCCTGGCCACATCTTCTACAGTTCACCTGCAAAGGCACAGTTGCACTAGTGCTTGCTGCGCATGCCCAAAATGATGGCACTGCAAGCGGGATAACTATATGACACAAGGCCTTTCCTGAGTTGCCACAGAAACTAGAGCACATTCCCAGAGCACAAAAAATTTATACAGACAATTCCCAGATGTGTGCCTCCCAAAGATTGTGGTGAATTATAAACTATAACAATGTTCCTGGCAATGTGAATGGGGAGAAAGCCTTTTTTTTTCTCTTTTTTTTTTTTCTTTTTCCTGTGAGACTGATTTTTCAGTAATATTTTTAAAGTGTTTTAGGATTTGGCTTGACTCCATGTTATTTACTGTAAATACTTGATACACAGCATTCTACAAAAAAAGTAGTGTTGATTCAATCAATTTGTTATATACATCATTGGTATAATTTCCTGGTCTTGATTCAATAAATATAACTCTTCTACTCAGAAAGAACTGAAGAAAGCACTGAAGGTTACAGTTCTGGAGGGAAAAACACTTTGGTAATAAAGGTAGAGAAGACATGAAGGAAAACTGTATTTTTTAATTTATTTATTTTTAAATAAAGTTTATATTCCTGTTTCTCCACAGCAGTGAAAGTAGAAAAATTAGTTTTACAGGAAGCTAATAATTTTGCAGGAAGACCAGATATAGAATTCAAATTGCATTTTCCTCTGACACCAACATATAATTAATTAATACATGCTCATTTATGTTCAGATCCTTGTTTAATGCATGCTCAACCTGATTCATGTAAGCAATAGCAGGTTTACCATTGGCATTAGCAGAAGAAATATTTCAGCCTTTAGTGCTTTTATTTGAGGGATCCAAAGAAGCATTGAAGAACTGAAGTGACAAAGCGGTGTCCTGTAATATCTGAGATTCACTTTCTCTGAGACAAACATTAAATTTCACAGGACTATTCGGAAAATTGATGTGGAATAGGAACCAAAACTGAAAATGCTTATAAATGTGTTTATAAATACAGATTAATTTAAGTTAAGTCAGAGTATGAAAAATTTCTTTTTGCTTTTTCATAAGTTACTTCATAAGTGCTATCTATTTCTAAAAAGACTTTAATCTGTTCTGAAGAAAAAAAAAGTTACTTGATTCTATATTTTTAAATGCAGTTTAAATTTAGACCAATTTTCAGACATATAATTTTGAAAAAATTTTTGATATTTTTATATATTCAAATATAAGTATTTTTATATATTCAAACTAAATTAATATGGAAATATAACAAAATATTAGACATTTTAAAATAACAGTATTTCAAATGAAAATGAGGGTTCTTAGTTTGTTTTACCTGTTCTAACAATGGGAAAGAAAATAAAGCAGGACGTACAAAAAGTTATTACTCATTTAGTTTTTTAGTGTTCTCAAACATTAAACTCTTTCAAACAAACATTCTCAAACTCTTTTTTAATGTTTGCAAACCTCAAACGATTACTTTCAGTACTTTTATACGTAAAGTAACAGGCAATTTTAGTAGTTTATTGTGAATGCAGCATTTAAAACAGAACCTTTAGTTTTACAGAAAGTATTTACTGCTTGCTGAACTTACTTGAACATTACTGCTGATAATAAAGCAAATGGAATGATAAAATGAGAAAAGTAATTCAAAACCAGCTAATTATACTTATGTTGTAGCATTTTGACATTCTGACAATACTGATTTTTGCAATTTCTGGAATCATGAATATATGATGAGCTTTGTCTCATTTAATTAGGACTACAAAGAATGCTACTTGGAAACAATTGTCCTAACTTTTTTTAAAAAAAGTTGTCCTTGTTACACTGTAGTGTTACAACTGCCTGTAAAGGTTAAGTTTAAAAAGGATTATACACAAGAATGTCTCCTGACAATCAAAAGAATATGATATATTTAATAAATGTAGATGGAGATTCCTATCTTTGCCAGGGCTGAACCTTTCTTAAAAGTTTTGACACTCTCCAAGAAAATGCAGAATCTGATGAGATTCATAGACAGTAGTTACTGATAGTACAGCAGCTTCTTAGTCACTTCAGGAAATATGTTACTGTACTTTATTATTTATTTATTTACTGTACTCTATCCTCAATAGTTTCTCATCTGAGTGAAAACAATAAGGGAAACAACCTTACAGAAATCAGTCAAGGAGGAATCAGTCAGATGTCAATAGCAGAGAAATTAGTTTCTTCCCCCCCCTCTCCCCCACCAGTTTCCACTGTTTCTGAACATTTGCTTCAGTCCTTAATGCTTACTTGCTTTCACATAATTTGAGAACCAGATAACTTCACTCTGTATTTGTGCTTGTATTTAATTTATTATTTAAACAGAAATGGTAGTAATTAATTTAGTTTGGCTTATTCAATACAGATATGCTACATGATATACATTGGCAAAAATTTTTGATTTACATCATTCTGAGTCTCTGGCATATTCCCTGGTGTCTCCAATACGGTCTGTCTTGCATGAACACTTTCCTATGTTCTTCCAGAAACTATCTTCTGTTAAACAGAGGAGATATTTAAAACATTTGCAAAGAGATCCTGCACAGAGTTTGTTTACCAAACACTGTTTCAAAGTGAACTTCATTATCATACTATTCTGATAATAACATCAGCATTGTTAATTGCCCTGTGATTACATGTTTAATGCATAAAATATCAGTCATTGCCAAGGTGTATAACTTGGCTGTGCTTTCCTAAAGTAATGCACTTCAAGACTTAGACACAGAACAGAAACGACATCAAAATATTGGCTGCATAAAAAATTCTCAATGGAAGTAGTTGCCCAAAAAATAATCTATTTTCATTGATAATTTACAGATAAGTAGATAAAATTACCTGTGTTCTTTTTAGCTTTATTTATCTATCACTACAGAAGAAACTTTGAAATTCTTAAAATTTCTTGCTCAGATTATCTGAGAGTGTCAGAAGTAAACTACAATAATATTCTGAGTTTGGGACCTTTTAGTCATTTTCTCTCTTTTACATAGTTCATCTGAAAGCTTTGATATATCATTTTTATTTTATTATAATTATTATTATTTTTAATTTCCATTTACAGTCTCCGATTCAACCCCCCTATCTGAAGCAGGTAAATAAAGTTGATTTTAGTTACATTTAGACCGTATGCTAAATATCTCAAAATCCGAGGTCGCAAGCATAACCTTCCTTCTGCTCACACGGCTAAAATCCCAAATCCAGGTTTGAATTCCTGTATCCAGATGCCTGATACCCATCATCTGCTCTGAGATGTATCCTCACCCATAGGTTATTACAGGCTATTTCTACTTTGAATTGGCTCTGCTTTCCTGCCAAGCACATTAGCAAGACAACACCTAGTTCTCAACCTCATCAGTACTCACCTGACACCTCACAAATTGTCAAATGTCAGCTCAGGCACTGAAAACCAGAAGTCCCTGTAGAGTTTTAACCTAAGCTGAAAATTAACAGTAATGTGCCTACCTATAGCCGAGAAAAAGACATGAAAAATTAATGTTTTATTGAGTGTTAAGAAAGGTTGGATGAAAGGTTGGCTGGTTGTTCCTCATTCCCCAGCTAAGGTTGAACTCTTGAACTTTCTGATTTACGTTATTCTTCCATGTCCCTTTTCAATGGCAGCAAAGGTAAAGACAGTTCCTCTCCTTATCTCCTCTCCTCTTTCCCTGTCCCATCATTTTTTTTTCCCTCTTTTTTCATTTTTCTTCCGTTAATTAACCCAGGTATCAGCACAGTCTCAGCAGCATTTCTGCTGGCACAAGTGTAAGGAGAATATAAACATGGCATGAGATTGGAGTCAAGCAGGAAAGGCTAGGAAAAAGCAAGAATTTCTAAAATAGAAAGAAAAAAATATCATCATACTTTGTCCCAGGTTTTCAGTTATAATACACCGATTTTTCATTTGGGATTTAACCTGGTACATGCCCACAAAATTCCAGGCTCTCAGATCAAGGTTCAAAACCCTTCAGATTCTTCACAGTAGAAGACCATTTGGGAAATAATGTTTTAAACTCACTAAGATGACAAAAATAAATAAATAAATATGTGTGTAATAGTAGCCCTATAAATTATTTGAATTCAACAGGAAAATATACCTCGTAGCAATAGCTTATTAGTCACTTATTTATTTATTTGCTTTCAGGAAAATTTACCTCAACAGTGGATTTGTAGTCACTTTTTTTTTTTCTTCCAAGCTGAATTATTGTACAGTCAAAATATCCACTGTGTTCAAATAGGAGATAAGACCAATAAACAGAAACAAACAAACAAACAAACAAAACAAACAAACAAAACAAACAAACAAAAAACACTATAGCTCACTTGGTAAATGTTTTTGTGTGCACAAATAAGTCTCCACTAGGCTGTGTGTAGATTACTTGAAAAGGTAGCAGCACAAAAAAAAAAAAATAGACATCATCAGTCAGTCTCTCAGCCTCTGTTTAGGAATATCCCACAAGACGGATATACAACTAAGATGGCTATACACCTAAGTGGCTATACAAGTATTCCAGGTAAGAAGTCTTCCAAATTGAGTTAATTTTCATGTTTTAACTTAATGTGGAGTGCTATTTTATTTTATTTTTATTTAATGAAGGAAAGAAATCAACTCCATCCTTAGCCATATGGAGATACAGCACAGGAAATAGTGTGAGATCTTTTCTCCTTAAAAGCTGGAAATACAAGTACTGAAACTCACAGCTGCTCTTGCTGCTGAGGCCAACTTGGGATGTCACCTAGCATCTTGATCTGATCAGGTTTCTGAGAGAATTTTGCTGGTGAGTCCTGAAAGAAGTATGCAGGCTGACTTCTCAAGATCACACCAAAGCAGAAAATCAATTCCAGAAGTTGGCCTCATCTTATGATTTTGTAATTCTATATATACAGAGGGTAAGTATCATTGGAAATCTAAGAAAATCTAAGAAAAGATACCATAAGTTCCCTTACAACAACTGTTATTCAAGAATGGGTACAGTGAAGTATTTGGACTTTGGCAGTAAACAGATAGGTTAAAAACTCAGTCAGTGGACTTTACACAAGCAGTAATATGCTCTTGTAAAAGAAAATCTAGAAATTGTAATAGCCATTTCTAAAGAATGAAATGTGAAAAATATCAGTTGCTGACCTTCCAGGGTAGCTGGAAATCAATAATTGGGACTGATAGACTGAAAAAAGATTTTTTTTTTTAGATAAAGCTCAAGGTTTTTAAAACACTGCATTTTTCATGTTTTTCTTCCTATGTCTTCTACTTACCATTTTAGACTTTTTTTTTTCTTTTGACTTCTGATAGTTGTTATATACAAAAAGGTAAGATAATGACTGATGGAGACAGATCAAATAATAAACTTCTCTTCTGATCATTTCATACAATCTTGTAATTAATATGTGTTCTATAATATAACTGTTCTTTCTTCATACTAGACTATAAAATTTCTCAAACTCAAGATCAAGCCATGTATAGTGATAGGTGACTCTGGGGTATCATAAATCATATGAATGTGATATCTCTTTTAGGTATCATTTTGTTGCTTCATGGGTCACCTGTTTTTGATTTACTAAAACAGAATCTTAATACTTCAAAGGATCAGCATATTTACTGAGACTGACAAGACTGAATTTTGTATTTAATATCTGCAGCAGAAACAGAATTTTAGATAACATTTTTCTTCACTCAGAAAAAGAAGAAAAAAAGGCCCCAGTGCAGCTACTAATTAAGAAAATGAACTTCAAATCAGTATTTCTCAGGTTATAATTACTAACAGTTACTGACTTGGGTTATGCTCTTGTAAAACATTTTTGTTTTCAGCTTCATGCTTCTGAAAACTTTCTTTGCTCTACAGAATTTTAACTAAGCAAATGATACGTTTTCTTGACTGCCTGTTCTTTTTATACTAGATTTTTTTCTCCATTGTTTCCTTTATATATTGTCTACTGTTGAACATCTTTCAGGAAGTTGCTAAGCATGAAGGAGTTGCTAAGGAAGAATTAATTTGGAACTGTTCATGTTATCAGGGCCAACCACAGCTGCATATCCAGTTAGCACTTCATTTGTAATGGAGACTGTTTCCTGTGAGCTATGGTTAGTTAGTCTCATTCTGTTTTTTTGGTAAATTGTCAATTCATAAAACAAAGTTGCTTTTGTGTGCACCCAGAGTAAAATAATAGATTATGCATAATTAAAGAAGGAGGCCTATTAGCTTTTGTTCCCTTACACTATTTTTTCAGTTATTTTTCATTCTAATTCCACTTAAAAGTGCTATATAGGTGTAATTCAGTTAGATTGTCATTTATTCAGTTCATGCAAAAACTGAATGTGTGAAGCTGATCAACTAGCTGGTACTGGAATGAAATATATCTATAATCTGCAGTGAAATGAAAAAGTAGTAACTTTATCAGATGTTTTTGATTAATTAGTTGTTAAAATACTTATAATCCTATGCATAGCATTAAATGCTGCCCATTTTGATTTATCAAGTTCTGATAAATCATGTATCTCAATATTTGTTTATATGTAAACTCTGAATTTTTAGGTGATAATAGATGATTAAAAACAAACAAACAAACAACAACAAAAAACACACACACAAAAAACCCATCAAATTAAATATTCTATATAGGGCATGCAATAGAACCTTGTTAGAAATCCTTATCTCCCCCATCTTCCCACCCCATTTAATATAAGGCTCCCATTAGTTTTGGGACATGCAGTTGCCTAAATAAACCAGTTAAGCTGGACGTAGATATCACTGATCAACATCATTGATCAATGAGAACTTGTTTAGACTACAGACACAAGATTTTTTTCCCCACTCTTATTAATTTACATAGTAGAGAAGGAAGTTCTGCAAGGACATTTTTAATTATTTGCCAGACTCAGACCTGAACATAACTTTTAAGTATGGAAAGCATTTATAATAGTATTTATGTGTTCTATCCATCAGATACTATACAGGGAAGTAGTTATTAATTTTTTATTTTGACTACGGTCAGCAATAAAAAAAAAACAACAACAATAATCACAGTGAACAATTAGAATAAAACTTTAATTTGTAAACAAGCTAGGGTGAACCACATTACTCCAATATTCCCTGTTTTTCTTCTTTTTGGTTCTCCACAGGTCTCAAGGCTTTTCCAAGCCTTCCTTCAAGATAATGCCCTCTTCTCTGCCCATGGATGATGTCACAGACACCCACACACATATTCTGCCCAGACCTATGGCTGCTTCAAGACTAGGCTCTCAGGTTGCTAGTCCTACTCAAGGGCTCTTCTGGATGACATCCATTAATCATACACTGACACACATGCCCTCACACACTCTAGTTACTGGACCCTCTTATTTATAGTCCTACACCAAACATACTGGTTAGCAACCCTTTTATATACCACCAAACCTTTTCATGCCCTTATCTTCTATTTTCCAATTCTTGTTCCTCCCCAAACCACTTTGTTCCCTCCCTTTCCTCTTTGTTTTCTTCCCTAAACATCCTTAATACCTCTTGTACAGTCCTAAATGCTCTTTGTGACATCTGATAATGTCTCCTGAGCACCCTAGGCAGTAAGGTGTTCCAGATGGCTGCTCTCATTTTCTCATGGTGCTGGGTATGACTCCTGGCCCATGGGGTTGATGACACCACCTTGATAGCCCTGAAAGCAGCTGGGTCAGGGTGCTGTTTTCTGAGTGGGTAACTACCGTTTGCCCCCTCCCCCCCCCCCCCCAGACATCTTGCCTCCTCGGGGATCTTTACCATGTGTGGAGAAGACTTTCACCACAAAATCTAACAATACTGCCTATTAAAATACAGGAAAAGATTGTCTAAATAGAAATAACTCCTTTGTACACATTTGTACACAGAACTTTGTACACATAACTTTTTCAGTTTTTATGTGTGCCTTTATTGGTCTGCATTAGCATTCTCTAAGGCCTTCCAGCTGAGCAGAGTGGGCACTTATTTCAACCAGGCTTTCCTAGCATTGCAAAATCTTGGCCAAAGGTTATGTTTTGTCTTCAAGTTAAATCTGCTTCCTACCACTAGGGCTCAGCAGCGCTGCAACAATATTTTTAACCCCAGGCTCCCCATATTGCTGATTGCAAGTCTTCCTATTAACACTTTTTTTTTTTTTTGTCTCTCTGAAAACATACACCATAAAATTGAGAAGGAGCTGTGATTGAAGCACTTGGACTTCCATACTAGATGATTAATTTTAACAGTATGTGAGCATCATGGTATATTTCCTGCTAGGAGCTTACCAAGTGGTTTTAAAATCACTAGTTCATCTAGGGTGCAAGCAATAATACCCCCTGCATCAAACAGTAGCTTGAAAACATGAACATGCTCCTGGTTCTCACACGGAAAAAGTTTGTTGTTGTTGTTGTTGTTTTTTCTCCCTACAAGAAATGAATAACTTGGGAGGAATGCTTGCACATATTAGACAACAAATACTGCAAAATCAAGAGCTTCTTGTAAAATACAAACCACTTAACATCATTTACAAAGCATGGAGCCCAGACAAGCACAGTTGAATGTGTACAGTTTTATTTAGGTTACATAATTCTGCATTCACCTTGCTCTGTTCCTTTACTAACCTAATTCCAATCTTTACCTGCTGTCTCTGTGCATCTGCCTCTCAATTAAAGCTCACACCTGCAGTCGCTTCAGCTTACTGACCATTGCCATTAACCCTTTCCACAAGTTATAGTTTGACTTGCAAAAAAAAAAAAAATAAAAAAATCGGGGTGATTCTATTGTCACATATATTCCTTGTAGACAGCATGTCTAAGTGACAGAACAATCTTTCAAATACCTTTGCTGTTTAACAAATGTGTAACAAGATGTAAACTGCTACTCTGTATGATCAAACATCTTTAAAATCATGACTCTCATTATTATATCACTTCACAGACAGAGAGAGAAAGCGAGCACACATATATACAGATTGAGATAAAGGGGTTACTTTTTTTGGGAACCAGGTCCTAACACTTAATATTTTTGATTGGGAAATATGGAAAGTCACAAATTTTTAATAATGGAAAGGTGGGAGAGTACATATTTTTGGCAAAGGCACAGTCTTTTCAAAGGATTTTAATAAAACTCTACATAGATTTATGGCTAGAACAGCATTACATTTTATTGGAGGAGATGTGTAATTAGTTTAAAAAGCAGGTTTAATATATTTAGTGTCCCTTCAAATCTGAGTTGTTAGCTTGGCTTTCATCTTCGCAGTGAGTATTCTAGACTGCACTCAGACAAAATAAATACATGTTATTAGTAAAATACTGGGACTATGGAAAAGTACCGATACCAACATCATTCTGGAGTTGTATTGGCTTTCTGTAAAATTAGGAAGAATTCTGTTATGTCTTGTGAGATTAGGACTTTGCCTAGTATTATTGTGAAAACTTTCCCACTGTGAAATAGAACAACTTGACTGTTAGATGCTGCTCTTTTTCAAATGGGCCTGCTGTGATTTAGCATTGCTCTTGCAGCCTAATTGGTCAAATGCCAAATGTAAGGTGCTATATAAATATAAATATTATTGCTGTACCCTCTACTTAATTAAGACAAGTTTTTTATTGAAAACCTCCCTGGTAACTAATTTAACCTAGTGATAGTAGATTGTAATTACTTATTTTAAATTGGCTGATATTAGCATAAATTCTGCAGGACAGCTATATGTCCATATATACCTCACATTAAGTAGTTGAATAGAGATTTGACAAAGATGAATTTTAAAAAAGTAGGGTGGGAACCTGTACCCTTTATAGTACCCTTCAAATAAATAATAAGTAATACTCTGTGGACCTGGATTGTGCTGATAATTTTTGAGCACCTCAACTTTCTCAAGTTAAAATGGGAAAGCCTTCCTTCATAAGGGAGACTATTTTCTCAAGTCCAGCAAAGGACAATGGAATTTACAGACAGTATTTGCAGTTTCAGGAGTCCTTATCAGATAGAGAATTAAAGCGTTCTTTCCTGTTTGAAATGCTTCAGACACCCTGGGCTCATTCTCTCTAGTGACACTTCCACACTTACCTCCTCCCTACCATACCTCCTCAGGTGGGTCTTGAGAGCTGTAAGGGGGTCTAGAGTCAGAAGTGCTAACCTGCTAAGTGTTAATAAAAAAAAAAAAAAGTGTTCAAAAAAAAAAAAGTAAATAAATAAAAAAGTGAGTCACGGCTGAATTTCTCAGTGTGCTAGCTGAATGGAAAAGCTGATTTAAAAAACTCTTGCCACATGCTGCATTTTATTGTTCACTCAGTTGTGCTGGTATAATTGTATATGGACCCCATTGTAAGCAAGGCTACTGAAAAGATTTAAGTTAAAAGAATTCTTCAAAAGGAAAAGGTTGTTTGTAACAGGGATTAAGTCACTCATCATCCCTGGAGTCCTGCAAGCAGTTGTATTGACACAGCTGGTCTGATGATGAATCTCAGTGCAGGCATGAGTGATTTTGGATGGCTTTGTTGTTGAAGTTACTGTCTTGTGAATCAATAGCCTGAAAGACAACATAGTAAACTGTTCCTGACTGCTCTTAGGAGCTGGGTATCAGTTTCTGTATGAGATGAGAAATAATTCTTTAATGGAAGGCAGCAGGCACCTGTAAATGCTATGATAAGTGCTGCTTGATGCTACCATTTAGGAGGGGAAGGAAGTGTATTCCTTTATCTTAGGCTCAGGATTCAGCTGAGAGGTAGGAGCTCTCAGTGTTTTTGTCTTAGTTCAAATCAGAGCAGAGATAGCTGAAGCTTTCCTTTCCAGTTCTACTTAAAGGGAGAGCCAACAGAACATAGTCTCAGTTGAAAACAGAATCTTCTTTGCTCTCAGAAATGCTTGGTAAGAAGGTTAAGACTTTAGTGTTATCTTTGGGGGTCTTAATGTAAGACCTTCCTCTTTGGTAACACTACTGGCAAATTAGTATACTTAGTGAGACAGATTTTAGGCTTAAAAACTAGTCTGCGTTCAGGGTAAACTTAACCCCAATGATTATAATTAGCTGGTATAAGCATCCTCTATAGCCTGCCCTTTCCCCAGTTTCTGTGTGTCTGTGACATGTGAACTCCTTAAGGCAAGGGCCAGGTCTTTGTCTGGAAGAAAGACCCCATTGTGACTATTGCTATGAACGAACAAGGGTGTTGTTTTGTAATAATCACAGCTCCTTCACAGCTTTTTACGCACACAGAACTTTTAGCAAGGATAGTGCAAAGGAAGTGCTGGAAATGAACTTGTCTGAAAAGGTAGTTTCAGATCAAACCTGAACTCTGTGTTTCTGTTTGTTTCTTTGTTTTTGGTTTTAAGTCTGAACCATAAAAAGATAATATTTGTTTTGTCCTTTTCCTATTATGTTAGCTTGGATGGGAATGGGTAAGGGCACAAGATTTCTCTTAACTAACAAAGTAAACCATACATTAGCCACAAGAGCTTCATTTCTGCTTAAAATATTATGTAATTCTTCATGCAAGTTCTGTTTTCCTTTTTTTTAAAATACTGATTAAGTTCTATAATAGAGATAAATATGAAGAAGAAATATCCTCAGGTCAATAGTTTTGAAGTACTGAGCACTTTTGATTTGAGATTAACTCTACTGAAATGATTCTGCAGCTTAGATGAAATTTAAATAAACACCCAAAGGTCTCATAAAAATGGGCTTCCAAATGAAAATGTTCTTATAAGAAATTTAAAATAGAGTTGCACTGATTACTCTGGAGAACAGCTTTACCAGCTCCTGAATTGTTTTCACTGTATACACGTTTCTTTGGCATATTGAGCCAGTTCAGCATACACAGCCCAGAAAATACTTGGGTTATTTAAAAGACACATGTAGCCATAGTCCACTTCTGTTATTCATTATTTTGTTTTTAGTTTTCTGGTGAGGAAATAAACATTTCCTAGTCAAGAAATGGTTTGAATCCCAATTCTACACAGAAAACAAAAAGCCATGCAATTGTGGCACAATGTGCAGTACAGTAAAAGATTCTCTTCCGGTGGTTTTCTTTACCTACTCTTTTAAGGAACAGTATACTAATGGGTCTCAATGTCTTAAGTAAGTCTAGGTATTCGTGAATACAAATTTAGAAGACAGAGATTGAATGAAATATCTCTTTCAAACATTGTCAAATCTGGATCTCTGTGGGACCTTCACCAGTGACAAATCCGCAGATTTCATTTGAATATCATCTCTGTCCTATACAGATTGAGACTTTTTCTTCCTGCAGTTGTCTGTTTTACTGGCAAAAATTTATATTTTTGTTGCCAGTGATAATTCTGTCTAATATAAAAGATGTGATTGTCCTTCTTTTCATAGAGTATTTCAGCTGATTCTCTGTAAAAAGAACACATTTATCCATATTTGTCTCTCTCTCTCTCTTTTTTTTTTTTTTTTCTTTTCCCCTCTTATTTCATTCTGTTCCTTGTTGCTTTTTGTACTTCCTTTTCTCAATGCGCAATTCAATTTTACCGTTTGTATGTGAGTGGAGGTGATCCCTAGGGAGGCATCAATAATGCTATGCTTTGTGTCTTCTTTCATGCTTTTGTACCAACATTTGGGAAAAGAAACAAAACAGAGTTTCTGGTCATTTCAAACTGAGAGCTAGCAGATGAGGAAATAATCATCATCACTCTGCTTATTGACAGAACCATTTTTCCTGTAACCTTCTTTGTCCTTGATCTTAGAGAGGATCAGAATGTATGAACTTTTCTACCTTCATTTTCCAAAACTTAATAAAATGATGCATCAATCAAGTGAAGAAAGCATAAGAGCTGGAAGATGAAGCCAGAATAAATGTAACGACTAATATATATGTGTGCCCAGGTGGCCAAGAAGGCCAATGGCATCCTGGCTTATATTAGGAACAGTGTAGCCAGCAGGACCAGGGAGGCAATCATCCACCTGTACCCTCCTCTGGTGAGACTGCACCTCGAGTAATGTATTCAGTTTTGGGTCCCTCAATACAAAAAGGACATTGAGGCCCTGGAGCGTGTCCAGAGAAGGGCTATGGAACTGGTGAAGGGCATGGAACACAAGTCCTATGAGGAGTGACTGAGGGAACTGTGGTGGTTTAGTCTGTGGAAGAGGAGGCTCAGGGGAGACCTTATTATTCTCTGCTCCCCACACTTGAAAGGAAGGCGTGTGAAGCTGGGGGTCAGCCTCTTGCAGATAACTAGTGATAGGACTAGAAGGAATGGCCTCAAGTTTCACCAGGGGACGTTCAGGCTGGATATTAGGAAAAAAAATTCTTCTCAGAAAAGTCAGGCCTTGGAAGAGGTTGCCCAGGGTAATGGTTTGGTAGGGGGATGGTTGGACCAGGTGATCTTGGAGGTCTTTTCCAACCTTAATGGTTCTATGATTCTCTCTCTATAAATATATATACAGATATATGTATATATTTACAGATGTAGTATATATAAATATAAAAAAACAAAAGAGTGATTGACAATGTAACAACACTGTATCAAACAAAAAGCTACCTTCTCCACTGCTTATTCTTCCTATGCAGGTATGGAGACATTTTTGCAAGAGTAATATAATTTGATGGACTTTATTAGACTCAGGAGTAACAGAAGGGAATTAGAAGACCATATTTATGTAGGCAATCAGCTGGGCAGTGACGGTGGTAAATGGTGAAAAAAAGCAACTGCAATGATATTCTGTGTGGAATGGAGTCAAGTCACTGTGGTTTGAGGTTGTCTACTGGATTTAAGCTTCTCAAGGGAGATGAAAGAACATGATAGTTATGTACATACTAAGGAAGTTTAAGGATGAAACTCACATTTAATTGCTTTATGATGTCAAAGCTGAAAAGCAACCATAGACATCTGGGAGCATGAAAATTCGAAAAACAGTCTTAATATGTTGTTGGTAACTTCAGACTTAAGCACATACAGGTTTTTGAGTCTATATTTTCAACTGAGTTGCTTTTATTTGTTTCAGTCCTCAGTAGAAACCTCAGTAGGAAGGATGTCTCTTATTAATCAGCATATATCTTTACTGGGAAAGTGGAGTGAAAACTCTCTTCCAAAATTTTCTATTATATCGATCATTATACATGTATATGTAGCTTTGTATCCATAACTTCTCTGTAAGTCTGTATGTGGCCATGGCACTACTAATGCCATTCTAATTCTGTTTAACTTTCTTGAAAATAAGAATTTTCCTGTGGGCAGACATTTTAAATGTCAGGTGCTTTTTGGTGACTTTTTTTTTTTTTCTTCTCCACTGTTTCATCTTGATAATGGTTGGAAACTAAAATATAATGTTCCTCTCACTTTGAGAAAAAAAGTTTAAAGAACGTTTTAGCAGTTTCAATACTTTACTGCTTTTCTGCTCTTTTCTGAACTGATTTTTCTTTAAAGAGCTTTTCTACCTTTGATACTCTGTTAGGTCACCTTGTTATATTAATGACTGTGGAAGGAATCCTTTAAAAAAGGAACCATTGCACTATATAACAGCAGATATGGAATCTCTACCTTCTCAATATCTCCAAAATTAGAATAATTTCCCTTAGCAGCATATGGTCTCATCATAACAACACTTCCTTTTATGTTGTTTTTTGTTGCTTACTAAGATCCTATGTAAGATGTATATGAGCAACACTTTGGAACATACAAGAATCGATATAAAAACAGATATCTTTTTCTTTGGAGAAAAGAAGTTGTAGACTCATTAGTTTCAAATGAATTAAATTGCTGTCTGCTCTGATTATATCTATTAACAACATATTTTATTTCACTTACAGTAAACAATCTGTCGAAGCCAGAGAGTTTAAATTCTGGACTGTGTAAATGATGAAATATTGTCATCAAGATAGCTATATTCATATATTGATGCACACTTAGGGACAAGTCATAACACTTTGTTTTTACCTTGATGGTCTTGATGCATCAGAAACTGCATGAATCTGATTATTCTGCTGAGTTTTGTCTAGTGTTACAAATGGTTGCAAATCCTTATTGTACTTTTTGAATACTTTGTCTTCCTTAAAATATATATAAACAACCTTGTAAAAGGTTACATATGTGAAACCTGATCTTCCTTTAATCAATATTCTCTAGAAAATGTACTAACTGGGCCATAGAATATATCGTAGACAATTTTAAATGTTCTGCATTCATTTAATTCCTCGTATAGCTCTATTGATTTCTGTTAGGATGAATCTCACACGCTCAATCCAACTGCAGTGTGATTAATTGGTAAAAGAGAATAGCAGAAAACTCATTAGAGACCTGATCCTGCTTATTCATTATGTGAATTGTATCAGTTTACCTGGAGCATTATTGGTTTCCATGAGACCATATAGCACAATGGTCTGCATGTGTGTGGACCCATTTATAGATGTAAAAGCCAGAGCAGTTTGTTCTGTGAATAATGACAGAAATCCTAAAGTACCCTAAGGTGTCACACTTGGAGACAAATACAAACCATGGAAACTGCAACTATGAGTATTTTCTGTTTGAGAGCTACTTAAGTGTTTTGAGTGTGTTTAGTTTGACTTCCTATGTAAAACAGTCTTACAATTTTCTTCTAGTGTTCCATCATCAAGGCCAAGTTGCACCAAATGTATTTCTTTGGTTTAAGAAAACAGATATGCTATCTTTCAAACCATATATATAAACTTTCATTTTTTCATATGAAAAGGATGATGTTCAAATTATTATATCTAGTTTTTTTTTATTATTATTATTATCTCTTTTTGCTAGATTACTGTAAATGACCTCGAGACATCAGTTTTTGTCCTGCTGTCTTTAGAGACAAGTTAATTTGTTGGCAGTTTACAAAAGGCACATATAAGTAAAAACTTCCTCCTTCTAACAGCATAGAATCATGTATATATTCCAGCCTCTATTTTTTTAAACATCAATTCAATTGCTAAAATCTTGCTGTTTATATACTATATATGTATAAAAGAACACCTCAGCTGGTAGATTAAGGAAACGCTAAATTCAATAATGAACACTGAGAATTCTGTGATTAATATGCTGTGTCACACTTGGCAAATATACGTCTGCTTAATTCAGTAAAGACTTCAGTTCCCATTGGGGATTATTTTATAGTTTTGATCTTGTAATAGTGTCATAATATTGGGGGGAGGAGGAGGGAGGAAAGTTTGTAATACATACGCATTTCACTACTATGTAATAATCAGCCATTTATAATTTACCTATCCTTGTCATGTATCATACAGAAATACAAGAAGGAAGCTTTTACTATTTTTCTTCATGGTGAACTAAAAGTAGCCTTTCTTTTTTATTATTATTTTTATTAACATGCATTTCCTGCTTTGAAGCAACTTTCCCATTACATTGTGTAGTAAATGCCATGCTGCTTAGTCTTGTGCAAGGTAAAATAGTTTTGATACCTTTCTGATACTTACCCTTAAAGCGTTTCACAGAGGTCAATGTAAGGTTTATTCATTACTAGCAGTGTTTGACTTTATCTTCATATTTATGCCAGCCAAAAGGCTTTCTCAGAACACACCCAACAGACCAAGTTTTGTGTAAGATGCTGGGGGCCTAATTCAACAAACTTATAAAAATAGAAAATTTCATGGACCAAACACATGCTCATTTACTAAAAGTACTTTTCAGTTCTTCAATAAACATATAGTCTCACTGCCTAAGATTATATGTATATAATGAATGAGACAAGAAGTCATACTATTGATGAATCTGTTGAAGATGGGTGCTATTTTTCTTGATGTGATAAAATGGAAAAGCAGAGGTTAAATGAACCACCATTAGGGTTATAATCTTCCATGGGCACTGAAAGTGTTTGTGCACTTAACCTTCACCAAACCCTACATCCTATATATTTGCTTCAGCAAATGCTAAATGATAAATATGTATAATTAAGGCAGACTGAAAACTTTGTTCTTCTCTTACATTTATTTGGATCACTTTTTTTTTTTTTTTTTTTTTTTTTTTTTTTTTTTTTTGTCATCGTCTAAGCAACAGGTCTCTGATTTATCACTTTCAGGGAAAATATTTAACCGTCGCAGCACCTTAACTTTCAGCTGAATCATACAGATTATATTATACAGATTTATACAGAAGAGCCTTCATAAATACACAATCACTGTAGCAGGTGCCCTTCTGTGCATGTTCTTAACAATGATAGTAATTGGCACAACATGTCAAAGATGGGGCAGTCCCAGCCTCAGAGAAGAACCATTATGGACTGACCAGAATCCCTCCCCCCATTACCCAACCCCACTGCCAAGGCAGGGTAGAGGAGTCAGGAATGAAGCAGAAAGTGAGTGAAGTGAAATTGAGACAGGGAAGAAAGGGGATGGTAGAGAAATGGTGTTTTAGATTTTGTATTTATTATTCAACATCCAAGTCTATTTTTAAGTGGTAATAAATTAATTTCTCCCAAGACTGTTTTTCCCATGATGGCAATTTGTAACTGATCTCCCTGTCTTTATCTCAATCCTTCAGCGTTTCCATTTTATTTTATTTTTGTGTGCTGTTGAAAAGGAGGAGCAAGGGAGCACCTTGGTGAGCACCTGGCAGTCAGCCAAGGTCAGCCCACCACAGACGGTTATGTCATTATATCAAAGGGTTTTATTTTCTGCTCTAATAGAGCATGTATACAAAGTTGTTTGGTCCTTAGAAACCTTGGTGGCAATACATTTTGTTTTTTCTTTGGAATTTTTTTACTTCTTTTTGGAGTTTGCTTTGGCCTGAAGAGGACAGGTATAAATGTTTTGTAAAAATTAAAAAAAAAATAAAATAAAATAGGGAGCTCAATATGCCAACTTTTTTTCTATGTTGTTAAAAGCCTCCCTGAAATATGAATGTCTCTAGATCTTACTACCCAGTGCTCTGCAGCAGATCTCATTCACCTGGATATTTGTGAAGGTTTCTTGGATGTAAATTATTTCAGACAGAATATGTTGACAGTTGAATGAAATTTGGCTTCATCTTGAATGCTTATATAACTCACTTATTGCCAAACTTGTCACAGTGTTTCTTCTGATATATCAGATATATGTCTGTATCTGACATGTTTACCCATATTAAGTTCATTTATATGGATGATGCTCGCGCACAACCTCTGAACCAACAGACAGTAACTGTCTTTGAGAGACATGGAGGATGAATGCCTTGAACAGCTTTTTGAAGTGCTTCTCTCTGTAAGCACCTACAGTCCATTTCATGGAAAAATTAGATATCAGTTCAAACCATCACTGAGGTTAGTTTGAGACGACATGCTTGCCTTTGCTTTGAATCGAGCACTTACTGCTAAGAGGTATCCTGCTGCCTCTCAGCTGCTCAATGGCACTGGGTAATTGAGACAGTTCCTAAGTGTGTGATGATCTTCCCTTCACTCTGTACCAGTATAAATTGTCCCTTCCTCATTTCAGCCCAAGCTGCTTCACAGGAAGAGCATCCATGTGACCAGGCACCTCTTCCTCCCCTCCGACAGGCACTAGCAGCTGCTGCTCTTCACAGGTGTCTGGCACATGGTGTTGTGCAGGCCCTCCTCATGTTTGTCACACAAATGGGTGGAGAGAGTCAGAAGAAGCTCATGGAGACCTTGACCTACACAGCAAGATCTCAAACTAACAGCAGAGAAGATTTTTCAAACTGGTCTGGTTAGGTTACATTTTTTTAGACAATTTCAATGAAAATCCTAAGATTCTCATGTCAAAATGATACATTTGAGTTATAGCTAGTTATGATACATTTTAAAAATAATCTCATGTAACAATCACAGCTAGGGAAATGAAACATTTGCAATTATTCTGCCTGTTTTGTTTTGGTTTTGTTATTTTCCTTTTTTTTTTTTTTTTTTTTTCATTTTGATCCATAACAGGATAGCCTTTTTTAAGTCTCAAAATTTGCCAATATGGACACTTAATTTTAAGTGTGTTCTTGGAATTTTGTAAATAAAATTTTTCAATTTCCATATGTTCAAAACTCAAACATTAGTTTTACTTTTCCTCGTAAGTTTTTGCTGTGTCATTTCAAACATCTAGTTCTCATTTAAGACCAAAGAGAACACTAATGAGAACAGAGGTTGAATATACTGGAAAAGATGACATTTCTGGGGGTAGTATATGAAAATAAGGAACTCAAAAATGCTAGCAAGCCTAAACTTATTCTACATATTCTGTACTGAAATTGACTAGGTCTAATTCCAAAATCATACATATAAGTCTGGAAAACAATCTTTGCAATCAACTTAATAATATCTTTTTCAGTTTATAAAAACACAAAACGCAGTAGAAACACAGACTGATTTAACAAAATAGGCCCATTCCCTGATTCATTTTCTCATGAATCAAACTAAAATACATTCCACAAGGCTGCAGTGCCCTCATAATTCACATGAAAAGTCACATTAAATAACAAAACAAAAGAACAAAACACAACATATATTTAGCTTCAAAATATTTACCTATTGGGTAGTTGTTCACTGTACATATTTATTAGTGTTTCATTTTGTTTCAATGGCTTTTACAAAGAAATAATAGACAGAGCTTTTCTCTCCCAGGCTTCCTCCTGTATCCCCAATGGCACTCAGTCAGCTTCCTGCAGCAAAGCTTCCATTCATGCTGTTCCCTTCCATTAGCACCTTAGGGAATACAGAGATGAAGAGATTTGAGTGTTTATCTGGAAGATACACTGAGGGTGCTGTTGAAGCAGTATTTTAGAAACTCACTGGTATATGGCAGTTCATAGGAATTTCAAAAAAAAAAATCCCAACATAACACAGTTTACATAAATTGAAAACTTTCAGAACCATATTTCATTCTGAGGAAATATCTGCTCTTTGTTGCCTCTGTATATATTCTTTAGTAATTATTTTATAGAATTTCTGATAGAGGATATGATGATTTTCTGAATAAGCTGGAAAATATTAACAGACTATTTAAAACCAACAATTGAATAGGAGGAGTTTGGTGAGGCTTGAAACAGTTATGTACTTTGATAAGAAAGGCTTATACTTTTAATATTACCAGTAAACTACCAGTTAGGAAATTTAAAGGAAATACTCTTTTAAAGCATCTCCAAGGAAAACAACACACTGTTTTGGGGAGAGGGAGTATGCTTTTAATCTTTCACAACTGAGAGGTTGATTTTAGAGGAAGAGTTAGTCTGTTCTGCAATGAATGCAGTCATCCTCCAAAATACTAGTACCAGAATCCTTGGAGAGTGTAAAAGAATCCTTTTACACTCCATGCATGAGCTACTTGTGCTATGCATGAGCTGAATCAGGTCCTAAGTGTACTACCTGGGGAAAACAGCCAGTAACTGTTCTCAGAAGTTATGTGTAATTAAGACAACATCTCATGTAATGCTTACCAGGTAAATTCCAATTTATTCATCTTTGAAAGGCCATTACTTTTAATGAAAATGTACCATGTAGTCCAAAGTAGCATAGGCATCTTCCTTTAATATTTTTGTACCTTACAGTATTGGAATTCATGGCATCTTTAAAATAAATGAAAACACAGACATCTAATCATTATTTGAAGAAAAACTGATAAATAAAGATGAAACTGGAAAATTGTCCAGGCCCTAAGATAGCAAAATAGTGTATTATCACTGTCTTTGAGAGGCAGCTGAGAAGATCAGTAAGAAACATAAATATCAACTGCAGAAGCAAACAAAACTTGGACTTCCATTCACTCAAAGCCCTGCATAGTTTTGACTAGACTCTTACCTACTCTGATTTGACTGTTTACTTCAGTCTTCAATGTCATTCAGAATTTCTTTTCCATGTTTGCCCTTTTATCCTTTTTATTGCTGTAACTTTCTCTCATTACCTTTTCCTTCCCTTTCATTCCAGCTTCAACTAACTCTACATATACTTCACCCCTATTAAAAAGTGAATTAAAACACTGTAGCCAGCTATCAGATAATTTATTCTTTTTTTTTTTTTTTTTTTTTTTTTCCCATTCTACCTTTCTTGTTTGAATTGTTTTAGCTCACAGCCTTTTCAGACAGAAGCCCATATATTTCTCTAAGCAAAGAACCTAGCACATTGGGGCTCCATGTTATGTTACAATTCTAAGATGCATGATTAGTATCCATGATAATACTTGGTGTCAGCTTGAATTAAATACAATGCAGTCCATGTTATAAATGAGTCCATGGAGACTCATTTTATATGTGTGCAGGGACAAAACTGCCCTATCACATAGGTACTAGAAAGATGAATGTGTTAGTAATTGAAAACAACTTGTTTCAAAACTAACATTTATGGTTCCATACATATAACACAAAGCATGACTAATTTTTTTTTCTATTTTAACTAAGAGCTGCTTTCTCATATTTGCATACATAAATGAAACCACATTTGAAAGTATAATTTCAGTGTGGACTAGATAAAAAATTACATTATCAAGACCTTTCGATAATAAGAGTTGATATAATATCTGTCGGGTGTTATTCTAAACATGTATTTTGTGTTACAGAATTTGGGCATGTAACCAGATTAGATACAAACTAAATCTGTTAGAATCCACAATACAGTAATTCATTAAGGATGTGGATAAAATTCCTAAGAAATGCACAGGAATTTCACCATGGGCTTTCTTTTAATGTGATGCAGTGAATAGTGATATGTTTCCAAATTATACAAGTATCATTAGAAAATTGACAGTAAACTGTGCTTTTATGAAGACTGCATTGTACAAATGATAAAGGCTGAAAAACAAACAAACAAACAACAAAACAAAACACATTATTTGCAATGTAATTAAAAACAAACAGAACAACAGTAGGGTATGTCTGCTTTGCATTTTTTTGTCACGAGACATGGGGGATAAAAGACCTTTCCATCTGATGTGTTTCAGTGGTCTCCATCTAATATAAGAGTATTAGTGGTCACCACCCCTGAAATGGCTTAGCACCGCATTCATGCACAACTAGGCAGTGTATTATTGTACAGGATAAGAAGAAGTGATTTTTAAGCAAATGTGAGCCACTGTCTGGGAATGCCTGTAAGAAGGGTGGAATACAGACAGAACAAAACAGGAAATTTTGTTTTCTTTCTAGGTTCTTTGCAGGTACTTCCCCTGTGTTCTAATATCAATGATATGCTGAGTATTTTAATTCGATTTAGTATATCATTATTGGTGGAGGTAAAATAAGGATGCATTAAATTCAAGCTGAGCTATAATGGAAATCCTGTATTCATTATGTATGTATTAAAAATAATCAAGTCCATTATACCACCAAAATAAATCCCAAAGAAATGCAGAAAATTATTGTTAAAATGCTATTTTAAAGTGTTATCAGTTGAGTCATTCTCTGTAACTAGAGATCGCTGTTGTTTTCTTTTCAAAGGCAACCAATCCTTTACCCTTTCCAAAGCAAACACTTAGAAATAAAGTGAACTTTCTCACCTTTCAAAATAGAAGCAAGGTTATATATATATATATACACATATATATATATATATATATATATACATTTATATATACATATATATATATATATATATATATATTATTTTTTTTTTTTTTTTCTGTGAGGGTCACCAAGCACTGACACAGGTTTTCTGGAGGGATTGTGTAGTCTCCATCCTTTGAGATATTCAGGAGCTTTCTGAACATGGTCCTGGGTACCTTGCTCTAAGTGACCATACTTTGGCAGGTGTTTTGGACAAGATGACCTCCAGAGATCCCTTTCAAACTCAACCATTCTGTCATTAAAATAAAAATTACATTTTGTTATTGCAATCACCTTCCCATTCCCTCTAAAATTTCTCAGGTAAATATATGTATTCCTTACTGTACAAACTGAAGGAATTCATACTGTAGATCATGAGATTAAATATTTGGGGACATACTTGTTTTGTGTAATACAGAACGGTTCTGAAAATTATTTCTGCTAATTGAAACCTGGGGGAATTACTATTTTATCTATAAGAAGACTCTGCTGTAAGTATTTTATAAAGCTGTTAATATCTTCACATGAGAGGATGTTCTACTGCAGTTTCCTACATGTAAACATCCTTAGCATGAGAAAAGTTCATTTTTACCATAGCTTATTATTCTACTATATATAGATTTTAATATATTAACCAATGTCATTTTCTGTAATTTACACATCAGGAGACAGGAAAAATTTTGAAATAGAGTGTAGGAGATTTAAGAAAGTTCCTTTCTGTGTGTGGTGTTGTACAACAATCAGTTCGACACTTCAAACATGTTAGCTCCTGACATCTGACATTTATTTGGCCAATTCTTCACTTTGATATCCAGGAGAAATAGTTACTATAAAGAATTCTGTTTTAAAATCTATTTTGCATATGACTCTTGCTACTAAAATGTTCTTTTTGGCTAAATCAAAGCTTCTTCACTGGCATGCTGAAAGGCAAATCAGCATGTCTCTACCAGATTTCAGCTTGCACCAACTACTTCTGTGCTAAGTCTGTATGCAAAAAGTGACAGTAATATGTATAATGAATAAAGTGTTTTGTTCAATAACTTTAATTCATTCTGAATTGTTTTGACTCACTCTTCTCATTTCCACAAAAAAAAAACAAAAAACAAAACCTTGAACAGGTATCAGCTCTTGATATTTGGACAAGAGATGGAGAAAAAGAAAGGATTAGTGAAAGAAATGTTAGGCAGCCTTTACTTTTCCAGAAGTATTTTCACTTAAATATCCGAGAACGAGAAATATGCAATGTCCATGATGCCTCCTTTTTTGAAATGAAGACATTGTTCCATAACTAACTTTTCTTCTCCTTCAGATAGATAGACAACAAAGTCTCCTCAGAATCATAGAATCATGGAGTGGTTTGGGTTGGAAGCGACCTTAAAGATCATCTAGTTCCAAACCAACTGTCTTTGGCAGAGATACCTCTACTTGACTATGTTGCTCAAAGCCCCATCCAACCTGGCCTTGAACACCTCCAGGGACACATCCACAGATTCTGTGGGAAGCTTGTGCCAGTGCCTACCATGCTCACAGTTAAGAATTTCCTTCTTATATCTAATCTAAATCTACCCTCTTTTATTTTGAAGCTGTTACTCCTTGTTACTATACTTCCTGACAAAAAGTCCCTCCCCAGCTTTCCTTTAGGCCCCCTTTAGGTACTGAAAGGCTGCTATAAGGTCTCTCTGGAGTCTACTCCTTGCCAGGCTGAACAACCCCAACTCTCAGCCTGTTTTCAATGGAGAGGTGCTCCAGCTCTCTGAACACCTTTGTCTCTGCTAGGTGGACAATAGTTGTCAAGTCAGGCAACTATTGTACCTTAAATTATATAAAGGAAATGAGCATTTCGTATTCTATTCTAATAACCTATAATAACCATAACCTATTTCAGGTTGTTGCTTATTTTTCAAGTTACTTTACTGTTTTTTTTTTTTTTTTTTTTTTTTTTTTTTTTTAATAGTTTATCATTTCCACATTTCATAGTATGGTTTTTGTTATGGAAACATTTGCCATTGGCATGAGTCAAGCTTAGTCATAGCCACATGGGCAAAATAAAACTGGCTTATATAGTAGTTGAAAATTTATGTAAAGGTTTTGGAGATAATAAAGATTTTTATGATGTTTGTGGCTGTGCATATGTATGTATGTGCACAGATACATACACACAACTCATGAAGCTGTAATATCAAGATTTTGATCTGCATAAATTTGAAAGGACGTTGCATAATGTGTCCTAAGAGAGACTCCAATAAAACAATTTGTTGTATGACCCCGTTGTACATTCTGTACATGCTATACATTTAGAAGTGAGATCTTTTCAAAGGTGTGCTGGGGTTCTGTTAAAATATATAGGGTATATCAGAAATACACAGTAGTACTGCTGTTCCCATATTCTCTTGTTTGTTGTATTTATTTAGTGCATTTAAGAATAGTGAACCTCTTGGTCACATTTCTTCCAGCTGTTCATTCTTTTCAAAGCTCTAGAGCTACATGCTAGGTTGAATGAAAATCAGCACCATGGGAAAAAGTGTGATACAGGAAGGCAGAAGACCCTTTGCACCATTTTCATATTACATAAGCAAAGTCCTTTCTTTATGAGCTGAGGCTAGCATTGCAATAGATGAAGTAAAGATAGCTATAGACTACAGATTTAATGTTAACTTTAATGCTAAATATGTGTAGTCTGTGATTAAAACAAAATACTTCAAAAGTCAATGAAAGTTCCTTGATTATAATATAATTAATTAATATAATAATTCACATAATTATAATATGAATTAATAACCTGGCAAATGGTGACATTTGTATTTACCACGAAAGGCTACAAATGATAATATTTGCATTTTTAGTCACCTATAAAATAAAAGGCATATGCAAATGCAATAAAAAGGTAGGATAACTTAGGATAATTAGGTACTTACGTTTTTGTTTTAGAAATCTTTACTGATATTCAACTCTTTCCCATTCTAAATTTGACAAAATCAAAGATAATCTAATCTGGAATTCTTCTTTAAAGTATCTTTATAAATAAAACAGTGAGCTAGGATCATGATGATTTACCAACAGCAGTATCTACTTAACACCTAAATTAATCTAAAAAAAAATATATATATATATATGAAATATATATAAACATATATATATATTTTTTTTGGAGTTGTAACTATGGCCATGAAGTTCCATTCTCTATTTCCAGTTGGCTAATTGTCTGATTTCTCAAATGGGAAAAACCTGGGAAAGCTGATCTGAATTTCTTGAAATTTAGAACAGTATCAGACATATCTCACCTAACTTTAGCCAAGTAAAAGTTCATTTTTGATACTGACATAGTTGTCTAGACCATCTTTATAGTCACAAGGGAACAGAGTGAAGGACTTCCTCCAAGAACAAACAATGACATTGATCTTATTTACCTAGTTATGGATGGTGCGAATGAATCACCTCATTGCAGTGCTCACCTGTAGACATGGACTAGAGGTGGAGCTTTAACAGTAAATGTAAACTAACTGCCCTGTCACAATCTTACAGTATTTGAGATGAATCTTATTTCCCTTGTTTAGAAATTCCAGCTTTTTTATTTGGTTAGACATCTCCTCAGCAAGAGCTCAAAACATAATCATTGTCTTCCTCTAAACTAATGAATTCTATAATTGATCTATCAAATGTTGTTTTCTACCTCATTTCAGTGAGTTTGTTAGCTTTTTCATTCATGGCTTATGAAATGTGAGTTTAATGTATTTTCTTTAGGTGTTCATCATTTCAAACTTTTGCTTTAATTTATGCATTGCGTCATTTCACAAATGCATCACATGCTTCATTATTTTCCATTTTTTTTCCCCTTACAGTTTATATTTCTTTTTCTGTCTCTTCATAAGTTTTATATCTTTGCCAGCTTCATGTAGTCTCTTGATGAATCCCTGATGCTTAGGAAGTATTTCTCTACTGATTATATGATTCTCAAAATGATTCCTTTTTATTGGTATCAATACTTTTAGTTGAGCATCAGTTGTTTCTCTCAGTATCAGTTGCAAGGATGCCTTTCAGATTCTTAAAGGAGACTACAGGTGAGTCTTTCAGACTTGTTAAGTCTTTTTAAGTCTTGTTAAGTCTTGTTAAGTCTCATCTTTTCTCCCATTGACTCCGGAGGTCATCCAAAAAATCTCCAGTCTCTGAAACTTGTGGATTTAGACCACAGTTTCTTCTTTATTCTTATTTCTTTATTTTGAGAGAGACAAAAAAAGGAAGCCATTTTGGTTCTCAAGAAAGCATGCTAGCCCTGGGTCATCTGGCTATTTAAACTTGCTTAAGAACGGCTTAACTCACCGAATAGGAAAACTATACTAGCTATTCATTTTGCTCTCCTATGCCTAATTTTATTAGTTTTCTTTTTTCAGCTATGGGGAAATACACTTATTTCATGAAATTTAGGATACAGCTGGTGTAGGGTGGTATAACTTAACTGGAGCATTGCCCAGTATCATGACTTCTGGTTTTGATTTAAAGAGACTGGAATAACATAATGTGTTTCTATTAATTGTATGTCTCTTCAACCTGTTTCATTAGCACTGGCCTAATAGCCAATGTAGTAGTGGTAATGTAGTTTGAATAGTAAAATAACTAAGTAAACAAATAGAGTTGCAAGGATGTCTGTCCAGCAGAATTATGAAGTAATTATTTTTCCAATGGCATAGAAGTGGGATGGACAAAGCCAGATAAGCAAAAAGCAAATATTTATAAGCAATATTTACAAAAAAGAAGTTGATTGGAAAAAAAATGCTAGGAAGCCTTTTTCTGTTGCAGGTTTTAAATTAACTTCAATTAACTTTTACTGGGTCTGTCTGGAATGGAGTTAACTTTCCCTGCAATAGTTCGTACAGTGCTGTGCTCTGCACTTGCAGCTACAATGTGCTGGTATCACACCAGTGTTGTGTCTATTGCTGCACAATACTGGCACTGCATCAAGACACCCTCCAACCCCCTCCAGAGCCAGCAGGCTGGGAGTGGGCAAGAGGTGGAGAGAGGACATCAGCAGGGCAGTTGACCTAAACAAACCAAAGGGGTATTCCATACTACATATATATGATGTCACACAGAGCAATAAAAGGTGGGAAAGGGGGAGAGAGGGGGCAGGGCTCTCGTTATGAAGACATCTGTCCTTCCAAACAAACGTTACCCATATTGAGGCCCTACTTCCTGGAATGTGGCTGAACATCACTTATTGATCAGAAGTAGAGATTTTCTTTACTCTGTGCTTCCACACAGCCTTTGCTATTTTTTTCCCCTCTTCCTTTTCCCTTTAATTAAATTATCCTTATCTCAATCCTTATCATCATACTTTCTTCTTCCCCTCTTCTTCTGAGGAGAGGGAGTGAGAGAATGTTCGTAGTGGAGTTTAGCTGCCCCAGGTAAAACTACCACAATGCCACTTTAAGAAAATAAGTTGTCTGTGAGATTAGAACAGCGTTAGCACTTTTATTTTGTCATTGTGGATGTTAGTAGTTGTGGTATGATGCAAAGAAAGAAGTTAGAATACCTTGGAATTCAAGTGTTTTATGTTAATAAAATGGTCTTAACCTTCAAGAGAAAAATAGTCAAAAATGGAAAGTGTTACTGTTTCTTTAGGAGTATCAGTTTGCTTTGTTAAGAAATGGCATATACCTAAATACATTGTAATTTAACATGTCAATTATTATTTATGTGTATTATTATTACAGCTTTATTGCAGTAGCAAGTCTATACCGTAATTATTGGTAAAGTTAAGATACTGACCTTAAATTAATGACATCTTAATGGCTCCCCACAGATGTCCTGTAGATGCCAACAGTTGATAGTATAACTGAATGCAGGTTAATAGAGAGTTAATAATATAGCTTTAGTGTATATATAAAATATATTTTCACAATGCATTATAAGTCTTCTTTTTGATACAAGAGAACTTACAATGTCTTTTTTTGTGTTTTTTTTTTTGTGCTTTTTTTTTTTTTTTTTTTTTTGCACATGCCTTTCTTGTTGTATAGCTAGCAAAACCAGCTGAAATAAGTGCATTCATAGGATTTATTAGCTCTTGATTCTGTAATACTTACAGAGAAGTCAAAGTACTTGTAGAGCAACCACTGGGAAAAAAAATAAGTTCGATAACGTTTTGAATCAGTGTTTTACTTGCTTTTGTTTGTTTGTTTCATTTTCTTGTTTATTTTTGTTTTTGTTATTTGCTGTTGTTTTTTTTTTCACTCTTCTTGTTAGAACTTTCCTGGTGAGTTTACCCATGTATTTACTGTATATCAAAAAAATAAAAATAAAAATTAAAAATAAAAAAAGACACGACATATATTGAAGCAATGCACGACATATATTGAAGCAATGAAGTGATCAATCCAGCTTAGACTGTGAGATAAGTTTTATAACTCCCAAGCAGAATGCAATTTGTATGCTGTAAAGGACATGTAAAAAAAAAACTGTAAAGCTTTGTGGACATGAAATGGAAGAACCTATTCTTGTTAGTAACAACTGTGGAAAGGATTTGAGAACCAAGGATAATAAACTTACTTTCAGCATGATTAGCAAGTGGCCTAATGTGGTCTTTGAATGCATGGACATAAGAATAGTCATAGATATAGCTAAAATACATTATAGTTGTAGTAAGTTGAAGTAGTCATTGATAAGTCCCATTGTTTCAATTTTGGTAATCAACAAATTCAAAATGTTGTCAGTAGCTAAAAAGGATTCTCCTTACATTTCCCCCTGCCAAAAAAAAAAAAAAAAAAAAAAGTTGTAATCCAGAAATTACATTATATTATGATTAAAGAATTTTGAACTACTGGGTTGATCTGAATATCAGGTCATCTGATAAGTTAAATACCTGCATGAAGAAGAGTTTTCTGATTGAACATAATTCCTTACTCTGCTAAAAAAAAAAAAAAAAATCATTTAGAGAAGACTACATTTCAAGACTGAAAGTTGAAACTAAAACATAGAAACAAAACAAATCTCAGATTTTTTAATGCCAAGGGCAATTAAATAGTGGAGTAATTTATTCAGAGATCTGATTAATTTCATCCTAAATAAGAACTTTATATCAGCACTCTATAGTTCTATAACATATATGTAATAGATAAAACAGAAGTTGTGGGCTTGATATGTTAAGGTGAATTATCCTCTCACATGCAAGATTTGCTGTTTTTTTGTTTCCAATTTCTGAAATTCTATAGCTGGTATTTCTTAAGGGTATCTATTTACAGGAGAAATATGGCCCATATGAATAGCCAGAGTGCTGTTTTGGCACCCACTGCACTTCTCATAAAACAAATAAGGCCAGAAAAGACAGCAGTGACAGTGGTAACAGAAGGAATTCCACCTACATAACAGAAAAGAAAGACATTTCTCCAAAAAGAGGGTAATGGTTCTGTAGATGGATGCTGCATGGAGGTGGGAGGGTGAGCTGTGTGGAGAAGCTGAATGTTGTTTACTTTACTGTGGCTGGGTCAGCTTAGAAGATCTCCCCATGGACATCAGATCTTCCACACAAACCCAAAGGGTAATTTAAGAGCTCAGCTGAGCTGGAGGCAATCTGTGACTGCTGAATTCTTCCAATGTGTCAGCTCATCTGGAAACACCCAAGCATGAGTGATAAGAGTGGGTGGGAAGAACAAGGTGCTTCTGAAGAGTGATGACATGATTTTAGGGGCCATTGCAGCAAATGCAATGTCAACATATCCATGAAAAGATTGTTCTGTATTGGAACAAAGTAATAAGGAATAAAACAGACCAAAACAAAATCCCAAATCAGAAACAAACAAACAAAAATGTGATAGGGAAATAAAATCCTTTTGTAAGATATTTTGAAAAAAAAAAATTGCAAACAATTAACTAAGACAGTCCTAAGACTGAAGTCTTAGATCCTAAGTCTTAGTCCTAAGACTTGAAGTCTTTCACTTTCTAGGATGGTCCAAAGGGGTTCTTGCTTCTTTATTGCAAGCTCTGTGGCCTTGTTGCAAACAAAAGATATGAGCTCTAGAGGTATTGGGCCCTTGAGTCAGTGCACTCAGAGTTCTGGGCTACTTGCCTGTTCTGGATGGATACATACATGAAGGCATTCTGAAGTATAGGACATGCATGAACTTTCCTCCCTTTTCCCTTCTTATTGGTCAATTAGTATGGATTACCAAGAGCCAGATTTTAGGATGCACTACTTGGTAAACGATGTCAACAGCTGGTACATTTGTCTTCAAGCTAGGTGTATAGGCTACTTCTGCTTCATAATTTAAATGTAAACTGTAAGTTTTATGATGCTCTAGGTGGTGCCTATGTCAGATTTGAAAACACTAGTTGCAGAATAGCAATGGTACTGTTCTTGGAGGTAATGGCACAGAAACTTTCTCAGCTGCCACTCTGTCTTCTGTGCAATCACAGGTACCATTTTTCTTTTAAACTTCACTTACTTTTCTGTTCAATTTCTACAAATTATGCATGGCTAAGAGCATGGAGGAAATTATCAGGGAATAGAGATTGGGACACAGGACTCCTATATGTTTGAAATGAATGTATATATTTATTTATTTATTTTTAATTGCACTGCATTAATGTCTTGTATTAATTTAGGGAGAAGATACATTTTTCGTAAGTTGCCTTCTGTCCTCTGAGTTCATTGCATCAGAAACCATGTTCAAACTGGTGCACCCAGATATTGCTGGCCACTGTAAATGAAATTTGATTTGTTTATTCCCCCAAAAGGACTGTAGCAATATCTTACAGTTTTCAGATGGCCAAATCACATAATGTTTTCTCAAAGTCATTATCTCTATTACTTCAATAATGTTCATGGATTTGTCATCAAGAAAAATAATGGTTAATGTCAAATGGGAAAATATATAAAAATTTGAAATAAAACAAAACTATCAACATTTAATGCATGGCTGTTGCCCTTTTTTGAAGATATCATAAGAACATGGATTACTTGGACTTAGAATTGAAATTTGAAAATAAATACTGTATTAATTTTCTCAGGCACAAAACCAGAAATTCATGACCCTTTTTCTCATAAAACACTAACATTTTGGTATGTACAATTATCTAAAGTAAAATGTATTAAGCCCCCAGAATATATAGTATGTATGTATGTGTGTGAATGTATATGAATACATGTATTATTCTTTTCTTTTAGAGTGCATGACTTTTTCATAGCTATTACGTTAAGCTAAACAAAGAGACATTTGTTTCTCAACAAGGTTTGAAAAATAAGGGAGAAGAAATCGTCACCACAGCAGCTGTCAAAATGTGGATTCTCAATGTTGATAACATGCTGAGTATGCAGTAAAGCTTTTGTTCTTGGCATGCCCATTCATACAGATGAGAGAAGCTTAAAGATGTGACTGTTTTTCAGTCCACATAGCTGACTTTAATCAGAACATTTAGCCTTGTTCTTCCTCCTTTCAAGGTTATGAAAAAACTTGATAAATCTCCCATTGCATGCCACATAACATTGTTATAGTCTTCCTGTCAGATATACACAATCCTGGTGTCATGTTTTTCTGAGATTTAGACTGCAATATTTTCTCTGACTGCAATGTAAGAATGAGAAAATCTAAATTTGTTGGAGTCCTGGAATGAGGTCTCAATGCAGCAGTGGATGAGAAATAGGCCAGCAATTCAACAGATGTTTAGGACTTCATCTTGCAAGCTTCTCTCACGTCAAATAATTTTATGTGGACTTTTTCCCTGTTACACGGCATTCCCCAGTCACTGTGTTGCAGGTTAGTTCAAAGCCTGTGTAACATTTTGAATGTTTTCAGATGAAAATTTACTGGAGGATGGAGTTTAGGGTGGAAGGAGAACTTTCACTCCTCTACCCCTCATTGGCTGACATGGTACAAGCATCATCTCGTGTGAAATGGGTTAATTTGTGCAGTCCCCTGATATTCCCCACTCCATTAAGGCTTTCATTTACTTCTGATATTAATATAGTATAAATAGCATGTAACAGCCCTTGGCACATGGTTAATTGCAGTCACAGAAAATACACAAGATTAGTCTTTTATAATATTGTGTTTCTGTTCAGCGTAAATAACTGTAATTTATTTTATGATTCATGAAGTTATTCATACCCTTGACATCGTATTCTCATCCTCAGACAAAAATGATGAAGCTTCTTTATGAGAATATGACAAATCATCTAATAAATTTTTATAGGTGTTGATTCACAATAAGAGAAGAATATTTGAATGCCACTGCAATTTTGAGATAATTATCTGTTCTTTACCATTGCATTGATACCTCTTTCTATCATACAGTTGTTTCTCTATACTAATTAGGTTAACTGATGCAAGAAAAATACACATCAGGCTGTTTTATAAAAAAATGAACATTTCACACATGAAGGTGCTTTTTCTAAACATATATTAAAGTCTTTGCCATCTGGCAGATTCACCCACCGAATAGGCTCAATGATGATTTTAGACCTGTTCAGGTTTCAATTTTTAAGTCCTACTAGGCTCACCATTTTCTATAAGGATGCTGTCATAGCTTGCACATTTTAAAAAAATAGATCCTGAAAAGGGAATAATCTTTGGACCTTGTTTACCATTTTATCACAACATGATACATAGTTGTTTTGTTTGTTTGTTTGTTTGTTTGTTTTTTAAATTTTATTTATTTATTTTATCTGGGTTTTGTGATTATTTCCACTCATATTTTTAAATGGACACCTCAGCACTTCACTGTAACACTGCAGATGGGTGGCAGTGCCAAGGTGCTGTCAGTGGGGGCTGCACGGCTTCCCCTTGAAGGAGAGGCCAGGCCTCCACCATGCCAAACACGGTCAGTTCCAGCTGGTACTAGCTGGTTCCAGCCAGCTTCAATGGCCCCACCATGGGGCACCTCCGAGCAAGGCAACCATGGTGATGGTGCCTCTGGGAAAACATTTTTAAGAAAGGGAAGAAAATGCTGCTCAGGCAGTGAGGAGTGAGAGAAAAAGTGCGAGAAGCAGTCATGGGAACACTAAGGTTTGAGAAGGAGGGGAAGAGATGCTCCAGATACTGGAGGAGAGATTCCCCTGCAGAGAGTACCATGGTGGAGCAGGTGGGTATTTTCTGAAGGAGCTGTGGCCTGTGGAGGAGCCACAGTGCAACAGGTTTATCTTGTGGGACTGCAGCCTGTGGAGAAGGCACTAAGCTGAAATGGGAAAAGTGTGAGGAGGAAGGAGGGGCAGAGAGGAACTGTTACAGGCTGTCCACCGCCCCCCATTACCCAGCCCCCTGTGCTGCTCAGGGTGGGGGACAGAGGAGGGAGTCGAATCAGGAATAAAGTTCTGCCAATGATGGAAACTGGTAAGCAATCTCCCTGTCTTTGTCCACGAGCTCTTGCATCATATTTTCTTCCCTGGTCCTGCTGAGGAGGGAAATTGAGAGAGGGGCTAGGTGGGTGCCTTCCAGCTGGCCAAGCTCAGTCCCACTACACACTAAAATACTCATCAGACTCTCTTGTGTAAGGACATTTTTTCCATGAACTATGTTGGGATTTTGATAGGTATATTATGAATGCTGATCTTACCTTAAGTCTTACCATCTCCGTTCCTTATCCTATTTTCTATTTGTAATCTGTATCTTTTTGCAAAGTGTGATACTTTACACACTATCAGGAGCTATCAGGGTCTACACACCTCTTCATTTAGAATTTAGGTATTAGGATCAAATCTTGCTTTTGAACATTGCTAATCTGCTTTATACTTTATTAGAAACTCTGTCTATGTAACATAGTCATGTAATTTTACTATGGTGAATCTCGGTTTTACCTGATTTTTTTCAGTCACTGTTCATTTCTCTGGTTTGAATTAAAAATAAAAATTCATAGCAAAGTATGTGAACATTTTAAAGTGACATTTTCAATGGGTGATTATTATTATTATTATTTTTATTATTTTTATTTTTTAATTATTATTATTTTTTTTTCTGAGCAAATCAATTAGGGTTGTGATTTTGCAGATACAATGTGAACAATAGCCAGTCCTCGTCAGAGCTTAAGTATGTGATTGCTTTTGGTGTGTGTGTATATATATATATACACATATGTATATATATATGTATATGTATATATGTATATATATGTATATGTATGTATATATGTAACAGCAGAAAGAAGTATACTCGTTTTTTGTCATCTGCATTTTCCCTCTGAAAATATGTATTTTTAACAATAAGGAGATGACAAAAAATTGCCGATGATGGTTTTGGCACAACTTAATAAAAAGCTACCACACAGCTGAAATGTGACAGCAGACTACATGAACACTCCTACTTGTGTATAATGAGAGTTAAAACAGGTCTACGTAAAGTACTGAAATTCATTGATCACAAAAAAAAAAAAAAAAATCATCAGGTCATACCAACAGTTCACCTTTAGATTTAAGGAAGGAAATGTTAATCAATAAATTTCAATTACTATGATCCCCTTGATTCAACCTGTTTTTAACATTCACTTTCACATTTAACATGTTATTATAAACATCACTTAGAAACCAGTCTGTAATGAAAGAGTATATTGATGGTGTGCATATGAGTCGTGCAAGTACTTTGCACTCATTTAATTAGTCATTTAAAACTGATCATATTTTTTGCTAATTTAATGAATATAAAGAGTAAATATCTGTTATTGGAAAATCATAAATTCTCTCAACAAGTATAACCATGTCTTTCTATGTTATGGAAATAAAGACTATAGTATGTTATGGCTCTACAGACTTTGAATTTTTCGTTTTTCTTTGAACTTTTCATTAGCTTTTAATTTCAGACAGAGTAGCCTGGTGCCATATTCTTCAAAAAACAGAAGACCATTTATTACCTATGGTAATAAAGTGGTTAGAAATGACTTCTAAAATGACAATATGAGGAGCCAAAGATGTGTCTATAAAAGACATTGCCTCTGACAGTCAAAAGAAGGAAGCTTTCCTCATGGTTGGAGCAGCAAAAATTAATTCTGATGTTCTTTTCATGTTGATGTACATATCCCATAGGGTTTGGAAATATGTTAGAAACATGCATTCACATCCAACACAATATTTCAAAGGACAAGACACGCTATTCTGAGTGAATGCTCTTAACCTAGATGTACATTTTTGAAGTACTTCTTTCTCTCTCTTAAAGCTGTTCCTGAGGCAACTTTGCACCAACACATCTTGGGACTGTATCTGAATGGTATGGTGTCAGTTGTTGATTTATGCTTGTTTGGATGTTGGCTTTATGATTGACAAAGACATCTTGCATTGTTCTCTGGAAAACTAGGCTTTCTCAGATAATAAAAAATCTGAATCTCATCGGTGCTTATGTCAATGAAGACCTAATTCCAGTATAACTAAATTCTACTGGTTTTCTTTGAGAGGAGCTGTAGACTGTCAAAGCATTTGGACCTGATTCTTCTGTAAGAACTGTATTTTTGACATCTTGTGGGAGCGTGGCCAGTTCTGTAATGGATTTTGCTAAAAAGACTATAAAGGTTTGCTTGGTGTCTGTATTTTTTACTACCTGAACATTCTTGCAGGCTTATCAACTGATGTAATTTCCGTGTTACACAGAAAATTTAGCCAAATATTTTGCTTGCTCTTTGTAAAGATCTTCCTGAATTGCCAAATCTAAGTTGCTTCCTAAAACCTAAATTTTAGATTCACTCTCTCTCCTCCCCCTTAAGTTGCAGTTATTAAGATGAATTTTAATTCCCAGCCTGAATGATAGTTAAATTTTTATTTTTTTTACCAAAAATTTTCCAAATGTCATTGTAAACCTCACCACAAAAGGAAATCTGAAATGCAACATTGAACTTCCTGAACTACCAAGTAGCTTTTGAATTTTGAAAAGCAGAAAATCCTCAAAAAAATGAAGCTTTTAAAGCTTCTAAAATCTGCAGTTTCCAAGTAGTTGTCATGGAGGAGTCATCTCAGAGTCATAGACCCTAGTAATCTCTGCTCTCCTGGAATTCACAGGGCAATTTGGCAAGACTACTAGGGATACTTGGATTTTATTATTTTATGGTTTTATTGGATACTTGTCTGTGTTTTGGCAAGCATTAGTTGAAACAGATGTTTATATACAACATTTTTATTTCTGAAACATGCTTCATCTTAAAACTAGCTTGGTTTACTGCCTTTGCTATTCCTATTGGAAAGCTGTTACAGAATCTTCTGGCTCTGAAGACTACAACTTCTAATTTCCAACCCAAATGTATTTATGGCTCATATAGAAATATTTTTATTTTTTTATTAGGTCAACATTGTTGTTTATTTTAAGTAGCCTTTTTTTTTTTTTTTTTTCCAAAACACTCGTATACTTGTATTTATGTAGAACAATCTTATCACATCTCACTTCATTTTACTAAATTAAACAAAACAAGATCTTTTTGTCTATTGCATATGGATTGTGGTACTCTCATCTCATACTTCTAAGAATTACATTTGCTATTTGATGAACATGTCACATTACTGGCAAAAATTAACTGAGCCACATCACTCTTCTTTCTCTTCCAACTGATGAGCTCACAGTTTAGAGCAGTTACTTTTGTTTCCTCAAATTTATCAGCTTGCATTAGAGCTCTCCATGGCCATATTGCTTCAGTTGCTTATATGTCATACTCTGGTCTTCTTCATGTTGTGTTATTAACATTTTTTTTTTTTTTCAGCTAGCCTTTATATTTTATGTCTACATAAAATGTAACATAACAAAAATATTAAACAAGATCCGTACCATGGCTAATCCTTGACTAACTGTATTCGTAATTGGTCCTAGCTTGATTATTCCCTTCTCAGATCTATCAGTTGCCAGTTGTTTTTCAGCCACTATCCACCACACAGTTTTTGTACCAGCTCTCATGCTCTCCCACTTGTTAATTCCCTTAAGTACTTTATCAGATGTTTTTTTACCACATAGCTGATACATTAGGTATATTGTTATTTCCCCACATATGTTATGTTGTAGGCTGCAGATATCATGCTAATCTGATTCAGTGACTCTTGGATAACTTACTTTGGATTTTATCCCATTTCCACTTGCCATAGATCCTGTGTTACTTCCTTAAATAAATGTATTCTTTAAAATGACTTGGTTTTAACCTGTAATTTATGAAATCATTATCTTCAGATAATCCAAGAATGGATTTGAGTAGGGTAGAGAATTCTACATGACCTGTGGGTGACATATGCTATAATTATTTTTCTGTCAGCATAAAGACTTGAACAATGTTTTCTTAACTCTTAAATCAATCATTTTCTTATATAAGATATTATAACTGGAGACTTTCCTATTCCTCCCTTTCTGAATCTTCTGCCTTTCAGATAAAGTACTTTAATAGTCACTGCAATATGGAATAAGAAAGTGGGAATAAGTCTCATCTGATGCTCTTTGGAAAGATGAGGTACCCAGCCTGCATTCCTAATCATAATGAATATTAAATTATTTATACAATATAGAACAGACTAGACAAGAGAGATTAAGGACACTTTCTCTGCTGTTTTTCCTAATGTATTTTAATCCATTGGCCTCTTGGGAAGTGAGAGCTGGGGTTCAAACACTCCGAGGAAAAGAATTTGTGTACTCCTACTCTTAAGCAATTGATAAAAAAATAAAAATAAAAATGTGTAAAATAACTTCTCATCCTGTTCTGTCAGCTTTGTGAATATGGTTTCATTTTTTTTATTTTTTCTACATTTCTCAGAAAACCAGAAAGGAAACATACTGTTGTAGATACAGAAGTATGGGCTTTTTCACTTTGTTTAGATTTGTTTAATCATGAGGGGAGGGGAAGTGATAGTGAAGTGAAGGTTTGTTTCAGTTTGTCAAAAGATTTATAAATAAATGTGGTTGACTTCCTACAATTGAGTGTGAAGGGTGATTTTTTTTTTTATTATTTTTTTTTTTCTGAAATGAAAAAAAAAATCAGAGCTTCATACACAGCTACAGACAAGTGATTTCTTTGTCCAGCTTCTCGGTTTTCATAGAAATACCTAGCATGTTGAATTGGGCAAATACTTCTTAATAGCTGGAAAAAATATGTAAAGTGCATTTCAGGATTCTCATTGATACAGTTGCATTTGCCGGGTGTTATGTGCGTCTATGGATTTATATGCACTACTTTCCCTATTTGCTCTTGAGAGTGTTTCATTTCAGTCATTATGATAATCTGGGATCATGATAGTTGGGGATCACCAACAACCAGTTAAACACAAAATTTACTTTTATTAATAGATATAATGTAATGGACTAAACTTTAAATATGACTTTATTTTCCTAAAAAAAATGTTTTGAAAAAATACCTAGGGAACAGTCCGTTTTTATGTGTACTTTACAGAACACTGAGTAACAGGTACATTATAAATTCAAGTTGCCTATTTATTAACAATAGCCCTTTTGATGTAAAAAAGAATAAATTCTCACCTCAATAATTTACACACTGATAATACTCACAAAATGTACAGTTTTATTTCAACACATAGTTACTACTTTTGGGAGATATGACTAAACATAAACAAGGTAATAACAGTAGGTTATAAGGAAATGTTATAATATTGATTTCTTTAAAATATATACATTTAAAAGATAACATTTATTTAAAAGATATCTCACCTTTTCACAGTTGTGTAAAATTAAATTAACAACTTGGTGTTGCCTTATATTGCACACAATTAATAACTTGTTAAAAATAATCTGTATTTATCCTTCAGAGACTAATGACCCATTGTATTTTTATATTGGCTTTGTGTGTAAAATGGTGGGACCTACATATGAAATCATTATTTCCTTTATAATAAACTGAATGAGTAATTTTTAAATATAAGGTAATCTGTTTTTCTCTAGTATAAAATACCATAAAATAACCTTTTCATGGCACAGAAAACAAACAAACAAACAAACAAACAAAAAAACAACAAAAAAAAGCCAATGCTCTTTTCTGCCCCTGTTCTCAGAAGAATAATCAGACCACTGCAATCACATACATGTAAGAAAAAAATAATGCTTTTTGCTTGTGCTATTGCACAGTATTGAAGAGTACCTGCATAGCACCCAACTGCTGGTAATGGCCTTAGGCGCCTTACTAATAACTGGCCTTATTTTTATTGTTTTATTGGAAGACCTGAATCAACATTGTTTTTCATTGTTTCCTTGTATAACCTTGGAAGAGACAAATTAGGCTTTCACAAAACCTTTAATTAGTATGCTTAATTCTACAATGTCAGTTTAATTGTTTGAAAAGATATGCAGCATAATTTTGGATATTTTTTTCTTCCACTACTTTCCTGTTCATTTATTTCAAAGGTTATACTGTAGAGTTAATACCATTGGGTGTATGTTTATGCAACATTTAAAATTGCTCAACAGAGACAGTGTACAACAAAGTTTTATGTAAGACTGATATTTCTGCACCTGCATAAAGGTTGGTGAGTTACATTCTGTGCTGGAGGAATATTTGCTGAGGGAAATGTGATGGCTTTTGGTCAAGGAGGATCTCTTCTGCTCCCAATGGAACCAACTCCAATCTAGGAACAGCAAGAGCTGGAGCCCCATCTCAGGGATGTGTGAAATTTTGTGGGCTATTACACCTACATAAAACCCAATATGAGTTTTAGTCTTTGAAACTGAAGTGATCTATGTCACAAAGAAAACAAAGCAGTGTTCCTTAACAGTGTAAGTCCTGAATAGTTATCCCAAGCTAATAATAGTTAATGGGTGCCATAATGTTTCTATTGCACAGAAATACAGAGCTTTCTCATCTATTGCCATGACAGATGCCGGCATTATTAAGCAGGATAATGGTAGTGACTGCATAATGTTGTAACACTGTGAGATTCTATTGCTCCCTAGCTGTGCAGGTACTCTGTATAACAATATGAAATGCAGAGATGGAGTGAAAACAAATTCTCGCAGAATCACAGAATGGCTGAGGTTGGAAGGGACCTCTGAAGAACAATACCACTGCTGAACAGAATCACCTAGAGCACATTGCGCAGGATGCCATCCAGGCAGGTTTTGAATATCTCCAGAGAAGAAGATTCCACAACCTCTCTGGGTAACCTGTTCCAGTGCTCTGTCATCCCTCACAGTAAAGAAGTGCCCTCTCATATTCAGCTGGAGTGCTCTTTCGTATTCAGCCAGATATTCTGGCTAATTATAGCTGATTTATCCAATGACAAATAGAGAAGTTTTACTTGTAATAGAAAATTATGTACCTGTCCTGCAATGCCTGGAAAAATAAGAAACTTTCCTAAGATTCTTCACCTTTTCTAAGATTCCTGGATAAGCTGGATAACCACAGCAAATCCCCCAGGTCCCTTAGAGTTTTGAGGAGCAGACAGATAGGAGATAACGGGTTTTTAAAGGAAATATTTTGCAATTATTGCAAATAAATTAAAAAAATAAATTGACTATGCTTAACTTTCTCTGTACAAATAGTTAGAATTTGACCTGTTCTTATACATGGAATTGAACATGCATATAATACCTGAAAATGTATTCTAAAATTCCATTCATTGTAGAATTGTATTCAATGTAAAATCAACAATTGTACAAGTGGCTGTTATTTTGTATAAGAAAGAGGAAATTGACATTGTGTTCTTCTAAGGTTTGGTTCAGTTTCTAGGCATTAGCAGGTGTCCAGAGCTTTCACTTGTTTTGGTAGAGATGAAGTTACATATACCACATAGTTTCTATAAATTTCTGTTTTCATCACAACGCTTATTACACTTGTCAGGCTCCTCCCAAGAGTTTTTCAATGACTTTGGTTGATGTTTTCCTGTAATTTCACTGTTCTATCAATATCAGAGATTTGGGATCTAATCCTTTCATGATTTGTGCCTAATATATATACTTCTAATTCCATAAAACCATTAAAAATAGTACTGTGACTCATCAGGGGTTTGTTGTGTTTTAAACAAAGGAAATGACTATGGAAATTACCAGGAAAAAAAAAAAAAAAGTGTCTTTTCACCAGCATCCTTTTAGTTATTTAATTTGAATCTGGACTCAAATATAAGGAATGAATTAATGGTAATTTTATAATTCCCTTTTCTTTGATATAAGGATACTTTCTTTTTCTTAAAGAATTCTTTTGCTTTGCTGCCTTTACTATCTTTTACAGAGTATGCCATTTAACACATTTCCTGTGTTGGCAATATATTTTGATATTTTCTAGTTTAAAATGTTCAGTTTTTTTTTATTTTTATGGGTAAAAGGAATAATCCAGTAGAGAAAAATATTAACAGATATATGAAAATAATTTTTTTTTTTTCTTAATACAAAATGAACTATGCAACTCTGTATAATAAAGTGTTTGAATTGGCTGGACCCTGGATTGTGAGATTAAAATGTTTATAGTAAATAGTATGACAGAAATATTCTGTTAATCTTGACTGTTCTCATGAGAGAGCAAACATGTTTTTCACCCAAACTCACTATAAATCCTTTGCCTTCCAACCGTGACTTAAGGATTCATCATTCCATATGCACGAAAACTTGTTTGGAATAAGGTAGGCTGCAAATTTAAACTGGCTTAACTCCTCTTGATTAAATTCATCTGCCAATTCTCTGATTCCTGAAAATGTCTTTATCCAATTATATCTCTTATTCCAGAAACCAAGAATTTCACACATGGAGTTAATCAGGAAGAGCAGTTTAAATATGCCTGTTCCAGAGTAAATTCTCACATAGAGAGGCCTTAACACGCCACTTGAAGATAATGGGATTGAACAGGTGGTAATGGATTCACATTTATTAAACATTAAAATCCATCTCATTCCCTCCAAGATGCATGGCTCAGTAGGTCTAGGCAGGGAACAAAACACTAACACCTATTTCAACCACTGAAGTTGTAAGGTTTTGCTTTGTGTATGCAGTTAGAACAGATCTGCCCTTTTAATGCAAGGACTTCTCTGGGCACTTAGGAATGAACCTGTTGCCCTGAGGACACTTATCCCACATGCCTCCTGATCTGTGGTAACTGTATTTGCACATACTGCAGTCATGGGAAAATGGAAAAGTAACTCAAACTAGATCATCTTCCAGTGATAACTGAGGTTCTAACTTATCACATCTGTAGTGATCTTTTTAGATCCATGGCCAGCAACTGCACTGCAGATCCAATGGTATTTCATAACTTAGCCATATACCTAAGACCCTGATATAGAACAAAACTTTAACTCATCTGATTTTGTTTCCTAGGTAAGGCTTTGGATTTCATTCTCATTTTCCATGTCATCCACTGTGTTCAGCCTCTAATGTCATTGATCCAAGAAAAAAGCTATACTCAGCTAAAGTGTTTTAAAGATCAGTGATCCAAATCACTACATTCTCTCCTCATTTTATTTGAGATAATTTATAATGATTCCTGAAATGGGCAGAGTGATTTATGAAGAAAAAACACATTTTTAGTTGGCACAACTTTCCAAACCCCGAAGTCTTGCAGTTTGAACAGAAGTGAAAATTTGAGATCAAGTGCATAGGCATCACAAATTTTCCTGTGATGGAAATGATATTTTCGTCCCACTATCTCTGTATGTTAGAGTTGTAATCAATTCCTACTTAATCAAAAACAAACTAGAAAAAAAACATTGTGAATAAAAGTCAGAAACTGCCACAAAACTCTCTACAGCTTTAGGAAAAATAAAACAGCAAAAATCCATGAATAATCTCCAGCTTGTTCAAATGTATTTCTATTTCCTATTAATTTACATATAGAAGCTTATCATGGTTACAGTGTCTTTTTGATACTGTTCTTGCTTGAGGCCTTCTTGGCAACTAACTAATGATCAATCTGAATTATTTTATGAACATCACAAAGGATGTAATCTAAAGATTTTTTAGAAGTGCCTGGAAATACAGACTTATTCCTTTATGTATTTTATTTATTTATTTATTTATACTTGGTAATGCTCATTATGCTGTATAGCAAAGTCACAGAATTAGTATATGGCAGCTTGTCTACACAGAAAAGAATAAACATCAGGTCTAAAGGGGAGAAGGTTTTAGTTTCAATAAGAGAAACTGGGTGATGTGGTAGTGACCTTTCCCACAGGGAGGTCCTACCAATTTTGAGGTTAATTTATATGGTCTATTTATATATTTATAAATTTGGGTATCAAGAAGAAAAGCATGGACACTCAAGGTTAATTAACTGTTGTTCAAAGCATAGGTATAGTAGAAAATGTGATAGCAGTAAAGGTAATAACAATCTTATGTCCCTGCTGATGTTAATGGAAGCATCAGAAAGATCATAGCAATATCAGCATAGCAATCATAGCATAGTCCCTGCTGGTCATGGGAACACACCTGTTTTAATATCACACAAGCCCCTTCATGTTGATCATGGCACACTGTGCAAATCCCATCTGTGATGAGGCATTGTGGTCTTTACAGATTTATTGGGTTTCCACAGAGGTAAACAAATCTATTCATAATTTATGCTGTCAGATAAGAGACTGTTACATGCAGATAAACTGCATAATCTCAGGGTCAGACAAGGTAAAGGGTGTCATACACTTGTACTGTCTGAGAACCATGAAAAGGATTTTTGCTGCAGGTAATGACTTAAGTTCATCCAGTGGTCAGCAAGGTTCACTGAGAGTGGTCCACTCGTATACATCTGTGTAGGAATCACAGGATCACACAGAATCACAAAATAATTGAGGTTGGAAGGGACCTCTGGAGATCATCTGGTTCAATCCCCTGCCAGCAGGATCACCTAGAGCACATTGTGCAGGACAGCATCCAGGCAGGTTTTGAATATCTTCATAGAAGGAGACTCCACAACCTCTCTGGGCAGCTTGTTCCAGCACTCTGTCACACAAACCATAAAGAAGCATTTTCTCATATTCTGCTGGAACTTCCTGTGTTTCAGTTTGTGCCTGTTGCCTCTCATCCTGTTGCTGGGCTCAACTGAAGAGACCATCTCCATCCTCTTGACACCCTCCCTTCAGGTATTTATATACTGAGATATTTATATTTATATTTATGTACTATTTATATATATATATTTATATAAGATGCCTTCTTAGTTTTTTCTCCAAGCTAAACAGGCCTAGCTCTCAGCCTCTCTTTGTATTACCGATGCTCCAGTTCCTTAGTCATCTTTGTAGCTAGACTCGCTCCAGTAGTTCCATGTCCCTCTTGTACTGGGGAGCCCAGAACTCGACATAATACTCCAGGTGTGGCCTCACCAGGGCTGAGTAGAGGAGGAGGATCACCTCCATTGACCTGCTGGCAACACTCTTTTGAATGGACCCCAAGATAGCGTTGGCGGTCTTGGCCACAAGGTCACAGAGCTGGCTCATGGTTAACTTGTTGTCTGCCAGGACTCCCATGTTCTTCTCTGCAGAGCTGCTTTTCAGCAGATGAGCCCTCAGCCTGTACTGGTGCATGGGGTTATTCATCCCTATGTGAAAGACCCTGCACTTGCCTTTGCTGAACTTCATGAGGTTCCTCTCAACCCAACTCTCCAACCTGTCCAGATCTCTTTGAATTGCAGCATGGCCCTCTGGTGTGTTAGCCATTCCTCCAAGCTTTGTGTCATCTGCAAACTTGCTAAGAGTGCACTCTGTTTCATCATACAGGTCACTGATGAAGAAGTGAAACGAGACTGAATTTACCACTGGGGAACACTGCTAGCTAAAAGCCTCCAGTAGACTCTGTGTCACTGAGCACAACCCCCTGAGCTCTATCATCCAGCCAATTCTCAACCCACCTCACTGTCCACTCATCTATCCTACACCTCCTGAGCTTGTCTGTGAGGATGTTATGGGAGACAGTGTCAAAAGCCTTCCTGAAGTCAAGGTAGACAACATTCATTGCTCTCCCTTCATCTACCCAGCCAGTTGCCCCATCATAGAAGACTATCAGATTTCCTTATGAATGATTTCCCCTTGGTGAATCCATGCTGACTACTCGTGATCAGCTTATCCTCCAAGTGCATGGAAATGACCTCCAGGATGAGATGTTCCATCACCTTTCCAGGAATGGAGGTGAGGCTGACTGTCTTGCAGATTCCTGGGTCCTCCTTCTTGCCCTTTTTGAGAACTGGAGTGACACTGGCGTTCTTCCAGTCCTCAGACACTTCTGTTCTCTATGACCTTTCAGATATGATGGTGAGTGGCCTAGCTTTAACATCCACCAGCTCCCTTAGCACTCAGCCCATCTGGGTCTATGGATTTGGGGGTGTCAGGTTGGCCTAAATGAGCTCTAACACGATCCTCCTTGACCAAGGGAAATTTCTTTCTCCAGACTTTCCCTCGTCTCAAGGGTCTGAGATTCCTGAGGGCTGATCTTAGCAGTGCAGACTGAAGCAAAGGCAGCATTCAGTAAATCTGCCTTCTCTGTATCCTTCAGCACCAGGTCACCCACCCCATTCAGCAGCAGACCTATATTTTCCTAGAAAAATCTCTTATCTGAGCCCCTGGAAGGCAGTAAACCTTTCTAGATGAGGTCAGGTCAACAAATAGGTGCCTCCATACCCTGCAGCAGGGAGTCAATCACAAAAATCACCTGCAGTTTCTTCTGGGTGTTCCTGCTAGGCACAGGGTCTCTCAGCCCAGTTGCCTCCCTTGAAGTCTTGCCCAGCTCCTCCTCAGCCTGGAGGGCAATGAAACTGTTCCTCAATAGCAAGGCTTCAGGAAGAGTAAGAGACTTTCTCCTCCTACGAGGAGTGACCAAATTCTTGCCCTCTTCTGTAGTGTTATGACATACTGCCTCATGTCATGCAGAACCCTCTTACAACTCCACTGCTGTATGGCGTTGGGACTTTAGGACTCTTGGAGCTGTATGGTCTCCATGAACACCCTGTCTGGCTCTTGCTCATCTTCTCAGATGCTTCACAACCTGCTGACTTCCTCTTGTAACTCCCTCACCTGATGACACAGCTCATGGACAACAGCATAGCTTCTGCAGGAGAGCTGGCTGTCAGTACAGGCCTCCTAGAGAGGACCCACACACTCCCTGCAGCCTGAGACCTGAAGAGATGTATCTGCTGTCAGAGGGTCTCTCTGGGTTGAGACCTCCAAAGTAGCTGATGCAGCGACTCCAGCAGCTACTGGGGAATATGGTCTGTGTTGTGTCATGACTACATCTGAGAAAGCATACGCTACTAGGATTGGAAACAAAGGTGCCCTCTTGTGCCCTGCCATGCAAACTTCTGTGTCTATTTGCTGCATCTGTTTGCTGTGCTCAGTGAACTAGTGATATAGTAATATAGTGGTTATTCATGCTAACATACATGCCTCTATAATCAAGGCCTATGGCTGTACTCAGCCCAGATTCTGCTTAAAATCATTGTATCTTCCTTAAAATATCTTCCACAGTATCCCACACCCACCAGCCCAACAAAGTGTTTTTTTTCAAAGATACAATTTCCTTATGAAGTTATCTTTCCTTCTTTCTTGCATTCATGGATTTATAACCTAAAATCATGGCATATTCCTCAGCTGATAGTCTGTGGCAGGGTGCAGCTTAGTGTGCTTGTGTTAGTGCATTGAAAAGTGCAGCCAGACCTTCCTGGTGATCCAGAAAACATTTTTCTTCTTTTCTTTTCTCAGGCACTAAGGATAATTAGAATAATAGGCCAACTGGGGGGATGCCGCAATACATGAGATAACACAGGGGAAAACCATTAAGAGTAGACATGAACAACTATAATAGTGTAAAGAAAGCAGATATATATTTCAGGAATTCCCCGAGTCTGAGTCTGGTAAACTAAATTTATGAAAAAGAAAAAAAAAAAAAAAGGAAAAAAAAGAAAAAAAAAAGAGTAATCCTAGATAAATATCAGATGTAATGTGAATTTTCGAGTTCCACCAAATTTTCTAGAAAATATCAAAGAGATGCACATTCAGTCTTTAGGTATTCTAGGTAGGAAATCGGTTCAGCCTTCTCAATGCAAACAAAAGAAATTTAAAGTTTGATAAGCCAGTGTTTGAATAAAGGTTTCTAGAAGTATGACTTATTCTTTAAAAATAGACATAGCTATTCAAGGTCAATTTTGAATAGACACATTATTTCAAAGAAATGATTAAAACACAATAAAATAAACTACTGAAAAACTGAAATATTTGTTCTAGTAACCTTCTTATTAAAACTAAATTTCATTTTCTTCTGTAAGAATGAAAAAGGCATTCTGTATGAATATATATCACACAGAAAATACTCCTGGGTACATTTTCACCTAGGAATGAAAATAGGATAAGAAGTATAAATATATATACTCTTTTTCTTTGAGTGACGACATGCTTCTTAACACTGGAGTTGCATACCAAGGTGCAGTAATAAGAATAGTTAAAATACTAAACTAGATTCAGAAAGCGTACTTTGTAAGATTCTGATAAGCACATGTGTTGTAATGAAGCTTTTCATCTCCCACTGGTCATACTCATGGCTATTCAGGATACTTCATGAACGGAAATGACTTTTTTCTTCTTGCTGACATAAACTATTACGCATGCCACCTTTAAAGTTGAGACACTAAAAGGAGTTCTTGTCTTGACAACTGCATGAATTTCTCTTTTGAACCCCTTATATGTCTAAGATGATATTGCAAAATCCATGTTTTCTTCCTAAAAACAAGAAAAAAGAGGAAAACTCCAGACTCTAGACAGCCAATAACAATATATACGTTATGACAGTTGATTGAATGTAGCCAACGGTGAGAAATAATACAAAGGCTTCTCCTACTGAAATCATTGGAAATGGGATTAGGCTCAGTCATACTGAAATATTCTCTATATTGACAATGATTCCTTTGAGTACTGCACATTTTACATTGATATCAGACATGCTATTGCAACTGAGGTAAATAAAATAGTTGAAAGGGATCTTGTACAAGTACAGATAAAAGCAATTTAATGCATTGCAGAAGATTAAAAATGCAACAGGGAAGATCAATAGTAGGAATTAGCTGCAATAGACTGTGACTAATAGATGCTTACCAAGAGTTAATAGGAAGTGGCCTAAAAGCATTTAGAGACAAGGTTATCAATACGCCCACTAAATATATTTGATAATCTGTAAGTTTATGTAAGAACTATATTGTTTTTCTTATTTCATTTTCTTTTTTTCATGTTGCTATATGTTTTCACATGTTGTCCACTTACTGGTCTTGAAACATAAGAAAATGCAAAGATGAGTGCTGAGTTAAACATTGAGAAAAAAGTACTGTTGTGTAACTTTTATACATTTCAAAAAAAAAAATATTTTAAAGCTTTGTGAAATATATTGTAATACATCTATTAAGTAAAAATCCAATAGAATGGCATTGGGAATGGTTGTACTAAGAGAATCTTTTCCATATTTACAACGTATGAGAACAGAATTTCAGGTTATCTTGGATAACAAATTGGAATGTCTGCCACAAAAGACAAAAGGCTTTCCTCTTCTACACACTGAAATATTCATATTGCTTAAAAGACCTGGAATTAGAAATAAAAATGGAATAGAATGGAAAAAGCAATAATCAGTCAAAAAATGAATTGTAGTCTCCACAACAGACATGATTTCAAATAGGTGTCACACAAGTATTATTGACAGTGGTATGTACATTGGCCAAAGCTTAGTATAAAATGGATGCAAAATTTCCAAAAGGGGGGGAAATTCAGAAATAAAAGTCACAGCCACCTTGTGTTTATGCGTGCCTATGAGGCTGATGAAGTCCTGGGCTTTCTGAACCCATTGTGAGTTCTGTCATTGATTTCAGAACACACTTCACCTTGTGACTTTTTATATAAAGATAAATGGTTTGACAGTGAATATAACACAGTCAACATCTCTTATTTTTTCTAACACTGAGATAAGCACTAAATCTAAAGATGTATTTTCTTCTTTCGCATGTTTTCTGCTGCATATACATGTAGAGGCTAATTTTAGGAAGTGTTTCATCTGCAAAAAGACCCTTTCATTTCAGTTCTGTTACTTCCAACAGCTCTCTTTTCCTTGTGGATCTTTGGGTGTGACACTGCTGAGAAGGGCAAGTAACTTTCTTTCCCAATAATATGAGTTCCCTTCATAGCTTTTCAGGGCTGCACTGCAACCAGTTTTGAAATGGTAGAGTGGCTGTTTGTAATGCAAGATGATGTCCTTTCAGTGGATATTTGTAAATGCTTTCTAAGAAGAAATTCTCTGGAGGAAAAAGATTTTATTTATTGATTTATTTATTTATTTATTTATTTATTTATTTATTTTTGCCAGTTGCTTTTTTAAAGGTGTTTAGAAAAAGCCAGACAAGGTTGGAGTCATGGAGTTTGTTGACTTCATATGGCTAGAAGTAGATACTTTCATCTTTCTGCAGTTTCATTAAAAATAGTATTGATAAGTAGGATCCGTTAGAATGTTTTTGTTTGTTTGTTTTTAACAGCTAAATATGTACTCAATAAAAAGGTATTTTCAACCACATCAGGATTTGTTCTGTTTTTGAAGTGCTAATATTAATTATAGTTAGTAATTTTTTTGCCATTTGAAAAATAGTAATACTGCTTTTTTAAGGACTCCTAAATATCATCTAGTATTTTTCAGTGGAGTATTGGTAGGTACTTTATAAACAGACCAGTTATTACTCTTCCTTGGTTAAGTTATTTTCTACTCTTTATATTTAATCTATGAACTGAGTAATTTTGTGTTACATGATTTGAGACATTTGTTTTTTTTGCCTTTTTGTAGAAGGGAAAGTTTATATTTTCTGAATTGTATTTATTCCTTCTTTCTGTTATACTATTTAATTACTTATAGATGGTTAAATGGAGTTAATTCTGCTGAGAAGAGTTTTTAAATCTGAAGTAGTTCTTATATTTTGCTGAATGTTTATCCATATTGCTAAATTTTTGTCAGTAGTGCAAGATGCTTTACTTTTGAAATCAGCAAATGTTACTAAGGCTGTAATTGTTACTTAGAATAAGTTTTATTTGACACAGCTTAGTAAATATTAAAAAAAAAATAAAAAGAAACATGTTTTGTTTATTTGTTTTAATGACATTTACTTTAGCCAGTAAGGTAGAATTTTGATCCATTAAATGCTGTTCAGTCTGTTAGTGATGGGAAATGGCAATGGGGTTCTTACTTGTCAGTCATTGTTTATTGAGGAAAACAAACCATCTTGTCACAGGTAAAAGGAAGAAGTACACTTGGACATCACTACAAGTGGAAGTACAGATAAGAAAATGATATAGTAGGTACAAAATGGAAGACTCTGAGGTCAACCAGAGCTCAGCATTTAGACTGCTTCTTCTGATACAGAGTTTATCATAAAATTGCCAGTCTCCTGTGCACTCTCAAGTGCTTCTTAATGACTGGGTTGGGGAAGCATTACAGCCTCAGAAGAGACAGTCAGCCCTTTTGATCTTAGGCTGGCACATGTAAGATGGGGCAGTGGGTTACAAAGAAAAGATGGTACTTGCAGAAAGAAAGGGTGAAAGCCCTTTGGCCTGATCTGCCTTGAGATAAACATGTTCTTGAAGTCTTTTCCTCTGAGAAATGATGTGGTTCATGATGTCCTAGATGACAATCCAACCATGCTTGGGGCTCTGGGTCAACATCATAAAGGAAGAGATTGAGAATGTGCTGGCTTTATCTCACCATTTATATTACAAGCCTGCTCGACCTCTGCTCCATCCATCACATGCCTACCTGTCAGCATTTCAAACTGGACAGTGCATTCTTGTCACTAGAAGAGAGTAATGATTATCTAATAATCTACATAGCTTTGACAAAAACCATGACTACTGCTAACCTATAGTTATGTAATAGAGTCATAGAACATCCTGGATATAAACATTTGTAAATCTCCTTGCCAGGAGCAACTAATCTCTCTGTCACCGAGAGGATGACCTCTGCCAGTACAATTGAAAGCCAAAAACAGATTACTCCACTCAACAGACCTATACCCTGTATTTCACTTTGTCTGTGGCTATCACTATTCTTAGCTTATTCTCTCCTGTATTATAGGGCAAAACAGTTGATTTCAGTGTTTTTAGTTTTATTGTGATATGACTTTGGAAGTTACAAAATCTTCTAAAAAAGATCTAATTAAAAAATCTTCTAAAAAGATCTGATCTTGCAGACATGAGTTGTATAATACAATATTATTATAATGTATATTATTATACATATACATATACATATATATTATGTATATTATTATATACAATATTATACAATGTATAATATTACATGGTAAATGAACAGTAAGTTCATATAATATTATCAGCCTCCATTGGAAAACAAATTCTCATGAAGATCTGCATGCCTGTTCATGTTTGCAGGATCAGACCCTGAGCAACCTGACAGTTCTCTACTGTTTCTTTGCTGTTTGCTATCTACTTGATGCACCTACACCTATAAATTTGTTTTAGAGTGAAGTGTTGTAAGGAAAAAATCTTGGGCAAGATTCCATTCTAAGTCACATTGTTTTAAAACAGTAGAAACTGTACATTAATGGAGACTTGTCTCAGCTTTTTCAATTTATCTCACCTTGCCTGCATATGTGCATATGCCAGAACTTATATTAATAGTTTTATGGGAAGTATTTCAAAGAGTTGAAAAATAGGCTGTTTTTATGGGACTTCCAAACAGATTTAGGGGTAGATATATCCCCTTTGTAAGGGAAAACCAAAATCCCCTTCAACGTTGGTGAAGGTGATGAGGTTGGCACTGTACACATTCCAACATTGTTATACCCTGGCCCCTGAGGGAACTAGGTAGGGTGTGATGAAGAATTAGTGTCAGCAAGTTATGTAGGACCGTAATTTGTTGCTGTAATAGGCTAACAGCAAACAGCTGCTATTTCCCAAACTGAAGAAGAGTCTTTTAAGCTGCACCATAATATATAACTTTATAATGCCATCATTGCATTAAACTGTATTCCATGTTTAGCCTCCATTATACTTAAAGTTATTTTATGCTATAAAATAAAATGCTATCTTAGTGCAAAGATTAACCAAACCAAAGATTAACCAAACCAAAACCATTGTTTATAGGACAGAAATTCAATGAGACACAGTACATTTCAGCATTCAGACTTCAGAATAGTTAAAATAGGCATTAAGATATACCACTCGTGGAAATTATTAGACCACACTTTTTTTTTTTTTTCTCCCCCCCTTAGGTTTGTGTCAAGTAGCTCAAATGCTTCTTCAAAGAGCTAAGACAATATTCAGCAATACCATACAGGTAAGTGAATCTGCAGATTCTATGTGTTTATAAATGAAATTACATAGCCTAAGCTCAGTGCAATTATAATAGTATCAGTTGAGGATTTTCCTCAAACTGTTCAAGAGGAAATTAGACTTGAACAAGGTTATGATGAGAGTATTCTTTTTCCTGCATGGCTCATTGCATACTAACACATTAGCTAAGAACACAAAGTAGTATAATATTCTGAAAACGACTGTAGCAATCAATATTTTTGCATTTGTCTGGGAAAAATAATGCAAAGTGAAACACAAAGTGAGTAAGAGCTATTGTGTCAATTCATCTGCCTACTAATGTAAGTATGTGGGGATTGCTTGCAGCTATGCTTTGTGACAGCACAAGAACTTACAATAAATTTTCAGAGCTGTCACAAACTAGTCACAACAGAAATACTCAATTTCATATTTTTATGACATGTAAATGTTATCAGATGAAGTTTGCTTGAAAAGCCACAGTAAATTCTTAAAAAAATATAGTCCGCTGAATCACTGCATCAGAGTATTTCCCTAATACTTGCTTTAAGTTCACCTATAAATTGAATCTAATGGACCCAGTTCTAGTTCATAGCTCTCAGAAGTCACTGCATCAAAAGCACTGATGAAGCAGATAAAGGAAATTTTTATCTTTACATTTCCTTTGAATCTTCCAGGATTTTATTACTGGAGGTAGCTAGTTGTTACAGAGAGTTAGAGCAAAACATGGTCACAGACTTGAGAACCTTACAAACTAAATACAACACAAAGAACAGACAAATGCAGACAGATGGGAAAGAACATGGGGAAAAATAGGATAGTATTGGTCAGTGGGATTTGTAGTGACTTCTGTGAATGTTTCTGGTGTAATTGTAATAAAGTTATTCATAGGCATCACAGAAAAGAAGAATTTTAAGGTGTCTTTAAAGACAGAGAGTACACTATCTTCCCAAATACTTTTGAGGATTGCCTTCCACTATATCAGGATAAAATGACATCTAATGTTAGAATAAAAATGATTCAGTCCATGATGCTCCCCTATATTGGACTGTGAGGTAGCAACTCAATAAATAGAACAGTGTACATGTTTTAGCTAGCACTGAAAAACAGACTTTGCACTTGATACAATGTGATTGAAGTGGTATGACTGCACAAATAGTTAGGAATTAATTTAGAATATTCTGCTAATATATGGGTGTTGAGGTCAAGAAATAAAGTTACTGTAGTAGCAAGTGAACAGTCAACAACAACATGGACAAGTTTTGTCTAAGAAATGACTAAGCAAGTATAATCTTAGGGTTGTCATTGAGAGTTAAACAGTTTACACTATTTAGAATAACCTGGATTTGAGCTTACAGAGAGATGAGCCCTGAGTCCTAATTAAGAAGAAAGCTGGAAGCAGGTGGAGTGGAAGAGGAGGTGTTCACAGAGATCAATAAAAGACACAAAACAAATGGTTTAATGGAAAGGATTTAGCAAGTTTTCCCCATGTTGGCCTTGTAGCAATGGCCAAAAGTAACTAGAGAAGTGTGGAAAGGATTAAGGTTTATTTAATTTGGACAGAACAGATAGGGTTGAAATAGTGAAGTATATTTGTGGATTTTCAGCATATAAAATGATACCTGAATTTATATTTGGCAGTAAACCTGCATGTGTGACAGATTTGCTGGGGGAAAGAAGAGGAGTACCAAGAGCCAAACATCTAGATGAGGATGGACAAAGTAGTCCTCTAAATGAAGAATGATAAAAGAGTAATAAGTAATGGAAGAAGGAATGAATTTTCGAAGAGGAACAATGATTTACAGAAGAAAGACCTAGCATAGTATATCAAAAGCAATGGAGAAATCAAGAAAGGTAATTCTTTTTTTCTGGTTTGAAAGAGATATTTAGCGATAATGGAGAGTAGAATTTTATGAAGCCTGTTTACAGAAGAAAATTAAAGATGGGGTAACTATTGTGTTGATACTTAAACCAAGCAAATAATTAAATAAACAAATAAAGCTGCTTTGCATCAAGCAAAACCATGTGCAAATTGTATTGCTTCGATAGTAGGAGCTTACTAAATTCATCAACAAAATGAGCATTGGGGATATATTTATGCCACCAAGTAGTGGTTAACATATCCAATCCATTTTCAGCACAAAATGCGATGATGAAATGAAACAGGAACTAAGAGAAGTACATTAGATTCAAATAAAGTGAAACAGGCTTAATTTGATTATCTACTTTACACTGTTTCACAATGATGCCTGATCTTGAGTTAAGAGCATAATTGGTCTTTGTTAATTGTTTCAGCTAGATAAATTATTTTATTTTTTTTTGTGGCTGAGGTGACAGTGTACTTACATATACCAAGTCATGATCAATCTGTAACTCCTTTAACGATTTTGACAACTGCTTTTATGGTGTTCACTGTAAGTGTCTTGAGTGACATGGTTCTAGTTAACAGGACAGTAGGTGTGGCAGTCTGAGGTACCCAGCGGAAGAGAATCTTGAAAATCTCCAACAACTTTATTTTTTCTTGTTTCATGCCATTAATCTGTTAATTCCTTCCTTCCTATGCATTAATTTGCTGCTGTTAATATCCAAAGTAAATTGTTGAATTTTAAATTGCACTATTGTACAAATAATAAATGTCAGGAAAAAGGTTAAGTTAATATTTTCTTGAAAACAAACAAACAAAACAAAACAAAACAAATGAACAAACAAAAAACAAAGGAAAGGAAAGTAATGCTTCACTATTTGGGTCAGTTAATTGAGAAGTTTTAGCAAATGTGCCCCAATTAAGCAGATTCCACCTGTCTGTTTGAAGATCCTCTGTTGTTTAAAAATACCTTTAAAAGTATTTTTAATCTCAGGTGAGACAAAAGGTACAGTCCAAGGCCTGCTAAACAGCTTATAAACAGCTAGTGTTTATACAAAGTGTAATACAAAATAGATGATTTGCAGTCCACATAACACATCTTATGATATGAGATTTCGGAACTTTTCCTTTCAACTATACATAATACAAAGTTACTTCTCTGAAATCCCAAACCTGTGAAAGATACCAAAGTTAAAAGTACTGGCATCCTCATAAGATTTTTAGTGGTGCATGTTAATACTAGCAATACCTTTTAAGAACAGTAGTGTTTCCTGAAGACAAACAGATTAATCCATACCTGTTTGATATCCAAAAATCCTCTCAGAGTTAGCACCATTGACATCAGTATTTGTTTAAGTTATTAATAGTGTTTTGTTGTTGTTGTTTGTTTATTTGTTTGGTTGTTTTTATGTGTGTTGCAGGCATAGTGCTTCTTGTAAAATACAGTGCATACTACAAGGAAGAGTGTAGTCTGGACTTTACAAACGTAAAACAAGTTACATTTTGAAAAGTAGATTATTTAACACTAGAAGTTATACAATGCCAACAAGTTAGTAACAGCTATAACTATTCAGCTGCTAAAGACTGTAACATAGGCTTTATGTCAGCAGAAAATTTTGTATGCATGGAATTCAGAGCTCATGAGAGATTATTGATTGACAGGCATAGAGATAAAGTCTGCAGTTGGGTGAATTCACTTGACCATTGCTGTTTTTCTACTCCACTTATAAGCTGCTGTTAAAAATATGTATAAAAACACTACAACCACAAAAAAAAAAAAAAAAAAAAAAAAAAAAGCAGAAGGGTGCAGATATTTCTGGTGGAAAACTAAAAAAACAAGCCTTGCTATTTCAGTACACTGGAAGTAAAAATAAGTCATGAGGATTGAAGCCAGAGGGGTGAAATATTTTAAATGTCATGATAGCTCTTTGCCAGTCCCAGCAGTCCCAGTCTCAGCTTGCTACAGTAATTATATATGGGAAAAGGGTACAGAAAAAGCTGTGTCTGGAATGACACACTGCAGTCTGGGGCAATTTCAATAACTCAGGGGAATCATAGATTAAATAGGTACAATTTAGCTATATAATACACCAGAGGACATTATATTTGCCTGTCTCAGACCAGTGCTTACAGATATCACCACTGATCTAAATAAGCCAGTGTAGGAATAGGGAAAGTCATGATAATGTAATATCTATATTAAGATGAACAAGAGGACGAGAAACTATTGTGAGAGAGAAATTCAGTTTTAGAGAATTACCCTTTGGTCTACCAGGGAAGGACTTTTGAGAGGTTTCTTCTGAGCATTTGAAAGAGAAACTTAAGAAAGAGAAACTTAAGGCCTATGAGTTTCATGTCTTGCATTTTTCCATTTGAAAAATTTGATTTACAAGTGTTTTGTCACTCAAACTGACTTTTGTATTTTCTATGCACAGTTCAGAGTAGTGGGATGAAATGCCAGGATTTGGGTGCTCTGTTTTTTGTAAAAGCTTTTTTTTAATTTTTTTTTTTTTTAATTTCCCCAAAGAGCATCCAGATCCTCTATGAACTGAAATCTCAATAACTAGTTACCATATATCAAATAAGTTTAAAAAGGAAAGATAACTTGTTCATAACCATTCCCACTCCTACACATGTATTACAGAAGTGATGAGTGGAAATAATTTTGCCATCTTGTATAAGTCTCCGTTAACTGAAAGCTATTGTTTTTCACATTAAACAATTACAGCTGGAAATGACAACGTATGCTGGCTCATAAAGATGTGAAAACATCTAGTTCTTTTTAAGTCCCCTGAACAACTTATGAAATCATGGAGCTTGTATTTTTGGGTCTGTTTCTTCACTCCAAAAAAATTGTTAAAAAGCTAATCAGTTGTATTTTAAATCACAACTTAATAAAATTAGCTATAATTAAATATTTTAACATATTACTTGGTATGTTATGATTATTAAACATAGATAAAATGTCTGAACGATGGAATGTGACTAGCTTTTTAGGTGTTTTTGTATCCTACCATTCATTAGTAAAATGTCTTATAGAAGTTTGCTATACAGATCTCATGGAGAAGGGAATATGGAAGTCCCATACATTGCTCTGTAATTACTTTGCATAAACACTGTTTCCTTGCAAATTTTGTTTTGTAAATTGTCCAAGAGAAGAAGCATAAATGTAAACTGTTGGAAAGCTATATTTTATTTATTTTTCAATCAGTGTCTCTTTTGAAGATACATAGCATGTACTTTTGGCATGATTTTTCATGTTCAAAATATAGCTGGAGGACATCTCATGAGAATAATGAGGTTAGATCAATCTGATTTTCTTTTCATTGCTCTATATTTGCATCCTGAACCCCCAGAGAAGTTTACATGGACAAGACTTTCACAGTCATACTGAATGCCACTTTGCTGGACAACAATAGAAGGATGCACTGTATGGTACCTAGTGAGAACATACATGAAAATTTGGTTTTCTTTTTCTGGATGGTATCATATATATCATATATGTAGAATTAGACATTAGAGACTAAAACCACATCAGCTCCTGATTCAAAACTCACTTTCTGTAAGTAATCAACAAAATGCATCCCATTAGGCTATGTTTCCAGTGATTTATGAAAATTACAGTAAATAGTTAAGTGTTATTTTGGTAACTTTCCTAGGTGTTGAAACCATATTTTAGAGTCTTGAAGCATTAGTCAAAAAAAGGAAAAAAAAAGTCCTAACACACATAAAAAACCACAACACCATTTACTGTTCCCATTTGAGTAATTCAAAAGTGATCTTTCCAGATTCTAGATAGAGCAATGAAGCCAAATGAAGCCAAATGCTTTAGTGTTTCCTGGGACTAGAGGCCTGAACTGTTTATCCTTATTTTTAAAGAATAATGTCAAACCCTGTGCTAGCTTCAAGTTAGAAGAACTGAGTTCCTGTCTGTGTCACGATACAAATGGTTATTATAATTTATATTGAGCCAAGTTATTTTTCCCCTCATCTGTGAAGCTGTGGGAAATGGATTCATTAATGCGTCTTTCTTTCAATGATTTGGTTTCTTGTTCTCTTCCACATTACGAGTAATTACTTTCCCACAACCTGGCCTCTTTTGATGAGTACTACTGTTTTCCAAATGTGAATGGTTATTGATTTGCCAAAAAGGGTCTAATTTAGAAGTCTAAGAGTGTTGCACAGCTGGGAAGAAACTGAAAAAAATATCCCAATCATTCATACTGCATTTGGCAGTCACAAACCCAAAGTGAAAACTGATTTTTGAAGTTGTTTTCCAGTCATATTTATTTTCATGCTTTTGCATGTTTTTAATACCAGGTGTCAATTAAAACTCTACTTAAAACTTAGAGTACGTTTTTTTTACTGCAATAGTAACTGTTCACAGTAGCTTTTCATGTTCAAAATTGCACAGCAGCAGCAAATGCACAATTATCTAAAAGCGTATCTGTCTTTTTTTCAGTTTGATAGACTTGTACATTATCTTATTTTGGAAGAGATACCTATATTAGGATTGTATATTAGTATCCACTGATACTACAATTATTTTCGAAGTAAGATTAAAGTAGTGCTTTGCATGACTACATGACGTAGTCATGTACTTCATCTTTTTTTTTTTTTTTTTTTTTTTCCGTGTTAAGCCGAATAGCAATGAACACCATGAATAGTGTAGTTAAATCAATGTGGCTATTTGAAATTTAAGATACTTTCATGTGACTGACAGTGTTAGAATATGGTCACTACAGAGTTAGAAAAATTCTGATCTATGATTCTATTATTCTGATCTATATCTGATCTATAGAAATTTTCTAATGCTAGTGTTATAGTACCTCTGCCTTTTGAACATTGTATAAAGATCAAACCATATAACACAGGATACAGCAATATCGTGGATAAAATACTCAAAACACCTGAATCCAAACTTGAGAAGTGATTTTATGGGAGGTAATAACCAGTTTATAGTTAAATGCAGACATCTAAATGAACACTTAGTAGGATATTCAAGAGTATCTCTCTATGTCCTTCACGTTAAGAATTTGGCAGCTGGTCTGATAACATTTTGAGCATCTAATATTCCTGAAATGGGGTCCTTCAAACAAGTATGATATTTCATACATGCTTGTGAAAAACCAGTGAACCTAGGATTCAAATAATAGATTCATCTTCATTGTCCAGCAGAATTCAATGTAAATACATTTGGACACAGCAGATGGCATTTGCTTTGCTTCTAGGTCTCTTACCCTCCAGAGAGAAATATTGCCATTTTGGGCATTGAAAGGAAGTTCAAAAAGAATTTTGGATATGGTGATGCTCAGTATTTCAATGTCTTCAAATGCTGTATGGGCCTCAGTATGTGGAGCTTCTCTTAATCTCATATGGAGGGATTAATGAATATTAGCATGTTGGTGTACTGAGGCTGGCTGGAATGTTAACTTTCCCAGCAGCAGCCTATACAGTGCCGTACTCTGTACTTGTAGCTGGAACAGCAGTGTTATCACACCAGTGTTGTGTCTACTGCTGAGCAGCAGTGGCACAGCATTGGGCCTTTCTCTAACCCTCCTAGGGGATGGGCAAAAAGTGAGGAGAGAAACATCACAAGGGCAGCTGACCTAAACCAACCAAAGGGATATTCCATACCATGTGATGTCACACTCAGCAATAAAAGTTGGAAACAGGAAGAAGAGGGGAGGGGTGGGCTCTCGTTGGGAAAACGTCGGTCTTCCTCTCGAACACCGGCTGTGTGCGTTGAGGCCTTGCTTCAAGGACGTGGTCAATCATCGCTCATTTGTGGGAAGTAGAGAGTAATTTCTTTCCTCTGCACTTCCATATAGCCTTCATTTATTTTGTTTGTTTATTTTCCTCCCTTTTTATTTTTCCCTTTTCCCCTCCCTTTTCCCTTTTCCCTTTTTATTTCCCCTTAGTTAAATTGTTTAGTTCATGGTAGTCTTTATTTAATTGTTATTATTATTTCCCTTTAATTAAATTAACCTTGTCTCAACCCGTGAGTTGTTCTTTGCTTTACTTCTCCTCCTCCTCATCTAAAGGAGGGGGAGTGAGAGAGCGGTTGTGGGGTTTAGCTGCCGAGCATGGTAAAACCACCACAGCTGAGCACCGGGAAATGTGAATACACTGATAGAAGTGGGAAAGAGAAAAGTGACATTCTGAACCTGAGGTGCTTTTTCAGTTAAGTTCCATGGTGAAAGTGAGATTCAGAGCTTCAGAGAAATTCTTTTTGTGTTTCTTTGTAAAACATATTGGTAACTGTCTGATAGCACACTTCCTGGGCAAATACTCCAGCTCTTGATTTACAGAGCCACTACAGTCAAAGGAAATTTCAATCTATGTCTTCAGAAAGTATCTTAGTCATCAAGCAAAAAGGTGTTCTTTATCAGAACATGTTTGCTATCTCTCCCTGAAGACAGTTTGCATGGCATAACAAGACAGGTTTCATTCTAAGGGAAGTGAGAGAAATCTGAAAACTATAGTTCAGGGTTTAAGGTGTTTGTCTGGAAAGAAAAAGACTCCGAGGCTACATATATAGTAGTAAATTGAATAAGGTCTGAGTGCTGAGTGTGGTCTTGGATGGATTTAATTCTTAAAATAGATGTCCCTATCTTTAGATATCTCCAGTGCAGATTTCTGCATCTGTGCTAATTACTCCAGGACTCCTCTGTAGGAACAGAAAGAGACAAGAACTTTTAGAATGTAATTAATCTGAACTATGTTAGATATCTGTAATAAAATGATGGAGAACTGTGCTGCACAAGGATCACTTTGCTCAAGTTACTACACAGGGACTCTGAACAACTGACTTGGATGTAGATATCCATTCCTGGACAGGAGAATATCACACCCACCTTAAGTGGGAGATGAGCTGCTATAATAGCTCATACTTAACAATACCACTGTGGGACAGACACAGCTGTATATTCTTCAGTGTATCTACAAACAACTGTTCTCAAGAAACAGATCTTTATCTGCTTGTTTCCTCCAGCTACTTAACACAACCAATCTGCCAGATGCGCATGTGTGTTTCTATTTTTGCTGCTAGCTAAGGAAAATTAGCTGTGTTAAAAAATGAAACAAAACAAAACAAAACAACAACAACAACAAAACTACAACAACAAAAATAGTATTTTAAACTATTAAGGTCAATCAACCTGATTTTGAGAGTAACTAGCTTCAGAGATCTTGGCTTATCACCACAACACAAGAATAAATCTGAAAACCTATAGGAAGTAATGTCAAGAAGCTGGGGATCATAACTGGGGACATCTGACTGGGCAGATGCCAAGACAGGCTTTGTACTTACCTACCTTTGTATTCTTTTACTATCTTCTTATTTTACTCTTGGTGACTGGACATCACCTTGTCTTTGAAAACATCACCAGTGCCCAAGTCTCCCTGTGCACAAGGCTGAATATTAACGTAGGTGACAAGACCCACACAGATTAGGCATTGCAGGCCTTGGATATTATGTTGCTCATATAGGTCCTTAGAGGTCCTTTCAGGCTTCTTTAATAAACTGGTGGACCTGATGAGTCTTACGGACATGGTTTGTTGGACTTCAAAACTACACTTTCAACAATACCTTTGATGTACTGAAACTATGCTTCATTAATGCTATTTAAAAGCATCATTTAGTTATGCCTCCTCCTTAATAAGCACCTGCTTAATCTGTACAACTGTGATTTCAGCTATAAAAAAAAAAAAAAAAAATGCTTTTGGTCAAAATACATATGGTATTACATTACCAGTGTGCTTAATATCTGCTAACCAATATGTTGTTATAATGTGAAGTGATAATGTAAAGTGATACATTCAGTTTAATTCACGCTCAGTTTGTCAAGAAAGCAAGTGTACTGTGCATCCATAAATGATCACATACCACATCAGAAGTAATCTAACAGAAAGCTGTGCTTGTTCTGTACCATTCTGAGTCCAGGTATGTGAAGGGCTAAAATAATTGCTTTGGGGAGCCTAGAACATGCTTAAACATTTCATTGATTCGATGTGTAATTACTAGAAAAGAATGACAGAGAAGGCAGAAGTAAAAAGAGTTCACTTACCTCTAGTGAAAAAAAAACACCTGATTGTTAAATGGCAATGGGAGATGGAAGGCCATATTCCAATTTATACTAGCTTAGATCTATGACCATACGCTAATTTCTGTAGGAGCCCCAATGCTGAATGTCCAGTCCTATTCATACTGTATTTGGTAATACAGGTCTCATTCAGGAAAGCCTATCATGACTGAACAGATAAAACTTGAATTAATGCATTCTGCAAAAATTGGAAATATTATCTTGAATATATGTCACTGCACTTTACCTTGGCTTTTTAATATAAGCTGTTTTGCTATATGTTTTTTTTCTTTGCACCAATGGAGCAAAGGTATAATGCACTATAACAAGGAAATAAATTAATTTCCCTAAATCAGTCTTGACCAAGTATGCCTACTTTCATGTTTTTCTGTGAACAGCTTATATATTCTGCACTGAATGTGAAAAGCAGCTTTTGTGCTTGATTACCTAATTATAGTGAAAACAAGAGATATTTGGTAATATGTTTGTAGGAATCTAAATCATGGAAGTTCCATCTTGATTTTGGTGCAGTTCTTTTTTTTTTTTTTTTTTTTTTTTCTTGGTCTCTTGTTAAAGTATGTAGATTATATTGCATATTTTCATGACAGGACAATAGGATTTTTAAACCTTTCTCCATTGTGACTTGCTGTGATGAAGTACCTTCAGACATTCAATCTTCGCGTGCCCTTAGCTTTCTGAGTTGAAAACAAATGGGCACTGTTTCTGTCTCTGGACTTCTAGGGACACACTAGAAGTATAAATTTTGTTTCTTTTGGCTACAGGACTGCCATTTGTCTGATCAATAAACTAACACAGTCTGAATTAGATCCTTTTTATCTCATCAACCACATATATTTGAGGTCTCCTGTATCTTCAAGATCCTCAAGAACATACCTCTTCTGGTTTAACATTTATTTATTTATTTTTCATTAAGGACATCCAGTAACAATAGGTTCTTTTCCTGGACACCTGCTATTAGGAAACATGGAATTAGATGACTTTGCTTTTGCCTTTAGCAGATGTTTTGGAGCTTGTTAAATGATACCAATAATACTTTAAAACAATACCATGTTTTGTCCAGGCATGGAGGTCTCAGTAATCTTTGTGGTTTCTGTTGCTCAGGTTGTAGGAGCTGTTATAGTAAGCAGGCAGCCCCCAGCTTTGCTCCCAGCACCTACAGAAAGTGGCTAGCATTGTTTCTTCTGGCACTTCATTGCAGGACAGCTACACAATGATTCTCGGAAATATCTCTTGGGTCTTTAAGCACCTGCTTGCATCCTGCTTGCATCGTAGTAGGGGAGGGGATTACATCTTCAGAAACGAACACAACTGCATTGGTAAATGTCTGGTTTAATTGATGTCATATATAGGCTAATTAATTAATTCTTTATTTAAGCAATTTAAGCTCGGTTTTGTTCGTATTATTCAGGAACTTGATCATAGATTTAACTGAGGTTAGAAAGGTCTCTAGAGAGATCTCTAAAGGTTAGAGATCTCTGTTGATTACCAAGAATTGGCCCAAAGATCAAGTATTCTGAAATGCAGTTTCCCTTATACTTGAGAAACAGACCAGTATATTCAGTATAGCTTTAGCCCAATATATGCTTATCAGAATAGAAAATGATACATATAATTTTGATTCTTAATAGGATGGTATTGTAGTGTTGTAGGAGCACTACAGCAGCAAGATTTGTTGTACTGTCATATTTACTATGCATTCTATGAAAGCCCAAAATGACTTTAACTTCTTTGATTGAGTATAATAATCAGATTCCTACTGAAAACATTCAGCAGTAAGGGACATCTGGAATAACTGGTCACTAGCAGAGTTTTGTGTTTTTTTTTCTTTTTTTTTTTTTTTTTTTTTCCCACATATATTCTGAAGGATTTTCCTAAGGGAAAAAAAGATTAAGTACAGATGTTCTTCCTTTTATTATCCATAGACTGCTGGGGAAATAAAATATTTTAATGTTACGAATTTGAAAGATTGTTTGCAAACTTCTGACCCAGCAGAAAAACCCTGGAAATCATTTGTTAGACTGTTTCTTACACAACCACTGAGTAAACCTTCATGTTGTTTCAGTTACAGACAGAAAATACAGGGAAAGTATGCAGATTCTATCTTGAAATGTGCAAGAAAAATAGAAGGCATAATTTTCTGCTGAGCAGCAGAAAATAAATAAATAAATAATGTTCATGCTGTAATCTGACACAAGTACCTGCATTCCATTCAATCCCTGTTTAAAAAAAAATGTAGAAAAGAATGGACTTTGAAGTTACTGTTTAAGAACCAAAAGAAAGCAGGAAAGAAGTCTCTTAACACAGACATATTAAATACAGTAAAGGAAGTTTATGTGTCATGTTAAAGCATCTTTCAGGTAATTTTTCTCTCCCAAGGGTCTGTGAGAAAGGAAGACCATCTTTATACACTGAAGGTTCATTTGTGTGACACAGGCTTGTAATTTCTTTATTATATTTTTGTGGCATTTATCAGGATATCAGCTATTGTTCTTCTATGTTATCCATTGTTAGACTCACTGTTTTGTCATTTTACAAAGTTACTCACTTATTTTGTCATTTTTTTTATAGTAACACTATAGGAGTTAACAGAGTAACAGGAGTAACACAAGGAGTTAACAGAGCATTATTGTTTTCAGTTAATGGTAATTCAAGTGTTTCTTATAGGCAAACTACTAAACGTGGAGAAGATAGTTCCACTGAGAGTTAACTACAAAGAGTAAAATCATGTTTAGGTTTTGTTGCTGATGCTATCTTTTAGTTTTATATGATATCAGTTTGGGCTGGAGAGACTAAGCTCAGACAAGAAAAAGGCCAGCTGATGTTGCTCAACCTTACTAAGTTACATTCTCTGAAAATGTTCGGTATGTTCTGATAACAGAAGAAAACAAAGGTAACCTTTCTTCCCTCTCAAGTGCAATTACTATTATATTTGCACTGGAATGCCAGATTTAGCAGCTAATGATACTTACCTATTTATAGAATTCTTCAGAAGGAATATTTTTATTGACAGTGTTGACAGCAGAGATACCCTTTCCTTCATATCATATAAATGAGAATGAAAAATGTCAACTATTAACATTTGTAATACTAAATTGCGCAGAGATCAACCCTGTATTTCTAAATTTCAAGCTGAGAAATTTAAATGCTGGCAGCTGCCTCATCCCATTTCACTTGTCTCCTGAAATTCAGTTTTCCTATGGAACACATATATCTCTTGATTTGTCTTCCACATCTATGATTGCAGATCTCTTAGGTTCACCAGAAACAGAGAATTCTTTGTATACCATTAAAAAGGAAAAAAAAAAAAGGGGGGGGGAGGGAGAGGAGAAGGAGGGAATAAAACACACACACACACAAAACTTGGCTTGTCTTCTGCATTCATGTATTAACATTGACTTTGGAAGAAACAATATGCCTGTTCGATTTTTTTTTTTTTTTTTTTTTTTTTTTTTTTTTTTTCAGATGTGGAGCCAGCAGGGATTTCTCTGGCTAGGGAAATGTAACATGATTTGATTTTTTTTTTCCACATTTTGCTCTAGAGATTTGCAAGTTGATTATTAGGAGTGCAGTGTGAGTAGATGTCATAGCATGGTTTATGATTTGGTTATGTTTATTTTGGGTTCCAAACTGACACAGTTAGGTTAAGGAAAAGAGAACAAGTTTTTTTAGCAGTTCAGATATTTCTTGGAAAGACATGTTGAGCTGAGAGGCTTTCTAGGAAAATGTAGATCATCTTAGTTTTAATGTCTGGATATATCTAAATACAATCTGCCTGATTCTGACCTAAGAAGCAAAGTCGGGCTTTTCAGTTAAAGTAACAGGAGTGGAAACTAAGTTACAAATGATGGGGACAGGGTAAGGAGACAAGATATAAAAGACTTCAGGCATGATCAAGGAAAGAAAAACAACAGCAACAACAAAAACACACAAAAAGGAGATTAGCATGTTTATAAAAAGTCTTAATACCTTTTTCATGTTAACACCTAATGGTTAATGTCAATATTATGTCACAAAGGCACGAGTATGTTAGATAGTTTTCAAAACAATGTGCAGATTTTTTGAGTAGTACTTAGTACTTCTACCACATTTGCATACAGAAAATTATTTTTGTTTTGGTTTAAAAATTATAAATCAACATCATTACTTATTTCAGTGTTCTATTTAGAATCCATCTAAATTACATTCCTCATCTTATGAACTGCTTCATCCTTTCCAGTGATTGGCACAGTAACTTACATCCTTTCTAGCTGACACTTCATCTTCTTTTGCTGTAGAAATTGCTCAAAGTGACTGCTGATAGCACTTTAATTGTATCTGGCAGTTACATGTAGAATTTTGGTGATTAACATGTCAAATACCTAATGGATCCAAGAACTCTTCCACTTTTCTCCTTAACAGCATCTCTACCTGAAATTAATATTATTTTTTTTTACTTGAAATTAATAATCCTTTCTCTACTCTTTCCTCTCATCGTGCTTTTAATTAATGCCAAAAGAAAGGTAGTGGTGATTAATCATGGGCATTTTAGTTTAGGTAGCAACATATGTGGGAAAAGTAATTTAAACCACATTTGGAGTGTACCATTATAATGCTTTGAGAGGTAAGAATATGAATATTCTCTCTTATGCACTTTATGACAAGGAGAAAATAATGTTATTATAAGGGCTGTTCTGCTATCCATCCTTGTAAAACTTAGTGGTTTATTCTGAATGGTTTTAAATGTTTCTAAAGTGTATTTATAGCCTGGCACAAAGCCATCCTTAGCATTCAGTGAGTTCTTATCAAACCTTCAGTGACTCAGACAGGACACAATTATTGAGCTGTTTGCCAAGGTTCTGTTGTCTTTTCTGAACTGTTCAGCCATTCCTCTCAAGGGTAAAATCTCAGCAGAATAACCAATGGAAATTGCTTCCACACACAGACATACACTGCAAGAAGCTGACATTTAGAGCAAGAGAATGGACTTGAAGCCTGCAGTTTCCAGATTCTTGATTCCTATTTTACTCTGACTTCCCTTGTTGCCTTTGATAAGTTCACAAATCCAAAATTTCAAACGTAAGCTCTAATTTTCCCTGCAGTGGAGCTAAAAAGGTAATTTCTAGGACTCTTGGCAGATTTCATCTGTGCTGAAACCCCTGTCCTTATATTTCTACTTCCCACCCACACATTTTCTTCATCTCAAGCTACTGCCCACTGTGGTTAACACTATGAATAGGAGCACAGTTTGTCTCCTTTTTCCCTCTCTTTCTTTCTCTCTGTCTCTCTCTTTCTTTCTCTCTCCCTCTTTCTTTCTCTCTATCCCCCTTCTCTCTATTTCTCTTTCTCCCTCCCTCCTTTCCTGCCTATTTATTTATTTATTTATTTATTTATTAAAGACAGGTTTTGAGCTCCAGAGAGGCCTTACTTCTCCATCCAGTCCTGTGGAGCCACCTGAAAGCAACACTAGCTGTCAGATACAAGTGGCTGTCAACTGATGTGAACTTCAGGTTCACCACTTTACCATACTGGCTGTCCTTGTCCTCCCCTTGTATGGAGCAGGGATTACTTTGACTGGAGATTTAGTGGTTCTGCTGGTAGCTCCTTTTTCATTCTGTACCAAGGATATTTATTTATTTATTTATTTATTTATTTATTTATTTATTTATTTTTAATGTTCTTTTGGTCATAGATTTCATTCTTTCTACACTGAATTTTACTCAAGGCCTGAAATTATTACGTCACCAGAACCCCCCAAACAAGGGGAGAGTTAACAAGACAAATGTTTGGCCTAATCCTAAATTAATGAGCTCACTTAGTACATCTACTGGACTTTTAAATTCTGTCTGCATTCAACTTGGTTTAGAAATACATTTGAGGTATTTAAAAAAAATCTTTACCATCAATTGCATTTTAAAAATATGTAGGAGAAAAAGGTAAACTTAAGCTCTTGGAGGAAAACATTGTTTATGGCTGTGGCCTCTCCAGGTAATTAACTGAATTATTTGTAGAGAATTGTTACTTAAGACATTTCATTATTTGATAAAATTTTATTGTCCGTGGTTTGTGGTAATATATTTTGTGTAGCAGTATATAAATTAAATAACAAAGTATTGAAGGGATTATAAAATAATGTAGTAACTGAAATTAGATCTTAAAAGACTAAATAATTGAAAAAAGGATTGAGTAATCAGAATTATTTTGTGTTCATTCAGGAGAAAGTCAACTCTGAATACATAAAAAGAGAAGGGCAAAGAGAATAGTAGAGTATCAAGGTACTAAAAAGTATGTTTCATTATTAGGGAATTATATCATCTTACTATAGTTCTGGAATATTTTATAGAGTAACTTTATGAAGTTTTGTAAATATGGATCTCTAATTATATCAAGTAAATTTTTATCTGAGGTTAAGTGTTACTGGTATTTAAAGGATATCTTTTTATGAACCCTATGAAATTTATGAGTACTGTGTAGTCTAAATCCAAACAAAAGCTACTTTCTAATTATTTTAATTTGGTAAGAAGTATTATTTGTTTTAAAGGAATAAAATCTGTTTTTGTTGTTGCTGTTGTTTTTTTAAATAATAATAATTTTGATTTTAATTATGAATAAACCCAGCAATCAGGAAAATCCACAGTGGTCAACACTGAGAATATTAACATTCATGTAATTAAAAATAAATATGTGGATATGGCTTAGAAAGCTTTGATAATAGAAGTAAAGGAAACTTCCTTTTGTTTATGCAGTAGTTAGCTCAGTCAGTGACATTTGCATAAATACTTACATTATTCTTTAAATTGTGGTTGCCACAATACAGTCCTTTAGACATAATGGTAGCAATATCCTACTGTCATTTCCCTCTTGCACATAAAACTCATGTCTCATTAGTGTTTGCATCACCAGAATGTTTTTGCTTTTCTCCAGAACTATCCCCCAAACTTTTGTTTCATTTATGAAAGTTTTAGTTTTATGAAATACAATACAATATTCTACAGAAAACTCACTACATGTTGTGTTTGGGCAAGTTTTGTCAGTGTTCAGTTTAAAAGTGACCTGATACCTCTATGATGAAAACTCCACCTAAAACCAAACTCTTACCCTCATCTTAACAATCAGTCCTACAAAGCCTTCTCTGTGCATTATGTGAGGATTGAAGACATTATAAAAGGAAAATTTAATTCATAATAAAAACAGAACAAAGTGAGATAGAGTGCCCTAGAGATGAAAATAGGTGAATACAAAAATAAATAGGTTAAAACAAACAAACAAACAAAATAACACCAAGAGCTGCTTTAAGAATTTAAGACGACTACAAGACCTAAATGTCAAAGTACCAGTTCTAGCAAGAATTAGCTTACAGTGACTGACACACACACACACAAAAAACACAACAAAAACAACTTAAATGGTTTGATGATTCGTTATTGCTTCCATCAAATGGCCTGTTTTGTGGTGACAGTACTGTTGTGAATACAAAGGTATTCCCAATTTGCAGTCAGAAATCAAAATCATGGAGGGTTTGCTGTGCTTGGGAATTGTCATCTATTTAAAATCTCCACTGGGATGCACCAAAAGCTGAGGTAGCTCCAGGTCCCTTCTGGCATGTTCAGTATAAAATGGTGAAACCTGAAGGCTCTTTGCAGTTGAGCAGTAATGTTCAAGTTATAAACCAGTGTATTAGCACCAGTTGCCATAGACTTAATCCCAACATACTTCAGTGTTAGCAGTGGAAGAAGAATCAAGTTTCCATGCCTCTTACTGGAGTATATTGAATTAAGAAGGTTGTAACACAGAACAGATTTTGCTCTGAGTTTAGCCAAAGCTAGACATTAAATTTCATACAATTACTTTCTCATTTTCTTTGACACACTTTAAAGGACAGAATAGTGCAAGAGGTATTGTTTTATGGAGAAATTAGCCCTGGTTTGGTGAAATGAAGACATGAAGTGAGTCAATAAGAAAAATAAGGCAAATATGAACAAACAGACATCACACAGCTGCTATTTAAATTAAATTGTTCCCTAAAAAGCTTGGGACTGCAGTGAAAGGCAGCAGTAATCTCACTGCACTGTTCCCTTTATTCTCCCAGCAGCCCTCCCAGACTAACCATTTTGCCCACTGTTTTTTCTGTAGACTAGCATGCAGCTGTTAATTATTTCTCCTTGGCAATCTTATTTTTCTTCTTACTCCTTCTACCTCCTGCACTGTGATCTCTTTAGATTTCTCAATCTGTTTTTACTTCTTCCCCTCTCCCTCCCCCCACAATGAGAGAAATAATAATAAAAAAAATAGTACAGGGAACCTGTATATTTTTTTGAAACATGTAGTTACTCTGAGAGCACTTTTTATACATTATTAAAAGCAGCAGGGATAATAATTTTCTGAATTCCTTACAAAGTGCTTCAATTAGATAAGCCATTCTTTTATTAAAAACAATAGTAAAGAAAGCAGGTTTGGTGCCCTTTCAAGTGAAGCACAGTTCTGCACATCACAAAAGACATATTCATTAGAACCTGCAAATCATTGCCTTGTCAGTGACTTGCTAAGCATAAAATAGTTTTCATCACTCATGGTTGTCTTTCAGGTTTTAACTTCCTTCTAGTTCTGATTCCTTGAGGATTATCATAGAATCATAGAATGATAGAATATCCCAAGTTAGAAGGGAACCATAACAATCATCAAGTCCAACTCCTGGCACCACAGAGGTCTACCTAAAAGTTTAGACCATGTGACCAAGTGCATGGTCCAATCGCTCCTTAAATTCAGACGGGCTTGGTGCAGTGACTGCTTCACTGGGGGGCCTGTTCTGGTGTGCGACCACCCTCTCGGTGAAGAACCTCTTCCTGATGTCCAGCCTGAACTTCCCCTGCGTCAATTTAACACCATTCCTGCAGGTCCTATCACTGCTGTTTACAGAGAATAGGTCATCTGCCTCTCCACTCCCCCTTGCAAGGAAGTTGTAGACCACGATGGGGTCCCTCCTCAGCCTCCACTTCTCCAGGCTGAACAGGCCCAGTGACCTCAGCTGCTCCTCATATGTTTTCCCCTCTAGTCCCTTCACCCTAGAGGGGAATCTTCATCACCCTCCTCTGGACACTCTCCAACAGTTTAATGTCCTTTTTGTACTGTAGTGCCCAGAACTACACACAGTACTTGAGGTGAGGCCAGACCAGTGCAGAGTAGAGCGGGACGATCGCCTCCCTCAACTGAATAGCAATGACATGCTTGATGCACCCCAGGACACGGTTGGCCCTCCTGGCTGCCAGGGCACACTGCTGGCTCATATTCAACTTGCTGTCAACCACAACCCCCTGATCCCTTGCTGTGGGGCTGCTCTCCAGTGTCTCGTTGCCCAGTCTGTACATATAGCCAGGGTTGCCCCATCCCAGGTGCGGGACCCAGCACTTGCTTTTGTTATACTTCATGTGGTTGGTGATCACCCAGCTCTCCAATCTGTCCAGATCTCTCTGCAAGGCCTTTCCACCTTAATCCGTGTCCGCGACTCCTCCAAGTTTGGTGTCATTGGCAAATTTGCTCAAAACACCTTCTAGTCCTACATCCAAATCATTTATAAAGACATTGAAGAGGTCTGGCCATAAAATGGAGCCTTGGGGGACCCCACTAGTGACCATCCGCTAGCCAGATGTGGCTCCATTTACCACAGCCCTTTGAGCCCTGCCCGTCAGCCAATTACTCATCCATCATATGATGTTTTTGTTAAATTGTATGCTGGACATTTTGTCCAGTAGGATCCTATGGGAAATCATGTCAAAAGCCTTGATGAAGTCCCAAAAGATCACATCAGCTGGTTTCCCTTGGTCAACTAGATGGGTGATCTTATCATAAAAGGAAATCAAATTTGTTAGGCAGGATCTACCCCTCATGAACCCATTTTTGCTGGGACCAATGACTGCATTGTCCCCCTGGGTGTGCTTCAATAACTTCAAGAATCATCTTCTCCATAATTTTACCAGGCACTGACATGAGACTGACAGGCCTGTAATTGCTAGGGTCTTCTTTCTTACCCTTCTTGAAAATTAGCACAACATTTTCCAGCTTCCAGTCTACTGGGACCTCTCCAGATTATTCCTCAGTGTATTCTCTTTCTCCCCACAGCCTTCCTAACCAGACCCCATCTCTTTTAAGTCATGTACTGTGATAGCCAACTCAAAAGGAGCAACATAGCATGCAGTTTGACATTACACTCCATCCAGTACAGTTAATGAATGAGATAATCTTACTCTTTCCTCTATCATGCATTCAGATCACCTAACCTATCTAAAGGAAAAGAACCCGCTAAATGTATATTTACACACACACAAACACATACACACTTATCATGTATATACAGACAGAAGATCTGTTAAAAAGAAACATTTGGGAATAAATGTCATTAGGCCTAGGAAAGAGAAGGAGACCAACGTAAGATATGGTCCTCTGTTGTGGTCAAATAGATCAGATGATGTGAACATAATGTGAATCTGTATTCTTGTACTGGTTTTGGTTGGATGGAGTTAACTTTCTTCATAGCCATTCATATGGTACTGTGTTTTGCATTTGTCTCTAAAAAACAGATAACACACCATAGTTTTGCATTTGAACAGTGCTTGTACAGCATCAGGGCTTTTTCTTTTTCCCATTCTGCCCCTGTGATCAGGCTAGGGGTTGGTAAGATGCTGGAAAGAGACACAGCAAGGACAGCTGACCCAAGCTGACCAAAGGGATACTCCAGCCATATAATCTCATGCTCAGCTATAAAAAAAAACAGGTAGGGGAAAAAGAAGGGGTATCCAAGGTGGTTGTTGTTTAGAGACTAGCTGGGCAACAGTCTACCTGTGGGAGGGAGAGAGCTATTTCCTTCTCTTGTTTTTCCTTCACGTCATAGAATCATGGAATGGTTTGGGTTCAAAGGGACCTTAAAGATCATCTCATTCCAACCCAGGGACATCATCCACTAGACGAAGTTACTTACCTATTAAACTGTCATTAAACTGTCTTATCATAACCCACAAATTTTCTTTCTTTTTTTTTTTTTTTTAACCCCCCATCCTGGGTGCAGGGGGAGTGAACAAGTGGCTATGTGGACACTTTTCCACTGGCCAAGGTCAATGCACCATGATCCTTAAAGTACAAAATGAGTCTATGTCCACCTGACAGTGCAGAATACTGATAACTTCCTGCTTTTGACTTTTCAAAGAGATGCCTTGGATCCAAAGCCTCCCTGAACTGGGAAATTAAAGCAAATCTCAGAGAAGAGAGGGAAGAGATCTAATTTTGTCCCCTACTTCAGTCTAAGAAAACAGCCTCAGCAAAAGTCCTGTTTTTCAACTTGCAGAGTTGTTTCATGTTAACTTTTCATGAGTGAGTGAAGACTGAAGATCTACGTAATGATCTTATGACTCTTAGGCCCTCCAAAATTATACAGTCACTTTTCAGAGAATCAGGACTATAAGTGGTATATAGTTTTATTTTTGTTTGTTTGTTTGCTTGTTTGTTTGTTTTTATTCTTGTTATCCAGAAATGGGCTTGGATTTTTGTATGACCTCCTGCTATATGCTAATGTGTAGTTTGAAGCTCTTTATATTGAAAGGATTGGGATACTAACTAGCATGGTGCCTACTCTGTTGTCCTCTAAATCAACCAACTTTGAAGGAATAACATATGTGATACTGTAATGACACATCTTCAAGGAGAGTACAGGAGAGGAGTCTAGAGAAGTAATATTGGACCATCACCAGGATTCCTTCTATTGTCATGAATCCAACATGTTCTGTGAGGAAGCATTTAAAAGGACAATGTTCTCACAATTGTGTGGTGTCTGCTTAATGAAAGAGAGTGTAAGAACCACCAGTGCAGCTGTGACAACAGTTGGTCTGAAAGAAACTAGACTATCATTTGAATGGCTTTTCCACAGAGGAATTGCCCAGCATGAGTGTTATGGCACTAAAAGTGCTTGTGCCAGTTTTAAAACAAGATTTTTTTGGGGGAAGTGGCGGGCTAGGAGTAGACACCAAAACCTTCTGAATACTGTATACAACAAAACCTCCTGTATAAACAGTACTTCTGTTGCTTATATTCTGCACAATGCTCTGCTTAAATCACAGTAAATTTAGCATGATCTTAACATCACCTTGGGCCCACAGTAGATTTTTAGTCTAGGTGTAGAACATTTGGTAGTTGTTCCTAAGAGGAGCTTTTTAAGTACTCTGGATTGAAATTACAGCCTGCAAGTTCACTTCCATTTTGTATCTTGCTTTGACAGTCAGGTAATTAGACTTTTGAATTCTCCAAAATCAGCCTGTAATTAAATGCAGCTACAAAGTAACAGATACAACTGGAAATAACTACTTCAAAATCACGTCTTATGTTCAAATTAATTCCATAATATCTAATGGAAATTATGCATAAAAACTACATTTGGCACAAAATTATTATTTTTTGGCTCAAAAACAAAACAAAACAAAAAAAAGATAGTTCTATGCTCATCCAATTTATTCTTATGCCACTTACTAGACAGCATCAGAATCATTTGTACAATGTGTATGACCTTTACTGGTTTTCAACTAGAAACACCAATTCATAACATCTTGATCACATTCTGCACCCCTGAAGCACTCTAAAACATCATAATGACAATCCCTCTTCACAAAAGATATGTTAACAGCCAGATTAAGTTTTAACTCTGTTGTTCCTAGTGTGGAAATAAAAGCACTTTTCATAAAGTCATAGAATGGTTTAGGTTGGAAGGGACCTTAAATATCATGGGCCCCTCGCTACAAGAAGGACATCGAGGTGCTCGAGCGAGTCCAGAGAAGGGCGACGAAGCTGGTGAGGGGTCTGGAGAACAAGTCTTACGAGGAGCAGCTGAGGGAGCTGGGATTGTTCAGCCTGGAGAAGAGGAGGCTCAGGGGCAACCTTATCACTCTTTATAAGTACCTTAAAGGAGGCTGTAGTGAGGCGGGGGTTGGTCTATTTTTTCATGTGCCTGGTGGCAGGACAAGAGGGAATGGGCTAATGTTGTGCCAGGGATGTTTTAGGTTGGTTATTAGGAATAACTTCTTTACTGAGAGGGTTGTTAGGCATTGGAACGGGCTGCCTAGGGAAGTGGTGGAGTCACCATCCCTGGAGGTCTTTAAAAGACATTTAGATGTAGAGCTTAGCGATATGGTTTAGTGGAGGACTTGTTAGTGTTAGGTCAGAGGTTGGACTTGATGATCTTGAGGTCTCTTCCAACCTAGACAATTCTGTGATTCTGTGTGATCATCTATGTACAACTCCTCTGCTATAGGCAGGACTTTTTCTTATCATAGAATATCACATCATAGAATGGCTCAAGTTGGAAGGGACCTCAAAGATCATCTAGTTCCAATTTCCCCTATAGGCAGGAATGCCACCCACTAGATCAGGTTGCTCAGGGCCTCATCTAACCTGGTCTTGAACACCTCCAGGGATGGGGCATCCACAACTTCCTTTGTCAGCTTATACAGTCACTCCATTATAAAGGCCACTAGATTGTTCAGACATGATTTGCCTTTGGTAAACCTATGGGTGATCTCGGATCATTTATTTTCTTATATGTGCCTTGAAATTGCTTCCAGAAGGATCTGTTCCATGATCTTCCCAGGCACAGAGGTGAGGCTCACCCCTCTGTAGTTCCCCACATCTTACTTTTTACTTTTATTAAAAACGTGAGTGACTTTTCCATTTTTCTAGTCACCAGGGACTTCACCTGACTGCGAGGACTTTTCCAATATGATGGAGAGAGGCTTGGCAACTACATCAGCCCATTCCCTCAGGACCCTGAGATGCATGTTGTCATGCCCCATAGACTTGTACCTGTTCAGTTTCATCAGGTGGTCTTGAACCTGGAACTTCGCACCAAGTCAGATGCGGACTTGGAGTGAAAGCTAGAAAGAAAACTTAGCTTCTACCCTTGTGTCCCTCAAGAAGAGAGTTGGGAGGGAAACTGCTGTCTGTCCACTGCTCTCAAGAGGAAGAGTTAATGAGTGGCTGGAGTCTAAAGGCCAGCAGCTTTGTATGCCATTTAATGCTAGGTCACACAGATTGCCTGGAACATAACCTAAAATCATATTCCCCAAACCTGACACTCTGTTAAGAGGTTGACAGAAGTGCATGTGTCTAACCAGACTCCCTCTTCCAGTTGCTATTCCTTACACATATTGGTATCTCTGTGTCCACAATTTGGACAATGGTGAAAAATACAAATGATTCATTCTACTTAATATCTTTCATTATGCATGCAATCTAAAAACCTTTCAATGGAAAACCAGAAGTGCAGTTCTCAACTCAAAGACTGTCAGCAGTCAAAAGAAATCATATATTGGCCCTGAAGTCCAGTTTAACTTTAGTTATAGTGTTAAATATTACTTTCAGTTCACAGTGTGTGGGAAGGAAGGAACACAGTCATCTACTACTTGCATGGGCAAGATAGGTGGTTGAAGGCATCCTTTCTAGCATCTGAGTTCATTTCAGTGTTTTAAGAGCTGCTTTCTGGTATTTCTCATACCTTGAAGGTCAGTTGTGTCTTAGTACATAATGCATCAACCTGAGGAAAACGTCCTGTTGTCTAATTGCCTGTTTTAGAACCTATTGTGAAAAAAACATAGGTTAAATGTTTTGTCAGGGAGAAAAAGATTGATGAGTTGCTGGGTAACAGGAATAGCTCCAGCCTGGTTATAACATCCTCCACAGGCGTGGGCACAATATCACTGATAGTTCAGGGTTGGTTTGTTGGTAGTTTTTATTGTTTTTTAACTTGACAGCAAATGCTAGGCTGTGTCAGAGACATCAGTGAGTTGTAATTTAGGGCAAGGTGTCCTTTTAGGATGAAACTCATTCTGTTAAACTATTAATTGGTGTAATTAAAAAAGCAATACAAACTTTCCAGCTCACCATCATTTATACTATTGGATTTTCCAACCACATCCAAAAATCTGTACTGCCATGGAGGAAATACATACATCATCTATAAACACTTCTGTCCTAAACATGTATCTGACTCTAAGTACCTTTGAAAGAGGTAAATCTGTATCAGTTCTAAGGCCTTTGCCTTTTTATTGCTTTATTGCCTTTTTTTTTTTTTTTTTTTTTCAAAGAAGCTTTCAGAAGTACCCCCTAAAGAGCATACTTTTTCCTGGTGAGTTTATTTTGTATCCATCTGAGGAACAAAAGTCAGCAAGAGTGTTTTAAGGTGTCCTGAACCACTTCCTGAAACACCTCTTTTCTGCCTCTCTCCATCCCTTACCTCTTCCCCCTGCCTTCTTATATAGCAGAAAGCCTCACTGAATTAAATTTCTAAATTGTTCCTACTGCCCTCCTGTTGTCCACAAGGGACATTTCACATAGATGTTAAATTTCCATATCTTGAAGATTAGTAAGTATGAATTACTTACTACATTTTGGATGAAATTTAGACACTTTATATATACAAACTAACAGAATATAGAATATATATAATAATGAATATATATAATAATGTCCTTTTAAAGCCAACAGCTACTAGATATCTGCAGGGAGACTGCCTCTTTTTATGTTTGTTAAACAAGTCATTAATAGTATTCTCACAGTGAAGCTGATGTCTCAACTGACTTGAACTGCTGAATACTGAGCAAGAATTACTGCAGAAGAGGATGGCAAAGACTCTAGATTGTGGAAGAGAGATTTATGGTCCTTATTTCCTCCACTTCTCTAAGTAAATGTTATCCTGAAAAGCAAAATGTTTAAGAATTTCAAAATTATCTGTATGTATGCATTCATATATGTATATATTCTTTAGCAAAGAAGAATTTAAAAAATATACAGACATAAATCCCACTATTTACATTGCCATATGGTGAAAGGGTGTCTCTTCTGTTGCAGTACTTTTCACACTGGATGGAAAGAGAGAAGGTGAGGGCAGCAAGAGGAGTGAACAGTGGGTGACAGAGAAAACTCTAACATGGATTATCTGGGACCCAAGCCTGGATCATGCAAACTCTACTTTTTGCTTTGTTTGCTTCTAACTGAATATCCTATAAGCTTACTCTGCTTTTTTCTTTTCTTTTCTTTTCTTTTCTTTTCTTTTCTTTTCTTTTCTTTTCTTTTCTTTTCTTTTCTTTTCTTTTCTTTTCTTTTCTTTTCTTTTCTTTTCTTTTCTTTTCTTTTCTTTTCTTTTCTTTTCTTTTCTTTTCTTTTCTTTTCTTTTCTTTTCTTTTCTTTTTTTCTTCTCTTCTCTTCTCTTCTCTTCTCTTCTCTTCTCTTCTCTTCCTCTTCTCTTCTCTTCTCTTCTCTTCTCTTCTCTTCTCTTCTCTTCTCTTCTCTTCTCTTCTCTTCTCTTCTCTTCTCTTCTCTTCTCTTCTCTTCTCTTCTCTTCTCTTCTCTTCTCTTCTCTTCTCTTCTCTTCTCTTCTCTTCTCTTCTCTCTCTTCTCTTCTCTTCTCTTCTCTTTTTCCTTTTTTATGCTGTAATGGAGGGAAGTGCTTAGCATTTTGCTGTCACTCCAATATTATCACCTTCTTGTACAAGAGACAGAGTTATGTCAGGTTTCAGAGGCGAACTGTAGGCACATGAGATGCGAGCATCAGTCATATGAGTGTCATGCTGAATAAGTTAGACTTAACCGGGATTGCAATATGACATGGATATTAGAAGAGGATATTAAGACTTTGGAAGATTAGTTACAGTCACAATTTTTCTCTCAATTTCTCATAGACTTGATGTGGAAGTCTTTCTAGCTTATGACTATGTTTTCCCTTCCGTGCATTTTACAGAGGAAGAAAGCATGTGGGGAAAGCTGACTCAGTGTTAATACACAAAAATAAAATTTTACCTAACTTCAAAAAGAGAGTTTGGTAAGAGTCTGCTCTGTTAGCCCAAGTTCATCCAGGTGTGACTTTGATGTAATTCTAATTTACTCTATTTTTATACTGACTGCTTTTTAAGAATACCCTTTCTCAGTTGCATGGAAATGCTATTTTTATTTCTGCTTAGTTGTTGCAGAAATTGTGTAAGTATTTACAATCAGTTTTTGTTTCTCCATTTGGCAATGGAAAACACATTTGCACTGTAACTTCAAGTCCACATTTATTCTGAAATCACTAGTTCTAGCATTTGTATTAGCACCCAGCTGCTACGTTCTTGTTTTTTTTCTGAGAACATGTATGCTCAGATAGCTTCATGGGATGCTTTCAGCCATCTAGCGACAAGCTGTACTGACAAAATGCATGCTGCAATGTGGATTAGTAAAACTTGTGCCCTTTGCATCACCATCTGGTGCAAAGCCTGTGGGGCAGATCAACAGTGCATTGTGGGTTGCCAGCACTATCACAGAAAATTGAGACAGCTTGAAGTCAGGTTCACATAGTTCCCTCTGTTATATGAAACAATTCTGAAAAAAATCTTAGATAATTCATCGCATCCTATAATCTATTCTTCAATTCACTAATTTAAGCTTTTATGTCTATTCTTGGGCAGAAAATTGAATTTTGAGTTGGACTACTTAGAGTTAAAACACCAGACTTTTTGCTTCCATAGATACTTATCATATTAGCAGGACACATATTAAATCCAGAATAATAGAGGTGTTCAGCTCAAAATTTTGTGACATATTCTGATCAAAAATATAATTAAAAATTTTAGAGTATGCCAGATCTAGATTTATTAACACATCAGCATAACAAGTGTGTAGCCCTTATCAGAAAAAAAAAAAAAAAAAAAAACAACACCAAAAACCAAAAGAACATTTCCCTTGAGAATTCTGTTTCTAGCAGAATTGAATTAAAAGTATTTAAATAAGCTTTTTCAGTCCAAGTGGCATGTCTTAATATATGACTGTGACTCACCTGAAGAAAAAGTAATATATTTCTTTATTGCAAAATAATTATTCTCTAATCTATAAAAAAACACTGTTTAAAATGTAAAGCTGCTTATACTCTTTCTTTGCTAACATTTATTGAAAAAATATGTTATGGAGTTTGTAATAATGGGAAGGTCTATACGTACACCCCATGCTAAGGAAATTCATTTGCTCTTAGATCAGTTTCAGGTATCTCTTGCTGTATCAAATTTATTTATTTATAATATATTTTTCAATGAACTTATCTGTTGCAATGATAATACCTTACTGCCTTTGGGATCTCAATTTCTTAGGGAAAATTCAAATTTCTCCTGGACAAAATATACTCTCTCTTACCTCAATAGTCATTTTTATGACCCTAAACATGCATGAAAACACTTAAAAAGCATTTGTGAAATAGCTTGGAGAATAAAGGAATGGGGATCTTTAGTCATTTTTACATCTGTGTTAGAGACAAAAAAAAAAAAATCAGGGGTTCTGGAATGGTGTGGGCATGCAGGTGGTCTTCATAAGGATTTGCTGCTAATATCTCAGCCTGCTGTAGCTGAGGATTTGGTCTGCCTACCAAAAGAGCAGAGCTCCTCCAACGGATCTGCGGTACAGTATTGACATCACAACTGAACTGCTTGTCGCTGATTACCCGCAAGCTTACTGCACTGACCTTTTTTAACAGATGCAGAAAGTTCAATTGAGAAACTGCATTTCTCATTGACTGTCCTCCTCTCTGCATTGATGTCAATATTTGACCAGAGTATTCAGATCAATGAAGGAAGTTCATATTAGGTCAGAAATTTGTTCCTGGATTTGAATATCCTTTCTGTAAAGGAGAATACTAATTCCATAATACAGTGGCTTGAGACTTAACTGTGTCTATTAGCCCCCACTCAGAAATGTTGCTGGTCAATGTTTGAAGGCTGGAGTTGATGTGATGTTTTGGACAGACCAGGAAAATACCTCAAAACCTTATAAGATACTCTGTTTAAATGTCTTTAAATATTCTGTATAGTTAAAAACTTTCAGCAAAACTCCTTAACAATAAAATACTATACTGAAAGTATTTAGCTGCCTGTCAACAACTATTATTTAGAAACATGTCTTCATTATACACTTACCACAAAAGATAAGATGCAGCAGATTTTTGTGAAGTATATAGACTTTGCAGAATCATATTATTATGGTTCACTTAGGTTAAAAGAAACAAAGAATTTCCTTGATAAAATATATAATAATAATAAAAAGGTTGCTAGTGTCAAGTCTTCATCATATGAATTAAAAAAAAATAGTGCTTTTTATTAGTACAGTATATACTGTACAATGATTTTGCCAGGCCTTTTTCTTTAGAGACCAATTTATTGAGAGAAATAGAAATAGAGACTATATTTGTGCACGGTAGAATAATTTCACTGCAACAGTAGTAATATTTTTCTTATAATAATAATATTGATTTTATTTATTCAGAAGAGAAAGCAAAGAGATTATGTGGGTCAATATTTGATTTAAATACTGTATATAACTTTAAAACTTTGATCTAATCTACCGAAGAGGTAGGCAATGGTCATATAAGAAACCAAGAGATATTAAGAAAAAATGTACCAATCCAAATGGAAAAAAAAGGAAAGAAACAAATGAACAGATGAACTGCTATGTCATATGAATTATACTCAACTCTAAATAAACTTTCCTTTGATTTCTTCCTAGAAGCAAGCACAAGAAGGAAAGACCTACAATCATCAACATTTTCTGCAGTTAGTTTATTTCAGGGAAAGTCAGAACCTTGAGGTGAATCTGTCCATAGCTTTTTCCTTAATATGAGAAGATTAAAAGATTTTGCAGTCAGTGTTTCTGGGCTTTACTAGCAAAAAATCCCTTTTGAATAAGAGAAAGTTGAGGTCTTCAGACCATGAAACTTAAATCTCCTATGAACACTTGGATTGCCAACTTCCTTCAGGATAGCAGTCCAGTCCAGCACCCTTTCGCAAACAAGAAATCTCTTTTAACTTTGTAGGTTTGTCTGCCTTTCCATCATCTCAGAGGCTGGGCTGCTGGTCCCTGCAGACTTTTTGCTTTGTCTCCCAAACTGTATTTCAGAACTATCTGCTGGATGCACATGTGTGCTCTGTTGCTGCCAGGGAGTTCCCCTGATGCACAGAGAGCAGCAACCAGAATAGTCAGGCTTACAAAGACAACATAAAATATGTATATAACAAACTGTAAGCAGACATATGAAGCAAAGGTAGGCTGTATTCAATCCAAAGCATTTTTAATTTGAGGGATTTCAGAAGCCTCTCACCTGTTAGTGTCAACGCCTTTTTTTTTATTTTTTATTTTTTTCCACAAAATAAATCCAGGAAACTGCCCTGCTCCAATCATGTTGCAATGGAACATCTGTACATGGTGCAGTCAGAGAAGGTAGCTCTGCTATCTATTCGCCTGACCAAAAGCAATTCTTCACGTACTATCTTTCACCTACAATTAAGAAAGCGGGTATTAGCTGCAGGAATATGTTTCTCTGTTTTAGGGTCCTGGTCCAGCCCTAAAAGATGCAAGAAATGAAGCTGTATTCACTGTTGAAGTCTGATACTGAAAGAAAGCTAATGGTGGCCTGTCTCTGGCTTACAAGGGTTCACGCGTGTTTATAATTGACTAATAAGTGACTAAACTTCAACTGTTGAGCTTTTATGTTACTATTGTTGTAGAAAATACACAAAACAATGCAATAGGCACTTAAACCACCCTAATTGATTGCATTACAGAATTATTTAAAGGATTATTTTTCTGATTGTGGAGACAGCAACAGCAAGATGTTTCTACTGTCATGAGAAAGCCTGAACCCATAATGAGTAACAGCTTCTGTTTAGATTTAGGCTTAGATTCTTAATAAAGACCAAAATCAAAACAGGCTTAATACAGAAATGGGAACAGAAGAAGATCAGCCAAAAGTCACACCACAAGTTAAAAGCAAATCTATGAACAGACCTTTCTGTGGGTCAAATTATAGCACATAGAGCTTGTAATGGGGAAGAAAAAATATGTAACAGGTGTGTCATATGTATGCATCCAATATCACTGAGAATGACCCACTGTTTCTCTGGTACGTTTCCTCCATTGTAACCTTGTTCTTTGCTATTCCATAAATACAGAGAGTTCAACTAATGCTACCTTACCGGCTGAAGAGACAGGCCTTGCATAACAAGGCTATTTTGGTTCTTTTTAGTGAAGCTAAAAATGCCAGTCAAAGACAAACTGTGGAAGCATGATATAGGTTTCAAATCATTACCTGGTGTTTCAGCTGCCTTGCTTTGAAAAAACTATGCTAAATCACTTGAAACACTTTTTGTAACAGACTGCTAATCATTTGTTTTGAATGGAGAAAATTTTGTAATGAGACAGCAATCATCAGCCTCAAAAGAACTGTCACATGTATGAGACTGTGACACCAACACAAGACTTTATAAAGAGAGAGAGGATGAGTTCAGGGATGAAAATTCAAATAATGTACATATATCTGTTAAACTGCAAGAGGCAAAAATAGACAAAATAATTGTTTTTCTATACTATAAGCTGCTTTTCATAGTGCCTCATTTTCATATTGTTCTTGGTTACCTTTGCAGCTTTAAATGTGATTTGCACAGAGGTCTTCTAAGCAAGGTTAGTGAAACTGAGCAAGTGGATTCCCCAGTAAACATCTTTAGAGTTTAGTGATGGAATAACTTGTATAAACTGAACATATAACCATTTGCCATACTGCTGGTATTTTAGAAAACATGTTTAGTAAGGACTTTGCCAGGGTATTTTGGTTATATAGTAGAGGCATTCTGGTGTCTGCTTTGAGGAACGTTCTTTCTTTCATTCAATAAGTGGGTGGGAATGAAGGCACACAGTGCAGGCATCTGTTCAGTGCCTGATTTCATGCTGGGCTCAAGCATGAGAAGCACCAAACACTCTGGTCCACTCTGTGAAGGCAGATGAACATATGCTTAACTTTCAGTTCATAAATGATTCCTTGAACTCTGTTGGAGCACTCTGTGCATGACCACAACTAGAGACTGAACCAAAATACTTGTGGTCTGTAGGCAGCAATCCCATCACATGAGTTCCAGGACTATTGTGTTCTTTGGCTGAGCTTTTGGTAACTGTGCTGAACTGCTTTGGGCTGAAATCCACTCTGTGTTACTACACTATTGTTTCTATTGTATCTATGCCTACTGCTTACGCTTTTCCAGCACTGTTGTTTTCCATGTAAGTAGTGGAAATGACTTCCTTTCTTTAGATGGGTGTGCTTGTGTAGAGCATGTAACTATATGGAGATGTATGGTGCCTGTCTGCTTTGTTTCTCTTTGAAAATAAACCACCACCCTTCTAAGTGCAAGGAATCTTTCTGCCAGTGAGAAGTGGTCTTGCTGTGAGGCAATGGGAGGTGGAGGTATTTACAGAGAGAGGAAGTTCAACTAATTTCAGGTTGAATGAATTACAGCTATATTTTTATTTGTTTTCTCCCCTTTTACTTTAAAGGAAGTCACCTATAAAACACATAGTGCCTTTCCATGTATGAACAAATGCAACCATTCATGATTTCCTGGAACTCTTTTTGTCACCTACTTAGATAAAAGGAACCGCTCTGTCTTTGCAATATTTCTGTTTTGTTAAAAACAACAACAACAACAAACAAAAAAACAAACAAACAAAAACACTTCATTTCCATGGTGAGATGGATATATAAAACTATTAGTAGAGAAGGAAAGGCTATTTTGCCTTGACACAGTACCTAGTTTCTTAGATGAAAGATCAAAGAGAATTGAAATACCTTTATTTTATAAATGATTGTGTGGAATTAAGCATAAATCTGTTGGAGGCCTTTTAGGGAATCGTGTTATTCTTTTTTTATTATTATTATTTAAATATGCCCACATCAATCAATCTTTCAGGGCCTTTTGTCTCTTCGCCTCTTTATCCTATTGCCTGCCCTTTGATTTCCTAACTAAACCAATATTTATATGAACTGATCATGACATCTTTTTTGACATTTCTTTTGTAACATTTAATAAAGGTTAGAGTAATTGTAATGCCAAAATTACTCTGTAAAAATTCATTGCAATGTTTTGCAAAGTGCTGTAATACAAAACAATGGGAAAAAGGAGGAAAATAATTCCATTTATGTAAAACTGTAATTCTGACTTAACTCACACACAGCTATTACATGTGGTTTTATTTTGGGAAATGTTCTACACCATTGTTTTCTATAATGTCTGCCACATGCTGCCTGTTGCTTTGCATTTAAGAATAGTATTTTGTACTCCAGACAAAATAAAACTATTTTCACATATCTAGACAAAGTAGTGCTGTGATGGGTAAAACATTGGCATTATTCATATCATTTCTGATTGAAGGGGTCAGCAAAGAGCCAGAAAAGCCTTCTTTGATGGATTCTGTGCTAACTCTGTGTTAGGTACCTTGGATTTTCCATTTATTTCTTCTCATGTGCCAGTATATAACTTGTCAAAATTATGGAAGGAATATTTTCAATTTGGTTTAGGATCAACAGGCCTAAACCTAATTCTCTGATCTCTCTTTTTCCTTGTCTCTGTCACCTTGGGTTACATCACCAAACGCATGCAGTCTGGAGATATTTGACTTAATCTTCACTTTCCTTCTTGACCTGTACATGCAGAGTTTCTCTACATTTACCATTTCCAGCTACATAAACTTTCAGGGTCTTCCAGAATCCAAGGATCTTAAGGTCCTCTGTTATTTCATATCTCATCCATTGCAGCTTAATTTTTCTGCTCTTAACATCACACAAATGATTCCCCTTCAAAATGTTTCTGTTAAAATCATCTTGATTCTTTCTTCACCTCCTTCTCTCATCTGCTAGTTTCCTTTCTTCTGCTGCTTCAAGTTACTTCCTTTACCAGTATTTTACCGAACACTAAATAATATTTTAATGAATTCTTTTTTTTTTTTTTTTTTTTTTTTATCTTTATCCTTTTATCCCATGACTTTATCTGCTCTTTTCCTTCATTTTCAACATATGAATTGGAGATTGAAGTAAAAAATTAAAATAAGAGGTTTTCTTTGCTTATATAGCAGGACCATAGCAGGACCTGGGAACTTTCCCCCTAGGATGTCCAGTCAAACAGTAAAAGAAGGTCAGTCAATGCAAACTGATACACAGAACAGAGAGGAGGGTGGAGAGCATATAGCAGGAGGAGACTCATATAGCAGTGGTCTGAAATGTTTTTCTTTGTTTTTTTTTTTTTTTTTCTTTTTTTTTCCAGTGATCTGCTACTAGATAAATGTTATCTATTCATGTGTTCAATACTTGTGTTTCCTAAGGCTTTGCCCTGCAAGAGCTGATAACACTTGGCCTATCACCTTGGCAGGGTCTTAACAGTAAATGCTATTTGTACAGAGGGTCAAAGTACAACTTATTTCACAACATCTTTGTAATGAAAAAAATACTTGGTAAATATCAATAAACTGTTTGTATAACAAAAAAGTAGTTTATCTTCCCTAAATTTAAGTACGCATAAGCTGCAAAAGGCACTTTGCATTTTGCATGGGGCTTGGTGTAACAAACTTGTAGTACTACAAAAATTAAAAAAGTGATAAACAGATGCCACTTTAGAAAAAAATAAAATTGTATCCACACTGTATTTTTATGGCCTGACACAGTAAAATATAAAATAATCCTGAATTAAAATTTGAAAATTAAATTTGAAATTAAAAATTGGTCTTTTGTCTCTCCCTAATCATACTGTCGAAACATGTGGCACAGATGCTGCTACCGTCACGGTACCCTTCATATGATTGTGTTCTTTTTGACATTGAATTGACAGAGAAAGATAATTCTGTAGAACTATCCTAGTAATACTCATCAAACGGTGTATTTTCAGTTGCTTCTCTTTTCCTGTGAATAAGTACTTTAGCAGGTTCGCTGAAGAATAACTTCTATGACTATTTATCATCCAATTTGGAAATGGGTATTTGTCTCCCTGGGTCTTTGTGGAAAAGTCCTTTGGGATTTGATTAAGAGGAATTGAATAAGGAATACACTAAAAAATTGTAAAATATAGTGCAGCATTTAATACTTTTTTGACTATGCTGCAGGAGAGTAATTTTCTCATCTTCTCCCAGCTGTTCAAAAATTATTTGGTAACATCTTTTTTAAATACACGAAATCAAATAAACATATGAGACCAGAAATCAGCTGACTTAAACTTCTTTGGGACAGAATAGCCTGTGATTTTGCATCTGGTGCAGGGAAGAATATGAAAATGATATAAAACGTTGTCACTCCCTTCATCCTTGGACTTAATCACAAAATACTAGTTCTCTAGACAACAGTATTGAGGTAACGGTACCATAATTGCAGGAAAGTCTGATATAATGAGGATGCTCTGGTCATGTAATCTGTATAAAAATAGGAATGTATTAATGTCCCCAAACTGCTTTATATTTTCCTCAAAATGCAGGCTGACTGGCCATCATTATTTCATGATATAGAAGTAAGCATGATGTACCATTTTGGCTAGAAATCTTTACCTGCCCAAAACCTTGAATAGTCTTTCTGTAAGGACTAATGCCTAGGACTATAAGGAATAATGCTTAGGACTATAATGAATAATGTCTTACTGAATCTGATACAAAAAATGAACTACATAGGACATCATAGGAGGCAGGAGAAGCTTAACATTTTGGAGTTAGATTTTCTCCTCTTGCTTTTGCATGAAACAGTTGTGCAAAAATGTCTTGAACTGTCTCATTTCTTAAAAATATATATTTGACGTTTGTTTGTTTTTTCTTCCTCATTGGCTATATCTGCAATCTTCTTTCCAGCAAAACCTGTGAAATATTTTATTCAAGGAAGTGGAAAAGAAAAATTACTGTTCAACCATAAATTAAAATTAGTTTTCTGTCACACTTTCATGCAGAATCTATATACTCTGTCTTGAATTCAAAGTTGTTGTTGTTTAAAATGATAATAATAAAAGTACAGGTTTATTATCAGCACTAGGAAATTCAAAGATCATTTATTTATTTATAACACCCTTTATAAAGGCAGAACCTTTATCTAGCCTGTCTTTATAGCACAAGATATGGTATTTTACTTGGAAATTTGTGCATCAAATTTGGAACTTTGTGGTTGGGTGATAACATATCTCTTCAAACCAAACCAAACCAACCAACCAAAAAAACAAACAAACAAAAAAAAAAACAACACAACACATCTAAAATCAAAGGTTTAAGGTTATAGAGTATCAACTCCCATCCCTTCTCCCCAGAGATATATTTCAGTGGTTAGTTATCCTAGGCATGTTTCCTTCTATAATTATCATTTGCTGACTGGTTTTAATTTGCGTAATTTTTCCTTCACTTGCTGTTGGAGTTCATTATCCTTTTGTCTTTCAGATTAAAAAACCTACCATCAAAAATCTTCTTCCCTTGTGAGTACTTACAAAATGTGATCAAGTATACCTTGTAATTTCTCTTCGATAAGATAAATAAATTATGCCTATTTAATCAATGTAAGGCTGACTTTCAAGACTGTGAAGCACTCAATTTCTGGGTTTTAAACCATTAACACTATGCTTATAACATAATATCGATTAGACAGTATTTTTCAGAAGTAGATTCAGTGTAGTATCCTTTAGAAAATGCAACACCTCCTTCATTACTTTGCAGTAGTCTTCAAAGGGTCTGAAATACTGCCTCTCTGTTTTGTCTGTTCCATTATAAAATGGATATATTAGTATGTCATCTCAGGCCCAAGACTCGTGCTTCCTCTGTCTATGTTGTTAGCACTTGAAGCTTGTTGGGAGAAAGGCAAATGAGTTCAAGAGAGGAAACTCTGTCTAGCCAATTATTTCACAGCTGTGATTGGTAAGATGCCCAGCAATACAGATATTTTTAAGGGACAAGTTGCTGCTGTGTCTACAAGGAGTATGTGGTCCTTGGCCACTTCAGTGTAAAGTAAAAGTAGCTTAGTTTAAACCACCACTGATGAAATCCTGTTCCTGGCCCTGGGTTTGTTGACTTGATGAGCTTAGTGCCTCTCCTTGGACATCCACTGAGCTTTTCAGATAAACCTGGTACACTACGCACATCTAACACTTGAAAGAATTAAAAACATTCACAGCTAGTCCTGTGTTGCAATTTTCTGTGTATTGTACATTCAGAACCTGGTATGTTTAGAAAGTGTCCAGCTCACAGTGTAATTGCTTGGGATGTTATTGAGAGATGACTGTGTAAACTGTCTTTTACCCTTTAATCTGGACATAGACAGGTTCATAGCAATCCCTTTTGTTCTGAAGTCCAAAAGCTGGCATAATTCTGTAAAAAATATCTTTGTTATAACAAGCATTAATGCTTATTAATCATAAGAAGCATGCAAAGGATGACTAGGTATGGTTGTACAGCTGTGAGAGGCATGGTGATCCACAGTTGAGATAAAAAAGAGATTTTTGACTATACCAACCTTTTAATCAGTTGTGCTTTGTACATATCACATGATCTGAACTAAATAGCTACATTCTGAAATGATCCTTGAAAAGATCCTGAAATTGCAAGAAGCATTTTCTATTTATGCCTATGCCTACTGGGCAGTAATAATAACAGTAAAGGAACATTAAAGGAATGACTAAAAATTAGGAAAAAAAATAATATTCATATGCTCTGCAGTGCCATCTACAGTATTTTGGCCAAGACTGAACCACTGAACTAGAAATAGCACATGGTCCATAAAGTATGCGTAAAGTGGAAAGTGTTTTATATATGTAATATATTAAATATATTTAATATATTTAATATATTACATTATTACATTAGTGAGAGACTTACTTGATGATTATTATATTTCCAAATGCTCTTCTCCTGTTATTTAAATATATTTAAATATATTTTCTCAGAAAGGTTTTGAATTGTTTAACCACATCTGAACATAATCAGCAAAGTTAAACTCCCATGTTACTGAAAAAAATGAAATTATACCTTCTTTAGACATATGACATCATTGTGGAAATTACAAACTAACCTGTAACAGCTTTTAAGGTAGATCTATTCAAGTTTTCTTCCTTTGCCTCCTGACTTCAGTCCTTGTCATGCTTGTATTACTTTTTCACAGTTTTCTCCAGGTCTGTGTGAACCAGAAATGCAAGAAATAATACATAGAAGTAAGTTTCATCAAACGATTACAGGAGTCATGACATTAAAAAGATAATGTTTCTTAAAAGATTGGAGTTAAAATTATGAGAATTGGCAGCACTACCCTGAATGTTGAAAAAACAAAACTATTTTGGTTATAAACTAACATTTAATTCTGTTTTAACTGAAGGAGCATAGTACTTGACCTCATAGGAACTCAATTTTTTCATATACTCTGGGAGTAATTTTTCATTTAAAAGTAATATTTTTTATGATTTGGCAACTGCAAATGTTGTAGTCAGAGCACTAATTCTTTTTTTTTTCTTTTCTTTTCTTTTTTTTTTTTTTAGTGCATATATAAGTCTTGCTCTTTAAATACAATACAAGTTATCCATACCGTGTATATTAAAATGCAAAATTTTTATTAATTAAAGTAGGTTTAATTAGGTCTCTAAAAATCTGTTACTGAACAAAGTAAACGGTGAACATTACTAATTAAAAGCTGTTTTTATCATTGCAACTAATGCAGTGTTTTCTTGACAACTAAGTCTAGAAGTCACTTTCAAAAAACATACTTTTTAATTCTTTACTCAGTAATAAGTAGAACACAGCCATTATATATTCACTTACCTGCTTACTATTGTGGAAAATTTTCACAGGAACATGTATGCAAGAACTTGTTTTCCAAGTAATTACTCAAAACCAAAAATAGTTTCCTGTGAAAGATGAGGCCATGTTTTCTGTGGGTTTTGTTGTTTAGTGCTCTCTAAATACTGTAAAACACCAAATTATTTGTAAGGTTTGAGTGGGAAGATTTTTTCCTGTCTCTTGCTTACATACTACCAAAAATACTGAGAACACTGGGTCCCAGTGCAAGGTCACAGCAATTATAATGTTCTTGAATGATGGTAAATTAGAACATGAAGTTGGTCCTTATCACTGTCACACCACATCAGTATAACAGGTAAAGTAAGTTTCCTATGTCACATACCTCAGCAGCCAACTCTAACATTATACCTTAATCAGAAAAGTCCTGGAGATCTAAAGATCTTGTTATCTTGGCAAATTACCTGGATACCAAAGTCAGCTTCAAAATTAACTCACTTCACAAAGGGTATGATCTGCGTGTAAGTCATTAAAAGGCACCTTTCAGCTCCTGGTATTTCCCATGAGCAAACAGCATATACTGGTAGGTATATGTCCACTTTCAGGATGTGCAAAGGCCTGGATTCAGGTCTGTCTCTGGGCTGGTCTGGGGGGAGGGAGGGGAGGACAGGGACGATGACTTCAAACTGAGGTCCTTGATCAGGGTTACCAGATATCAACATGACTTGGCAGTGTGCACCAGCAGGTCGAGGGAGGTGATTGTCCCCCTTGACTCAGCCCTGGTGAGGAGTGCTCCATGCAGGTCTGGGGCCCCCACCACAAGACGAAAGAGCAAAGCCTCTAGCTACATGGGGATAAGGAGCAGTCAGCACAGCTATGACTCTGCCACATGACACAACAATATTCAGGAGACCTGAACTGTTCTGTTCTCAATCTGAGTACATTTAAGAGCAGAGTGACCTCTGTTCAGAGCTCTTAGAGTGGGTCAGAGGAGGGCCACAGAGATGATCAACGGGCTAGAGCACCTCTCCTACGAAGACAGGCTGAGAGCTGGGGCTGTTCAGCCTACAGAAGAGAAGGCTCCAGGGTGACCTGGTCGTAGCCTTTCAATGATAAAAATGATGAATAAGGACTCTTTACTCAGGTGGATAATGATAGGACAAAGGGGAATGGGTTTAAACTAAAAGAGGGGAGATTTAGATTAGAGGTTAGAAGGAAATTGTTCACTCAGAGAGTGGTGAGGCACTGGCACAGGTTACCCAGACAGTGGATGCCCTGTCCCTGGAAATGTTCAGGTTAGAAGAGGCCCTGAGCAACCTGGTCTAGTGGGTGACATCCTTGCCTATGGCAGTGGGGTTGGAATTAGGTGATCCTGGAGGTCTCTTCCAACTCAGGACATTCTATGATTCTATGATATTGCCCATTAGGAGAGAGGCTGGGGCACAGATCTGCAAGAGACTGAGATGAAGGGTTAACTCCGGATTGATTAGGCAAGTTTTGCTGTTTTTTTAATGGTAAACCACAAATGATAATAATACTAATAAATGATAATAATATATGTACAGTATGTGAGTATGTAACACAATAAATATTATCAACTGGAATAAAGTATTTGACACAAATATTTGTAACTATTTTAAACTATGTATTAGCAATCTCCTGTCACCTTCTTTTAATTGTCCTGTCTATAGTTTATGAGTCAATGAATTCAAAGTGATTCTAATAAAGCTGAGACATAGTTTAACCTTTTAAACTTGTATTTGAGCCTTGGGAAAAAAAAAAAAATTACACTTCTTTTTTTGTTTTCTTCTTTTATTCTAGCTGTCTCTTGCATTGGCCTTAAAATCGCAAGAGAGGCATTTCTGTTTGCATGGTCTCACTGAGCCAGCCAAAACCACATAACGATGGAAACCTCACAAGAAAGTCTATTCTTGAAAAAAAAAAAATTAAAAAAAATGCCTGGTTGTCTGCAATGTTTTTCCTTAGCCTGTTATTTCAGGGAAGGGGTGGGAATAGGGATGTTGTTCTTTGGGTAATGTGTGGGTAGTGATTACTATTGCAAAAGCTTACAGCTGGACTGCTTAGCTGACAGAAACAGGGAACAGACATCTGCAAGAGGACAAAAAGGCAGGGGAGCAACCCAAAACCTCTTTTATTTTTTATTTTTTAAAAGAGTCAGGAACAATAGCCAGTTAGGCTGTCAGCAAGTATAAAGCCTGGGAAAAATGCCACCCCATCTTAAACGCAGGGGTGGGCACAGCCTCTAGCTACATGGGGATAAGGAGCAGTCAGCACAGCTATGACTCTGCCACATGACACAACAATATTCAGGAGACCTGAACTGTTCTGTTCTCAATCTGAGTACATTTAAGAGTGGAGCGACCTCTGTTCAGAAATCAAAAAACAGTCCCTAAAAAGCAGACAAACTCTTTGTTGGAATTTCTTTTTCATGTTTGCACGTGTATGAATGTTGCTGTTTTTATTTTTATTTTTTTTTCATAAGTCACTGCTCATCAACCTCTTAGCTCCTTAACATGTCTAGCCATCCAGCTGCAGCTGGCTCAGTAAATACTGGTTTTGAGAAAAATGATCTGACATGACTATTTTGTTCAAGTAAATAAACCTGTAAAATAAACTTAGGCCTTTATTCTTGAACACACTTTTAACCAGATGAAAGTTCTAAGTAATGCTGGATTTATGTGCAGCTCCACTTTACCTTTAAAAATGGAGACTGGAAGTGCTGTTTGGACAGCCTTTCAACACTAGATCATAAGCACAAATATATATATATATATATATATACATATACATAAAAAAAAGCAAAGGCAATTCAATCAAAACACCTCTATAAAGACTAGCTAGACCCTCTATAATTAGAGAATATTAAGGGAATTATGGGGAACAAAGCAGGACAATATATGTGGAAAGATTCTGCTGCTTTAGTTAGTGCTCTCTGTTTTATCTCCTAACTAGAGGGACTGAATGCTGGCTCCAATTGCTGTGACAATGAGGAAAAACAACAGGTGGGCCTTGAACCTTTCGTAGGCTTGACCTTGCCAAGTGAGAAATGTGCTAGGTTCCCATCAAGGATGTTATATTCTGGCTTTGCCTAGCTCAGCTTATGGGCTTTTTGTGTCTGGTGACAGGTGGTTAATTTGTTCCATGTTTGAAATGCATCATTCCCCTTCTTTTTGTATACCTGTACTTTAAATTTACCCCTGCTAACTCTTCATAAAAAAATAATCCTTAGATTGTGTTTCCTCACTGTCCAAGTCATGCTATTGCTAAGGGATTCAGTAAGGGTCTAGAGCTGGCAGCAATAAGAACAGAGGAACCAAGACCACAAGCTAGTCTCAGAAGCAGTGAAATAAGTTTTACCTATATAAAAAGGTAAATGTATATTTACCTGATTTTATCCCTGGAGGTGACTAGTTATGTGTTTCCTAGAACTCAGAAGAGGGGAAGGGCAAAATAAGATACAGGTGAAAGGACTGTGAAGGGCTGATTAAATAGGCATCTAGAAATTACTTAATAAATGTAATTCCCCCAGATTTGTGTGTTCTCTGTAAGAAATCTGTTTCTGCTAAGACTGTTGGCAGGGAAATATAAAAAATAAATAAATAAATTCAAATTATTGAACCAGCCTTGAGCAAGTTGGGCTGGGTTGGAAGGGAAAAAATCATCCCCTGGTCTCAAATCTGAATAAGCTGGCAAAACTGAACAAAGGAATTTCAAACAATAAATTATCAGTCACAAGCACAATAGCATAGAATCACGGAAGAAAATATGGCTGGAAGGGACATCAGGATATTTTCTGGTCCAATCTCCTGCCTTGAGGCAGGATCAAGAACACATATGTCTTTCTTGACATAAGTTTGAATGACATCTTAAAAAAGGACTCCAGTGAAGCTCAGTAGCTCCCCAGGAAACCTGTCCCAAAGCTTCACAATCCTTACCGTTACAAGGTCTTAGTCCTACCTATAACATATTGCTTTCTTTAGCATCTTAGTTTAAGACCTTGAGTTATATAAATAATATGATCATACCAATACACTTAAGGCAATCTTAATAGAGGTGCTTTGGAAGAAAACATGATGCTGAACCACTGAACAGTGGGGCAAATTTTTACATAAATGCAATTCTTCATTAAAAAGTTTTAAAATAATTCATAATTAATTTTCATAAGTTGTATATGATTAGAATGGTTTATATTCTTTGGAAAATGTAAATACAGGGTGTGGGACAGATTCTGCATCTCATCTGTGAGGTGAGCAGTTGATATTACAAGTCACTGAAGAAGTCGAATACTGACTGTAGGATCCAGCAGTTATTAATAGTACTGATGTATAAGAACCTTGCCTCAAAATACACAGAAATGGTTAATTTCACTGAGAACACCAGTATGGAATTAATGATTGAAGAATTTATACAAAACTTATTAATCTGTTTAGAACAATAACCTTTAGTACATTGTTCCTTTCTCCATTATATTTACAACTTTAGATTAACAACAACAAAAAAGTAATCATTGCTCTAATAACAATAAATATGCTTTCTAAATCTCAGAAATCTGTGTTTTAACTGTTTGAGTAAGCATACACCTATATTTGTGAAGTATTAATCAGGAACTAAAAGTTATTTTGACAATCAATGCAGAAATTATGTGTTCCCAAATTTTGCCCATCGTGCACCACAGCAGGAAATGTTAACTTTCTCTCCTGCTCTCCTCCCTACATGGGAAGTTTAAATAAAGAACTGATAAAGATATAATTAAAATCTTGCAATTTAAGTGTATCTCATGAATTATTAAAATTTTGCTCCTTCATATCTTTTTGTAATTATTCTGCTATATTCCTCCAGCTCTTCCAAGTACACTTCACAGGGCCAGACTGACACCTAAAGGGGCCATCTGCAAACCTCAGATAAGGACCATGGCTCAACCTACAGCAGCTGTAGAGTGGGTGGGAGAGGGGAAGACTGAAGCTTTGGGGCTCTGGGAATGTCTTGGCGCTCCAGGGTGATGCCTGGTAACATGCAGGAGAGCAAATGGATTTCCTTATTTGGGTTTAATATATGGACCTATATCTTGATCAAATTTAGCAGAATGAAACCTTCCTGAGACAGATGATGCCAATGTTGAAATGTGATCCTCTGCAATAAATTCCTCAGTCCTGGAGTGTGTTAGAGTCCTGGACTTCTATCCTTTTGTAAAAGTGCTTGCTTGTAGGGATGAGTCAAAGGCTGTCATCTGTAGAATTTTCTTGATTCTCACGTGGAGACCTATGGGAACTGAAAGTAGCTCCTCAACCTGGTGGTAGTGTCTGGACAACGTGTGGGCCCATTGCTCCCTGAGGACCAAGAGCGTTAAGGGCTCCCCATGGGGGCATCAGGTCAGGGTCTGGCAGCCCATCCTGTCCCACCACCACAGCTAGGAGCTGGGCAGCTTGGGGCACAGGCACAGGCCTATCTCTTAGCATCAGGGACAGTCCCTGAGGTCAGGGACAGGCTGAAGCCAGGCTAGTCCCCTCAGGTGGGCCTGGTTCTGCAAGGCCCTTGGCTGTGCAGGGCAGAGCTGTGGGGACCTGGAGACTAGCCCATCTGTAGCCTCACCGGTTACAGTCTGACCACTCTGAGGCTGGCATGGGGTCATGGGCCCAGGCAGGATGGGGGAGTGGGGGAGTCCCAGGGTTTGGCAGAGACAGGCCAGGGTGGCAGGGCCTTCCAGGCCTTGACAGTAAGTTTTAGTTTTGTTCTTTCATCTCAAGCTGGAAAAAAAAATAAAAAAAAATCTTGCCCCATTGTCAGTTCTGTAAACAATCCATGGTTTGGTCTTACTTAATGTCAACAAGAAAATGTTCAAATTGCACTGCAACACAAAAACAGTGCTCTGCCTCAAGTGCTTTTCAGCTTCACATGACACTTGTATTTCCTCAGAACACAAGTCTCTCTCTAGGGCAGCTCTGCCTTAAATATGTTATTAGTCAGTAATCCTAGCAGCACACATGCTGAATTTTAAGTGTGTTTAGCCTCAATGAGTTCAATAAGGCTAGTGGCTTAATAAATGTGCACTAAACATCATAGTGCTCATGGGGTAAAGGTCTTCAAGTAAGTATGCACTCCATGATGGGGAAACAGTCTCTTAACACTAAGACCCTGCCTTGTTTTACTGATCTGCTGGAGAACTTGGTGGGACTATGATTCCTTTCTTTCATGGGATTAGGCTTCTCTTTAATAAGACAAAGCATTCGCACCTACTGGCTTTGAGCACATACTTGCCTTCACCTTCCTTTGTCACGAACACAAAGAGGTTTTGGATAGAAGAGTGGTATCTCAGAGTTTCCATTTAAGTTTTGAATTGTTCTCTGGAAAAGCTTTTATACCCTCACTACTTCTTAAATTGGATGGCAAAGTTTAGGAGCCTAACTCATGAGAAGGAATGACTATCCCCCTACCGACTCACTGAGATCCGATCTGAGACTTTTACCAGCAGGATCCTCAGAGAAAGGAGCAGAGCTGTTAGGTTTTATCCGCAGCAAATTGCTTTCCTGTCTGGGGAGCAAAGGAGAGCTGGGGGCAGAATTGTGCTTTGAGTGTCTCCTGGCTAAAATTCGATAGTAATGTCTTATGTTTCCTTTGAGAAGTGCTGATGAGAGTCGGTTAGTGTTTCCTTTGTTCACAGAGAATATTGGTGATCTTTGTGCTATATTATATATAAAAATTAAAAATAAAATAAAATAAAATAAAATAAAATAAAAGCTTATTTGTGTTATTGGACTAACTTTGCCTGTGTAAACTATTCCTAGTTTGTTATTACTGGTTTACTTGCATAGCTAAAACTTTTAAACATTACCTAATCTAAGACGTATGAATCTTCTGCTGTCGTATATTTTACTGGTTACTTATAATTCTTGCTTGTAGCTCTTTCTGAAAGTTTCAAGACAGCCCTCTAAGTTGAATATTTTCTGTGACAAAATTCGTAATGGGAGACATACATGGAATATATTTATGTCCACATGGATGTTTCTACATGCAAACAGCTGATAAAGCAGAAATATTTAGGGGTGTGAATTATTGTGGAGAAAAGATGCCAGACAAAAAGTTTAAGCCTTACATAATCCACTCTATTGAGTCAGGGCTGATAGGTAGAGCTCTCCCATGATTATATAAGAAAAATAATAATGCTTTTACACTACAAAATATTAATAAGCAAGTATAGCAAACAGAAGCACAAGACAGAGTCTAGGATATTTTTAACCATGTGGAAATGACCTTTTAGTTACATAAAGCATTCCAGTAGATACAAGCATTCATTCCCTTAATGTGTTCTGACATTATACATACAAAGTATTTGTTCAGTGTCTTATTTTACAATTTCCTGCAACTGGAAATGCTACTAACCTAGGTTTTCTTTGTTGTCTCTTTAGAACAACCTCTCAATTATTTTAAATACCAAACATCTGGGCTTTATAAACAAAAACCATCTAGGTAACCTTTGTGTATACAGTTTTGTATGTGATAATCTTTGACCATAATCTTGTCTTCCTGTCTTTTTTCTTTTTTTTTTCTTTTTTTTTTTTTTCTTTTTTTTTTTCCCCCCCAAGATACAGAAAAAAAAAAAAAAAAAAAAAAAAAAGAAAAGAAAAGGAAGTCCCTCTCTGGTTTATACTTGGTACTCAGTTAAAACAGAAGTACTTTTCATACTAATTGTTTCTGAAACAATGCACTAGTTATGCTGAAACATTCCACATCATCATGAGAATAGTACCACTGCAGATTAAATTTAACTGGCTTTATTGTTCAAACATTCACTGGTTCTGGTTTCCAATTTTCTGTTCCCCCTTAAGGTACTTTTAAAATTCCATATAGATTCCAAGGTCTGACACAAAATGCTGGAAGGATAAGTAAAACAAATCACCACATCTAAGCAAACACTTCTTGGTTAAAGTAGTCAGCTTGAGCACATGAAGTCCAGTTTTAGTTTTTAACTCAGCCTAAAAGAATTTAAATTTTCACTTACCTTCTGGGGTATTTATAGGGTATCCCTTTCCATTTCTACCAGAGTCTATTTCACTTGGCATGAAATGTTGAAATACTGAAGTGAGGACTGGAGCATAGGCTTCACCCTTCTAGATACGTCTCTTCTGTTTTACAATTCTTCATTCTGTCTTAATGAATATTTACTGTTTTCTGTGAAGGGAAATGGTTTAATAATGGTAAGTAGGAGAACACTGTGTGAAACTACCCTAATATCAGATTTCAGAGCACTCACTGTGAAGTAAGAGCTGAGTGTTTAAGTCCTCAGTATCTTCCTAAGACCTAGCAGGCCAGTAGAAATTCCCAGACAAACAGATATTAGCCATTGTGATACCTTCTCTGAAATCCAGAAGGTTTTCCACAGACAACCATAAGCAGAGACAATCACCCCCTTCCAGGTCTCAGTAAGCTGTTTCTCTTTCTGTGAGGAGGAGAATTAAGCTTTGCTTTTTTTTTTTTTTTTTTTTTTTTTTTTTTTTTTTTTTTTCCCTCTGGTATTTTGTACTAACTGGTTTAAGCATCTCATCTATTAACAAGTTGGCTTTTATGGATCCCTGTCTTAAAATTTAGCTTTGCACATACACAGAGAGCTGTTTAGCTTGACTTATTGGGATGCCTGCCTTGAAACAGCAGGGCACAAGAAACTGCAATGCTGTATCACATTATTTTAAAATCTTTTGTGGCTTCACTGCTCATACCTTTCATTCATTTTTGCACAGCCTGGGATGGACTCCAGCAGCTCAAAACTCTAGCGTAATTTGGCTGACAAAAATAAATTGCAGGAGCTGCGTTCCAAGGGATGCCTCCTGCCCAGAAAGCTGTTGCTCCAGTTCCAGCTCTGTGACAGCTGCACCACTGTATCCTTAACAGTGTCTGAGACAGCAGTCTCCGGGGAGAGCCATCTCACCACTACACACCTCAGGGGAAAATCTTGTCATTCCTCAGTTCCCAGAGCAGACCCAAGCATGCTTCTCTATTTATATGAACCACGTACAGGTCCGTGGCTTTCTGTGCACCTGCGCTTTGCTTCAGGGACCCAAGAGATTGGCCATCGGTACTTTCATTTAGCAGTTTAAATGAGGCATTCCAATTTGTGGTGGGGGATGTGGGAAGGATTTTTTAAACTTGCCATATGTGCATATTTAACCGCATATAAACTGTGTTTCACTACAAGCAAAAGTGGGACATTTCTTAGTTGTGTATAGATGACAAATGTGAGCTTGTTCTGCTCCTGCTGATTTTCCTGAGACATGTTCATGGGGCCATATTATTGTGATACTAACCCTGAGATAACATATCTTGCCTCTGAAAAAGTTTTTGCCTTTAAGCCTTGTCTTAAGTCAATATCTTGACTGTAACTATATGTCTTTCACATGACACAGGAAATGGTTAGTATAGGCCCCATAGGCCCACCAGATGTACACACAGTTTTTGCTAAGTTTCCTTCTTACCTGAAATAGAAGTTGTATTCTACTAGGCAGCCATGAGCACCTGCCCCTCTACCCCTTCCGCCTCTCCCCCCCCCCCCCCCCCCCCCCCCCCCCCCCCTCCGGACTCTTTATCTGTCAGACTTTTTTCTTTTTTTTTTCTTTTCTTTTTTTTTTTTTTTTTTAATTTGCCCTGTTTAAACTGGCTTTGATGCTCCTCCCCACGAGAGCTTGTTTGAAGAATTAGGGTTCCTTGCTGTAACAAGTGTTTCTTAATGATGATAAAATATGTAAACTCTTAGTCAATTATTAAGGCTTCATCCTCATTTCTCTCACTGAATGAGAGCACTGAAACTGTCTGATCCCAGAAATAAATGGCATTTTGGGATAAAGATTAAATATACAATTAATGCAGAAATTTATGGTTATAGTTTGTTAGACACAAAGAAGCAGTGATTGTGTTATATAGTGTTCCATTTATATATATTGCCAGTAAGTGTCAGGTACATCACATTGCTCATGAGATGAAATGAATGACAGTTTTACAGTGACACTGGTGCATCTAGACTCAGTTTTCTTGGACTGTCTCTGCAGGCACAGTCAATAAGTGCTTTTTTACCAAACAATTGATCCAGTGAACCTCAAATCTGCTTTGAAACACTTTCTGCTACTTCATTTCTGGCTAATTTTTTGAACAGCAACTGCCAAATGAGCTGAAATGTGCTGAAAGATACAAAAGCTTTCAGAGAATGCAAATCCTAAATGCTATCTGGTTTTAATATTTAAGAGTCTTCTTTAAATTAAACTACTTTCTAACATTTTTTTGTTATATTTTGTCTGTCGTTAATTGACCATTCAATTCCTACTGCATATTTTCAGGTTATTTTTGTTGCTTTCATAAATGCTCCATGCACTGTCTATTGGTAATCTAATCAGCACTAACAAAGAATTTTTTCTTTGCACCAATTTGTCCTTATTCAAAAGTGTGCTAAACTCTTAATGGGAAATTACAGTTCAATCTCAACATGTTGCTCATCTTTTCTTCCCTCTCTGCCTATGTAATTGCACGAGAGGGTAGGTATGCCTACAACTCAGTGTTCCAAACAACATCTACTTTGAACTGTCTGAAAGAACCATTTATCTTTTTCCTCCCAATAAACTCTATAAGTTATCTGAAATGTCACTACATTGTCAGAAAGATAGGCAGAAATCAAAGACTTTTGTAAACATTTCCTGTTTTCATGTCATTTCAATAATGCCTTTTGAAATACACGTAGCAAACTACATTCTAATATCATATCTGTGCATTTATTTATTCTAGGTATCCAGAAATTAAACTGGGGGCAGATCAATACAGAATATTGCATAGTTTGACTGATGGGCCAATATGATTTTCTTGAGGAATTCTGTGCTTAGAAGACAGGAAAAAAATGTATTCGATAATATAGTCATTATTATATTATAATGTCTAGCACTGGTATGTAACTGAAAACCATATGAAAGATTGTAAACAGCCAGAATGAATGCAAAACAGAAAACAACATGAGTAAGCCAAGACTATCCTATTTTGTACAATTTTGTGTGTTTATCAATTCTACCAGATTCTACCAGATACCTGACCAGAGCTGCTGCTGCCTAACATGTGAAATGACATTGAAAGTATACAAACATTCAGTAATACATAAATAAGTGATTATGCATCTATCTTGCTATTTGAATTAGATAAAAGCAATTTAAATGAAATGCTGTGCTCATGATTTCAAGTACTTCAGAAAGAAAAGATACATAATGTAATGGATGGAATTTCTTCACTAAAAATAACCATCCCTTCACAAAATTATGCTGTTAGACTGTTCTCTAAAAATATATATACATTCAATATTTAGAGTTTGGATGTATAATGCTATACATGCATTTTGAAGGCACTCATCATTGGAGCAAGTGATAGTAAAGATAATATATAGAGCATGAATGTTTTCCTTTGATGGTTTCCTACAGGAAATGTTTTGTGCTTCCAGAATGAATGGGTCTACTGTTCTGTGTTTTGTTAGTCAGACACTAAAACTGATCTTAATCAAGAAAAATCCAGGGCCAGTTGCCTAACAGCATTTTTAAAAATCCAAGTATATTGTGTTAACCAGGACATAGTCACATGCTCATTAATTCCTCCAAATAACATTCATAGCTTTGTGGGGATTATTTTTTTTTTCTGAAGAAGAATGTACAGTTATGATTCTTCTTTTTCATATTTGTCCATGTTTTTACTAATACTATTACTTTTTATTACAGTTTGAATCAATTTGCCCAGTATGGATATACAGTGTTATCGATCATAGTATTAGACACTCGATGAATATATAACAGAAGTAATACTTTGACAATTTTAGGTAGTGACCATATATTATTACCTAATTTATTTTTATTGATATTACTATAATTTTATTGGATTGATTTAAAGCCACTCTTCTCTATAATTCAGATTGAGACAAAGATTCATATTTGTCCATTTGTCCCCTGAAGAAAAAAGAAAAAAAAAAAAAAAAGGCTCTGAAAAAGGCTCTGCTGTAGACATGTCCTGCACAGTAAACAACAATGACAAATCTTTTATTTTTCCTGTACTACTCACCTGTTTTTGAGTTCTCTCATCACACTTCAATTATATATTAGCCCTCAAAGTTAAGGGTGGTGGGTTTTGTTGTTTTTGTTGTTTGGTGTATTTTTATTTTCATTTTTATACATTTCTGGGTCTGATGTCATTCAGTCACTTAATAAATAATTTTCTTGTATTACCATAAGAACCTGAGTACACCGAAGCTGTAAGGAAAAACTGCAAAACTGAAAAATTCTAATATGTCATTTATATCTCATTCATTTAATACAATATAATAAAATGATTAAGCTACAATAAAATTTTGTTGATGGTGGTGTTTGTAGTAATTATTATAGCTGCATGCAATGAAACTTCACAAGCTACCTGCATTTAATCTGCCATGGGATGAACAATCTTATATGCAACATCCAGTGCAAAGACTTCCAGCTCTTACTGGATTTCTCCTTGAGTTGTGTCATATTTGCAGGCCATATGGTTTTGTTCCCTCTCTGTTGTCCTTATTAATGCATTTTATTCTTCTCAACATTATTTATTCTTCTCAGCATTAGAGGACTGAGAGTCCCATAGATATCCTGTTCCAAAAACTAAAAGTACAAATATATCTGATCTTTTTAAAAAAAAGAGTGGAAGAAGTGTGCCTTCTGAATATTACAATGTAAAGGGGATTAGATAGGGTATTTTATGAAATCCTAGACTATACGCAATGCTTTCTTGTTCAGGTTGCATTAACTGCTGTGATGGCCTTTACTCCAAAATTATTTCATTTTAATAATTAACTAGCAAAAGCAATTGGTTTCCCTAAAATATTTCAAAGTACTTCCCAGTAGCATTTTTTTGAGTCGGTACTGAGACTCTTCCATAACAGGACAAAAGATAATAAAACCTTGATGCAGTTTGATGGGCCATTAGTATATCCTGAAAATGCTGCATTGGGATTTTTGACATTATATGTTATGACATAAGGATATTTTTATGGAGATTCCCTGCATGATATATTGTAATAATCTCTAAAGCCTTTGCAGTATATATGGCAGTCCAGAGCATTATGAAGCTTCAGTTAGACAGCATCAAGTTGCAAGCCTGAATTTGGGTATCTTTCTTAGTACTTGTCAAACATATGCCACTGTTGATGTAGACTTCCAATGCATACTAAACACTACATACTAAGCACGTGATATATACCAGCTCACAGTATTTATTTGAGTCAGTCAAATCATGGAGTAAGAAACTATTAATTCTAAGATAGGAGGAAGAGTCATGCTCTGAAATAAACCAACCTGAGAAGATTCTGAACATGAAATGGCCAGAAATTGCCTGTCTCAGCCCCATGAAATTGTACTTTATGACTCAGCCACTGACTCTACCATTAGGTGACGGAAGAAAGATGAGGATGAGAATTACAAGAAGTCTGTGAACTGCATCTGTTGCCAGCTTGAAGGTTATGTTGTTTTAAAGGAATCAAAATCTTTTATTGTAGAGGGTACAGTTAATGAGTCCGGGGGAGAGCAGCAGAGTTTGTTCAATGACGCTGATTCGGGAAGTTGATTCAACTGGAAACTAACAGCAAAAAATACATACAGATATATGTATATATATATACATACATATTAGTTTCGGGCCAGATCTGTTCACTGAACCATGTGAGCACCATTACCAGCATGAGGGAGAGAACTGATATACAGCAATCTTGACTTAGTATGAATTAAGCTCCTGTGGAGCCAAATCCTGAAAGTATCTCTTTGCACAGCCTGAAATGCTGGGATTATTTTTATGAACTCAGGACCCTCCAGCTATGATAATTCAGCCTTTGGATCATAACTGAGTCACACTCTTTTCTGGAATATAATTCTTGCAGTGGACTGATTAGTCCACTGACTGCACTGTTCTCCTCTCTCATATTTGTCCAGTCTTGCCTTTTAGCTCACTAAGGAAAAAAAATCAGGAAATTCTGTATAAATTAAGAGTACTTTTTTGATACAACAGAAGAGGCTCAGATGAAAACATCAATTCTGAGATTATTTTACAAAATAAATAAATAAATAAATAAATAAAATCAATTGTTCATGTTGCAGACTATAGAAACTATATACAGTTCCCATTATGAACACATAGCATAAACTCAGTCCCCGGTAAAAAGAATGTGGCTCATGTGCTATTGAAATCAAGTCATCTGGGAATTCATATATTTTTCCATGTTTTCTAGAATGTGCAAACATACTAAATATAATACATTCAGGTGTTCATGCAGAAGTGGTAGTCACTGTAACACTTTTGCAAAATCAAAAATTGCAAAGTCTTCATTCATTCTACTCAATAGATAAAGCTAAAAAAAGATATGTAGCTCACCAGCCTCTGTTATAAAAAAAAAAAAAAAAAAAAAAAAAAAATTTAAAAGATTAAAAATCACCCTAAAACATATAGGCTGTTTTCACAGGAAGCTGGCACCTGGCTGTGATAGATCTATAAATAATACCCTGTGATCTATAAATAATACCCTGTGATCAAGTTAGACATTAAGCAGATTAGTATTCAAAGTAAATGGTTTATCTGAGTTTTTTTAATAGTTGCTCCAAGAGTGGATAAAAGTAACCTAGTGTCTCCCTACTAGTTCACTTTATGATATCTGAGCCCACAATTTGTGAAAGAATCTCTCAATATATGTATATTTAAAGTATTGATCCAAGCACTGTCTGCAATTTGGATCCCTAAACTGACAAATTTCTTATGTTTTATCATTAAAAAATAATACTACTAATAAAATAAAGCTGTTTTTAAACTAAATGCATCATCTCAAGCTAAATACAAATTAAATTCAAAATAAGACTTTAGTTTTAGTGGGCTGGTTTTCATTCTAGTTTTATACTGGAGTCATTCCTTTGATTTACTCCAATGTGAGACCAGTATGGGGACCGTTTTCTGCAGTGTGCTGCGGCTTTACCCTTTTAATATTAATGACAAGCAAAAGCTGGAGTGTAATTTACCTGAGTGAATTATTGCTTTATAACAAACAAACATGCTGAAATGACTTAAAGAGATTTTGAACCAGCATTTCTGTGGGTAGGGGGTCCTATTAATTTTGAAAACAAAAGTCCATGGGATGTATTAAAAATGAATTACCACTTCATTTTCACTATTGGAATATTAATGTATATGCACACATTTTCTTTTTTGCTTTGGAAACATAAAGAAAAATATCACATTACATGGGAATAAGTAGGCAAGTAGGTTTAATCTGTGAACAAAAGGGATTCAGAAGCATGAGCTGTTAAAAAAAGCAGGAAAGGAATAAAACACTAAACTAATCATATATGAACAAAGGACTTGAAAAGTAATGGCAAATTAATAGGTTGAATCTGTATGTTGGGGAAATAGAGGCTTTAGAACGGGGTGTATATCATTTGGATCTTCCAAAAATATGATTTCAATATCTCTCACTCTTGTGTTCTAAGATCTTTTGGAGATGATGTTGATCAAGACAGTCAGCCATAAGGAACTGACAGTAATTGAAATGATTAAAATAACTAAAAAGACAAACGTCCTGGTGGAAGTTTAGTAAAGAAAGAAACTAATTTTTTTGAAAGGTGACAAGATTTGGGTGTGCACTCCAAGTAAGTATTAGATATCAAAGGTCTCTTTATTATTCCTTATGTGCTTAAATCACAGGAAAAGGTAGGGTATATGTACAGAAGAAGAATACAAAACAAAGACAACATTTTTGTTGTCTTTTCATCTGATTGCCCTTTGACTTTCAGTGTATATCTGAATAGCTATACTGAAATTAGGAGAGTTACATTAATTTAATTCCATATAGACTTAAGTACATACAATTAAGTTTCCCTTATACATATGGAACCTAATTGAGGGGAGATGTCATAGACAAGCTGATGCCCAAGGAGAAAGAGCTGATAACCAAAGCTACTGAGGAAAGGTCAGGCCAGGAATAAGGAACATTGAGAGTGCAACAAGAGTGTCCAAGACTACAAAGCTTTTTAACTTCAAAAAAAAAGTTAAAGAGAGAAGTAACAGTAAACAGAAACCACAAAGTGAATCCTTGATGAACAGAAAGGAATAGAAAAGGCAGTGTTGTGACAGGCAATTTTGGTAGGACGTAAGACATTCAGGAATTATGTTTCTTTCTCCCAGTAGGAAAACCTTAGCTGTATTAACTAGGAATCTGGCACACTTGTTAAGTACACCAAATTAAATAGTTATGACACACATCTATGCCTGAAATGTGTATACTACTGTTTGTCCATCGATCTCACTGTAATCTCTAGCTGGAGTTCTTTATCATTATTCTTGTTCACTAAAAGAAAAATGATGATTCAAGTTAACATTTTCGTTCAGTTTTGACTTGCAGTCTGGTTTCACAGCCTAAGAACTCCTTCCTTCCACTATCGTTTCTTCTGGACTCTTCTGGGACTCTGCAGAGTATAGGGCCTTGTCTGATGGTTCAGTGTCAGGTTTCTCACCACTGCTGAGGAAACGTAGCTTGAACTAACTGCATACCTGCTGTGACATATGCCTTTGAATATGCTGGAAAACTGTAGGAAGTTAGAATGAAATACATCCTTTACAGACTTTTACTTCTCTTCATTCAAAAGCAGATATTGAGCAATTTGTTTTAACACTTCTTACAGCCCTATGGGAACATTGAGGACAAGTCACGGTATACTTCATTCATTCACAAGACAAGAAGTCTTGTGACACTGATCTGTATGTTCCTTTTACTGATAATGTTCCTTCACAATGTTCCACTAACACTTCAGTGTTTCTTTTTTCAGGAGTTCAAAGTATATGGAAGGCATTAGTATGCAGTAAAGATGTATGTATTTTCTGAACTTTGGCAGAGAAAATGAATAGAGGTGTTTTTTCTTATTGTTGTTGTTGTTTTTCTTCCTCTAACAGGTATTTTTTTTAAACCGTCAGAGCACAGGTTCTGAAACTAATCAGGCTGAACTGAATTTGCCAAGAGGAAAATCATCAGGACGAAAAGGATGACTTAAATAGGAAGTATGCACAATAATTAGATGCACGGATGCCTGCCTACAGACTAGTTAATCACAAGATGTGTGGTTTCATGAGGAAAAAAATATCTTTCTTTTATTTTTCATACCGTCCTAACCTCCAAATGTCACCCAAAAGCCATCTGTACAGTTGTTTTATGAGTAATGTCATATGAGTGTGACGAAAACCTAATAAGCCTTTGGGGACTCTGATGTTTCATCCTCAGTAAAATATAAAATCATCTTTTATAAGCCTTGTTTATAGGTTACAGGTAGAACTTCCTTTCTTCCAGTCAGAAGGTCAGCAACATAAATCAAATGGATTTGATGTGTTTTACATTCTGAGGTATAAACTTTTTAGAATAGGCTTTGAATATAAGAAATTAAAGAGTAAATACTGATTCTAAGAATTTGGGGACATAGTGGGCTGTATGTCTACTATGCACAGCTACTTAGAAAAAAAACAACAACTATTTACTGTGTATGAGAAGTAGTCTCAGTTGCATATAAGTCAGTGAAATGAAAACAATGACATAATTAAAAAGCAAATAATACAAACATTTTTGCTGGAGGTAGTCCAAGGCCATATGACACAATGTTGCGGATGACACCAAGTTGGGGAGTAGTGTTGATCTGCCAAAGGACAGAAAGGCCCTGAAGAGAGACCTGGACAGGACGGGTCAATGGGCAGAGGCCAATAGGAGGTTCAACATGGCTAAATGCCGGATCCTGCACTTCGGTCACAGCAACCCCATGCAACACTACAGGCTTGGGGCAGAGTGGCTTGAGAGCTGTTCAGGGGAAAAGGATCTGTGAGTGTTAATTGATGCTCACCTGAATGTGTGCTGGCAGTGTGCCCAGGTGGCCAAGAAGGCCAATGGCATCCTGGCTTGTACCAGTAGTATAGCCAGCAGGACCAGGGAGGTGATTGTCCCCTTGTACTAAGCGCTGGTGAGGCTGCACCTCGAGTATTGTGTTCAGCTTCGGGCCCCTCAATACAAGAAGGACATCAAGGCCCTGGAGCATGTCCAGAGAAGGGCTACAAAGCTGTTGAAGGGCCTGGAACACAAGTCCTATGAGGAGCAGCTGAGGGAACTGCGGTTGTTTATTCTGGAGAAGAGGATGCTCAGGGGAAACCTTATTGCTCTCTACAGCTACTTGAAAGGAAGGTATGGAGAGCTAGGGCAGCCTCTTCTCGCAAGTAACTAGTGATAGGACTGGAGGGGCTGGCCACAAGTTGTGGGAGGGGTGGTTTAGATTAGAAATTGGGAGACATTTCTTCTCAGAAAGAGTAGTCAGACATTGAAAAGGGTTGCCTAGAGAGGTGGTGGAGTCACCATCCCTGGGGGTGTTTAAGGAAAGGTTGGATGTGGTGCTTAGGGACATGGTTTAGTGGGAGATACTGGTGTTAGGGTGATGGTTGATAATCTTGAAGGTCTTTTCCAACCTTAATGATTCTATGAATCTATGATCCTATGAAGAGCTCAAAATTGGCAACCAGAACCTTTAACTAATTCCATCATAATAGCACTTTACTGTCCTATGTTTTTTGTTTGTTTGTTTGTTTTCCTAAAGTAATAGATAGGCCAGTAACCAAGAAAATATTGTCACAGCTAGCAATTCATCCATTTTAGCTCTTTCTTTTCATGGAAGATGACAATCTGATGAGAAAAGTGGCAAGCTGGTAAGACCAACAGAAAGGTGAAATTCAAAGCTACAGTTCAAAAACATTAATTGCTACCTACACTCTAGCAGGATGTAACCAGTATCTCCTTTCTTTGCACCGTCTGTTTCATTGTTTGTCATCTTCTGTAGGATACTTTTTCAATAATACACCAAATGCACTTAGAATAATTGTCCCTGAAATTATCACAAAGGGTTTTAGCTAGGAATGTTTGTCTTTGATTGAATTCTATGATTATACTTGGAATTGGCCCTTCGTTGCTTCTTTTCTTTGTCATTCTTTGTATAATCCTAGCAATCCTGTGCATTGTTTGCTTGAAAGTCATTGAATTTCACCAATTAAACTGCAAATATCTTCAATTTGTATGGAAAACTGCAAGTCTATAGTGATTTATGACTACCAAGGTATGCCTAAAAATACTCAATCTATATGAAACTGTACTGTAATCAGGTCCTAGACAATGGTAATACAAAAAGTTGAATAGCTAATCAGAGACAACAGTCAAAAAGTACAGCTGTACTCATCCATCCTGTGTTGGTTATCATAAATTTTGCAGCAGCCTTCTTCAAATGTGCACTCCCATCTCTGGGATTTCTGTCTAAGTAAATATGGCTGCTCAGCAGGTATAAGTCAGTGTCATATGTATGTATGCTGACTGCTATAATAGAATTAGGCTGCAAACTTGGTATTTAGATTCAATTTATGCCTCATATAGGAACATTCCTCAGTCTTATCTCTCTATGAAAATGTGTCTGTTTTGTTAAAAAGGATGTCAAAGCCAGGAAAAAGGATATGCAAACAGAGGACACAAAGAGAAGTAATAATGTTAAATAAATTATTAGTTGTGGTAATTGATTAAAAACTCAGTAAAAATGTAAAAGGTCTCGCCTTCTTAACTTTTTTTTTCGGATCTGTAGGAATTACACAGATTGCAAGCTCAGTCTTTAAGTAGCTAAGAATTTAGATCTGAGTGTATGTCATATTAATTTATTAGTAACTAGTTTACGTGTACTGTATATTGAAAACAGTATATGCTGTATTACCTTGCATAATTGCAAAATTTCTCTTTTATTTGTCCATCTATATTTCTCTCACTGGGTTATAAAACAAAGATTTTCCAACCCTACTTTTTCCATTAGCAAGTTAATCCACTGTTGCATATTAGAAACCTCATTAATATTCCATTATCTTATTGTTAGCTTTTCAGCTGCCAAAACATCTCTGATGATAAAGTTGCTTTCTGGTATCTCAAAGCATCTCACTAATCTGTTCCCTAAGCCAACCAGAGAAAAGAAAGGCAGCAATGTTGCAGGACTGTTATTTCCTAGTAGGACCATACATTAAATCCGAAAATCCCACCAATGTTGATCACATAATCCAACATAAGATAACTGTAATTAAGTCTTGTCACAGAATCAACACCTAGGCTTTGCTTCAACTTTTATTTCTGATATCTTACTATTTAATTAGCAGCAGGAGACCATATGCTGTGACAATAAAAATGATTTCATTGATGTCATATCTTAATATGCATCATTTTCAGAGAGGTTAACACCCACATATAGGTAACATACATCTCACAGAAGGTAACATATGAGAAAGAAATAAATTTATGTGAAGTCAAAAGGCAAATCAAGATGGGACACAAGCACAACTAGTTCAGGTATGTTGTACAGAGCAAACAGTAGTTCTAATATCTAAGGAGACCTTGAGAGCTTTGACTGAATAAAAATAAATGTTCTCGATATTCATTTTACTCCAAGAACACTTGAAGCTTTATTTAATTGTAAATAAAAATGACTTAATTGGATTTGTAATGCTTTTTATATAACAGGGGAAAAGTCACTACATATATGAAGCATACATGTTTCAACTCTGCTGTCATATTTTAAAATGCTCCAAAAACTTTCTTTGATTTGGTTTTGGAAATAGATGCCATTAGACTAGTAATAGGTGTTTTCATGCTGAACCTACTAGGTAAAATTCTTCTGGCCTTTAAAATCTACACCAAGAAAAGACACTGAGACAAAAGCATTATAAAGTATTTGCAACCCAAGCAGGGTCTGACAAATTAAAGAAGGATAAATAAAATGAATATAAGATTACTATGGGCTTTGCTTAACTTGTGCAGCCTATGAACTTTCACTTTATTTAGTCCTTTGAGGGTTTTTACTTTTATTTTCTACACCACCATGGATAAAATTGTAAGTTTTCTTTTATCAATTATCAGTTCTACTTGTCTTTCTATCGCATTTTATACCCAGTCTAATAAGTGTTCGCTTGAATAAGTTGCCAGGAAAAGCATGCTTTTGTTAACATTATTAGTATACAAATAGAAAATTTTGGTTGCAGTTGACTTCAAATAATGTGAAGATTATAGATATATCATGTAATAATGAAATATTAATGAGGTTTCTAATATAGATATATCTATCTAAAGAAAGCAGTTAAACATTAGCAAATTGTTCAGTATCTATGGGAATAAACCAGTTTACATCACATGTATTTCTTGTCAGTCATACCTTAACATATCACTTCTAGATGCATTATGTAATCTCTTATTAATGCACGCTCCCAGGATGTTACTCTGCTATATGTTGGAGTATTTGATATCTTTTGTCATGTTTTATTGCCTTTCTCTGGAGCTTCTCTGGAAGGAGGGAAAATGCTCTATCAATTGATTAGATCCAAGCCATTCAATCACAGATATTTTAATAGTTCTTTTTATCTAGACTTTTCCATTTACAAAAAGGGCTCAAGTCCACATAAGCATACTTAAAAAAAAAACAACCAAACAAAACACATTAGCACAACATGAATTTTCAGGCACCACGACAATAATATGATTCTATGATTCTAATATATTGTTTATCAGTGTAAGATAGCAAAAGTGTAAGATCAGTAAAGTAGGCCACTCAGAACTAGGACTGTATTCCTAACTCAGGAAAAACCTTACTGTTCTCATCTTCCAAGAAAAACTATGTTTCTCTGGAGCATGTGAACAATTATATAAAAATATATATATGTGGAAAATTTATATATTATGCGTATTATACATGCATACCATTAGCTATATATAATATTTTAAAAGTATGTAAGATTTTTGCTTTCTGGTTAGCATAAAAAACCTTGTTTCCTATGATTTTTATTTGCCTTATTTATTTATTTATTTTATCCCCAAGCTGGCAATTGTTGTCTCCAGGAGAACGGACACAACATTTGCATTATTATTGGTTTTGGTTTTGGTAAGATTTAGCAACTGGTTTCAGAACAGGAAATAAGCAGAAAAGGAAAGGGACTATAATGAGAAAGTTTATCTTTCCTTAACTCAGAGAATCAAAACCTTCTGCTGGACATGCTTCCTTGCTCTACCTACCCAAAGGTAGTAAGAAACAGCAATATTATTATTATTGTTATTTTTAATTATTATTTTATTTTATTTTTAAGTGAATTCTGGTCAAGGAGACAGTATATTACAAATCTGGGAAGACTTCAAAGGTGAAATCTTCCTCATAACACCTACCAGAGATATGTCTGGCTTAGGAAAAGAGAAAATCAGAATTACCCTAAACAGCATGAAGTTTAAAAAGCATATGAACATTTTAAGCCTCACCCAGATGCCTATTTACTAGTCCAAATCTTGAAGCTCAGGAATGGATACGTTGTCATTTATTTTGCCAAGCAATTCTTGCCTTTTATAGTGTGCTCCCATTATGAACTGTGTAAAGTTGTGGAACAAATACTCCAAGAGATCACCTGGCACTGCAAATTCCTCTTTTTGTTTTGTTTTGTTTTGTTTGATTTTTGTTTTGTTTTGTTTTGTATTTGTTTTCTTTCCTGAAGAAGACAAAGCAGGTTTTGAAGGGCGGGATGTTCAGCCATGGAGCTTTACTTCACCTAAAGACAAATCTGTAATAATCACTGTAGTAAATAAATAAACAAATACAATAAAATGGTAAAGCCTACTTGACTATGAAAAGTATTTCAAAGCCTCAGACACTGAATTTTAAGTGGAACAATGATCTGTTTACAAACAAGACTATGTTACTTTTACATTCTCTTCATGTGAAATAGGATTTGAGAAAAATAATTCACATTTGAATGTATGACAAAGAAAACATTCAAAGCTGTTTTAGAGTTCACTGCATTAGCATAATTATATTTTTTCAGTAGTATTAAAATGTTAACATCTTCAAAACAATGCATCCAGCTTTCTACCAATTTTCCATTTATATCCAATTAGCCACAAGCAGTGATTTTCACTGCCATACTTATTTAAATGGTTCATGAAAATACACTTATTTTACTTGATAACTTAGAAATTCCATGTCCCTTTTCATTGGGGCAGCCTTTATGCTAACATTTCAAACTGCTCTGACTACTCATCAAGTATTTTCATTCCAGTATTAAAAAAAAAAAAAAGGAGTTATATTATTTTCAGTAAATTTCCTTTCCAAAAATTGATTATTCTAAGATGATGATCCCACTGATGATGTCCTAGAAGAATTATCAGTCTTGAAATGAAAGTTGGATTATATAAAATAAGAGAGTTTATTTTCTTTAAAAATATCAAAGTTGCATAATGGCTAGCAAACAAGTAAGAAATCTGTACTTCACTTATTTTAAACTGAGTGTAGCACTATTCAATCTTTTGTTTTCAGGGTAGAACAGATTTTCCCACAGGTTTCTTTATGATTGCATTTGCTTAATTTACCCATATCCTTCTGAGAATTTTTTAGTAATAATTGATTTGTTAATATTTGGACTGTTTTGAAATAGGCATCTCATTCAGAGAAAGTATAATCTCTAGAGGCAAATCAGTACCATATCTCAAGAGACCTTTGTATAACTGAAGCACAAATATATGTATTGCACTGTTCCTAAATTCAGACACACAGTTCACATTGACAGTAAATATATAAACATATAAATTTTAAATTGAAATGTTGCATATTTGAAAATCATTTGTGGTACCTTACATAATAAAAGAGACAGTTTGGAAGGATGTTATGGAAACTACCATTGAAACCAGCTTATTTTAAGAGTCGAAAGTATTCTTAGTAGATACATCCATTGTGATTCAATGTTTTCTTTCCAAACTCATATTGTATCATATTAAAATAACGTGTTACAATAAGACTGCAAGGCTTGACCTTTGAAAACTTATTTTAGAGAAAGCAATATAGTTGAGACTGATTCATGAACAACAATTACTTTGCAGAAACTATTATTCCATAACGTTATTGCAGCATTCCAAAAGCATATTTTATGAGAGGGCAGTAAAACCATTTTGTGTATATGTCGCATAAGAACTTATCATGAAATCTTCCTGAAAAGAGCTAACCATGGAAATCCTTGCCCAGAGGATACCAAAGGGTTGGTTACAGATGGCTTTTAACAGATGGTTATTAAAAATATTGTTTTAATTAATTACTCCATATTTTCTGGATGGAGAATGCCAAAGAAGCTCACAATGTAGTCCATGGTTATAGCAGTAGTTGTCAGAGGGATTTGATTACGTTGCAGAACGTTTGAATAAAATCTTCTTCTGATCAGAGTGACCAGTAAATTTTGAGAATGGAGATCTTTTTAAAATTCTAGGCTGTAAGTTTTCTCAAATAAGATGCCTGAGGACCATATAGATGCCAAGGAAAAGGTGACTGAAAAGGCCATCACTGTCTGTGTTCCTGGGTCTTCTGGTGAATACCATGCACTGTAGAATTTTCTGTGGACAGTTTGGTTGGGTTTTGTTCCACCTTTTGTCAAGGTTAAAAAAATAAATAAGCCTGTTTATGCTGAAGAACAAAACCTATGGAGAAAAATGTCAAATGCCACTAATATCTTTCAACACTCTTTCAACAGTAAACATACTCATTGCCCAGTCCCCAAAATGGTAACAACCCTACGTTGCCATATTATTTTTATACTATAATGCCTTATTTTTAACACTTCTAATTTCATATTCCCACCAATGCTGCAGAATTGCCAGATATATTTTTTTGTTTGTTTGTTTTTAGTTTTTTGAAGATGACTGTTGAGTGGAGCAGATCTTTTTTTTCAAAACCTGCAGTCAGGTGGTCAGTAACTTCCGGCAGACATGACATGTTCTCCCCATTGTGGTTTATGACATCCTGAAATGTTGTATCCAAAATCCTCTTCATCCCAATTTGTGTATAGCCACATAACTAACAACTCAAATTAAACAAACAAACAAACAAAAACAAAACAACAACAATAACAAAACAACACAATATTTTAATACTGATTTATATTAAAACAAGTAATAGCATTTTTTATTTATAAAAAGGCAGTGTGATTTCTGTTGAAAAATACTTCCAAAATAATGACCTTTAAATAAGCTCCCAGGCCACAGTTGATCTCCTCTGTTGACAAGGCCTTGAGGGCTTTTCTTGATAGGATTCCACTTCAAAGCAGGCAGTCTGAGTTGCAAACAAAGAGAATTTACTCTCTTTTAGCTTATGGTGCAATCTGGCTTTGAATTGCACAGCTCTGTATTGAACTTCTACTAAATTTCTGCTCTAGTTATTTCAAGCATAACAGTCATCCCATCAGAGGTCTGAAAAACAGTGACAAATGTACTGTATAAAAAACAAACAAACAACAACAACAACAAACAAAACAAAACAAAACAAAACAAAAAAATTAGGCAGTTATCACAGAACAGCAGTTAATTATACTGTGACAATCAAACAAGTGTCAATATTGCATCAAATGGCAATATAAATTGGCCAAGACAAGTAGACAAAAAAATTGTTTTCTTTTGAAAAAGAAGGCTAATAAGACATCTATGCCTGTCATTAACTGAGTAGATTCATTGCTTATAATATCTTACCATAATGTTTACTGTTCAGTAAAGATGTTGAAACAGAGAAAGATGGTATAATATGAATTGCAAGGAATATAGAATAAATTCAGAGAAGCATAAGATAGTCTTATGTTGATAGGTTAAGCTTACAAAATCATGGTGCATTTCTAGTCATGCTGAAGTCAGTGAGAGACCCTAACCTCAAATCAACCAAAATATTATACATTGGAAAGAGAGGGGATTTTCACAGTTCCTAATTATTATATGGTGATTAATATTAACCTTTGTTCACCATTCAATGACAGTCTGAAACAACACTTTCTTAACAATCAACAAGTGTCTATGACAGTACTGGGGAAAAATATTATATAAAAAAAATATTATTAACAGATCAAAATGAATATCCCAAATAGGGGTGATAAAAATATATAATTATAATAAATATTAGTAATAAAAATTTTGAAGTCATCACTTTGATCAATTTCAAATTTTTTGTAAAGAAGAATTAGTAGTTGTCCTGGTTTCAGTTAGAACAGAATTAATTTTCTTCCTAGTAGCTGGTGGAATGCTGTGTTTTGGCTTAGGATGAGAAGAGTGCTGATAACACCCCGATGTTTTAATTGTTGCAGAGCAGTGCTTATACTAAGCCAAGGACATCTCAGTTCCATGCTCCGTCCTGCCAACGAGCAGGCTGGGGGTGCAGTAAAAGCTGGGAGGGGACAGACCCGGGACAGGTGACCCAAACTAGCCAAAGGGGTATTCCATACCATCTGACGTCATGCTAAACAATATATAGGGGTGGCTAGCCGGGGGAGGGGGCCTGACTGCTTGGGGGTTAGGCTGAGCATCGGTCAGCGGGTGGTGAGCAATTGCATTGTGCATCACTTGTTTGTACATATTATTGGTGGTAGTACTATTGTCATCATTGTATTATCATTATTATTATTATTATTATTGTTATTATTATTTTCCTGTCTTATTAAACTGTCTTTATCTCAACTCACGGGCTTCACTTTCCATTTCTCTCCCCTGTCCCAGAGAGGGAGGGGGGAGGGTGAGCGAACGGCTGCGTGGTGTTTAGCTGCCAGCCGGGCTAAACCACGACAGTAGTGAAAATAGCGTTTCCATATTTGAACCATCTAAACAAAACATTTGTCATGTGTTTGCAAGGATGTGTATTTATGGTATCTAATCACAGAAAATAACCGTAGTAATAGAAGATTCTAAAATGAATTTGATTTGTTTTACAAGCCAGAAAATTTTTACTATTTATAACAATAGACAATATATATTGCATTTCTTTCTATCAGTTTACAGTAGAGCACTTGAATATGTTATTGAACGTGGCATTGCTTAAAGCTTAGGTTGGAAATGTACTGTAGTATTCACAGAGATGGAAATATTTTGTATCTGAAACTCCACTAAAGTTTTGTGGCTTTCAGTCCTGCTTGACTGAGCTCCATTGGCTTTCAGTAAATGTTCATGTATGTATGGCATAGAATTTTTCTAGAAAAAGATTTTCTAGAAATTCACCACCAGATATTTTTAAATTCAGTCTTCTCATCAATATCGAGTAAATCAATATATTAAAAGTGAAACACTAGTTTTTATTTAAATTCTCTAGAAAACTGAATCCCACTTTCTAGAAGTACCTCATGAAATTTATTTGCTAAGGCTGACCAGAAAACCTTTGAAAATGAAGTCCAATTATTAAAATATATCAAATGTTTTTCCGGGTTTCACAAGGACTTACTCTGAAGTTATTTCAATTTAAATATGATCTATGAGTCCATTGATAGGGACAACATAATACATTGTTTATTTCACCATGTTTTACTCTTAAGCATTTTTGTTAGCATTGCACTCTAAAAAAGAGAAGATTCAGAACAGTTCCACTGAGCTACTGAATGAAGAATACCCTGCATATCAATGTACGATTTTCAAATAAAACAAATAAACAAGCAAACAAACAAAAAGCCCAATAAACCCCAAACTATTTACTTATTTGCTTTCTTTTAGAAACCGGTTAAAAATTAAAACACTACAACTATATATGCCCATCAAAGGTTGTTAATTTACTTGTTATGATGACATTTAAGTACAGATTTTAAACTTAATTGAAATTAAGAAATCCCTTCTTTTCCCAAAAGCATTTCATTGGTTGTGTAACTTTAAGCAAGTTAACACTAAATAAGATTTTATTTATGTAAGACTACACTTTCTACTCCAGAGGTTTTACAAAATCCATCTAATTCAGATATGCCAGATCAAAACTGCAGGATGAATTCCCAGTGGCAGCAAGAACCGGCATTGTCTTCTGCTCCATCAGTGCTCCTTTTCTCTTACATTTCCCCACACAACAATAAATGCTTACAATGAAAAAGGAAGGTTAAAAAGACAAATATTGCACACATATGTTTCCACGGAACACTCACAGCACTTACTGTGCTCTCACATGCACTCTAAAATGCAAGCTGGGGTTGCTCCTCCAATGGTGAGCATCCACCACTGTCTTTATAAATCCAGCTCTTGCATCTTTGAATGTTAACAAGCCCTCTAGGAAAGCGAATTTGTATGGTTTCCAGTCCAGCAAAGCATACTTGAAATTAAGAATAGCAAAATAGATAATTTCTTATAACTAGAGAACTAAATAAAACACTCCGTTTCAGGAGTAATTCCAATGTAGTAACTCAGGAGTAATTCAGAAGTAATATTATTACATCTCTAAAACAGATTTTGTGTTCTTGTTCAAATATAAAGCAAACAAACAAACAAAAAACCGCTTAAGTATCTCCTCTTGTATCACCCTTAAATAACTTGTTACTAGTTTGAGTGTGTACTGATACTTATTTAAACACGATCCCTACAGATTTCTATTTAAGAACTTTAAAAAGTAATAAAAATCAGTATCCCTGAGCAGACTGAGTGATGATGAGAAAAAGATGAGGTGGATATTTTTATCAGATTCTAACTTGCTGGGTAGCTGAGAAAATCTTTTGATATCATGAGAGAAAATACCAAAGTACAATTGAAATAAATATAATTTAGGTGGAAACAAAAAAGAGTATTTGTATGAGGACAAAAAAAAAAAAAAAAAAAAAAAAGGAGGGGAAGAACAATTCCCAGGACATTTTAGAGAAACACCCTTTGCTTTAAATATATATATATATATATATATATATATATATATAAAATGTCTTTTCTAATGTCCTTAGCCTTTTAGTGTATTATTTAAATGATGCTCATTCTCAGCTTTAATAAATTCCAAGATATATAGATAGATAGATAGATAGATATAGATAGATATAGATATAGATATAGATATAGATATAGATATAGATATATTTTATATGGAAAGAAACTCACAAAAATCTTTGCAAAAAGTGTAATTAAATTTTAATTTGAAAGTCACTTTTAACATAATCATCTTATTTCCGGTTCTTCACAGCTTACATCAGTTTACTTATGTAAGGAAAATATTATCTCCACCTTTGCACTTATGGTATAAATAGACATAATAAATCCCACATATTCTGAGAAATTGAAAAAGCTCCCATTTCAAGGTAGAACATTAGACCATTTTCTAATATAAAACTTCTGGACCATGCATACTCACTGTATTCAATCTCTCAATATCCAATATTTTCCATGAAATAATCTGCATTCATCTTTTCATTGGGTTTCAACCATTCAGCATTCAACACTTTGATAATGGTTTCCAAATGATTTTCCATAAACTCAACATACTTTCTCAAAGAAAGACTTATATTAAGATAACTTTATCCACTGAAATCAAAACTAAGAAAAATATTTAAGAGACATTGTTAAATTTATACACGGAGGAAAACATAAAATGTTTACTTCACATTTTTCTGCTTTGTCATGGTGTGTTTTTAGCTATGTTACATTACAAAAATATTCATTATATACACATTATTTTTCTTTTAATATATAAGACCATATGCCACTTCTATTTTTAGACTTAAAAGAGTCTTCTAGTAGAGTCTGAAAAAAATATATATTTGTTGTTCTACATTTTTCCAAGGTGTAGATCCCCTCTTCTTTCCACCTTTTGTTAACTTAAAGATTTTATTTTAAAATGTTAATGGAGAATGATGACCTAAATTATGAAATTAACCTGGTATTTGCAATTGAAGTGGTTACAGTCTTTGACAGTATAAAACCCAGAGGTTTTGGGGAAAGTACCTTACTATTTCCATGATTTCAGGACTGGCAAAGTGAAGTAGCTCCTGCAATTCTCTTATTCAGGCAAATAAAGGAAAGCAGTTCACAGATTTTATTACACAATCTTAATGAATAAATGTTAACTTCTTATCTAGTAACCTTCTGGTATGCACTGTATAATTGGGCAGTTAGCTGGGTGGTTAGTATATATTGTTTCTATGTAGGGAAGGAACAGGATGAAGTGCCTTCTGCAGTTGATATTCAGAATATCTGTTGCATACAGGAATGGAAATTAAAGAGATGTGGCCAGTTGGGGTACTTACTTCAAAACAGCTTAGTGAGGAGGCATCTTGGACTCATTCACAGTTTTTTGTCTCACCATGGACATATTCTTCACTTTTGAAGTGGTACTTCAAAAAGCTCACAGTCTCAGTCTCCATCGCCATTTTCTCTTCCTCAATTCTTTTCTCAAACAAAAAAGCTCCAAGAGCTCCCATCTGTCATTCCAGTATCATCATAAAGCCTTGAAACATTTACTCTGCCATCTTCCCTGCAGTTCAGAAATTGCCAGCAGCACTTTGCCACACAATAATTCCTTTTAACATGTGACAAATGAATGCAATAAACAAATCTCTTTAGGGATGGTCTCTACTCCCAAGCTGAGTGTGTGCAGTAATCTGTGCTGGGCCCATGCCAAGTTAGCATGTTTCTGACTTAAACTTCCACTAAATAATGCAGTCCAGTTACTTCCTATTTGCTTAGTAATAGAAAAATTTTGTAAACTGCTGTTTAGCCAACCTTAGGATAGCTGGAGAAAAAAAAAAAAAGGAAAAAAAAAAGTTGTTTGCCAGTTGTTTGCCACTCTGACAAAAATTCAATATAGTTGTAAAGTTCAAACCTATTCTGTTGCACGGTCTATCTCTCCAAACTTGTCTTTAGTCAAACCATTTGCAAACAAAACATTAAAATTGAGAGCATGGCCCACTGTTACTCCTCTTCTTCACTCAGGAGTTTCGTAGGTATCTTTGACTTGAATTACTTCCTTAAGTCTGGCCATTTTCCCATTTCTCCCATTGACACTTCAGTTTTCTGTTCATTTTAATCCCTTCTTCAGGACTATGAGTTAACTGTTGCCCTAACTGTGTTTCTCAAGCCAATTGGGATCTCTAATATTATACATATATCTGACTCTTCCTCCAAAACTCAGAAATTTGAATGCTGAAATTATTAAGCTCTGAACTTGTGGGTAATGTTGCTATTTATGCATTTATTATTCGATAATAAAACATCAAAGTCTTCATGGATCTAAAGATATGAGTGTATTTATCTAGACTGAGAAGTGATATTTGAAACAGGGATGTTTGAAAGCTGTAATAGACTTTTTTTCCTTTTTTTTTTTTTCAGTTAATTATAAAATTATATATGTTCGGTAAGGATTTAATTTCAAAAATTAAAGAATATATCCACTGATAATATACTGAATAAAAACATTTATTGATTAGTATGACATCATAAGCATGCCTTACAAATGGCATTTCTCCTTTCAGAATATGAAGTGCTATGGAAGAAAAAGAAAAAAAAAATGAAGATAAGGCAGTGGTTGAAAATGAAAAAACATTATTTATTTAACAAAACTTATAGAATTCAGATTTTTATTTATTTATTTATTTATTTATTTATTTAAGTGGCTGGTCATTTAACTAAGTCATTTATTCATTAGCTTCTCTATTCTCTCTATTCCCTTGTTTTCTCAGGGAAAAGAAATTACATCCCTCTTGGCTTTCTTATATTCTCTGATGCTTTGTTTCCTTGGAAACAATAACCATTAACATTCTCCATTTCCTCTTTTGTTGCCATTTTCTGGATACCATGAGTATCCCAGACATTTCTACAGTGGAATGTAGACATCCAAGAAAAGACTATGAATTAGAAAATCAAAACATTTGTTAGTGATACAAGACATAGTTAAAAGTGAAACACAAAATACTGCTGCATTTAATGTTTCACATAAGCTTCAGACTCAGGAAAGCTTTTTCAGGGGAGAAAAAGTGTGTGTTTAAACTGGGGGGGGGGGGAAGGAGAAAGGGGGGAGGGAGAAAGGGGTGGGCAGAGGATGAACAGACACAATGCACACATACACATTCTGTGCAAATACCTGTATTTAATAGGTCACTGAATTTCAGATGGCATTGCTGTTCCACACTGACAAAGCTGAAATAGCTTTTCTGTTACTGTTGGCAGTAAAACAAAATTGCAATCCACAAAGAACAATATGCATGTAATTGAAACTACAGATGTGTGAACTATTTGAAAATAAGTTCTGCTAGATTAGAATATTTTTTTTTTTCTGAACTGAACTGAGAGCATCTAGGAGTATTTTATGGATTAGTAAATGTCTTTTGTGAGGATTTTGCTCCTTTCCATTCAGCAGGTTGACATGTAGGGTTGAATTATTCTGCCCAAATTGAGATGTTTAATGTTGAATCATTTCAGTCTGAGCAAGTAACACATGAGGCAGGACAAAGGTACTTGTAGATGGTAATTCATCTTAGCCTAATACTTATCTAGGATGAGCCAAGATGGGCCTTCTGGATGCAAATAAACATTGTTCTCCATTGACTATGAAGGAAACCAGGATGAGTTCAGATTTAGTCATACAATTTTAATTATGTAAATATAAGTGAGATAGAACATAATTGTACCCTCTAGGCTACACATATATTTTATATATATCCTATTTATACCTCTACTTACATCACATACATATATTTTCACCTCTCATCAGTTCTGCAGAGGTGTTTATCATTTCCTTCTGACTACAGCTATGTCACCGCAGACAATAATGCAAGACTCATGAGACCAGGAAAACCAAGAATTATTGAAGTGTTATTTTCAAGACATCTTTCTATATGTTGTTTACTGATTGCTTTAATGTGGAATGAATAAGCAGTTGTTCCTCATACAGGATGCCACATGGTGGGTAATGCACTGAGTCTGTATATTGTGATAGTGCTTCTTGGCAGGCAGTCACTGTCACCCCACATCGCATTTCAGTATCACTCAAGTCCATGGGTTGTCAGCTTTTTCTACCTGTGCATTTCTCCCCACTGACCCTGACATAGCTAGTGTGTTTAGTTTCTTCCACTCCACACCGAGCTGACATCAGTTTTGATTTCTTGTAAGAGCTCTCTGTAGTTTTGGAAGGTTTTAATTCAGTCCTTTAGAATATGTCTAATCTCTGAGGAGATTTGATAATAGCTCTGTAGACTGCTAGAGCTTTGTAGAATAAACAAAGACAAACTGCATAGAAATATTAGCTGTTTAGAGCATCAGTTCTGCTGATGAACATGCTTGAGAGGAATGGTTTAATGTGAAAAGGATAGACCATTTATCTGTGAGACAAATACATGACGGACAATCCAGACACATTGTGAAATGAGAGAAAATGATGGATGCTGAGTGAAAGAGATTATTAAGAAACAATATTTCGTCTTTAGGTGTCCAAGTTTGCACCACTGGTGCAAATAAAAGCGAATAAAAGTAGAGTCAGTGAACAGCGAATCACATTTCAATAATTAGAATAAGAAAGAATGTATACATTCTCATGATTTTCTAACTGAATTAATTGTGTACTTTGGGCAGTAATAAAGTATATCATGGGCTAAATATATATATATATATATATATATATATATATACATATATATATATATATTTTTAAGACTTGTGTTCATAATAGACTACAGAAATTTCCACTAAGTGTATTTTGAAATAATTGTGAAGAAGGAATAAAATCTCCTTCTAAAATCTCTTTCCTAATTTTTCCTTCTTGAGTGAAGATTAAAAATAAGTAAGTTAGTGAGAGCATTTATTACTGATGCTTCCTTGTATTTTAAATAGTGTTACTAAACATTAACAATGCTCCTGTACCACTCGATTAGCACTGGGATAGGGAATACCATATAACATAAAAAGAGTTATCAAGTCTATCATGCAGAAAATAGGTAACACTTTTAAATCTCAAATGAAATTCTCAATTTTATGGTGAAATTCAGGGGAAAAAATACTCTGATTTCCATCTTACTTCTGCTTAGTATTTTGTAAATAATAATACTCTGGCTTAGACAGTTTTCATATAAATAATTGGTTTTCATTTGCATAATGAAGTTAAGATTATAATTTCCTCTATAATAAAAACTTCCTATGATCTTGGTTCAGAATTTGTACACTGTTGTGCTCGACATATCTACGTAACAAAATTCACTTCTTGGCAGTAACGTAAACATAGGAGATTAAGAATAATAAAAAATAAATAAAATAGGATTCCTCCAACAAAAGAAGGTGAGGATCAGGGGTCTGTGGAAAATGTGCTGTTCCAAGAGGCTTCAAGGAGCATTGATTAAGAAATTAAGTCTTTTCCTGCTTTCATCCTTGTCATATGGCAACCCATAATTACAGAGGAACCCATAATAGGCCTTACAGGTCAGCAAAACCTTTTAAAATGTCTACAGAGTTAGACATTTTAGCTCTGTCTCAACCTGTTCCCTCTCTAACCCCCAAACTCTGATTTTAGCTCCTAACTTTCACATATTCCCCAAGTGCCACAGATGGATTTTAGAGGTCTTTTTACACGAGTCTTTCCTGTATGCAAAGGAAAAAGTAGAAGTCAGCCTGTTCTCGGCTGCTTTTGTCTTCCAGGCAGTGGCTGTGTCCTGTCCCTGTAAAATAATCACCACAGTGAATGCTACTACAGATAGAAATAGAAAAAATTGAAATTATTTCTTGTTCTAATAAAAATAACAGAGTTTTACAGAGTTTTCACTCCTAAAGGAAAAATAGTTCCACTATCTGGGAAGCATAAAATCACAAGGCTTAGAAATGGAAAATTAAGATGGAAATGTGTATTAGCTCATCCATTTCTCTCTTATGTCAGAACAATCATTTTTCTCTATATTATACTGTCTAGCACTTGTCTAGTTCCAAATAACTAGGTTTTCACCATCCCTAGGCCATCCATTCTAAAGATAAATTAAGCTGAATGTTGGCAGTCAAATTCCTGGATTTTTTTGTTGGTTGTTCCAGTTATTCTTCCCTCCCTTCCTGCGTTTAGGCCTGTTTATTATGGCAGAATTCTTCTGATATGAGCACTCGATTTCTATCTGAAGTTTACCTGTAAGAGAGTTTTTGTTGTTGTTGTTTTGATTTTGATTTTGTTTTTTAATCTTGAGTATTGCTCTGGACGTAGTTTCCATAGGTGACTCCTTTGTGGCTGTAATTGCAACTTCCGTTTAAAACTTTGTGAGTGTACGCACTTTATTTACTTTGCAAAATTTTACAGCATGTCTGTCTGTGTTGCAGATCTGCAGACTCTGCCATATGTAGGACACTTATTTTTGAGATGCCAAGTGCCAAAACTCCTACAATTCTTTGCTTTAGTTTACTGACTACTGGGTCTGGTAGGATTTTTGTTTTTAAATTGGATGCTTTTACTAGGAGCAGTATTGCAGATTTTTTATTATTATTATTATTATTATTATTAATTTATTTTTTAAGTGATAACCGCACCATCTGCCTTGTCATTTTCTTCCCACTTTTTATTTCTAACTTAGCAGGCTCTACACAGTTACTGATATTTTGCTGTGTATTTTATGTGGAAGCTCATTATACTTCAATCATTACTTAAGAATATGCCTTTATTAATACAACAAATATTTTATCAGAGAGCATCCATATAGTTCTCCAAATAAGAAACAGTATATTCATCTTTTGAGACTTAAGTTTTGAGAGAGAGAGAGAGAGAGGGAGAGAGGGAGTGAGAGAGGGAGATTTTCCATTCTGACAAGCACCAATATCTTTTGTCTATTTTCTTTTGTATAAAGACTATTTCTTTCTGTAGTCCTTATCGAGTATAGCTCCCATCATTACACACATAGTATTAGATGTAGAAAGACATCTGTTAGTACACCAAATTCTCTTCCACTGAAATCAAATACAGGTTCTGAAGCTTTTCTGGAGACTGACTCTTGAATTCATGGTGATCCATGAATTCCAAGATCCAAGAGATCATGGATTATATTCATTCACAGATCACTGAGAGTGAGGTGGAATACCTATCTCCCTTTGAAGGAAATTTAAAATAATTAATATAATAGTTTACTGAACTAATAAGTAAAGGAGGGTTTTATGACAGATGCAACAAAAATGTATCATGCAATTCATCCAGAGATGATCATCCACTAGAAAAGACTATGAGCATGTTTACTTGCTGTATGTAAAGATCTGGACAAAAAATAAATAAAACAGACATGAAAATGATGCAAAGAACTAGCTGGGAACCATTCCTCTAAAGTTAACAGATAAATGTTATATTGTACAAATTATAATGGAATTTGAAGTTGAATCATATGCAAAGTGTTTAAATGGCAATGGAACAACAATGAATAAAAATAGGTAAAAACATCTGACACAAAAGTTGGGAATGATGAAGTAGTCAAGAAAGATGGTTTTCTTTGCTCTTGACAAAAAGATAAGACACAAGAACAACCATGAGCTTCTGACTCACCAGGAAGAAAAAGAATGTTTTGTTTGTTACAGTAAAGATTAACCTAATAGCTATATCTTTTATGTGTTTTTGGAAATTTCCAGAATTACTTCAAATGCGACTGCCTTCAGGAATTCTGAGAACACTTTCTGGATGAAGTTAGAAATCAGTGGCAGTTACATGCAGGACCAGGAACAAACTGCTGATTTGAGCCAAGTTCTAAAAAGGTACATTGCCTCCGCACAATTATATATGGATTTGTGGAGCCAAAAACCTTCTAAGCATTGCCAAGGCCATCTTATACATGACCTGCTTTGACATTTCAATTCTTGAAGAAATCAAAAGAACTCCCCCCCCCCCCCCCAAAAAAAAAAAAAAAAAAATTCTTTGGCTTTTGAGCAATATTTGTTCTTTGTTCAAAATATATAATTATTAAATTATCTTCAGTAATTGAAAAAGAAGAGTACATGAATTACAGGAAGTCTAAGCAAAAGTAAAATCATATGATCACATGCAGTGAAATAAATTTACTTTATAAATACCATATTTGTGAATTCTGTTGACCCTAACTTTTGTGGAGTTAACATGAAAGCTACAGGGCCACAATTATCTATTTATAGCTAGACAGATTGACAGCACTCTACATTATCTAGGACTGCAAAAATATATGGTACTATGCCAAATTTTAGAACACACTCTCTTTTGTCCTCTTCTCCAATAAATATTATTCTACTGTTTATTTTTTAAATTAAATTATTGTTCTCAACCTATGATAACCAATCAAATCATTTATATGTTACTACATTCATAGTAACTTGCTTGATTTATGATACATAGCTGAAAGAATTTTTCAGAATTACTGTACAAAAATGATAATGTATACATGGTAATGCGTGCTGAAAAATTAAATAAAGGTAAATTAAATATTTTTATGCTCCAAGATGTGGTTTCTGTTTTGGCATGGGTTAGGGAAGTGTCGTGGTTCCGCTCGAGTGGGCAGCCGAGCTCCACCACAGCCGCTCTCTCACTCCCCCTCCTCAAAGAGGAATGGGGAGAAAATATGTGAAAGGGGCTCAAGGATTGAGATAAGGACGAGAAAATCACGCAATAATTAATGTAACAGGCAAACCAGACTCAGCATAAGAAGACAGATAGTAAGATTTATTGCTCATTACTAACAAGCTAGAGAAGTGAGAAACAAAGGAAAGAAACCAAAAGCGCCTCCCCCCCCATCCACCCTCTTCCACCTCCTCCCCCCGAGCGGCGCAGGGGAACGGGGGAATGGGGGTTGTGGTCAGTCTACAGCACTTCTTCTCTGCCGCTCCTTCTCGGTCACTCTTGTCCCCTGTGCTGTGGGGTCCCACCCACGGGATGCAGTCCTTGACGAACTGATCCGGCGTGGGCTTCCCACAGGCAGCAGCTCTTCCAGAACTGCTCCAGATATGGGTCCGTACCACAGGGTCCATCCCTCAGGAGCAAACTGCTCCAACCTGGCTCCCCCACGGGCAGCAGCTCCTGCCAGGTCACCTGCTCCTGCGTGGGCTCCTCTCCACGGGCTACAGGTCCGGCCCGGAATCTGCTCCGGCAGGGGTCTTCCACAGGCGGCAGCCTCCGTCGGTGCAGGGCCACCTGCTCCACCGTGGTCTCCTCCACGGGCTGCAGCGTGAAACCCTGCTCCACCGTGGTACTCCATGGGCTGCAGGGGGACATCCTGCTTCACCATGGTCCTCACCACAGGCCGCAGGGGACTTCTGCTCCGGCGCCTGGAGCACCTCTCCCCCTCCTTCTACACTGACCTTGGCACCTGCAAGGCTGTTTCTCACTCCCTTGACTCTCCCGGCTGCTGTGTGGCGCAGCGTTTTTTTCCCTGTCTTAAATATGCTCCCACAGAGGCGCAAAACAACGTCGCTTATTGGCTCAGATTTGGAAAACAACGGGGCCCTTCCCAAACATGGGGCGGCTTCTAGATCTTTCTCACAGAAACCACCCCTATGGCCCCCTGCTACCAAACCTTGCCACGTAAACCCACTACAGGAAGTCTGATTCAGTGCAAAGATATGAATACCCTATATTTCTAAATAGCTTTACAAATTAGTTCAGACATGCTGAAAATAGGAATGCAACCCCAGAACTGCTGGACTAAAAGAGACCTTCTGTATCATTCTGTGAGACACTGGCACGGGTTGCCCAAAGAAACTGTGGATGCACATCCCTGGAAGTGTTTAAGGACAGGCTGGATGGGGCTTTGAGAAACCTGGTCTGGTGGGAGGTGTCCCTGTCCATTGCACACAGTTGGAATTAGGTGGTATTTCAAGTCCCTTCCAACCCAAACCATTCTACGATTCTATGATCTTTTACTATACTCTGTCATTGATAGAGGTGCAACAGGCATCTCTTCACTGCACTTAGCCGTTTACATCTTTAAAATAGTTACACTCAATATTTTAAAACATTACTGCCCTGGTGAGTATTTATCTTTTTCTAATTTTATTCCTTATGCATTTATTTTCAGGATAGAGTACTTTCTTTTTGTGTCAATATTCGACCTTGTTTTAAAGTACTAACTACCTTTGAATTTATGCCTCTGTTGTACATAAATAACAACAAATGTTTTCTTTTTCAGCTTTTGTCTAGCAAGACTGTAGAATCCAATTAATTTTGTTCTTATAGGATGGACTATCAACTCTTCAAATATTGTTATATCCTAAAATCACACAGAAGAGGTATGCTCATTAGATGACGAGATAATATAGCATGCTCTCTTATTTGATTTCAACAGATAAATTTTCCACAAATAACAAAATAATTTTACCTTATTTTGATTAGTTCTTCATTTTCTTTTCATTTCTGTGAACTTGAGTTCTCAGGATGTTTTTCTCTCAATGTGCAATATTCTAATCATTTATCTGCATGAGGCCTTCAACTTAATGACATCAGCAAATTGCAGAAATGCAGTGTAACATTTATGTCAAAGCTATTAATAGAAACCAACAATATATATATCCCAGCAACTGTACTGGTTAAGCACTATGCATCTGATAAATATATTTTCAGTACTGTACAATTTTCTCTTCAACTAGTTCCTCATATTTCTCCTTTTCATATTTGTCTTCCTTAATGCAAAACAAAACATAACAAAGCAAAAAAACAAAACACTTTTGTTTGTTTGTTTGTTTGTTTGTTTTCTCAAGGGGCATTAGAACAAATACACCTTTCTTTCAGGCAGTTGTAGAGAGCAATAAGGTCTCCCCTGAGCCTTCTCTTCACAGAATAAAAAACCCCAGACCCCTCAGTCGCTCCTCATAGGACTTGTGTTCCAGGCCATTCAACAGCTCTGTAGCTTTTCTCTTGACATGTTCCAGGGCCTCAATGTCCTTCTTGTAGTGAGGTGCCCAAAGCGGAACACAGTACTCGTGGTATAGCCTCACCAGAGAAGAACACAGGGGAACAATCACCTCCATGGTCCTGCTGGCTACACTGTTCCTGATACAAGCCGGGATACCATTGACCTTCTTGGTCGTCTGAGCACACTGCCAGTGCACTTTCAGGCAAGCATCGATTAATGCCCGCAGATACTTTTCCTCTAAACAGCTCTCAAGCCCCTCTGCCCCAAGCCTGTAGTGTTGCATGGGGTTGCTGTGACCAAAGTGCAGGACCCGGCACTTAGCCCTGTTGAACCTCATCCCACTGGCCTCTGCCCATGGGCACATCCTGTCCAGGTGTTTCTGCAGGGCCTTCCTACCCTCCAGCAGATTGACACAACTCCCCAACTTGCTGTCAGCTGCAAACTTATTGAGGGTGCACTCAATTCCCTCTTCCAAATCATCAACAAAGATATCAAAGAGGATGACCCCAACACCGACCCCTGTGGAACACCACTGGTGACAAATTGCCAGCTGGATTTCACTTATCATTGTCCTGGAACTCTAAATGGACAGACTGAGAAAATCCCTTTTCTAGGAGCAAAAACATGTAAGCATGTGAAAAAAAAGTTTTTTTTTTTTTTTTTTTTTTTTTTTTTTTCCTGAAGTTTCTACGATCCACATCTTCAATAAGATGAACCAATAAAACTCATTCTGTGTATGTGCTACACTGGACTTGCACACCAGATGTTCACCTGCAAATCAAATGTGAAGGAAACACCCTATTTCCTGTACTGGGCATGTAGACTGTGGTCTTTAACATACTTGGTTGATTGATTTCTAGTTTTCTTGCAGGACAATCCTAAAAAAAAAACAGCTTTACAGCAGTATCCAGACAATTTGAAATCAAAATGTAAATACATGCTTTTATATACTTCAATATCACTAACCACATTCAAAAGATACGGAGAAATTACAAATTCATATATATATAGATATATTTAAAAGTCTTAATCTTCTCTTGTGCATTGCTCTTGAATGTTAACTGTTACAATGAGCTAGTGCACTGTGAAGGCTTTTACCAGACTTCAAAGGCAGCTAGACTTAATATTCATTATCAAATGCACATTCATCTCTTCCCCTCCTCTTTATTTCAAACATTGTTTTACTGCAGAAAAACAAGCAAGCAAAAGAAACAAACAAACAAAAATCAATACTTTAATTAGTGCACACCTGAGTAGCAGGTATGTGGGTTTCTCTGCAAGTCATTCAAAGGGTGTGAACCAAAGTGATTCTCACTGGGACATAAGCACTGCATAAACATTGCCAGCTCAGTGATGTCCAGACTGTACACATTTCTAAATATCAGTATCTAGCATGGAAACTGTTCAGTTGTTCATCCCTTGCAAGACAGATTTTGTTAATGGCTTCTGTATTTGAATGTTGAATTCAAATACCTAAAGAGATATTGTTTACTTTCTTTGCATGAATGTAGCCCAAGTCCATTTAAGAGACTGGTCTTTAGCAGCTAAGGCCATTCAAGGTAAGTGGCCATGGTAACAACAGCTTTTGGTGTCTGCCTATGTTTACCTGTGCACTGATATATTCATAGTAGACAGTGAGTAATCTTGATTTCTCGTCTTGATTTTCTAGCTAAAATTCACTTAGGAGAATACTATATTATGGGAGATTATCATAGGAAAATTTCCATTTATTTTTAGGAGGATTTAGAGTGATTTATTGCATCTCATATTGAGCTGCCTTAGGAAAGTAATTCGGGGATCTCTAAAACAGCATTATATTTGGGAAACATAAACCACCCTTTTCATACAGTATACTTAGACTGCTTTTCCAGGTCATTAGGCTTACCAAAAACATATAAGAAAACAGGCTGTTTTTACTTCACATCTAAGTGAAACATTCTTGTCTTTTAAAACTACTTTTCTTCTTCTGCTCATTTCTACTATTTACTGCTTCACTAAGTTTATAAATTCAGTTGTCCTGGTTATTGTTTTTTCTTTCTCCTGTATAAATTCTTTCTGGGCTTAAGAAATAAAAGACACTGCTACAAGACAAACACACTGAGCTGGCGTATGCCTCAGGGCAATTCATCTACATTTTTCTGATACTATAAATCCCTATTTACATCAAATGAGGAAAGGTCAACAGAGCTGCTAATGAAGTCTGCCTCACTACAGTCAGTATTCATTGAAGACACAGAACTGCTATCTGTCTTCTGCATAACTCACCTCATCAACTTGGCTGGCAGCTAATATTTTCAATGATAAAGAGGTTGAAGAGAACACTTTTTTTTTTCACCAGCCATTTTAGTTCTTCTAAATTAATCTTTTTGCTTTCATTTATGTGTTGCTTTATTTACTTGATAGTTTCCATTTTCCTATCATGAACCTTGTTTTCTGATGTTCCTTTTGGTATAACTGTATTTTTAATAGTCTTGACATCTGAAGGCAATTCTTCCCATTGTGATCATCTGCCAAAAATCAAGCATATCCCATAAGAATTAGCCCTAGTAGTGTGCCTTCAGAAATGACGTATATCACAGTTAACGTGTTCCTAATGTGGCAACAATACTGTATTTACTCCTGATAAACTTTTCTGCACATTACTTGTGCAGAAAACATGGACTAAGCTTTTCTTGTGTAAATTGCTCTTTGAATGACACTAACTCATTTTATTTTCTCATAAATGAATATATCTCAGATATCATAAGTGAAGACACATTCTAAGCAAAGAAACAGCAATTGGGACACTAGATTTACGCAAGAGCATTACTTTGCAGCAATATCTTACTGCTATCCTGCTTTATTGACCACAGCTGAAAATTACTGAAAACTCTGTCTACTTCTATAAAGGGATTTCATTATGCAAACAGCGTTGGACCAAACTCATTTTTTCTTCATAGAAGGATTGCTGACTGAGCTAATGAAAATATTGTTTTCCATCATGTCAAAACTTGTTTCTCAATCTGCATAAAGCCATGTAATAGAAAAAGACCCCCTCTCTTCCTGTGTTCTAGTACCTGCAGATGCAGATGGATACTGAGTGATTTTAAACACTCAGTAAACTACATGTAAACTGGTAATGTTCTAACGTGGTGATCAAAGGATACCAAGTTTCTTTTAGATTCATAAACTGGGCATGTAATTTCTAATGAGACAGGCCATATATTAAAATAGACTACTGTCCACAACAATACAATATATTATTTAATAATAATAAAAACCTTCTTTACATTAAAATGAAGATATAGCATGTCTCTTGTTTTGAAAATTTAGAGATCACAGAATGTTGAGATGAGCTCTTTTTTTTTTTTTTTTTTCATTTTTTCCTTTTTTTTTTTCTTTTTTATTTCTTCTTTCTTTTTAATTACCATCACTTCGGAAAATATTTGGAAGTGTTTTCGTCCTGAAGTATAGAGACATAGAATCATAGAATGGCCGGGATTGGAAGGGACCTTAAAGATCATCTAGTTCCAACCCCCTGCCATGTCCAGGGGCACATCTCACTGGATCAGATTGCCCAGGGCCTCGTCCAACTTGAAAACCTCCAGGGATGGAGCATCTACAACTTCTCTGGGCAGCCTGTTCCAGTGCCTCACCACCCTCTGAGTGAAGAATTTCCTCCTAGCCTCTAATCTAAATCTCCCCTCTTTTATTTTAAAATCATTCCCTTGTCCTGACTAAGCAAAAAAAATTGCTCCCTATCTTTTTTATAAGCCCCCTTTAAGTACTGAAAAGCTGAATTGATTGATAAGGTCACCCAGAACCTCCTCTTCTCTAGGCTGAACTCCAACCCTCTCAGCCTTTCTTCATAAGAGAAATGCTTCAGTCCTCTGATCAACTTTCTCTGGGCCCGTTCTAACAGCACCACATCCTTCTTGTGCTGGGGGCCCCAGACCTTGATGCAGTACTCCAAGTGAGGGCTCACAAGGGCAGAACGGAGGGTCATAATCACCTGAAGTAGTCCCAAAGCAAAAAACAACAAACCAACCAACTTTTGTTATAAGCTCTTAAAATAATTTATAGAATGTACTCTGTTATGTCCAAGTATATTCTGTTTTAATATTCACTCTGACTTTTTTTTTTTTTAATGCTTTATTGACTAGACAAATCTTGTAAAATAAACCTTTTGATAAAATACAAGGAAAATGAACTTAAATTGTCTTCAGAGCAGTTTAACATATTTCCACTAGTCTATGACTTCAATGTCTGTCTCAAATACCTTCTTGCATTTTGTATACACCGTAGGCTAAGACTTAATTTTCCATGACAAGATCCAGAGAGAAGCAGCAATTTTTGAATGACCCCTTTCATTTTGAATTATGCTTTAAAATAAAACTTTTAAGCAGCAAAAATAAAAATTTATAATCATAGGCTACAACATCTAACTGTGTAGGACAAATTTTAAAAATGGTGTCTTATTTTTCCTTTTTTTTTTTTTTTTTTTTAATTCCATAGTATAATATCTTTCTAAATCAAGAAGACTACCATGTTTTAAGGGATTAATTCATCAATATTAAAAATACAGTAAGCATTTTTATATGATAACTTGTGGTCTATCTTCAAAGGATTTCCCTACTTTAAAACATACTGACACATGTTTTGAATTACCTTATATTTCTTTAAAAATACTTGCAATAGCTCCGCTAGGATTTCACTTTCAGTTTTACAGCTGGTCTGGATCTTTATACTGACATCAATTATAAGACAACTGAATTCCTAAAAAGTAATTTTATGTGCAGCAATATCACTACAAGATTTCCCAGCAGTACCAGAGACAGTAATGGCTTTTTTTGCAAAACAATCAAAACTGAAAAAGTAAATAAATAAATAAATAAAATCTAAATATGGATTTAGGTTTCCAACTCCTTTAACAATACCTGACTGTATTAATACCTTTTTTTGATTATCTTTTTTTTTTTTTAAAAAAAGAAAAAGCATGTGAGAGGCTTATTCTTATGTGATTTCTAAGTCAAAAGTAAACGGATTTGAGATGAAACCATCATCTTTTTACATAATTAGTGCCTCACAGCCTTATCTCTCTCTATCAGTTACTAAATGTTGAAATATTTTTACGCTAAGTGGAAGAATATGTCTAAAAGCCTGCTACACAAGGTTGAGAGGGCAATGAAGAGAGAATCACAAAAATAAAGGAAAAACAGAAGTGGTGTCTTATTAGAGTTTTAAAAAGAGCAGTAGTCAACCAAAAATAAATAAATGAAGTGATTTTAATCCATCAGATGGTTCTGAGATTAACCTGTGTTTAAAAAGTTAAGAAAAGAACCAGTGAAGACTGGGGAGCACAGGAGTAATGTTGGAAGCCTTGAATAACTGAAGAGGTAGTCAACGCACAGCTGTTTACACTGGTACCTCCCTTGGGAAGAGAAGTCTCTTCTCTTCCTTGTCAGCAACACATAGTGAATTAGTCCAAAGATGATGGATGTGCAGGCAACTATCACCAGATGTTTGTCTGAGATGAAAGTGCAGAACATCTCAACAAGCTGAGCTTATACAAAGACATTTATCTTTTTTTTTTTTTTTTTTTTTTTCTAGTGATATATCAGGATCAGTGGTCCTCATTACTCTCTGTGAGGACATGATAAAAAGGGAGACCTCTCAACTTAAGGACATCCATTGAAAAGGAAGTAGAAAAACAGTTGGCACATCCATGCAGCTGAAGTTTATTTTTGCCACACTTGTCAAGTCCAAACTGTCATCCAAGCTAGGATCAGCACCCAGCAGTGAGAGCAAGCATAGGTTCATTGACACATTACCAGCTACTCTCAAGCTGTCAGATCCTTTCAGGCTGTGAATAATAGCTGGGACTCCTCCACATAGCAGCATGGAATCAGCATCCTAAAAGGACATATAATATTTGCTTCTGTTTCTTAGTGATCAGAAGGAGCTGATCCTGGTTTCTTGAGAGCTTTTCTCACAGAATCAAAAGCAGAAAGCTGAAGACTGCGTTTAGTTGTCTGACCTTTGAGGGAAGGAGCCAGGCCAGAACAAGTCTGTGTTTACATTTCCCAGTCAGGGGAGGAATGACAAGATTGGTAAGGGTGTTAGAAGTGTGAGAGAGCCTTCTGGTTTATGTTATGTTGACCACTATAGACAGCTTCGCTTTTCCTTCCCTTTTTTCCCTTGAGAAAAAAGTTGTTTTCTACTGAGCAATTATGGAGGAACAAATGCAAGCTGAGAAGAATGAAGTGTGTATGTGTGAGAGAAGGACTGAGACTGAGTATTTCATAGTATAGGCCCAGCCTTGTTTTTTTCAGCTGATCCAGAATCAGTGACAGATCCTGATATAACCTTGAAGGTTATGTGGCATTTAGAAATTACTGCTCTCTGTTAATCCGTGGCCAACATAATTTGATCCTAACCATGGATGCATGCTGTAAGGCTTTGGGACATTTAATATTGAGAAGAGCTGTGCTTGAGGCTATCACTGGATGGCCCCTGATATGTCAGACACTTGAGGTGGATCTCAACCTGCCTGGAGTTTTTTCTACTTCTCCCTGTAAATGCCAGATTAAGCAAAATCAAATACGATACTAAGAGGCTGCAGCACAATGGTGGTACCTGCCGTGAACTACTGAAAAAGCATTAATCCAATAAAGACTTCACCATGGTCCTGAAAGAATTTGTGGGATAGGGACTTTCCTATGAAATGTAAATTTGTGGCTTACATTAAAAATTTGTGTGCAGTACACCCTGGTAGATAACCCTCTAGAGCAGAACTCTATCTCAAGCCTTCCTGTAACAACGATAGTTAGTTATTTACTTCAGATTTCTACTTACAGTTGATTTTTGTCTCGATCAAGATTACTTAGAGCCAGTTGTTATTCTGCCTCATGTATGCATTGGTGACATTGATTTCCTCTCTGTTCTTTTATAGTTGCTCACATCCCTGTAAGCTGAGGCCTACTACAACTTCCAAGGTAAGCACCAGCATCATTTTGAAATAAACACTCATTCTGAAATAGTATATTTGCTTCTGAAATACATTTTTCACTTTTTCTTGTATATCTCTCTTTCTTTTATGCTGGTAGGCGAAACCTTCCTTGTGTCTGTGATTAATGTGACTCATTGAAAGTACTCTTCCTCTTCTTGCTTCCTTGGAAGCCACATTTGGACAGACTTTAAGGTGATTTCATTTAGTAAAGATCCCCTTTATCTTTTAATATTTTATTTGAAATCTGGTAAAAGAGTTTAGTCAAATAGCCTGATGAATTATAACAAGAAGTGATTCTCTTATTTCATTTATTTATTTATTTATTTATTTTTGAATGAGAATTGTTAATCAGACGAGGGAAATACTAAGGCTGTCACTAGACCAACATGCCATTTCTCTGTGTAAAATCTCCTGGAGAGGTCTTTCAGACTCAAATTCTATACTTCCATATACCTCTACATGGGGCATCTGAATGGGAATCTGTAAACTGATGCTCACATGGCTGTCTGAATACATGGTAGTCCAAAAGTATTTCAACTTTTCAGCACTAAGTATTTGTTATTCCTTATTTTCATTTGTTAACAGCTAGTAAGATGATTCAGATCATTCAAGGATCAAGTACACTTTCTGAAAATTCCTGTAAAAATGCAATACCATGAAAAAATAGTTGAGATTTTAGATAGCAGAAATGTATTGGAAGTAAAATGTAAACAGTGATATAATACCTGAAACCTGGCAAATTAAACTAAACAGCTGCACAGAAACGTTTAGTTCTGTTTCCACACAATGAAATTCTCTGCAATGATTTATGAGCAAGTGTTTCCACAAAACTGCAGCTCCAGTTGTAAGTCCTACTTTTGGTTTTAGCTAAAATGTCATACTAAGTGGAAAACAGAAGGAAATATTTTGTTTTGGATCATGTATGGAGCTGCCTTGGCAGAAGGAGGATTTAGGCTTGCAAAAAGAAACCTCTGTATATGGTTTATAACAACATCTTCTCCTTGGACTGAAACATCAGCCTGACCTTTTGAGGGCCAGGTTCTGGCATGTTTATTTTCCCTGAGCACTATCTATCCTGGCTCCAAGACTGAGTTCTGTGTGACTGCCAATGGCTACAACTGAGATTAAGCTGTGTTTATTAAGACCAGGTATACTAAGTTGGAGTTACTAAATCCTATATCCTAGTTGATACTCTGAAGGGCAGTCATCACTTACAGCTTTCCCTAAATTCACTAACATTTATGAATGCTCAACAGCTACTGGAAATCATCCCATGTAAATTTAATTGCCTAAACAGGCCTTTAGGAACTTAGCATAAGTAACCTGATTTGAAAAGTTTGACAGTGAAATTTATTTTAATACCAGTTCTTTGTTTGGTTGGTTTTAAATTCCAGTAAATGTGAAGGTTTTCTCACATACAAGCTGTTATTGTTTTGTTCTGTGTGCTTTAACTCTAGAAACTGAATATTCAATTGTTTCAGTGGGCCCTGCTGCTCACTTTTTTTTTTTTTTCCCCCAGGGAAAAAAAGCGAGTTGTTTTATTTTTCACTCACTAGGAAAAAAGTGGGTTTCAGTGTGCTGTGTTGTGCAGCCTTCTTACTTTCCTTCATAGTAAAATCCTTAACACAATAGCAAGATGAAGAAATGTGAGATTTAATTTTAATTCTAATAAAACAAATTGAGTTTGTCTTCTTACTTGAATATATGAATGGTCTGAAAGTGCCAAAGTTAAGGGCAAATGTTCTAGCTTAGGGCAAATATTTTCATGGTTGGCTTGTGTGGGAGGAGGGAACAAGGAGGAAGGGTTTGATTATCAGAGGAGAAAGGACATTTTAACGTTGCTTCCAAAAGCTTTGAGTCCATGCTTTTTCCTTGTGAATTGGTTGGTGAGCCAGGCTCACCAATGCTGTGGCAGAATTCCGGTTGTGAAAATACTCATGCCTTTTCTGTGATGTACTGCTGACAACAGGGGTGATGGAAAAATTCTGTTCAAAATTACCACCACTCACAGCAGTGTCTACTCTAGCTATTGCTCCACCTACATCTGCCCTGCCCAAACCTTGAAGATTTTGTGAGCAAAGCCATGCAGAAACTGAAATAAAATACATCACTAACAGGCCTTCTCACAGGTATTGTTCCAGTCACATCCAGCTTTATCTGCGCTTCATGGTAGAAGAGGTAAAAGTCTAGTTAGTTATCTTCTCCACTGCTTTATTATATAATCAAAAAGTATGAGGACAATTCAGTTGCAGATTTCTTTCCACTTACCTGTGTTAACAAAAAATATTCTGACTAGTGAGCAATAAATTTGATGTTGCTGATTTGATTTTTTGTTGTCCTCTGACTTTGTGCTGAATGTTGGCATCTGGCTGTTTCAATACCCCTGAAGTAAAATTTGAGTAAAATTCCCAGGTTGATTTTCCAAAGATCTGGCTGACTGTGAAATGCTGAGATGTCAGGTAAACGTGACTACTATGAAATGAGGTGGAGATGAGGCAGTTATAGAGGAAGAGGCAGGAAAAGAGAGAGGAGGAAAGGACAGGTCAAGTGTGACTGTTGCAATTCACAGCTCTAAGAGGAAACTTCAGGCATAGAGCATAAAAGAAACATGAGCCAGAAACCTGAAAAGCCTATAAAATAACCAACAAGTTTCACAACAGAGCTGTTTTCTAGCTGACCTCCAATTCCCAACTGAAATGGGACTGAGCGAAGTAGGATCTCCCACCTGACTTCAAATCAGCACGCAGAAACATGGTATCTACCTTGTGAGAATGCAGCTTTTTAAAGCATTAAATTTAAGCTTTTAAAATCCTCCCTCAGAATGTTTAATTCATCATTAGGAAGCAGAATAAACCTTCTAAACTGTTTGTCTTGCACTGGAGGTACAAACAAAATAGTTCACTTCTGTACCTTCATTAAATAGCATTATGTTAGAAATCACTGTACTCCTGAGATCTAAAATGTATAATGCCATTTATATGACAAAGTAAAAGTAAAATATGTTTCTTTGTTTTTGTTTTTGTTTTTGTTTTTTCTTTTGCACACCTCCACATGTGCAAGTTTCCCAATTTTACAGAGGAAGGATGACAGGTTTTGCTTGTTTCTTTTGCATTCACTAGCTGTTTGGGTAAGGTGTTAGTTTTTTTTTGTTTGTTTGTTTTTGTTTCATTTTGTTTTGTTTCATTTTTGTTGAGGCCCAGTCCTCACAATAGCTATATTTTCCAAAAAATAAATCGACTAAGAAAAATTTCTCAAATTGTCACCCACAAAACAAATTGTTCATTTCATCAGTAATCATGCCTTATTTTTTTTTTTCTGAACATTTGACTTAAAACTTGCACTTCTTGTTGGCTTAGACTTTTGCAACAAGTTCTCTCAGCTTTCTTTTTCAGCTACTTTGCAAAATTATCTTAGCGTTTCCTCTGATTGTTATGTGTGAAAGACAGAAGTAAAAATTACATTTCTCTTTCTTTTTACTTTTTTCTATGCACAACTGACTTAAAAAATGTATACCATTTACACCTCCTTGGCTTTGTCTAAACTGCTGAGCTGTTGAGCTCTGCAAATTTAGTTTACAGCCCTGGCTCCTTGGGTGCCAGGTCACTGGAGGCATTATTGCTCCCTCCTTTTTGTTTTGATTACTGAGATTGTTCTGTTGAAATTCAAAGCACAGAGAAGAATAATTTCTACTCAAATCTTATGGTGATATGCAGTCAGGATATGGTCAAAGTACTTACCATTGTCTACAGCTGGGAAGTCAGCTGAATTGCACCTGATTTAGATATGTGGAATGAAGACAGTAAATAAACTTAATACATGGCCTAGTGAAACACATGACTTCCTAATGAAACACACGACTTCCCTGGTACCTGACAAAACTTGGAAAGGTTATTTATGAGTACAAAGGTACTCTCTGGAAATATCTTGAGGCTGATCAGCATGGCAGAGTTTCTCAATTGTTTGAAGGTTACTTAGGTACCTTTTCCAGGGAAAGAAATTGAAATACTGCAACCCAACAGGTTTAATTAAAGCCAATGTTAAGTAACAGAGAAGCATAGTTGGTTTCCTATCAGTATACCACCATTCCTACTTCTTCCCTACCTCTCTCTATGTAAAGATTAAAATATTAAAATTTTCAAAACTTTTCCAGACTATTTCAGTCCCACCTTTCTTAAGCATTTAAATGTCTTTTCTGAGGGCAAGTGAAATCCAGCCATAAAAGTTGATAGTTAAATACAAGATCTGCAAAGAAAAATACTAGTCTCTGACTTTGTATATTTTTATTTCTCCTGTACATGTGACATTTGGAAGTGATACTCAGAGAAATTGCAAACAAAGTTCATGATCTGGAAACATCATTCCCTTTGACTGTAAATAGCTCCATGTTCTGAATACTGAGAGAAAACTAAATGAGGTGAACCCTAATCAGATCTCTAGATTTCTTCCTAACAGCATGTCTACAAAAAGCCTAAAAATGTTATCTGACAAACAATGAGGAAGTCATGAAATATGATATTGTGATCAACATAACTATATTATTTGGGTGATATAGATTAGACATTGCTCTCTAAATAGGGTACCAAGGGCCCCAGATATTTCAATACAGCTTTCCAATCTTTACTGAGTCACTACTGCATGATCTAACACAGTCTCACAGTCTCTTTCACCTACTAACCCTGGTTTTAAAAAATTAACTTGCCAGGTTAGTCTCAGATGTCAAGGAGGCTTATTAACTGAAGTGTCAATGACTTTTTAACTTGAAACAATATGCTTTGACAACAGAAAACATGGGAGAAACAACTTCAGCAGTATGAATGGTATGTTTATTCACATTAAGGCTGGGCCTGTTCAGCCTACAGAAAAGAAGGCTCCAGGATGACCTCATTTCAACCTTTCAGTACATGAAGGACACTAACAAAAATTCAAATATTGACAGGATGAGGGGGAATGGTTTGAAAATAAGAGGGGAGATTTAGATTAGAGGTTAGGAGAAAACTCTTCACTCAGAGTGTGGTGAGGCACTGGCACGGGTTGCCCAGAGAGGTTGTGGATGCCCCACTCTTGGAAGTTCAAGACCAGGTTAGATGAGGCTCTGAGCAACCTTATCTAGTAGGTGGTATACCTGCCTATGTCAGGGGATAGAACTAGATGACCTCTGAGGTCCCTTCCAACCCCAGCCATTCTATGATTCTATGATTCCTTAATGCACAATTTATCAGTAAGATATTTTTCTCTTACATTTTAGTCATATATTACAAAGGGAATTAACTTTTTGTTTTGTTTTGTTTTGTTTTGTTTTTGTTTCTAACTGGCTTACCTCTGCTTAGTCTTTACTTTTTTCTTTTTCTTTTTCTTTTTCTTTTTCTTTTTCTTTTTCTTTTTCTTTTTCTTTTTCTTTTTCTTTTTCTTTTTCTTTTTCTTTTTCTTTTTCTTTTTCTTTCTCTTTCTCTTTCTCTTTCTCTTTCTCTTTCTCTTTCTCTTTCTCTTTCTCTTTCTCTTTCTCTATTTCTTTTTCTTTTTCTTTTTCTTTTTCTTTTTCTTTTTCTTTTTCTTTTTCTTTCTCTTTCTCTTTCTCTTTCTCTTTCTCTTTCTCTTTCTCTTTCTCTTTCTCTTTCTTTTTCTTTTTCTTTTTTCCTTCCTTCCTTCCTTCCTTCCTTCCTTCCTTCCTTCCTTCCTTCCTTCCTTCCTTCCTTCCTTCCTTCCTTCCTTCCTTCCTTCCTTCCTCCCTCCCTCCCTCCCTCCCTCCCTCCCTCCCTTCCTTCCTTTTGTCATCTTCAGCTCACTGATATCAGGGAATACTTGCAATATTTGGTGAAGACAGTGATGATTCCTCCTATTTGTTTGAAGAGCATATTAGAGACAGATGATGAAAAATACCACAAGATTTCCTGATCAGGAGAAATGGATGAACATTACTTTGGTGCTTCCCTGTGGAAATGCTGATATTTAGAGAGCTTTCTGTGTAATAAATGTAGGAGATAGGAAAATCTCTTAGAAGAACATCAAAGCCTTCAAAATTGAAAAAGAAACCTCTTTTAAATTGATTGTTCTGTGTCTGGTCATATCAGGGAAGCTATTTATGCCTCTCTTTCTGTCTCTCTCTCTCTCTCTTCCTCCCTCCTTCTTCTTTCTTCCAACAGTGACTGAATCAAGACAAAGAACCTTGGCAGAATATGGAAGGGCAGAAGCCATTTGGGGTATCTTGTCAGAAACAAGATAAGCAAAAATACTGCAGAATTCTGGGTTGCCAAAGTGTATCAAAACTGTTGTTTTATGTTAAACTTCAGTTTAGTCCTCGCCATTAAGCTCAGTGAACTGAGAAGGAGACATCTTACTCAGTGAATGTAAGGCTGCCACAGTTTTCCCTTATAAGTAGTGTAATTGACAACTGGTTCTCAGATTACTGAAATGGTATTTTCAAATCAAAGTTGACTTTTAATGATGAGTTGTGGTTGCCAGATATATGTGGATGGCCTGTCCTTTTATCTGGTACTGTCTCTTCAATTGAATTCTTCCTGTATACATTCTTTTCATTTTTTCACCCATTTGCTGCTGGTGATATTTCTCATTACTATTCTGTCTTTGATGGTACTGCTATATTTTGTAGGGTCCTGGTTATTGTGGTTAGATTATTATAATATAGACACTGCATTCACTGTTTACAAATAAGGGTCCTGTTTAAGTACAAGTAAAACAATTGTGCACTGCTTACTACACATTCTTTTAAAAAGAAAAAGAAAAAAAATACATATTAATATTACTGCTGATAAAATTGTATATAGATTGCTAGTCAAAAACATTGCTGTGACAGCACTGAGTGTTTAGCTAAAAGCCCCCGAATTGTTTTGCTAATGCTTTTGCTATCCACAAGGGATCTCATAAGCCAGACAGTAATAGTTCCCCCTGTTGCTCTTCTTAATTATGGCTTCTCACATGAATATGCCCCCTAATCAGAAAAGCTTTTAGACAGATTAGATTGGATACTGATTACAACCGCAGTGACTGTAAGATATTTCATGCAAGTTTTTCTTATTTATGCTTATACTGTAACTTGTATGCTTTATGCTTGTACTGAAACTAGGCTCAGACCTCCTGTGTTTATGGGGCTCTGGGTCCCTGGGAATCCTGCCTCTGTTGCATCATCAGTTTTCAGTTTAAAGAACTACTAGCAGGGGGTAAAAATAAACTCAAAACCAAATAATAACCTGAGTATTTATTCAGCTTCTTAAATATATTTTAGACTGCAACTAATTTCCATGCTATTGCTGCACAGCTCACAATGCCAAAATTCTTTAGCTCAAATATTCCCTAAAAATTTGTATATTTTCTTGTAATAACAAAAGACTGAGAATGATTTCTGTGTTCTCTTGCTTTTCTTTGTATACAGGTATCCTTTCTTCAGGAAGGCTCAGGTAGCAACTTTGACACACAGTATATTTCCCCAAAGACTATGAAAGTTGGTGACCACCTGTAGGGAATATGTATGAACTCCAGAAAGTTTTAAATACTGTTAAAAACTGAGACACTATTGTTGCTTCATATGATGAAAAATATAGCTTTCCAGAAATAATACCTAATCCCTTACAGTCACATAAAACACAGAAGTACGTACCTTTAAGAACATAATCCATATAAAAGTCTCAAAAGCATGCAGAAGCTTGGTTTGTAAACAGATATCAAACATCATGCTCAGATTGCAGAGGCAATTTATTAAAAAAAAATGTCATTTTAAAGAAACACTAATTCTGGAATCGAGATGAAAAATATTTAAATATCAGTGAAGTTTCTAAAGGAAAACTGCAAAGGCTATCATTCAAAGCCAAGTGGTCAAATTAAGATGTTGTCTCAGTCCAGTCCATGAGACATGCTCATAGAGATCATCTGAACTAACTAAAGACACACTTCTGTGTTAAAATAAATGGGAGGAAAAAATATGTTCTTCAGTGTTAAGAGAAACATCAAAAAGAGTTTATTGACTTTCTGAAGTATAACGGAGAAAAGGAATGGACCCTCAATCAAAAGATCCCTCCAGTCTTCTGAATAATAGATAATTCTGGAAATCAGCTGCTGGGTAAAACTAAAATTAAGAGTTTAGGATTTTGGGGCAATAGACCAGTTTCAGCAAGAAGAAGCAGCTGTGAAATTTGGGAGTTCTCCACCTCAGTCAAAGGAAAACCAGTCTCCATGGCAAAACTGCTCAGGAGAGTGTTAAATTATCACCAAGAGGAGAAAGTGGAAATGTAGCTAGAAATAATAAAATTTCTTTTTATTATTAGGATCAAAATATTGAGAAGAAAATGAATCAAAGCATCACAGAAAGTGAAAAGTATAAATCCTGTGCCAGGGAATGTTGTGGTATTAGTTAACTATTAAGTAATTTTCACTGATGTGTTATCATTGACATTTTTTTTGGAAAGATTAGAGTCATGAAATCACTTGTTCCAAAGGGAGGATGGTGGTATATTGTCTTAAAAAATGGTACTGTCTGACTATGTCTATACCAGAAAATTAAACAATGCTGGGGAACTTTTCTGTGCGTTGGAACATTGTTGTCCATACCCACTAAATAGCTAGAATAATCACTGATGTGATTTTGGCCTGCATCAACCAGCATTTTTTCTAACTATTCTCTGACACAGAATGGTTGTTAATGACAGACAGGACTCCAAATAGGCAGTTTGCATGTGGTCACCCTGTTTAGAGGATAAAAATAATTAATAATTAGAACATGCCTCCTGCCCAGCTGATGAAGTTTTTGATTTCTAAAGGGAAATGAGAAAAAGAAAGCAAGCTGATGTGAGCCGTAACAAAACAAAATTGAATATAAATGGAAGAAAAAATGAGAAGGGAAGCAAAAGGACAGGAGATGTGTCCATCAAACTCAAGGACAACATGAAATGATTTTAAAAATGAAAGAAGAATAGGAGCCATGAATAAGCGTTAGTGTATCAGTCAGTAGAAAAAGGTAGAACACGTAATATTAAAGCAAAAGAAGGTGAGTGAATATTTAATATATCATCAGAGGTGAGTGAATATATCATAAAGGTGAGTGAATATTTAATATATCATCAGAGAAAAAGGCCAGATAGAGTGGTGGTTTTTTGTTTGTTAGTTTTTGGCAAATAGTAATAATGCAATTCTTATTACAATTTAAAATCTGAAAAAGACCCAAAAGAGTCGAGAACCTTTGAAATTACTAGAAGCTGATAGTCTGATCTAAGAGTTTTGGAAGAGCTGTAAGATATTGCCTTGCAGTTCAGAGGAAGTTTAAGAGAATTGGTTATCTTTGTTACACAAAACAAAGGTAAAATGTACAAAGCAGGTACAGAGAATCATCTCAGTAACGATCAGTCTGTGAAGATGACTATGGTCAGAATGAGTCAGACCATAAATCCATTCTTGCTGTGGGATATACTGTCTCTTCTGAAACAAACATAGGATATGGATCTGGGGGTTTTATCAGTTGGCTTTGGTCACCAAAAGGGACTGAAGCACTGCAGCACTAAATATTTTTAAGAAATATCCTGTCACGGTGTTTTAAACTCTGACAAAGTAGAAAAAATAAAATTGATACTGTTAAAATATGTATGTATTGGAAAGCATGGCCTTGTGCAGCCCACAGATCAGTAATACAAATTGATTGGACCATTCAGTTCAAGACAAGACTTATTTAAAAGGACCAAGTGGAAGTCATTGATTTTAGAACATGTAAACCACACTTGGAGAACAGAGGTGCAAAGCAGGCACTGGCTTCTTGAGGCCTTCCTGAATGTTGTGTCCAGTTCTGGTGCCCTCATCTGGTGCCCTCATTTCAAGGATGTTTACAAAACTGAGAGTCTAACCACAAAATTATTTAAAATAGATAAATGCCTTATAATAAGAAAATCAAGGAGCTGCACTTTAACAAGTAATTGTTAAATAAAAATGTGGCATTTCAGTCACAATGTAAATGTACTAGCAAAAGGATCTGATATTTAGTAATACGGTGTCACAACCTGTAATACAAAAATTTAATGACCGAAAATAGAAGCTCCACTAATTCAGCTGAGGGATATTGTTTCTACAACAGCAAGTAGATAGAATCTGGGTGATTTAGCATCGCAAAATTGGTGGCAGCTTTTCCAGAGCTGGAAACTTTAAAACAGAGTTAAGGTGGGGATTTTTTTTTCCTATTGTTTGTTTGTTTTTCCTATTGTTTGTTTGTTTTCTGTAATACTATTTGCTATTTTACCACTGCTTCAAAAAAATGATCTTTCTCAGGATGTCAGATTAGCATGTCATGCAGAGAGGAGCTGTAACCTCCTTCACAGGACCTCTTTGTGGATTGCTGGAATCAAAAAGGGCACATGAGGAAAAAACTCTCTCTTGCATCTTTGACCTTTTTCTTTTATTATTTTCCGAGTATTTGCTATTTACCATTGTCATAAACAGGATACTGAGCTAGACGAATGGTTGGTCCAGCCCAATACAGTTGTTCACATGTTCTTACTATAGTAGTCCTTTTTGTCTTGAACTCCTACGGATGTTGTCAGAAATTAAATGTATTCCATTACATATAATTGTTGTCTTTTGTAGGCTTGAGTAGAAAAAAATACTGCCAACTACTCAGGAAATTGCATAGGTCCTGTAATAGCTGAATCTGTAATTATATACTGATGCCAGATTACCACAGGAATAACTAATAGCAGCAACTGTGTAACACCACAGACTACACACCTTTCTTTTGAATGAAGTGTGTTAGTCTGGATATAGCACCAGCAAGTTCCTCTCAATGCAGATTTCATTGAGGCTTTAATCGCCTACTCCTTTCTAGGATGCTCACACCTGATTTTAAGATTGTGAGCTATTGTAGTCTTATGTACAATCTATTATATCTGAGCGTTATACAGCCTGATAAATATGAAGCTGCCTCTTAGGAAAATGGCATTTTTCCAGTGTCAGAAATTACTTTAGAAGACATTTTGAGTTTTTCAGTAAATTGGTTGCAAATCATCGTGATGTTTAGAGTGCTGGGTGCATGGATTGTGACAGGTTCTGACAAGATAGAAAGTGGTGTGGCATTATCAGTAGCCATGGAAATGGTCTCTAAAAGGAATGCTACAGTACTTTAATGTTAAAACTGCCATCGAGACTTTCATAATCTGTTCACAGATGGCTTATAAACAGAAAGGTGAAATCAGCTGAAAAAAAAGCTATTCAGTAATACACACACTTCTTGCCTGAAAGTATGCTCAGGTGTTCTGTCAGCCAAGGAACAATCACATTTTGAAAAGAAAACAGAGAAGCAGTGTTTCTGAACTGACTGACAGAAAATTCCTAGAGAAGAAATATGGTTAATTTGAACAGGGGTTTGAGTTAGGGTGGAGTCTAAGGAGGGTATCCAAATTTGGATCAGCCATCTGGTCCTCTTTGCTCAACACCCATGCATACATTGCAATCCTATGCTGTAACCCTACATGTCTGAGGAAATTTTCTAAGGGAGAGGTCACTACATGACTAATCAACTATAATTTAAGTAATTATACAGAGAAAACAAAACAAAACAAAACAAAACAAAAGGATTACAAACATTATGAGAAAGAGTAATATGAGCTTTGGTTCTGACATAAGCCTGATGGGCAGATGATAGGGTTACAGGAAATCCCCCTGGGTGAGAACGGACAGTTACTGTATGGGGACCCCATTAGTGCCCATGCCCTCTGTGCTGCTCAACTTCTGCAGATTACCCAGGCCACTGTCAGCAGCCAGACAAGGGGCTTGGTGCCTCTTGTTTGTCCTTGAAACCCTCATTTGCACTTGTTGGAGTGCTTCTTCCCTACTGACCAGCTGACACTAACATCCCTGTTATTCACTCTTGCTGACTGAGGAAGAAACCAAGGGTCATGACACCCCCTTTGGGTGACAAAGCCTGACAAAGCCTGATAAAGGTGCTTGAACACTGATAATCACAGAATCACAGAATTGTCTAGGTTGAAAGAGACCTCATCAAGTCCAACCTCTGACATAACACTAACAAGTCCACTAAACCATATCGCTAAGTTCAATATCTAAACGTCTTTTAAAGACCTCCAGGGATGGTGACTCAGCCAGTTTCCTGGGCAGTCCATTCCAATGCCTCACAACCCTCTCAGTAAAGAAGTTCTTCCTAACATCCAACCTAAAACTCCCCTGGCGCAACATTAGCCCATTCCCCCTCATCCTGTCACCAGGCACATGAGAGAACAGACCAACCCACCAACCCCCCAGCCTCCTTTAAGGTACTTGTAGAGAGTAATAAGGTCACCCCTGAGCCTCCTTTTCTCCAGGCTGAAAAGCCCGGCTCCCTCAGCCGCTCCTTGCAGGACTTGTTCTCCAGACCCCTCACCATCTTTGTCGCCCTACTCTGGACTTGTTCGAGCACCTCGATGTCCTTCTTGTAGCGAGGAACCCAAAACTGAACACAGTACTTGAGGTGCGGCCTCACCAGAGCCGAGTACAGGGGGACAATCACTTCCCTAGACCTGCTGGCCACAGTGCTTCTTATACAAGCCAGCATGCTGTTGGTCTTCTTGGCCACCTGAGCACACTGCTGGCTCATATTTTAGACAACCCTGATAAAGATGCTATTTCTGTAGACATATACTTGCAGTACATAACAGGGAAGATTTATGTGATATTGCATGTCCAGTGCACCAAGGCTCTATCTTTTCAATATGTTTCCCTAGGAGTGAAGCTGGCTTCAGAGGTTCTTGCCCATATCCTCCTTCCCATTCAGGAGGCTGTGCATTTCCACATCTCCCATTTCATACCTGCAGGATGGGTTGTTTATCAGATCATTGAAATATCCCGAGTTAAACCAAGTATTTTTGGATGTCACTTTCTAAGTTAGATGACTCTTGACTTATGACACAATCCAATGTAGACAGATGTATCAGTGCAACCAAGAGATAGGTAAAGAGGTTGGAAACAAGCAGTAGTGGATAAGAAAGGAACTGTCTTAATACAACTTCTATCCCTGATGGAAATACATCATGGAACAGCTTCCTTGCCCCTGGCATTTCAGGATGCCAGCAGCCCAACAGTGCAAGCAGCATGTGCCACTCTACAGACATGAATTCTTAGTTCTTGGTAGCAAAGCACACTTCCCCATACACACTGGATTAGCCATCACATGTACATTAAAATATAAAGATTTTTCTTTTCAGTGGTTATCTTGTGTTTTGTTTTTCTAGAATGTATAGTAAAATTAATTGAGATGCTGGTTTAACTTGTTCAGAAAAACAAGCTTTGTTCTGTCTTTTGAAAAGCAGCACTGAAGCTTTCATTCATCTGCTTTTCATCCAGTGTTCTTTTCTGGCCTGCTTTCTGCTTCCTGCCACACAATGCAAAATTATTATGAAAGCATTTAAAGTAATGACAACTATATTAAGAACACATCACTTTGGAAAAAATATTAACCATTTTTCTCTGTGTAGGCAAAAAGGGAACAGAAGTCTGCTTGAATTATAAAGGCCACACACACACCGGCCAAGTGCCACATGATCTCTGAAAATTAACTAATAGAGCCACAGCTGGAGACAGTCATACATAAATGTAATGCTCAGAGTGCTTATGAAGCTGTTTTTTGCTCTCTATACCCATACATTTTTTATTTTTATTTTTTTTTAGCTAGATTGTTAAGACAGGTATCTTAAAGGATATTGAACACTATGGCAAAATATATATACTTAGGATATCAGCATTGATAGGCTAGTCCATAAAGGCTTCCTATGTATATTCCACGGAAGAACAGAGAGATGCTTCTTCAGAAGCAGAGTCGGATAAATCAGTAGTAGCTTAATGTGTGTGATTTGTGTGATTTAAATCTCTCTTTGTTGTTTTCCACTCCCACCCTACCTTCTCTCTCTCCTCTCCCTTTAATGAAGAATCTAGGGAAAGAATATATAAGGTAGAAAGAGTCACTGCCTTAATAAAGATAAGCCTTATTCCAGGAGAGCATATAAGCACATAGTTAATTTTAAGTACACAGGTAGGCACTGGAGCATTTTAAATGCATTAAAGCATGTCTGAGAATCTTGTTAGGTTGTGGCCAGTGAACCAAACTTGAGCAGTGACAATCTTGCAAGTTATTTTTTCTGGGCACCCAACCGACACTGGGGAATGAAGCAGTAACATAGGCTTCTGCTCGTCTGTGTTCAGCCTGAAAACATGGTCATAATGTCTGATCTCAGGCCAACAGAAGTTGATGGGAAGTTTATACTTTGAAGTAGACTTATGGAGCAGTTTTTATATTTCTTGCCCAGCTATGGGCCAATAAAATGGCCAAGGAAAGTAGGACAGCTTTCAAAAACATTACAACAAGACAGCAAGTTGAATATGAGCCAGCAGTGTGCCCTGGCAGCCAGGAGAGCCAACCGTGTCCTGGGGTGCATCAAGCACGGCATCGCTAGTAGGTCAAGGGAGGTGATTGTCCCGCTCTACTCTGCGCTGGTGCGGCCTCACCTCGAGTACTGTGTGCAGTTCTGGGCACCACAGTATAAAAAGGACATGAAACTGTTGGAGAGTGTCCAGAGGAGAGCTACGAAGATGGTGAAAGGCCTGGAGGGGAAGACGTACGAGGAACGGCTGAGGGCACTGGGCCTGTTCAGCCTGGAGAAGAGGAGGCTGAGGGGAGACCTCATCACAGTCTACAACTTCCTCGTAAGGGGGTGTTGAGAGGCAGGAGACCTTTTCTCCATTAACACCAGCGACAGGACCCACGGGAACGGGGTTAAGCTGAGGCAGGGGAAATTTAGGCTTGACATAAGGAGGGGGTTCTTCACAGAGAGGGTGGTTGCACACTGGAACAGGCTCCCCAGGGAAGTGGTCACTGCACCGAGCCTGTCTGAATTTAAGAAGAGATTGGACTGTGCACTTAGTCACATGGTCTGAACTTTTGGGTAGACCTGTGCGGTGTCAAGAGTTGGACTTGATGATCCTTAAGGGTCCCTTCCAACTCAGGATATTCTACAAAGAATATATATATGTGTGTCTTTGTGTGTGTGTATGAATGAAAACTACTGGGAGAAAAAGATCTGAGAGTCTGGGAAAATTACCTTCAAGTTAAAATATTGTGCCATGTATCTGACTCTGTGAAGTTTGTAACTATTTACTACTGCATTAAAAATAGTTGAGATACAAACTAACCACAACTGGTGTTGAATTGACACTAGGAACAATCAGATCAGATACTTAATATTGTTAGCCAAAGAGGATATTAACCCCGCGTAATAAAATTATATCTCCACCATGAAATGGCTAATTCTGAATTTTAAGGAAGTATAAAAGTAATGAGAAAAATTTGGAAAATGCTTTTTTTGAAAGGGAAAAATGTCAGAAAGTTTTCTGTTAGTATTCGTTATCTTTATAGTATTTGTTATATGCTCTAGCACACACAAACATAACTCAAAGCTCAAAACACTTCTTGTATAATGGGATATAATGAGTCTTTAAAGTAAGAATCAATCTGTTTGAATAGGAGGTACCAGATGTGTATACAGTAAGATGAAAGAACAAGTTTTCTCTCATCAGCACATGGAAGATTTATGTTTCTAATTCCTCCTAGAGGATGGAGAAGAAATATTCATGAACAGAAGGTGGGATGCAGTATGTTCTAATGGATCGATCTAATGCTGAAATCCAAAAATTCCTGTGCTCATCCCAGCATTGTTATAATGTTTTGAGACTCTTTTTTTTTTTTTTTTTTTTCCCATTGCGGTCCCCTCAGCCGTAAAACCTATGCACTCTAAATCTTTTATGGGAAAGACTAATTAGATTTTAATATATAAAATGTGTAAGGTTAGGAGTTAATGGGTAGGTTTCTTACAATTCTTACAATCACTTATGATTGTAAGAATTCACTTGTGAATCACTAATTGATTCTTACAATCACTTGAGATTCAGACTGCCCAAGAAGGAATGTGGAAGATACATGGAATATGCTAAGTGCATGTAAGCATCCCAATGTATCCTGTATTGTAGATTTATCTATCTGTATTTTAGGATTATCAGAGTGGATGGTTTCACCTACTTATTCCAAACAAAAAGACTTCTTTTCAGAAACTTTCTTTCCTTTTGCAGCCATCCATTGGAGGCAAGGTACAATATAGTATAAGATCTACTTATTCCCATTTATGCTATAGTAACTTTCCATGAAACCAAAGTTTAGATCATACACCTTGCTTGTGTGGAAAACAGGGCTGAATCTGCCTCCTTTCAGGGAGAGTTAAATATAACTGAAATGCTTTCTAACCCCTAGGAGACCAAAGGTGAGGCACCTTGCCTTTAGAAGCTCTCATGGAAAAAGACAGTTTCCACTGGGAGATCTGTATTTGAGCTCATTAAGGCCAGGATTTCATCCCTGTGCCTATGTCACTACTGGAAATAAGACTTTGGATGGAAAGTGCTTATGTGCTTCTGATATCTGGAATGTGTAGTATTTTGAAAAAAATGCTCCTTTTACTCATCCATCAGCAGCAAAATGAGACACAAGATGAATCTGAACTGAATTATCTCCTGCACTTAAACTGAAGGAAAAACCAACATTTTATAAACATTTACATCTTTAGAACATAAAAAAGTCAGGATATATGCCAGATCAATATCCTTGATTTAGATTTTTTGACAAGTAGTTACCCTCTTCCCCCCCCCCCCCCCCAATACACACACATACTCTTCACTTCAGCTTGCCCCCACCTCTCCTGCCACATTTTAGAATTTGAAATTAAAAGCATAAATTATACGTTGTAGCTTGGAGCTAAAAAAATGATTCTGTCTCTGAATGTTCTTTTAGAACCACAGCCAGCCAAAACTAATTCAGCACAGTCTCACTGAAGTGCTTGGAGCAGTCTGTCTAAACAGCACAGGCCTTCTTAATTTACCAAACACTCCCACTGCCTCCAATTAGGATGAAAGTGACTGTGCCATTGAAGAAAAAAGTAACTTGACTCTTTCAAGCAGCAGTTGAGAGAGTTTGAAAACTTACACGTAACAGGCTTTCAGACTCGGGTCAGCTTGATACCTTTGACCTTCTGGAGGGCCTAACAAAATGCCAGCGGGAACAAGAAATCTTCCCTGTTTGTATAGCTGCTGGATATCATACACTTCATCTACCCTTGCAGAGACCTAGATTTTATTACATATCAAAGTCACAAGGTGGATCATTTCAGAGGACTGACTCCTGCATTCCTTTTCAGGTCATTTCCTTGCGCAAGCCAGAGGACATCTGAACTCTCCCATGCTCCACTTGAGCTATTATTCTCATTGTCTTCAAAAACAGGCACAGGCAGATATTTCATAAAAATGAGCCTCAAAATTTCCTGTGTACGGCCATGAAACAAAGTGCATCATACAGATCCTTAGCAGAAGACTCGTTTGATTGTTGTTAACAGTTAGGGTTTTGTGCTTGACTGCCTTTTCACAGTTCTAATGAAAATCTGTGGATGCAGAATTGAGATCTAGAGTGCTTGAATGTGGTATCGATGCATAGGCAGGAGGCACTGGAATGATGATTGCTTCTGCTTATCATCTATAGATGAGGCCATAATGGTGCATTAGATGAGTCAACAAAGAGAGAGAATGTAGATATAGAATTATTGTCTGTAGCATATGTTGACTGTGCAAGGGAAAAAAAAAAAAGCAAAGTTTGCATTTTCTAGCTTTTGTGCACTTGACTTTGCAAGTTTAATAATACTCTTTTTAAATAAGTATATATTTTTTTTCTCTGTATAGTATACACAAAAGCCATTCTTTTGTTTGGAACAAAAACCACAACTATGGCATATCATTTTCTGCAAGCTATGTAAACAAATTTGTCATGAGCAGTCACTTTATATTTGTAACCTATCTGATTAATTTTTTCTTGGGCCACCAGTATATGAAAATCAAAGTAAAAACATTTTGTTGCTTTTTTTCTTAAATTATGCCTGTTCTGCAGAAAAATAAATAAATAAATAAATAAATAATCATTTGACGTGGACTACTGGAATTATTATGTGAAATGTAAAGTATTTAGAAAACATATATATATATACACATATATATTGTATTTTCAGAAGGATTTAGCTTAAGTGTGAGATAAAAACTTAATTGGCATTTATTTAATCTGATTTGGCTTCCCTGTTACTAAGTCTAATTTTATGTAATTGAAGAAGTAAGAGTAAGTAGATCTCAGAGATTTAAAAACTCAAAATAAGCCTAGAGGAACATGAATTCTGTATAGTAATCACATTTTTCTCAAACTATATAGCTCTTAAGAATGTTGAAAGACTTAAAGATAAGTATATGAAATATTGGGCTCCCTATTCCATTGACAGGTTTTTCATGGGCTTTTTTTTTTTTTTTTAATCCAACTTCCCTTTCAAATACCTAAACAGATGAAGCAAATTGCAACTATCAATAAGTTGCAAAAATACATATTTTATAGTGATAATAATGTACAAAAATAATGATGTGAAATTATTTTGTATTTCATTCATGTAGTTGAGAGGAATGTCATCAACAAACATCTCGGTGATCCATCAAATAGATCTACTTCCTCTCTCATATGTTCCCATGGAAGTGTTAGCCTGGAATGAGAATGGGGAAGGGGAAGGATGTAATTTAAATCTTCACAAGGGAGTCAATTTAAAATATAGAAATTTCACAAATCAATAGTATTAAAACAGTTATTGAATTTAAATATTAATAGAATGGGAAGAATTGATGGACTGGAACCAGAGCTACGTAAAGTGGAGCGCATTATATAGCTAAACCATTAGCCTGAAATAGGAAATCTAATTTTCTTTCAACTAATATACCTACAAATTGGAAATATACCATTGTGACTCTGATCCATAAAACTGGAGACTTAACTCAGTGAGTGCCATGTACAATTTATCTCTGCTTTTTGGCACTGTGGCCAAAACTTCATTGTGGCCACTACTTCAACATTAGGCAACAAAGAACCTCTGATTAATCTACTCTCAATGAATTACATATCTTAAATACATACGCAAAATTTAAATGAGAACTCTGGTTCTGTACTGCTAAAATCATGCTGGCTATGAACTACACAGTAAAATTCCTTTCACTTTCCTATCTGTCACATTACTAACCATGTTACTGCAGCATAAAAGATGTTGACTTATCATTTCTTTCCATACTATTGCAAAGGTTTCATGTCATTGTGCTATGTCACAAGACAACATTGTTTATTGAATTACAATTTGAGTGAGGCAGGACTTAAATTTTTACTCTGACAATGGAAGTCGAAAGGTGAATATCAAAGAAATTTCATAGAGGTACTCTGAATGTATCATGTCTGTAGTTTATTTCCTTGACTTCAGATTCCTTAGAATTTTTTGGCATTTTTCCCAAAGAACAAATTACAGAATACTGTTTCACCTTCTTTCGGGGAAGTATTGTTCATTGAGCATTATTTTTCAGCACGCAACTATAAAACAGTCTTGCATAACATGAAACAGGCCTGTGTCTATTAGAAGCTCATTTGAAAATAGACCTATTACAAGAGTACATTACGAGCATGTGTATGGTAAATAGCTCTCAAGACTATGGAAGTAGTTTGGGAATTTATTTGATCATTAAAATGTATTGTTGTACACTGTACTCTTAACTTGGAATATATGGTAAGATCTTCAATGAGAGCAGTTTTACAGGTTTTATTGTGCCTGATCTTGTAGTAATTCTTCATATTTATGATGATGCATGCGGCACTACAGTTAACAGCTTTTGAATCCCTGGCCTGAGAATGTTTGTCATTCCTGAAGTCTTTCACAGCCTTAACTCACATCTGGATGCTGAAAACAAACTTACCTCAGAATGAGACACTCATCTGCATAAAGGATGAGTATTAAATTGCTTGTCTGCTTTTAATTTGTTCCATTACTTTTATCCTTTTTTTTTTTCTTTTTTTTTTCTTCATTAGTATTGTAAGATTTAAAGGCTATGAGCAATATAATGCATGAAACACTGCTTCTCAGGGATCAGAGGAACATTTCCTCATTTGTGAGCACAGACACAGGATCACAATCTCACCTGAAGTGGGGTAGCGTTATTATTTACCCATATCAGTTGTATTCTCATTAGGGCAGAAGTACATCAGAAAGTAGAAGTGGTATATTTTTGGCTTTGCTCAGTACTCAATACAATACCATTGCCAGTGATTGGCTTTGTCATTCTGTGATGAAGTCAGGTGAAAGGTTTTGGTGAAATTTACACCAAAGATGGAATCTTAACTACACTAAAGTGCTGGATATATTGTTATTTTTTATTATTATTATTATTATTATTATTATTATTATTATTATTATTATTATTATTATTATTATTATTATTTATAATAATATTATTATTATATTATTATTATATTATATATATATTATATATTATTATATTATTATATTATATTATATTATATTATTATATATTATTATATATATTATTATATATATTATATATATATTATATATTATATTATATAATAATATTATTATTATTATTTATATTAATAATAATAATAATAATAATAATAATTGTCAGTGTTGTTGTTTTGTTGTTGTTGTTATTGTTTCAATTTATTTACTCAGCTTCTCATGTTTGTTAGAAGTACATACTGATACAAAAGCAAGGACAATCAAGATTAATACTGTATTGGCTGTCATGTTCAACACTGAACTTTTCTCTTTCTGTGTACTCTTTCTGTGATTTAACTTTACATTTCCATTAGGTTCCATTGAGCCTTGCTGTTATTTATTATCTGAAGGCATAAAATTCCCTATTATGCCTAAATTTATACATTTTAAATTTTGTTATTTTCTTTCTAGAAGACTGATAAATTTTCCTCACAAATGCATTTGGTATTTGCATCATTATCAGATAATGTTCCTTTTTTTTTTTTCTTCATTATTATGGGTTCTGTTTGAATTTTAACATATGGAAGGAGATGTGTGTGTGATAATGTATGAAGTAATGTACACTTATATCCTAAACAAAAAGTTAGAATGAATATTGTTATCACTTGACTATACAATAGTGCAGTAGATGACAAGATTAATATTAATCACCCTACATTTAGAATAGCCTGCACTCATAAATAAATCATTTTGATAGACAAATGAAATGAAGTAAACAGATTATGATGCTCATGCTCATCAGAAAACTGGAATAGATGATATTCAGAAGGTAATAACAGGAAAGAAAGGGAGAGGGGGGGGAAGCTGAAGTAAAAGACTAGGCAGTCATCCAAGGTGTCCATGAAACTGGACAATGATTCAAAAAATCTCTAAAGTTTCCATTTTAAAAGTACTTTTCACTGTTGGATATAAAAGGCCATTTGTGGCTCCTGCAAAGCTATCAGTCATTGTAAAAGAATATCATACCGTGGGAAGAAAAAATATGAACATTTATAATTTGCAACCACGGTGATAATTTAAAGCTTAAGTATCAAAGAACGGATCAATGAACAGAAAATACAAGCAAATGAGCTCAGTCCATCCATAGTTGTCTGAGATGAGCTGGATTATGACAGCTCTGAGAGGATGGGGATGGATTCATCTCGAGAGAAAACACACACACAAGTAGCAGCTGCAGCATGGGTGTGGCTTGTGGGATTTTTGTTAGACACACACACAGACACACAGAAAGTGCCCTGCTGCAGCAGAAGACATCTCTGCTCATATGATGGTCTGGGATGAGCTGTGTCAACCTTGTTGTGTAACTGATTAAGTGAGCCACATATTAATACCATCTCACATGTATCTAACCCAGTTTCTGGAAACATGGCTGTGAGCATGAGTGCATATGTTCATGTCCTGAGCAAAGTTCTCTGCAGCCAGTACCAGAATCACCAGACTACAGTAATTATAAGATAAAGTCCTATTTACTTGAGCTGTAGAAGCTCACTACTTTGATGTCTTAAGTCTTTGGTGCAACCCACATGACAGCTCAGATGACAGTCATGCCATATGAGTCAGGCAGGCAAGATTACACTTCTGGTACACAAACTATTTTAATTGCAATAAAGAATTCATAATGAGCCCAGTTGATCTTTGTTTTTTTGTCTGTACCAGAGTGATTAGTGACATGGGTAGGGTTAGATTGTTTAGCCAAAAGCAATTAATTTTGTTTTGCCAGTTGTGGGAAATTTTAACCTTAACATCAGAGTGCCTGTGTCACTGTCGATGCATGCAATGGATCAGCATTTAGCTTTAATGAAAGCTAAAGGAAAGTTGGGGGGAGGGAAGGAATTACTGACAAAATCAGTGTTACAGAATACCATATCAGACAAACTGTAGGCTTTTCAGTCCTGTTTATCTTACTTCAGAGTATTGATTATTTGCAATCAGCAAGACAAAAACTGCTGAAGGTGAAAGTCAGTTGAATCGAGAATAGGTTATTTATCGTGTTAGCAAAGAATTCTTCTATTTATTTTTTTCAGCTTTCCATTATTATAGCAACTTTCCTTTTTATAAGAGGCTGAAGATGTCTGCATTGCAGCATAATTGGTTCTGGCTGCTAGCCACCTGACAAAGTTAATTATTGATTGTCTGTGCATTGGTCCTGTGAGAGAATCCAATGTCTATACAAATTAGTTGGAGACAACTGTCTCGTAAAATAGTCAGAATAAATCCTTTATACCTTCCTAAACAGAAATGTGATAGATTATTGGCTTTTTGAGGGAAAGGGCAAAGTTTAGCACTAGCTTCTATTCATAAACGACGAGGCTTCTTCACTGTTGAACTCAATTCCAATCAAAGGGTACAAGCATTAAGGAGCTGAATTCACAGATGAGTCTGAAGAATACTAATTATTTTCAGACCCATCCCACTTTAATAAATTATTGCTGATAAGTGGATTATTTCAGGTTTTGAAGGACTGTGATTATTGTATGCCTGTTATTTTATTTCAGAATATATTCCTCTCATTATAATTTGAGTTAAAATCAACAGATTTTACTATATGCAATCTCACAAAAATTAAGTTCATGTTGCTTAAATATTTAAACACTGAATGCTTATAGATTTGGAAGAAGAAAATTAAGTCTTCAAAAATAAATAAATAAATAAATCAACAACCACACAATATTCCTGTGAAAGCAGATGAAAACATCTTCCATTGGATGAACAATACATAGGATGAACAGTGTCATCAGATCCAGATACATTCATATTAGCACACACACAAATGCAAGAACCTAAATACTTGTTTTGGCTAATATTTAATTAGAAACATGTGAAAAAAATACTTTTCTTTCCCCCTGCATTTATTTACCCATGGTGAATCACAAGACATAAATGAAGAAATAGAGACAAGCTCTGAGCTTTGGTGGTGAAGCAAACTTCAAAGAAGTGGAGAAATCCCTGTTTAGCAAGGCCTGTTGACACATCATTTTACTCCGTGTGCTGAAGTTTCTGTTCTCACTCCCCCACCAGTTCTTTGCCACTATCCCTTTACACATAGGTTACCACCACTGGAAATCAGCAACTCATCCAAACCTTCCCTGTTAAGATTCAATTCAAATAATGTTGGGAAGCTTAAAGTGTTGGTCTTTACTAGCTTATTTCTCTTTGGGACTGAAAGTGATTAGGGAGTATTCATACAAACAACTCTGCTGGCAAAAAGGCAATAGAGGCAACTGGAGGCAGGCTGGAACAATTTTTTTTTTTTTTTTTTTTTTTTGTCTGCACAGCTGCAGTCAGAAAGGGATGTGTGAACAAGCCTTAAGGCTCCACAGCTTCTTTCCAGAGTTATGGTAGTCTGGTCTTCTCCTGCTAATTCAGATAGCTGCTATTGCACAAGAGAAACTGTGGGTGAGGAGGCAATAATGTGTCTAGCAGGAGATCCTTTGATCTTTCCTCTCCCTGGTCTCCCATGAAATCATTTAGTTCTCCCTGAGCAGAGGCTTTGTGTTATATTCACTGTGCAGGGACCATCCAAGAATTCAAACGTTGAAACAAACTTTATGAAATGCCTATTTATGAAAAAGCTACATATTTAAGAATGTATTTTCATGTTGAACACAACTGAGGCACAAATCTTCATGACTTTCCCACACATACTTCAATGCTGTTCTTCAACTCTGTTGAAAGAAATGTGTCTCAAGCTTACAGGCAGAACCCTGAAAACATGACCCAAATCCTTTGAAATTAGACAGGTAAGAAAAATCACCATAACTGTTCGCTTTTAATAACCCCCACCCCAAAGACACACACACAATTTTTATAAGAAATCTTATACTATTGGAATTATAGCAGTTATATTTCAAAGATTAGAGTTTGCAGTCTTATAATGATCAACATTTTACACCAATGATTATAATTGTCTGCCTGAGTTTAATCTGGCACCAGGTTCTAAATAAGAGAGTTGCCCAAGGGAGTACAAACTATGTTGAACAGAAGTAATTTCTTTTAGAAAAAGAAGCACAAAATTCACTTCTGGTCTCATTTCCCTTATGTCCATCTTGCCATCATTACTTAAATCAGTGAAATTGCACTGACATAAAATGAGAATAAAATCAGCTCTACTGCATAGATGTAATAAAATCTAGTGCATGTATAAATGTTGAGATCTCACAGGACGGTGGCCAGGAAGCCTTGGTAAAGATTAAATATATTAAGTAGTGTTCAAATATTCATTTATGTTATTGACATGAAAGTTCCTCTTTTAACCACTCTAAATCTTATTTCTCATCTTGTTGTTTTTTGTTTTTGTTTTTGTTTTTGTTTTTTTTGGGGGGGGTCTTCACATCCTAATTTTCTCTATAACTTACGCTGGAATGTAGAAAGAAAAGAAAAAATACAACAACAAAATGCAAATAATTTCATTCTGTAAAATAAATAGCAAGGCAACAAGAACAACAAAATAACATGGAACTATATATATAATATTTGTATATTATATTTAGAGTATGAATAAATTTTAACACTTAGCTAAAACTCTAGCCACTGAAATCTTTAAACTTCTGCCATTGAAACAAACAGGTCAGTTTTTCACCAATATCATTTTGTTTATTTTCCTGGCTTTCTAGTCAAACTGGCTGATTTGCCATTATATGCAAATACTAGGTCCCTCATAGGACAGAATGACACTGAGGAAGATTAGCAACAGGACAGAAATGCTTTCTGGACAGGCACAAGGTTTTAATATGTACATTTGTTTATACACACTCAAAATCTAATATTTGTCATTTGTCATCTACCTTCAACAGATTTAGTATGGATAGCTCAATGCTATTACCTAAATATAGTCAGTTGCTTAAACTGCTACTTAAAGGTACTCTGTGGTATCTGAGACATGTATGCAAAGATTGTATTTGTGATGAAGATCCCACAGGAGATTCATAACCCTCTGGTCTAGAAGCTGAAGGTGTGGTGAAATACTGAGGGTATCTGAATGGCTCATTCATGTTTGATAGTTAATAAATATACTGCCAAACAGAAGATTTTGTGCTTGAACGGGTCCAAAGAAGGGCGACGAAGCTGGTGAGGGGCCTGGAGAGCAAGTCCTATGAGGAGCGGCTGAAGGAGCTGGGCTTGTTCAGCCTAGAGAAGAGGAGGCTCAGGGGTGACCTTATTGCTCTGTATAAGTACATTAAAGGAGGCTGTAGCGAGGTGGGGGTTGGCCTGTTCTCCCATGTGCCTGGTGACAGGACGAGGGGGAATGGGCTAAAGTTACGCCAGGGGAGTTTTAGGTTAGATGTTAGGAAGAATTTCTTTACTGAAAGGGTTGTTAGGCACTGGAACGGGCTGCCCAGGGAGGTGGTGGAGTCACCATCCCTGGAAGTCTTCAAAAGACGTTTAGATGTAGAGCTTAGGGATATGGTTTAGTGGGGACTGTTAGTGTTAGGTCAGAGGTTGGACTCGATGATCTTGAGGTCTCTTCCAACCAACCTAGAAATTCTGTGAAATTCTGTGAAATATTTTAAAAACTAACCTTCGGTTCTAACTAAATGTAGCTCCATATGGGCCTGAGTTTCATTTCTTACTGATTTCCTTGCTCTGTAACTCCAGTAGAACCAGAAATGCATTCTATTTACACCACTGTAAGTGATTATAAAATCATTGCTTCTGGCACTATATGTAGCAGGATAATATGGAGAAAAAAATGTTTTTCTAGCCTACGCCACTAGATCAAACGAATGCAAATGAAGCTAACCATAAGCCAGCTGACTCTTGTATTTCAGAGATACTTTTAACAATGTCTAATATTTTCCAATCTCATCTTCTGAAAGCTTTGTATGGTAAAGGCAAACAATTTGCTCCTGTAGTCAAGACTTCTGCTTTAGTTGTTTGAGAAGAAAGTTAGGTGGTTTAGGTCCTTAAAAAAGTTAGAGCAAAATAGCACCGCTTTAGGTTGTTTACTGATACTGAAAAGTACCTACGAAGCATATTGTTATATTATTGATCTTTCTACAAAGACTTAGTTCTTTTTTTTGCCATTAGGTAAATCATTTGATAATACAATGGCTGTGTTTCTTACTGTGAGGTTCACAGGGCGTTCTTGCTAATACAGGAGTCATCCTGTTTTGAGACCTCTTCCTCTGCAGCCCTTCTTCCCCAAGGTGACTGTCACTATGAGCTTTGCAAGAGTTTGCTGCTGTGAGGCTGTTACAGACCTAGCATCCATCTTAGACGATCAATATGTATCCTTAACAGCTTTGGAGGAGAAGAAAAGAATACAGTGACTCCTTTCCAGTGAGCTGAGGCACTATGCCAGGTCATACTGGCATTATATCTTTGCTTGTTAATTTAGCTGTTTGAGAATCAGATCTGTAACTGCCACAGAACTGTCACCAGGGTCTTACATCACACAGGGAGTAAAAAAAATAAAATAGTTTACACTCTTTAAATCTAAATCCCAGCTCAAGTCAGCCAAATCGAGGGAATTTTAGCACTGAAATATGCCTTTCTATAGTTGTGACCCTAGTTCTAATTTTTCAAATAGTTAATGATAACAACATTAGATCAGACACACAAGATCAAAGCAACTGGGAGGATGGAGATGCAAAAGATAAAGACAGATGAATAAAAACAGACAGCTTACTGCTGTTAAGAGTTACTACTGTCTAGCAGCTGAGCTCTGGTAAATCCATATTCCCAATGACAAATGAGAACCTCATAAACTCACTAACATAAACCACCATTATGGAAGGAAAGAGAGGGAGACTTCAGAAAGAATCTACAGTTTTGGTTGAGATGATATTTTTAATTTTATCTTCATTTGCTTGGGTTGATTTTATTACACCTTTACTGGATCCTGAAGCAATATAATTCCCTATATATTGATCTGCTAATCTTTTGCTTTGCACATTTTTATACTTACTCAAGGAAACTTCTACTTTATTTGTATCACTCAATGACTTAAAAATACACAAATTTGAACCTTACAGTAACTTCATGGACATTTATGTCTACCATACTAAGGTAACCAGTCTACCATACTAACGTAACCAATGTAAAAATCAAGCCCACTGAATATACTAGTGGAGAAGTATGGGAGAAAGGAACTAAGGAGGAATATAATGAATTATAATATTGGCTGGATCATAGGCAGAAGATAATCTGAAGGGATGTATTTTGGAAATACTGAAATATGTGAACAGGGTTGATGGTCAGTTTTGTCAGTACAAGTGGTAGAATTAAAAAACATAGGGCTGAATATGTTTTATTTTCTGTTGTATTCTTGGTAACATGCATCAGTATACAGGAGTAATTTAAACAATGAGCTCTCAATTAAGCAATCTAGTCAGTCATGCTCTGCAGTAAAACTAAAGTTAGGCTCTTCCAACTGTCTTCCAACTGATGCACGCTTTTTGAGCACAAAAGCTCACTGAGATAACTGTTTCACCTCTCATCTGGCATTTATGGAGACATGTCAGCTTGAACAAATTCTTAGAGTTTTTGTGGATGGAAAAAAAATACATTTAAAGCAGCTTTAATACTATCAGCAAAATCATTTTCTGTCTTTCCTTCAGTCATCTTTCAGACACTTCTGAGAACAGACATATTACTCGAACTTGAACTTTTTATTTTAAAGAATGCAATATGATCTTTTTAACATAATCTATTTTTCTTTTTCAAAATGTTTTGAAGTTATATTTTTTTTTCTTTATCATATATTCATTTATATAAAGACATTTTTTTAATGGCAGTAGCCTTCATACAGTGCTTGTGGTGATGTTCATATATGAAAATCATTTATTAGGGCTTGAAGCCCTAACAGCTCCAATGCCCCATAGCTCAAAAAATGGCCATACCTGTCTTTGCTATAACACAGCCTAGTAGAGACTACAGTCATTATTAGAGGTTATAGCCAAAACTACCATTCAAACAATTCCCAGCTACTATCAGTTGATGTTTTATAAACTTTTAAATTAGTGAAAAGTACTTTTCTGAATATTTAAGTGCTCTAAGTCTTAAAAAAAAAAAAAAAAAAAAAAAAAAAAAAAAAGTTATTACTTTCTTCAAAGTTTTATAAGCTTTCCATAAACTTAGTTACTTGTTCAAGTATATTTCAGACACAGTGATCTGTTCAAAAGGCAAATTCAAAATGGAAAATAACAGTCAAGCTGCGACGTGGAAATCTTAGTGCAACACAGTATGCAAGAACTAACAGCTAGTATTACTGACCCCAAAATACTATATTTCTTTTTGAGATGAGTTTTACATGAGGCTTCTGAATATTTTTGGTTTGCTTAGATGACATTAAAATGAACTTTCTGTTGAGTAACAAGCACTGAGGTTTTATGTGAGGCTGCCAGAAAATCCAATCCAGGGATTAGTAGTTTAAGTTTCTAAATTATAGTGCATATGCTTCAAGTAAATTATAAATTGAATGGATAAGCACGATGATAAATTAACTCTTAACAGCCTTTTTTTTTTTTCTGAATAGCATGATATATAAGATGTGTATAACACAAGTCACAATAGCCACAGAAATTACATTACATAAGCCTTAATTTATAGTGAAATTATAATGAGAAAATAATTTTAAACAGTTTTTATATATGGCAAAGTCTATTCATAATCCAATTCAACTTTACTTTTCTCCTTATGCAGCATTAAATTGCTATGTCATCACAATTATTCCAAAAGTTTTATTTATTTGCAAAAATAAATCAACATAAAGCAGAGTAAGTCCAGTAAATATATCTGAAATGCTTTATTTGATCTGGAGTTTTCAAAAAGTGTAAATGAATTATATCATTTTATTCATTCATTTTCATTGGGAATTTAGCATCTAAATCCCTTTGGCTTCTGTGAAAAGCCTACTTAATATTCTTTGCATGGTTGCTTCACATAGTTATGAATGTATAATGCATTATTTAAATGTCACTGGAAATATTACTGAATGAAAATAAAGAGCCTATGGTCCAATAAAACATGTACTTTCTAGAGATAATATTCCTTGCTTTCTCAGTGGTATCAGTAGTACTGGAATCTTGCTATCCCATGATAAGGATATCTCCTCTGTAAAGGATATATGTAATAGCTGATGATGAAATAATTCATCTTTTGCTAAGAGCCATTTGGTGTTCAACATGCCATTTGTCTTCAGACTAGGCTTTAACTAGAATTTAAATGGTGGATGGCCTCTTGTTAGTTCTTTACACAACTGGGAGAAATGGAATGGATCAGGCAAAAAAGATGGTTTTTGTTCACAGATTGGAAAGGGAAAAGTATTCTGTTGTACCTCTCTGAAGGGAACTCTGAAGCTCAGGTGGGCTGAGCTAGTCAAACTTAGTCAAACAACCTAAGCAACCTCCTTTTGTTGTTATAATCTGCTCACCAAAGTCAGTTCCACCAGTGAACAGTTGATGACTGAAAATTAGAGAATGATTAGAGAATGAGAGTAAGACAGCTAAAAGCTTTCTTAGTCTAATTAACTCTGCAGATTTTCTATTTGAAACATGGTTTATCAGTGGTCTTTGACTTAGAGAAGGTATATATATATTTAAAAAAAAAAAAAAAAAAGAGGTGTAAAAATAAAGGAATCTGCAATAGTTGCAACCATCAGTGTTGCAAGTGCTACTTTTTCTCACAGCAGATGCCACAGAGGAGATACGGGCTGTGGCCCATGGAGAGCCCCCACAGGGGCAGGGCCCAGGCCAGAGCTGCAGCCCATGGAGAGGAAAACACACAGGAGCAGGGGGTCTGGGGCAAGCTGCCACCCATGGGGGACCCATGCTGGAGCAGTTTGCTTCTGACAGATGGACCCCGTGGTATGGACCCATGTGGGAGCAGTTCTTGAAGAGCTGCTGCCTGTGGACAGCCCCCACAGGATCAGTTTAGGAAGGACAGCATTCCATGGGAAGGACACCACATGGAGCAGGGGCGGAGAGTGACCATGAGTTGCAGAAACAAAGCATTACAGACCAACCACCAACCCTATTCCCTGTTCCCTTGCACTGCTTGGGGGGAAGTGGCGGAAAAGGTTGGATGGGAGGGGAATGTTGTTTTAGTTTTATTTTGGTTCTCACTGCTCTAGTCTGTTAGTAATAGGCAATAAATTATATTAATCTCCCTATGCTGAGTCTGTTTTGCCTATGACAATAATTGTTGAACAATCTCCCTTTCCTTATCTCAACCCTGAGCCCCTTCCATTATATTTTCTCTCCCTTTTCCTTTTAGGAGGGGAGTGAGAGAGCAGTTGTGGTGGAGTTTAGCTGTACTTCAATTTGAAACAAATCAAGTGAAACAAACATGGGTTGGAGTATTTCATAATCTGCATTCTTGGATAAAAATAAAATGTCCTTGTGGAGAATACTATTACAGAGCCAGTGCTCAGTCACCTGCACGCTAAAGAAGTGTTGCCTGATGAGCCTCTTGGAGCCTCTGGGAGCCTCTTGTTTTTTCAGTTTTCTCCCACTTACTCTTGTCCTATCACTGGGCACCACTGCAAAGAGCCTGTCTCTGTCCTCTTTGCACCTTTGTTATTTATATACATTGATGAGATTCCTCCCGAGTCTCCTCTTCTCTAGACTAAAATGTCCCAGCTTTCTCAGCCTTTCCTCACAGAAGAGATGCTCTGGTCCCTTCATCATATTTGTAGCCCTTTGGTGGACTCTATCTAGTATGTCCAGGTCTCTCTTGTATTGGGGAGCCCAGAACTGGACACAGTGTCCTCACTGTGCTTGGGCTCACTAGGGGTGGCTTCCTCAGTGCCGTGTAGAGAGCAACACTTTCTTTGACCTGCTAGCAATTCTTCTAATGCAGCCCAGAATGCTTTCTTTGTGACAAGGGCACTTTTCTGGCTCACATTAAACTTGGTGTTCCCTAGGACCCCAGCAGGTCTTGATGCCTGGCTTTGTCCCTCCCTGTGAGCAGGACTTTGCATTTCTTGTTGAACTTGGTGAGGTACCTGTCAGCCCATTTCTCCAGCCTGTCCAGGCCCTTCTGGAAGACAGCATGTCTCTTTGGCAAAACAACCATTTCTCATCATCTCTTTCTCATCACCTCCAAACTTGCTGAGAGTATACTCTGCTCCATTGTCCAGATTATTAATGAAGTCATTGAACAGGACTGGAACCAGTATTGACCTCTGCGGTTCTCTGCCTCCAAATAGACTTCGCACAGGGAAAGAGCCTGAAGAAAAGCTGAAGCTGAAAGACCACTGGAGGGAAGCAAATATAACCAGCTCCTGGAAGTGTGGGTCCCTTCCTAGCAATCAGGATGTGTTTTTTTGTTTTGGTTTGGGTTTTGTTTGTTTGTTTGTTTGTTTGTTTGTTTTGTGGGATTGCAACTGCATGCAGATGGGATGCACAACTGTAATGAAAGGAACAAATACCAAGAATCACATTAAGGCCATGTTGTTTGTAAAACAATATTTTTTTTATTATTTTTTAAGTATTTCCATTGTTTTACTTAGTAACTTTGAGACTTGTTTTAGTTTTAAAATATTTTGATTGAAATTTTATTTAAATCTTCCTTTTCAATTTAAACATTTTTTGAGTCTTTGTAGAGCTAGGAGGTTCAGTTTATTTCTCAAAGACATGGATGACTTGGAATGATTATGTCTCTTTCTGCTTAGCAATATTTTACTAATGATCATCTGGCACTGCCTGCTCTTTCAAATGTTAATTTTCTCAGCCTATGCTGGCTATTCTTTACAGTCCTCAATATTGCTATGATTATCAAATATCAGTAAATAATACACCTAGATAAATAATGTTTTGCTAATGTTTTATCACCAAAATACTGGATTCAATTGTGGATCCCATTGTCAATGCTATAAAGTGGCACTGGAGAAATGGAAAAGGGGAAGAGATGTTTATAAATCTGGAAAAAAAAATAACTTCATATAAAGAATCATATCAGAATTGTATTCTCTTTTACATTTATTCCTGTTGTCTTTGTAGTTCAATCATTCAATTCAGGAGCAGAAAATAATTAACAGACAGGGTACCAAGGATGTTTGAGCAGCTAGAGGTAAATTTAAGCTTACCCTTATTGAATTTGGAAATAATGCCTGGGAACTTAGCTTATATATTGAAGCTCCATGTGATGGTCAAGATGTACTCTCAGGTACTTCCATTGCTCCATTTTCAAAAGACTGCTCTTCTGACTTAATGAATTTTTCTCATTCATCATATATCACAGTAGAAATCTCTATCAGTCAAAAGAAGTTGAATTTTGAAATGCTCAGCACCTGTCGCATGTTGATTAGTTTTATTGTGTTCTCTGTTCTGATATTTTTAAATATAGAAAGTGAAGTAATTCATTCAAAGATGACCACCTGAAAACTGAGACTGTGTTATTTAAGGTCTGTTACAATGCATTGGAATGTGTTATGTCTTTCTACAGTTTACTTTAGCAATAATTATTGGTCATCAAGTAAATTGATTGGTATTTCCCCTATTACTAGTGTGTTAGTAAGTGCTTCAGACTTTTGCAGTACCCTGGACAACAGATAAGCCTTTTTAGCCACGCCAAGTAGTACCGTCTCTTCACAGTTGTAGCTCAAATAAAGTATCAAAAGATTCTGATGAACTCTTACTAAGGTTCAGATCTAAAGAAAATATCAAGAGAAAGAAACTATTAGTTTTTGTTGTTGTTTGTTTTGTTTTCTGTGAGCGACAAAGTTCAGAAACAAGGCTTTCAAGGTGCTTGATTAAAAAGATAGCTACTTGTCAGTTTGAATATGGAGCTAAAGGATGAAAAGAAAGCTTAAAATTGCTTATTACAGGAAAATAATAATAATAATAATAATAATAATAATAATAATAATAATAATAATAATAATAATAATAATAATAATGTTATTTTCTTAATAGCAAATATAGGGGTGATTAAATCTGCCAGACCAACAGTCCTGGCAGTAAATGCCCTTCATCAGTTCCAGGTTCTTTTATGCCAGAGCAGCCTATCAGCCATGATGTAGAACTGCAGTTATTATGCCTGTGATCTTTAGTCTAATGACTGCACTGTCATTCAGTCTTGTCTGGGGCAAAACATGTCTTGGGCACAGAAGGAAAGTAGATTGGTAGATTATATTGTAGTAGACTTTTGGCAATATGCAGTGTGCAAGAGCTCAGATCTGTCTCTGTTGTTAGGTCCTCTCTGTCACTCTTGTTTTCTACTGTCCTTACGTGCTCCTTTCTCTTCATGCATTGGGTAACAACTGTCCAGTCCTTACTAAGCAACAACTAGAGTTCTTGCAAATTTGTTACTGCAGGAGAGGAAAGGCTCTTTAACCCACCCAAACTCAGGTTTCCTGGTTCTTAGGACATGTCAGTGCTATGTAGTACAGCATTGCACACTGTAATAGAAGCATCAGATGCACTGAACCAAGAGGAATGTAACTGAGCAAGGACAACGGACAACTATCATGCTTCCAATCTGCAGCGCAGACAGGCCTACTCAATTGCATCTAACTCGAGACATATTATTCAGTGGGTTGTATTATCGAGTGGGTCTTGCACTGTAGACTTAGTTTCACTGTCACTGAGCCTGAAGTATGCTACTACCATAAAATACTAAGCAAAGGTTTGTCCTCAAAACAGAATCAAAAGCTGCAGTTTGAAAGATAAAATCTTGTGTTACTCTAAAAGGCCTTACCAGAATGCCTCATCTTTTATCTTTCTTTCCTGTTTCCTTAATCATTTTAGGTTCAAATTAATTACTACTAGAGAACTTGAGGCACAGTTTTCTCAGATAAAGAAATGTGTACAGTGAAAGGTGAAAGACCATCTGGAGCTTGGATTGAATGATATTAACAATCTGACTAATGGTGTAGTGTCTAAAACTAAAGAAGAAAATCCCAAGCCAAGCCATTAGGCAAATGTAATCCATTACAGTAACAGACAGTCCAGCGCTTCAGGGAGATCTTTGTCTTTCCCATTTCTCTCCATCTAGCTCTTTTAATTCGTGTTTTGTAGCTATCTGTCTTCAGTTTAAAACTGCATTGTTGTCCATTCCTAATCTTATACTCATGGTTCCTTTCTCTTGTTACATAAACTTCAGTAACTGTCCCTCCTAGCTACTTTTGAAATGGTCTCTGGGTTGAAGTACATAGTCTAGTTTTAATTGCTTAGGAACTACAGAGTAAAACAGAAAAAATGAAAAAAAAAAAAGATAAAAAGAAAAAAGAAGAAAAAAGAAAGAGGAAAAAAAGAAAAAAGAAAAAAGAGAAAATAAACAAACCAGAAACCAGAAACCAAAAACAAAAACAAAAACAAACAAACAAACAAACAAACAAAAAACACCCTGCCCTGAACTAACAACCCAATAAGCAAAAACAATGAAATTGCCTTCTAAAATCCTACTGTCTCTATTGCTCCTGTAGGCACCATTATTCTCTGAGCATTTTGGATTGTTTTCAGAGAGCAATTAAAAGAATGGAAGAAAATTTGCAGTGGTTATGGGCTCTTAACTAACCATGCTACAGAAAAATTTGCAGGGCAGGACTGAGGGCTTCATCAAGAAATTACTCTAACAGTTGATGTGGTTCTTCTGCTCTGCTCTACTTGTTAATATTTATTAATGGCTATTTTCAAAATTATAAAAAGGACCATGTAGGAAAGAATGAAAACGAAGAAGTGATAAAGCAGAAAAGGAAAAGAGTAATACAAGAAAAGGGATAGATGTATAATGCAAAACAAGCAAACAAATTGGAGCAATAGTATAAAACATTTGCAAAAGGATTGAACAGAGGGACAAAGAGAAAGAGGCATGTTTATCTTTAAACTGAAGGAAGAAAAAAAAAAGATGAATTCATTTATTTCTTTGGCATATTAGAATACTGAATGGTGCCTTTTTGTAGGAGAAGGTAGGTGTGGAATTCAGACAAAATAAAAATTATCTCTACATTAATATTTGACCTACTTTTATTGACACAGAATGATTATGTATTACCTATACAACATAATGTGTATTTATGTAAGTAGCCCAGTTTGAATAAAATGCATAGTTTCTGTCAGCAGCGTTATTCAGGACCCTTCAAGCTGCATGTTCAGAAATGTCTAGTAAAATCTCACTGTGCTTTTTTTTTTTTTTTTTTTTTTTTTTTCCACCTAGGTTCAAAGGATTAAAACTTTAGCATCAAATCCTTCATGAACAAGTTAGAAAGAATTTTTCTCAGACTCTTTTACCTCCAGTAGACCAGCTGGTAATTACACACAAGTCTGGTCTGTGATTTTATTTACACAGATTCAAGACTGAAGAAAGTAAACAAAGTGTGTGTGGTTACTGTGCATGTACATAAATCAAGATCTAAACGCAAACCGCTGAAATCAGAAGATGTTTCATAATAAATAGAAGGAGTTAAATGTATTTCTATACAAAGCCAAGCTTAAAAATCTTTAAGAGCTTAGATTAAATGATAGTTATTCTTTGTGCAGGATGAGTTCACCATGATGAGATTCACTGAAAACACAGCCTTCTTGAATTAAATGAACTATACACTGAGGACCAAGCCTATCAATGAAAGTTTTGATGTAGTAGTTCTACTACCAGCATCTGTGGTAGTAGAATCACACCAAGAAAATTATTTGTGTTATTTTTTTGTCCTAGGTTTCCAATGTGTCTATTTCTGTGTATGAATGCAGGAGTTCAAGTGTATAGTAGCAATCATCTATGAGGAACAAGATGGAAGTTAGATTGCTTTTGGGATTTTTATCAGAAAATTTTAAAAGCCCCAAACAGAGGAGTGATATGAACTCCCTAGATGAAAAAAACAATACTTTTCTTTACCTGTTTTTTTTTTTTTTTTTTTTTTTTTTTTTTTTTCACAGATGCAATTCTCAGGAAAACAAGCTAATCTTTTTCTCTTTCTCTCTCTCTTTAAAAATACAGAGCTGTGGCAGTCATGATATTAATTAATTATATTTTCTGCCAATAAATATAATTTTTATTTTCATAAAACTGCCCATTTTGATCTGTTCCTAACCTTGGCAGTATATGCAGTACTCTTTCCTATATATTCTTCTCATTTGGGCTCTTTTTCAAAGGCATCTAAAATGTTGAAATGCATGTGGCCCCTTTGGCAGCTGTGATAGTAAATTTGGAAAGTTCATTTTAAAGTGACTGACATGTGCACATAATTGAAATGAATTAAAACAACTGTTAGCTTGAAAGTATGGTAAAGGAGTTATATTTTGCCACATGCCTACACACAAATCTACCCACATCTACCATACATTTAGCACAGTTACTGTATTCTTTTATTTATTGGTATTATAGCTGGGACAAATATTCCACTCAAAGAAATATTCCACCAAGGAACTAATTTTGCAAACAGAGTACAATATGTTCTACACAATTTACAATGTGTATTCAATTAAGGTTATTGATTTTTAACATAATTCATACATTTTCCTAACATTCGGGATGAAAACCACTTCAAATATTTTCTCTAAAATATAAAATCTTTAATAAATTAACTTACAAGATAAGTCTGGATGTTTCCACTTCTAATAGTCATGTGGGAATTCTTGAAGATTTGGTGGAAATTGAAGTGTGGTGATGTTGGACAAGGAGGTCGTTATTAAATCTTTGTTTCTTATCTTCCAGGTCACAATGAGAGAGATAAGACAACATCCTCTGTAAATTTCTCTCCACTCAGTAAAACCATAGAAAAAAAAAAAAAATAATATATACACTATTTTTTTCTTTCTATGTCTCTTCTTATAGCCATTCTCTTCTATGGAGTTTTTCTACAATGTATAATAGCTTACTGCAGATCTCTTCAGCATATTTTAACATTCTGTATTGTTACTGTCACAGCAATGTCAGATACATATAAAACCTGTTTTTCATTAGCTGTAGAAATTTGTCTTCCACCTTTCTAACTCAGAGGTTCTATTATATATGCTAGTTTTGCAACAGGTTATTAATATTATTTATGACAAAAATAAATAAATGAATAAATAAATAAATAAATAAATTGCTCACTTTACTTGATCAGAAAGATCACTGAAAAGTACTGTATTCTCACATTAGTTCTGATACTTGAAACAAAATACAAAATACACTTATATTTCAATAAATTTATCCATTTGGCTTTAGAATTTTAAAGTTTTTGTACGATCAAAAGTCATCAACATCATCAAAGCAGTGAAGAAATTTATAATTACAAAATTTATTTGGTAGTCTAATATTAGTAACACTGCAGGGTAAAAGCTGGCTAAATAGTTTCATGAATCTTTCCTTCTTTCAGGAGGTCAGGATTTATCAAACATCCTGTTCCCAGCTCATGTCTTTCAAAGTCTTTCCTTCTCTGTGTCTCTTTCTGACTGAAAATGAAGAAATGTGACAGAAGAGTTAGTCTGTCCATGAGTCATATGAGACAGATGAGAATTAAACCTAAGAATGAATTATAATAATTATATAAACTCTGCATCCTTTAAGCCAAGACAATTAACATGCAAAATGTGGTAACCTCCTGCCAAGACAATTAACATGCAAAATCATGGTCATTAAGGCCAGCACCAAGGGCAGATGGCATTGGAGAGAGGGATTCTTGCCTGCAGCATTAAAATATGAAGGTGAAACAAGAAAACATAATAAAATTTGTGTGTGTGTATGTTGGGAGGGGTATAGGGGTAGGAAGGTGAAGCAGAGACTAGCAGGCATAAGAATAAGCAACTGGAGAGGCATAATATTCACTGAGTAATACTTTGAACAAGACAAGTTTAAAAAAATAATCTTGCCAACTAAATGGTTTTATAAGATTTGACAGAGAAAATGAAAATAATATGCTAGCTACTTGAAAGGCAGAAGAAGAATATTTCTCTGACTGACTGGCTAGACAAAATGGTCAAAGATATGAAAAGGAGTATAATCACATGATGACGTAATATGTCTGGCTTAAATTTCTCTAAGTACTGTACATACTATATTATGCAAATTGTATCTTATTTGAAGCTGATTAAATCTATTAATAAATGCTGTTTTTAATTAGATCACTTGAATCATTGGATTTCTCAGGGAATATTATACAGACTGTTCCGAAGAGATGAAATCATGTTAAATGTCTAAGATGATATTGTGAAGTAACTATGTGGTGATGTGGTGTTCTCACCTCAAGTGACTTGGAAATTGTATCATGGAAGGCAAGAAGTTAAAGAAAAATGTCAAGTGCTATAGGCAAGATTTCCCAAGATTCTCAGGATAAAAGGACAAGTCACTGGATGTCATACCTGCTCCTTTTTTTTTAATATATATTTTTTTTCTCATATCTTTGATAAGTAGGAGGAAAAGATGATAAATGAACAAATACATAAAACAAGTGCTAAAGAAGAAAAATGAGGAAAGGGAGGAGGAAACTAATAACAATGAATAAAAATGCAAATGCAAAGAAAGACAGGAAGCAAAGATGAGATAATTGAAATTATGTTACAACTGTTTGAATGATAATGAAATCCATTACTTTACTGAAGTGAGCTTCCTTGCTTGCTTTGCTACAAAGCCCTCCAAAGTAAAACATTTTGTGTTCGGGCAGCAGAATGTTCTGGACCCTGAAGGAAGTGGCTCCAGAGGGTAACCACAGAATTATAGAATGATTTGGGTTTGTGGTGCTTTTACCATGCTATGCAGCTGAACTTCACCACAACCACTCTTTCACTCCTCTTCCTCAAAGAAAAAGGGAAAGAAAATATGATGGAAAGGGCTCAAGGGTTGAGATAAGGAAAGGCAGATTACTGAAAAAATATTGTTGCGGGCAAAACAGACTCAGCATAGGGAGATTAATATAATTTATTGCCTATTACTAGTGGACTAGAATGGTGAGAAACTAATAGAAAATTAAAAAAACCTTCTCCTCCACTGTGGCAGGAACATCTTCCACTAGATGAAGTTGTTTAAAGCCCCATCCAACCTGGCCTTGAACACTGACAGGGATGGAGCATCTGCAACTTCTCTGGTAAACCTCTGCCAGTGCCTCACTACCCTCTGAGTAAAGAATTTCTTCCTTATATGTAATCTAAATCTACCCTCTTATAGTTTAAAGCCATTACTCCTTGTCCTATCTTTACACTCTCCAATAAAAAGTCTCTCTCCTGCTTTCTTGTAGGCCTCCTGGAAGGCTATTATAAGGTCTCCCTTACAGAGCCTTCTCTTCACGCTGAACAACCCTAAATCTCTCAGCTTGTCTTCACAGGTGTGAAGCCTCAGGGCTCACTCTAATAGGTCTATGTCCTTCTTGTGTGGCTGAATGCAGCACTCCAGGTGGGGTCTCAGAAGAGCAGAATGGAGGGGGAGAATCGCCTCCCTTGACCTGCTGTTCATAATCAACCCAGGATCCCTGACCTCTTGAGCCTGTCATTGAGCCTGACCAGCTCGATGCTGGTATGAAATAGGGTTCTTACTTTTCACTGTTTTTCTTAACCCTTCCCCTGCCTGCAAAGTTCATTATGCATGCATAATGTACAGTTCTCACCTGGATAGTCTCCAGCAACAGAATAGCACTTTTTCCATTCATTCCAAGATCAAATGGTACAAATATCATTCAATCTCATGAAAAAAATCTTTCATAGAATTCCAGAACATGGAACAAAACTCAGTTCCACAATCCCTCCATGGACAGTATTTAGACAGTTTTTGGTGGTTAGTTTTTGCCTCTTTGCAAGTTCTTTACTAAGACTAACTATCTAGCTTCTATGGTCCTCTCAAATATTATAAGTTGCCTGCTTCTAAAATAGATTTCTTCATTGTTTTCTGGTTGTCCTTCTGTTTCCTTTTTCTGTCCTTACTGAACTTCTAACTGTCTTTTAGGACTTGAATGTCACCAACATGAATGTCATCAGCGTTTATTCCCTTTTTTTCCAAATCATTGACAAAGACACTAAGAAAGACTTAATCTAAGATGAGGCATTGCTTTCTACCTCAATAATTTCCTCTTTATCAGTGAACTTTGTTTATGATCTTCTACACTGTTTTCAATCAGTATAGCAATGTTTCTGCATCTCAAAAGTGATCTAAATTAATTTCCCAGGTAAGATTTCATTATTCACTTCATCAAGTGCTTTACTAAAGTATTTCACATGTAGTGCTTTATTTCATCTAGTGATTTTGTAATTCTATTTTAAAAAGCAATCAAGTTTGTCACTGTGATTTATCCGTTAGGAGTAAAATATTATCTTCTTCCCTGATAGTTGTAAAATGATTTTTAATATAGCAAAACCTTCTTGCATAGCAAGACCAGTTGTGCTCACCTTCAACAGCTTATGAGGCTGGCTTATAGACAAAAACAAACAAACAAGCGAACAACAACAACAATAAAAAAACAACAAACAAACAAAAAAGAAATAGAAATAAAAATGTACCAAATTGAACAAGAAACAAATGAAACATTTTGAGCTAGACAAAGTGAATATTTATACTAATAACCACTTCTGACAGTAGCCAGAAAGAGGAAACGATTTAATCCTATCTACCATGTATATCTTGTTTTATTTGCCTCCCCCCTCTCTGGCTTCATGCTTGAAGTAGTATTTGGTTCAGTGAGTTCCCATCTCTGAAATAGACAGATGTTACTTTTATGAATTTAACAAACTCCTGCAGCATTAAATTTCACAGTAAACTGATTTGGTATTGTGCAAGTACCAGTACTGGATACTGTTACCAGTACTTCTTCCAGTATTTCAATCACTTCATTATTTTTTTTCTCTTTTTATATTGTAAGAAGCCATCAATAGAATTTCTTTGCTCACCTTTTCCATGTAACTCATGATTTATACCCATGTATCATACTCACCCTCATACATCGTTTTTTTTCAGGATGCAGATTCACATGTTTAATCTCTCTTTTAAATGAAACTATTCCATACCTCTGATCACCTTCATCTCATGTAGTTCTTCTTTAGATGGAATTAATATAGCTACACATAGGATTCAAGGCACAAGTATATTTTGGGTTTACATAGTCCAATAGAGGCAATTCCAGTTTTGTTTTCTGTGTCCTGCCTAAATCTTAACATTCATTTTGCCTCTTTTATGGCTGCGAGTATTCAACTCATGTTTTTGCAGTATATGGAATAATAAATTTATCCACAAAAAAATCCAAGATATCTTAAAATATATTTTGAATGACAGTAGCTCATCTGAAAGCCAACATTTTTTCAGTATAAAGGGTTATTTTTCCACTTCTGAATCATTTACATTTAGAGACAATGAACTGCATCTTTCATTTGTTTTGAGATAGATCCCTAACTTGCTCTACCATAAAACAAGGACACTCCCTCAGCTTCTCTGCAGTGATTAGTAGTTCAAATAATTCATTTAACTTTTCTTCTTTGACATTCATTACTTTGGTGACTGTGAGAGGTAAGGTGAGGAAGAACTAAATGATCAAAAAGACAGCTAGTACTGAAAGAGGAAATAGCAGGAAAATGGAGAGGAAAAGAGATAAGAAAAACAAATTGAAGGAAGCCATAAAGTGAGAAAGGAATTTAAGAATGAGGAAAAAGAATTAATAAAATCTGAAATTACCTAGACTACTTGAATGATAAATACAACCATTTCTATATCAAGACAGGAAATTAATATTATTCTGTGGTTAGCTCAGGTCCTTTGCCCTAAACATCCACAGTGGAAGTCTCGCATACAGATTTGGATTTATGGGTCTGAAACAAATATGGTACAGTGCTAGTGGACATTAACTGCAAATATTCTTTCATCCATTACCTGTGTTTTATACCTTCCTGAGGATAGGAATATAATTGTTTTCAGCATAAAAATCTACTTTCTGAGGTAAATGTGACATTTCTTTTCTTGTTTATTTGGCAAGGGAATGCCTGGAGGTGGAGAGTTTCTCATGCAAATAGAGTTGAGTGTGCTGAGTCACCGTCCTTTGGCGCATGACACACTTTCTACAAAAGGTTAGAGAAAACTTTAGTCTTTCTTCCCCATCCTGGTACAGAATTAAAATCTCTCTCCATCTTATTAAACTCCATCTGATGTCATTTAGTCATTTATGAATTTGAAATGTCTTTTTAATGACCTGAATTTAGTCAGTTTTAAATGCATTGTACATGGAATTAGTTATGGTGCTAGGACTTTTTTTTTCCCTTTTTTTCATTAATGGCCAAACTGCTTATATAAAGTTCAGTCTAAATATAACATAATTTTGTTCTGAATATGCCTTTTTAGAATGTTTACTTGGCATTTGCTAGATGAGCCCTCTAAATAATCTAATTCTAGGAAAAGCTTCATCAAAAGGTCATTTTCTAATGATGAAAAAGTCATCATGATTTGCTTCTGAAATTATCTCCATTTTCCATCTCAGACTATTGGTGTAGTGTCCTAGATCTGCTTAGGTTTTCTTTTGTTTTGTGTATTTGAATGCTAGAAGCGATATTTATCAGCAAACACAAACTAGGAAATAGCAGCAGAGACATGTCTCTTGTGACAACCAGATTCAATTGGCTGGGATATGGAGTGCGATACAGAGGCACTTGCTCCAGAGGCATTACTGATGCACAGGAATCCTTGCAGCCATTCAAGACACAGGAAAAAATGCAGTCACTGACCCAGAGTCATTTATTGATTTCCTTCCTACACAACTCTGACTTCTCTCATTTGCTTAGAGGCAGCAAGATTATTTCCTGATAAACATACAGCTAATCCTCTATAGCATAATAAGATTGACTGCTTGGATGATGCTCATGAGTTACTACTGTAGCATGCCTTCTCTTTCCCACTCCCTATCCTCTCTGTGCTTCTTCCACAGCCTTTTCTTTGGGTACTTTATGCAAGGTCCTATTTATAGAGTTAATACTTTGTAAGTTAACATTATCACAAATCTGACACCTTCCATTCAGCTGTCAAATATCTCCCTCTCCATTTCCTCCAGTTTCCTTCCTCCTCTTTTCTCCCTTGCTTCATGTAGATGTTTTCTCAGTCAGGGTTACTTAAATGTGAGTGGAGAATTTCAGTGGAGTTTCTGTCTTTAAGTGATTTTAGGGCCAGACTAAAATGGCAAGGAAGACTGTACAATTGAAGAAGTATATACACAGTGAGGATTCATAGTCATAGTTACAGTTATTACAGTAATAGTCATAGTCATTATAGTAACAGTTTTTTGTTTGGTTGGTTTGGTTTAATAAAAGCATAGAATCATAAAATGGCTTGGGTTGGAAGGGACTTCCAAGGTTCCAACCCCCCTTCCAAAGGCAGGGACACCACCCATTAGATCAGGTTGCCTAGGGCCACATCTAACCTGGTCTTGAACACCTCCAGGGATTAGAGTATGATTTTTAACATATGATTTTGTAGAACTAATTTACCTGAAATTAATGTCTTGGTGGTAATTGTGGTGGGTATTATACAAAACTGTGATATAGATTGAATATAGAGTGCAATAGATATAGATAATATAGAGTGCAATAGATAATAATATAATATGGTTATATAATAAGACAAGTCTCCTTTTCAAAGTGTTTACCAAACATATAGTCAACTTTCATGCAAGAACAGAAAATAATGGACTTTATTTTAGTAGAACATACTAATGTTTGTAATGTACTAATTTTTTTTTTTAGTCATCATACTTCTTAAATCTTCACCATCCTGATCCTTTCAACTGTTTTTTTGTTTTGTTTTGTTTTTTTAGTTTTTGTTTTTTTCCCACAAGTTAATGGAAAGGGATTGAAGTTGCTCTTTGAAATACAGAGATGTCAGATGTGAGACCGCTATCACATGGTTAGCCTAATTTTATTTTTAAAAATTCAGACTAAGCAAAACCCTTAGTCCAAAAACAACAGATTCTTTTAATTGGACAGTCTCATGCTATAGACAATTTCTGCTGTGGTCATTTGTGGTCAGTTTCCTGTGGTCAAGATTTTGTCATACTGCATACTGTTTTTTTAAGTACATGTTGATTTTCAAAACATGTTGACAGAGAAAAATAAAAGATTTGACTTACAAACTGTAGAGAATCTTACCCGAATATGGTTTGATAATTCATTATATTTATGTTAAATCTCTTGTTTGGTTAAGTGATTTCTATCTTTCTTAATAGACATGTGTTTTGTAGAAATCTACTGAATGATGCACAATATGGACCCTTAGTTATCCAAGAAGCATTCTGAAACAAAACCCTCTAATTTGTTTAGGAATTAATACTAGTTTTACTCAAGTATAACATGTAACATCATTTTAGTTTCTTCTTCATCCCTCCAGTACACAAGTGCTGCGTTTCTCTCATCTGTGTCAGATAATATCCTCTTCATTTAGAATGTGTAATCTGTTTTACTTGGCTCCTATTTCTGAAGTGAAACGAAGATCTAGCATGGCATAATCCCAATTGAATTGACATCAGCAGATCCCACAGCTTTATTTTTTACATGGCTAGAAATAAAAACTGTTGCTTCAAAGCAACAATTTCATTTTGAAAATCTTAACTTTCTTTTTGCTCTGATACACACTGTAGAAGAATTTGGAAGCAGATAAGGTGAAAGCACATATTATCATATGTGCTTTCTACCTATCTACAAAAAAGCAGCTATCTAAAACATATCTACAAAAAGCAGCTCAGCTGGACTGATACCACCAAAACTAATGTATGAAAATGAACATCCTGTATATTATCTCTCAATTTGGCTTGCCTTAATGTAAATACATTACATAAGTCCAAAGTTCTTAATTCATTACAGGACACTTAATTTTCACATTTCTTTGTTTTACAAAAAATACTAAGTGCAAAGTTTAGTGTTTTCCAACTCTCCACCCCCCCCCCCCCCCCAAAAAAAAAAAACAAAACAAAACAAAAAAAAACTAGGACGAGAAGCATGTGTTTCAATTAATTCCATTCACAGTGGAAATTAATTCCATCTGCACTCCTTTAGAAAGAAGTAAAAGTTCAATAGAGCATTTAGTAAGTAGGTTAAAAAAAAATATATATATATTGAAATCTTTCTAGTGTAGCTTTTTCTTGATGAACTCTGTTTCCAGCATGGATGAGTATTTCATTAACATCTTGTACTCAGGGCAAAATTTAAGGCTGCCCAGGTTAGTAGGAGCTACCCACATGTATCCAAGCAATCAAGCAGTATGGATTTGTCAGGAATAAATTGTTTTAAACCAATTAAATATTTTTTCTTTAGTAGGCAACAGACATCATGAGCTGAAGATAAGTCATAGATGCTGTGCAGATTGATTTAAGGAAAGCTTTAGATATTTAGAAATGGAATAAATGTGGTATAAATTCAACTACTATAGCTGGAATGCCATTCTCAGGGTGCCTAGTAATGGCTTACTGACAAAATGGAAGAATGTACTGACTGGGACTCCATAGGGATCTAGACAGTCTGGTGCTGTTGAAGATTTTCATTAGTAATCTGGTTGATTGAATTTGCAGATGATGGAAAGAACTGCAAGTACATTGGAGGATAGGAATGAATTCAAAATGATCTTGAGAAGCAGAAGTATTATCTAGAAGAAAGGATATTGTGCAACAAAAGTAACAGCACTTAGGTGGGGATCATAAGGACAATACAGTATCAGGAACAAAGAAGGGATAACAGGCGATCACAGCCTGACTTGAGCCAACAATGTCTCGAATGCAAATACAATAAAATACATATTTACATTAGATACATTATGTGTCCCTAGGACACAGAATAGAAGTTCATGCTGCCAAACACATGAAGTAATACTTTTCTCACTGCTCAACATTTTTAAGTCCTCAAATTGACTTCAGTTTTGGGCACAGCATTCTAAGTAATAGCTATATCAATCAGAAAGCAGCAAGAATAGTCTAGGTCTGGAAAAAATTAGGAAAATTTTTTTCAAATGTGTAAATGTTTAGCATAGAGAAATGTTTTAGCATGGAGGACCAGGATTCCTGTTCTCAAGGATGAAAAAAGGCTGCTGCAAAGAAAATAATCTATTTTCTGTGTCCATTGTATGTGACAAGGGAATATGATGAGAAGAGATCTATATCAACGAAGATTCAGTTTAAATATTGGAAAAAGCTTTACAGCAAGCGTGGTGAAGTACTGGAAGAGGCTGCTTAGGGGAAGCTACAAATATCAGTGGTGTAATTAAGATCAGGCTAGACAAGCAGTTTTTATTACTGGGGCATGGGGGTGGTCTTGAAGGATTTCCTCCCTCTCTGAGAACCTTATCAGATTCTTGTAAAAAAATCTCTTCAGCTTTTGAATAATAACAAGGAGCACTAACCAAATAAACTGTTCTTTTGCCGTGATGATGTTTAGTTGAGAGATTTTTTTTTTCTGTATAATTTGTTTCTCTTTATTTTACTACAGTTATGCCTTATTTGTCTTTCTCTTGCTTTTGCTTTTTCTCTCTTCTTCGCATTTATCTCTTCATGTTTATTTGAATAAACCTGATTTCTTATGAGGAAAAAAAAGTCTTGAAATTTATCCTATCATCCATCTTTCTGTCAATTCCCAGCTAATAATTTTGAACCCACTGGCTAATTTCAAGTAGCTACGCAGTGGCATAGTCATCACAAAGACATCAAGCTCTTTAGTGTTTTGGGAAACTTGCATCTGGACAGAGGTAAAACTGGCAGGTGGAACTGAGATTTTGTTCTGATAATCATAGCTGGCCTGTTGATCAGGAAAGCCACTGTTTTGGCATGAGGACTCTACATCTTGCCTCTTACTCTGGCAAAGAGAAAATAAAATCTTGTAATACTACAGTGAGGAGGCAGGCAACAAAGACAATCAAGAAGACAGGAAGGGAAAGTCCAAATTCATCAGTGTCCCTATAAAAGCACTGCTGGCGCATGAGAGACTCGGCATGACAGTCTGAAATGACAGTTCATCACAGGAACATATCACACTGATGTCATCTGCTGGGCAGCAGGAGCCTATCCCAGCACTGGGATTTCCTCAGGGACAGGACAGGAGCCAACTACAACAATTTTACTGACAGCAATCCAAGCATTATTTTACTCTTCCATCTGTTTCTCTCTGTAGTCTACTATTTCAGTTGCATACAGAGAGAGGTATTCTTGTCTTTTCTTATATTTAATTATTAGCTCTGTCTAGAAAGGCTATCAAAAATGTTATTATTCTCCTTCTTTCAGTATATTTCTCTTTAAAACATATGAGAAGAAGAAGGTGCTGTACTGAAAGAAAGTAGGGGCTTTTCATTTCTTGGCTTTGGATTAGACAGATATATACGATCTTTATATAAAATGCACAAGAAACTGTTCTGTCCCATATAAAATAAATGCCTACAAATAAGAAGCAAGTCCACTGGGGGTAGGGGGGAGAATACTTTAAATCTGGAAACTGATTTTTTCCCTCAAATTCCTGGGGGTAGAAGAAAAAAGAATATTCATTCTAATTTCTTGTTGGCTCATATTTTCCAGCTCATTGGCCTGCTAAATGTGAGCCCCATAGGCCAAATTTGGGGCAAGTTTAGATACAATTCTCATCACATTTGCATAATATATCTCTGAGAATAAATCATACTGTTTTCAGTATCACGGTGTGGTATCTAGGCCCATGCTTCTGTGAAGGTCAAGAAAGTCACTGCCTTTGCTGGTGTAGGATTGAGCCTCAACTGTTCCCTCTATAAGCTTGCTACAATAGAACTGACATTTTGAGCAGGACTTTGTTGTTTCAAACAGCCTTTTAAATATTGTAGATGTGATGGGTTAATCTCGTCCAGCAGCTGGGGATACCCACCCAACCAATCAGACACTTGCCCTCCTCGACAGGGAAGTGGGAGAACAGAGGATGGAGAAGACTGTGGATTGAGATTTATTCTTAAAAATGTTTTCCCAGAGGTGCCACCACCTTGGCTGACCAGGCCCAGCTGTGCCCTATGGTGGGGTTGAAGGAGCTGGCTGGAACTGGCCATGTTTGGTATGGGACAGGCCCAGCTGCTCCTCACACAGGCCTTGCTGAAGCCCCCACTGCCAGCACCTGGGCACCAACAGCCAATGCAGAGGGTATGAATTTTATGACTCACCTTCAATATTGGGAAAAGCTAGGAAAAGGATAGCCCTAATTTGTCTCCTGACACAGACAAGGTGAGGAGGATAACGGATGATATTATGTCGCATCATTTTTTTCAGTAATCTCCACTTAGAGGATTTGTAGTGATAGCATCATTATACCTCCTTACAAATAAGATTCAAATATTGAAGAACAGGGCTGAATGTCTCTCTTCCTCCATGACTAAAATAACAGAGGAAGATATCATTTGGTAGAGAGATCGATGGTAGAGCTCTACCATAGCTCTTTTAAACCACCAGTGGTCCTTAATCACATCACTCAAAGCAGGGACAACTATATAGCTTTTCCACTTCTCTTTTATAACACACAGAGGTTAATGGTAGGGATGATATTTTCAGGGGGTGGGGAGTAAAGTCTAAGTCTGTGAGATGATGCAGACAACCCCTCAAAGACTTAGATGTTTTTCCATTTTGTAAAACCTGTATTAATCTGGTCTCCTTTCTTCATCTCCAGGCACTCACTCAGCTTCAGTAGTATGCCCATTATCTCCTCAACAGCTGCTGAGCTAACTGACTATTTTCACAAATACATGCTTGTATGCTATTAGCTTTATTGGCACAGTCCAGATTTACTGGAAACCTGAGGTATCTTCTGGGCTTTCTGAGTTATTTCAGGGTTATTCTTAGCGCAACATCTGAAGCTCCTTGGGGAAACATCTAAACTCAGAACTCAGCCATGTAGCAATACTGCTTCCTTATCTCTTTCAGCAGTGGAAGTACCTCATTAGTACCAATCCCCTTCCTCTGTCACTTTTGTCATCCTACCATGTGTTAGCAATAGAGAAAGCACTTTTTTTCCCTGTGCATAGGTGTTTTCAGCTGTTATTTAGTCCTCTGATTTCTTTTCCCTCTCATGTTTTCTGCTTCCAGCAGAAAGCATCAGAAAAGATGGTCTCTCTGATGGACCTATTTCAGTAAATGTCATCAAATGAATGATGAAATTTGTTCCTTACAAATTTGTTTAACTGCATCTGACCAGTCCAAACTAACTCTATGCCCTAGTAATAGCAGCTTGTTTTAGTTATATATTCGGATGCTAAGGAGAAGAGGAACATGTCTCTTCATTTTGTGTCATTCAACCAGCTTTCCAATGTTGTCCCATAAAATGATCTATAAAATCATTTCCAGTAGTTATGATGTGCCATCACTACCATGTATGTTATGATTGTGCCACCTCTATGGCCATATGGTCTGTAATGGTCTGATAATACTATTTCTTTGGTTTGCCTCCTGTTTATTCTTGGATCACATGACTTTACTACCAATAATAGTGCCACGCCATATGTTAGAACTGTCTGATGTAGGAGGTGAATAACTAATCTATATAGCACAGCTAAGGTATCACTGCCCAGTATTATAATCAGCTGAAGGAATTCTCTAGCTACACTCATGTGTGATAAACTGAAGTCTTTATGTAATACTTTTTAGAGCTAAAATATAAGCCTGGCAGTCATCAACAACCATCATCATAGAATCATAGAATTATAGAATATCCTGAGTTGGAAGGGATCCATAAGGATCATCAAGTCCAACTCCTGGCACCACACAGGTCTACCCAAAAGTCTAGACAATGTGACTAAGTGCACAATCCAATCGCTTAAATTCAGACAGGCTTGGTGCAGTGACTACTTCACTGGGGAGCCTGTTCTGGTGTGCGACCACCTTCTCGGTGAAGAACCTCTTCCTGATGTCCAGCCTAAACTTCCCCTGCCTCAGCTTAACATCATTCCCGTGGATCCCATCACTGGTGATTACGGAGAATACCTCTCTACTCCACCTAGCAAGGAAGTTGTAGTTGACCGCAATGAGGTCCCTCCTCAGCCTCCTCTTCTCCAGGCTGAACAGGCCCAGTGACCTCAGCTGCTCCTCATATGTTTTCCCCTCTAGGCCCTTCACCATCTTCATCACCATCCTCCTCCAACAGTTTAATGCCCTTTTTGTACTGTGGTGCCCAGAACTGCACACAATACTCAAGGTGAGGCTGCACCAGCACAGAGTAGAGCGGGACAATCACTACCCTTGGCCGACTAGCAATGCCGTGTTTGATGCATCCCAGGATATGGTTGGCCCTCCTGGCTGCCAGAGCACACTGCTGGCTCATATTCAACTTGCTGTCAACCACAACCCCCTGATCCCTCTCTTCTAGGCTGCTCTCCAGTGTCTCGTTGCCCAGTCTGTACATATAGCCAGGGTTGCCCTGTCCCAGGTGCAGGACCCAGCACTTGCTTTTGTTAAACTTCATGTGGTTGGTGATCACCCAGCTCTCCAATCTGTCCAGGTCTCTCTGCAAGGCCTTTCCATCTTCACCTGAATCCAGAACTCCTCCAAGTTTGGTGTCATTGGCAAATTTGCTCAAAACACCTTCTAGTCCTACATCCAAATCATTTATAAAAACGTTGAAGAGGACTATCCCTAAAATGGAGCCTTGAGGAACCCCACTAGTGACCATCCGCCAGCCAGATGTGACCCCATTTACCATAACCCTTTGAGCCCTGCCTGTCAGCCAATTACTCATCCATCATATGATGTTTTTGTTAAGTTGTATGCTGGACATTTTGTCCAGTAGGATCCTATGGGAAACTGTGTCAAAAGATCACATCAGCTGTTTTCCCGTGGTCGACTAGATGGATGATCTTATCATAAAAGGAAATCAAATTTGTTAGGCAGGATCTACCCCTCATGAACCCATTTTTGCTGGGACCAATGACTGCATTGTCCCCCTGGGTGTGCTTCAATAACTTCAAGAATCATCTTCTCCATAATTTTACCAGGCACTGACATGAGACTGACAGGCCTGTAATATCTAGGTTCTTCTTTTTTACCCGTCTTGAAAATCAGCACAACATTTGCCAGCTTCCACTCTACTAGAACCTCTCCAGATTCTGAAGATCGTTGAAAAATAATTGAGAGAGGTCCTGTGATGACATCAGCCAGCTCTTTAAGCACCTTGGGATGAATCCCATCTGGACCCATGGACTTGTATGGATTCAGGTGGAGCAGTAAATCCCGCACACGTTCAGGGTCAGTTGGGAGTTTGTCATTCCTACCATCATGGTCCACCAGCACCCTGGGTCCTGAAGCCCATCATCAGTGTTGAAGACAGAGGCAAAGAAGTCATTAAATGTCTCTGCTTTGCCTATATCATTGTCTGTGAGAAGACCTTCCCCATCAAGTAGCAGACCTACGTTTTCTTTGGTTCTCCTTTTTCTGTTCACATATCTAAAAAAAACTTTTTTATTGTCTCCCACAGACATGGCCAGCTTCAACTCTAGTTGGGTTTTGGCCACACAAACTTTCTCCCTACAAACATGAACAGCATCCCTGTATTCCTTCCACGTCACCTGACCCTCCTTCCAGCAGCCGTACACTTTTTTTTTGGTCTAAGCTCCAATAGAAGATCCCTGGTCAGCCAGGCCGGCCTTCTGCCCCACTTGCCTGACTTCTGACATTTTGGAATTGCCTGATCTTGAGCTTTTAGGAGGCAGTACTTAAAGATTGACCAGCACTGATGGACGCCAATGCCTTCAAAAGCAGTTTCCCTGGGGACCTTGCTGACTAGTTCCCTGAGCAGCCTGAAGTCTGCTTTCCCCATATCCAGGGCTGAAGTTTTGGTGGCAGTTTTCCTTCTGTCTCCATAAATTCTAAACTCAACCACTTCATGGTCACTGTGACTGAGATGGCCACCAATTGCCATGTCTCCCACAAGACCCTCTCTGTTCTCCAGCAACAGATCTGGGAGGGCACATTTCCTAGTCGGCTCCCTTAGTACCTGCACCAAGAAGTTATCATCTAGGTGCTTGATGAACCTCCTGGATTTGCTTGTGTCAGCCATGTGGTGATCCCAGTTGATGTCTGGCAAGTTGAAATCCCCCATAAGGACAAGGGGAGTTGATCTTGAGGCATCTCTTAGTTCTGCAAAGAATAATTCATTGGTGTTGTCATCCTGGCCAGGTAATAGACCCCCACAATGACATCACCGTTATTTGTTTGTCCCATAATCCTTACGCAGAGGCTCTCAACTTTGCCATCACCAACTTGAAGTTCCACACAGTCCAGCCCATGCTTCACATACATCGCCACCCCTCCACCTCGCCTACCCTGCCTGTCCCTCCTGAAGAGCCTGTAACCATCTATTCTAACACACCAGCCACAGAACTAATCCCACCAGGTTTCACTTATGCCAATGATATCGTAGCTGTGGGACTTGGCCAAGACTTAGGGATATTGTTTAGCTTAGGGATATGGTTTAGTGGGGACTGTTAGTGTTAGGTCAGAGGTTGGACTCGATGATCTTGAGGTCTCTTTCAACCTAGAAATTCTGTGATTCTGTGATTCTGTGAAGACTTCTAGCTCATCCATTTTATTCCTCATACTGTGTGTGCTTTAGTGTAGAAGCGCTTCAAATGTGCCTCCCTACATGCAGCACCTTGTGGAGCCGACCAAAGGACCTCACTAGCACACGGTCCCTCTGATTCTAGTGCACCATCCCTTAGCTCACAACCAGCATGCTTGGTTTTATCCCCTTCCCCATTCAACTCTAGTTTAAAGCCCTATCTATCAACCCTGCCAACTCCTGAGCAAAAAATCCTTGTCCCTCTCTGAGAGAGGTGCATCCCATCTGGTGCCACCAGTCCTGACATTGCATAGACCTTCCCATGATCGAGAAACCCAAAGTTCTGCCGGTTGCACCAGTCCTGAAGCCACGTGTTAATGTGATGAGTCCGCTTGTCAGCATCAATCCCCCTATCAGAAGGACAGAGGCAAACACAACCTGTGCCCCTGATCCTTAAAGTAGTCACCCCAAAGCCATAAAGTCCCTTTTGATTGCTCTCGGACTTTTTGTTGCTAGCTCATCATTACCAGCCTGAAAGACTAGTAGCGGGTAGTAGTTGGTGGGCTGTACCAGGCGCATGACTTTCTTAGCAAAGTCTCTCACCCGAGTCCCAGGGAGGCAACAGACCTCCCTGTGGGTTGGGTCTGGTCAGCATATTGGACCCTGTGTCCCCTTCAAAAGGGAGTCCCCTGTGACAATAACCCTTAAATAACTATTAAATATATTCCGTGCTTAGTTTAATGTGAACTGGGAGTAATATAGGTGAAAACAGGTAAAAATGAGAAGAAATACAGAAATATTTTTATTATCATTTCCATTATACATGATTGGAAAAAAAAAATAATAAGGAAGAGGAACGGGACTGGTTCTGGTCCCAAACATCTATTAAATAATACACTTTACTGAAGTGTAGGTAATATAGTTATGAAAGATCACATGTCTAAATTCATGAACAAAGGACCAGAAACTCATCCTCTATATTCCTCCCAGTGGAGTCTTAATAACCTGCTTCTGCAAGAACATTATACAAAAGAAACAACTCAAATGTATTTGGAAGCAAACACAATGGAGGAAATGTCTCTCTTGCTGTTATGAGAAACTATGAAAACCATACTGAAAAGCTATATAATATTGTATTCAAATCACAGGAGGAATGAAAACATCAAAACAAAGTAAATTAGAAGAGAAACTAAACCCAGGAACCCAGAGGTACTTTACAGACTCTTCCAGAACCTAGTGGCCAGAAAATGCTCTAATTCACAATTACTGTTCAGCAAACACCAAAAGAAACATTTATATTTTTATATCTAAACCAAAATACTGTTTTTAAATCAATGCTGAAATATAAGCTTGGAAAAGTGCTTGACTTGTCAGATTTATTAAGCTTGGTTATTGTTGTGTGCCTTAAAATACCAGCAGTCCAATCGTCATTACTAAATTTCAGGAGTTAATGGGAGAATGCTGCAGTTTCTGGGGGAAACCTGATGCAACTGAACAAAATCCAGAGAAGTTCATGACATCTGTAGCAAGTATTTAAAGTTGATCTTTTCAAAATCTGAATTGTTTAAAAACCTACTAGGACCGGAGTAGATGGAGCCAGCAATTTTAAACACCAAATATTAAACACCTTGGGATCTGGATGGACTTAAGTATATGTAAGTCTTCACTTAATTCTTCCTCCAGAGCAAATTTAAAGGTGACTTTTTAGATAAGTTATGAATTTCCAACTTTTCCAACTGTTATGTTTTCTTTGCTGCAAGAATAAAATGCATTTTTTTCTCTGTGACATTTATTTATGTGAAGGAGATCTACAAGACACAAACATAAATTTCTGTTTTCTGAAATTTCTATGGAAAAGATAGAAGGAAAAAACACAAGCACTCTAACTGCTTTCTTTAAAGGATTCTTGAAGTGCCCATACAACAGATAGTAGTGGGAGCACATTTCTCTCTGTTAAAAGTACTATCTTTTTATCCCCAGCAAAGGGAAAGGGGGAGGATACAGAATCATCCAAAAACAACAGATTGGAGATGTACTAAATCACCCATTTCCTGTGCTGTTTTTTATCAACCAATAAATGATAAAGTAACTTATATATCTTATCACACCACCCTAAGAGTCCTTTACCCAACATGGCTTGCAGACCTCTCCTTCCTGTTCTCTGCCACTTAGTAAGTGACCCTAGACTTCCCTAGCTGCATACTGCTCTACTCATCAACAGTGTCACCTAGGACTATTAATCTGGGATTTTTCCTATCTCACATTTAGGGGTCTCCCCCTCCTCACATGAGTGATGAAGATATTCCAACTCTTACCTGAAAAAGACACCTTTCTTCAGAAATTCCTAGAGATACTGCTAGGTGAAGACCCCTTTGTCTCAGTTAAGGTCACTGTATAGGTTCTGCTGTTGTATTGTGATCAGAGCTTTGTCATCCTGGTATTCTTCTTGGATAGTCTTAAGCAGATAAATACAACTTATAGCAAAAAAACAATGCATTATACTTCATTAACAATACTGTAGTAGAGTATGCTACAATGGTGGTATTAATGACTGCCTTCAGGTGTGCTTTCAATTTGGGGATAGAAATAAATAATGCAAAAGCTGACAAACACATTAGCCACTTGTTATTTATGTTGAGTAGAAAAAATTGTTTCATGAGATAGCTGGAGATCCTATGGAGGTGGAGCTGTGGGAAACACTAAGGGGATTGCTCAGTGGCAGCTTAAATTGATCTCCATCCTGCCTGAGAGGGTCTCTCCCTCCTCCTTCCATCAACCCTCCTTGGGCCAGCTCCATCTGAGCTGATGCAGAATGCCACGTCAGTAAAGAACACTTACATTTATTGTTTTTAGAGTTTTGTGCTGACTGACTGTGCTGAATGCAAGGCCCCACAGGTGCTGGAGCCAGTGCAAGGAATAGACTGGAATACATGGCTGGGGATGAAAAGACAAAATGGCAGTGTAGCAACCAGTAATTAGGTTGGCTTGCAAGACATTACAATTGGAGCCTATACAGTGTCTAAAGACAGTCTGCAATTAAACTATATGTCCTGTGTGTTCAGTATATTGCTGCACTGATTACGGTAAGATGTGAATGTGTCAGGAACAAAACATTGACTTGCAGCAACAAAAAGTAAAAGAAGGTAAGAAAGCCAGGGAAATAACTGTACCTTAAATTAAGTTCTTTGGGAAACTGGTCTGGTTGGAAAGACATGTAAGGATATTTTGAGTGGAAATAATGCCTCAGGTTGTTTTCCTTATGCTCAGGTAAACAGGACAGCTGCATGTTCTTTATCAATATAAACTAAGCCAAAAGGTATACTTCTGTCTGGCATCAAGCTCATCTTCTGTTGAAAATTGCTTGGGAATATGCGAAATATAAACTATATAACCAGGTTAAGGATAATAAACCATAACACTGCTGGAAGAGTATTGATCAAAGTATCTACTCACTGTGACTATTTAAGTGTGTTGTCTTCAATAAATTTAGAATTCTAAGGGACTTAGAATATTGAACATCCTGATATGGAAGAGAACTGCAAGGATCATCAAGTCCAATTCCTGGCTCCATGCAGGACCGCCCAAAAATCAAACCACATCTGAAAGTGTAGTCCAAACTCTTTAACTCCAGCAGGCTCAGTGCCATGACCACTCAGCTGGAGATCCTGTTCCAGTGACTGACCACCCTCTCAGTGAAGAACCTTTTACTAACACCCAATCTGAACCTTTCCTGTTGCACCTTCATACTGTTCCCTTGTGTTCTATTGCTGGTCTCCAGGGACCAGAGCTCAGTGCCTCTCTGTAGGCACCCCCGTCATAAGGAAGCTGCAGGCCGCAATGAACCTTCCCCTCAGTCTCCTCCCCTTTAGTCTGAGCAAACCAAGGGGCCTCAGCTGTTCTTCGTATGTCTTCCCATCTAGACATTTCACCATCTTTGTAGCCCTCCTTTGGACACTCCCTAATAGTTTCATGTCCGTTTCATTTACTGTGGCACCCAAAACTGCACACAATGCCCAAGGTGAAGCTGCACAGCACAGAGCAGTGTGGGACAATCCCTTCCCTTGACCGGCTGACTGTGCTGGGCCTGAGACACCCCAGGGTGGGGTTGGCCTTTCTGGCTGCCAGGGCGTGCTGCTGGCTTGTATTCATCTTGCTGTTTACCGGAACCCCCAGATCCCTTTCAATGAGGCTGCCTTCCAGCTCCTGGTTCCCCAGTGTGTACATATATTCAGGATTACACCATCCCAGTTGCAGAATCCAGCACTTGCTCTTGTTAAATTTCATACTGTTGGTGATTGTCTTACTATCCTTGCGCATGGCTTCATTATGGCATATGCATAAGGTTGGATGGGAGTAATACTTCCTTTTATACAAGATCGAGAGAAACTGTCCCTTGTTCTCACATCTGCACTGTTGATTAAATGTTTTTCACCTCTGATTTTGTGAACGTGAATGGCCAAACCCAAACAGCTCCTATAACCCATGCAATGATACTGCCATGCTGGAGTGCTCTAAATTCATGCTACATAAATGCAGCTCATGCCTGTGCTCTCCATTTTTGGATCACTTGTGAATTGCTGTTTATAATAAGGCTCACTTAAACCACCATCCCCTTGTGGCATAGACGCAACACGTTCTTCCTTCAAAGAAAAATTGTTTTGCTCACAGTGGCAGCTTCTCAGTGTCAGGATCACTTCTTTACAGGGACTCCCAGACATGAAGATAGACAAATTAATAGAAACAAATGAACTGTCACTAGCTTATATATTGTTACTCCATAACTACTGGATAGGGCATTTCTCTGTTTACTACACCTGTAGCAACTTGATCAGGGCTTGTGATGCTGTTTTCTTTTCCAGGTTGAACTGCAAGATATTTTTATGTAAGATGGAAACAAACAAACAAAAACACCACCACCAACAACAAAAAGCCCCGGGAATCCACTGTAGCTTTAAACGCTACTGCTGTAATTAGCAAGCAACATTGATTGCCTCAGCAGAAATACAAACAAACAAACAAAAAACTTTAAATAAATATATTTTTCTTTATTTTTTTTTTTAAACAAAGCAAAATGCTATGCAATGGCTGAAAAAAAAAAAAAAAGCAAATGAAACACAAACAGCAGAAGAGCAAAAGGCATTTTCTTTTTGTGGGATGAAAGTAAAGAAAACCTTTTCTAAATGTGCTTCAGATAATGCACTTTGCGGAGTCAATCTTGTCCTTTCAGTCTTTATCATTAATTATTCAACAGGGCAGTAAAGAAAGCTCCAAGCTGCAACCAATATGACAACTTGTTAGTTACACAAAGCTCAGAACCAAGGTTTGGTTGCAGTCCCTTTTACAAGCAGTACTAGTCAAGTTGCCAGGATTAATTTGTAAAACCATGCAGCATTTAGCAGAAGCTGTTAAAATAGTGAGGCAGAACAGGTCAGGCATGATGTCTGGATACTTTTGCATGCAAATTTTCCAGATAAATTTGTCAGTGCCTTATTTTACAAAATTAGCCAGCAGCCTTATTATTCCAGAGCTGTAGGTTCTTAAATATTCTTTGTCTCCGTATCGTTGACTTAGACAAACTCATTCTTAAGTAGCCCAGTTTGCATGCACACCTGGACACAGCTTTTAATGATGAATTTTCCATGTCAAAGGTATGACTCTCACAAGTCTGCCTAGAAAGGAAGTTGTTGAAAGCACAGGGAAAGGAGGAGAATGAATGTTACAATTCAGAAAAGCAGAGAACAGGTCTGGAAAAGGGAGCCAGTGAGTGGGAGGGCCTCAGAGCTTTATCCCTGGGCGTGTCATGGGAATATAGTCTGCCAGGATTTAATGTTTTCTGTCCTGGAGTCACATGATCTTAAAAGCTGTTCTTCACTATAAGGTCATCCACTACTTACTAATTTTGCTACTTGCTAATAGCTTTATTGCACAAGTTTGTTCAATTGAGCATTTTTCACAAGTACCCTGAAAGATGGTTGACATTTGTTTCACATAATCAAGAGCATATATAAGGAAAGCATTTTTCGGGATTAATTTCTACAGTTGAAAAATTATTTTTTTACAATATCAGTTCCTTCAAATCTTGGATTAAAAGAGTAGACAACAGCCTAAAAAGAAATCACTTTTGCAAAATTATCAACCAACATCAATTAAAGTTATTTGCAATTTATAGGTGCAGAAGTATGTAGTTGAAAAGCATCACGCATAATTTCAACAATAGAAACCACATTAGAAACTCTAAAAGAAAGTAGTCTTGTACTTATGAAGACAGGACCTATTTTCTTTATTTATTATCATGCAATGGTTTCCTCTTACAGCATCACACAAAGCAGCTATGATATTCTCTTTATATGTCAAAAGTTATGCAACAGCTAAGAAACCATTGCATATAAAAGATTTGTTTTTACTATTAACTTCTTTCACATCTTACTGCCTTACAAAGAGTCCAAGAGAAAATAATTTCTGAATTTTTCCTTGCAAGTTCTCTTGTACCTCAAGAGAAAATAGTTCCAGAAATTCTTCTGCAGTATCAGCAATTGCATCCAGCAGGTACACCAGTTGAACAGGGAACTGAAAAATCATGCAAATACTTTTCAGCCAGAAAGGATTCAGTCTAATTTTGATTTGTTCCCAGTGAAGTCTTACTTTAGTGTTTTACATCAACAGGCAAACATAATTCTATGTTGCCATTTATTAATAAAAACATCCCATGTTTTAATGCTCTTTGCAAGGAAAGAAGATTATTAACTGAAATGCTTCTTGACAAATAAGGTTAATAAAAACTCTCAGAACCAAGTGGGATGACTTTTACTGTGACCACTAATGCTTGGACTTATCAAGAACATCTAAACTCACATTTAATAAAATGGATTGACACCACACCCAGATTTCTTGGAGAAAAACAGAAGGAATATGATTGTGAAGGAAGACAGACAGGTGTAACCCCACAAATATTTGGGTCTGACACATGCTGTATGTAATGCAATTTTAGCAGCAACTTGTCTCTCTATAAAATGTCAACATTCAAAACACAGTCTTGCTAGAGGTGTTATGTAAAGATAGGTTTCTGCTTAAAATTGATGGGAAATCCTGAGTAATATTTCTATGCCAGGGATACACTGGATAAATTCCACCTACTTTATCAGTGAGAAGGAGATAGTATTTAAAGCAAAGTATATACGTTAAATATGAAATATTGCTAGGTTAATAAAGAAATTAAAAAGAAAGCACATGAAAGGCTAAAATAAAATAAAATTAAATAAAGCACCAATTTTTGAGGACTGGAAGGTGGACAGTGCTGTGTACATATTTTTCTCATAAATGGAGTGAGATGTAATTGGAGAATTGTGAGACAGGAAACTTTGATTAGTTTTAATGCAATAACTCTGATGCGAGATTAAAAAACAAAGAAAGTATCCTACCTCTTGTCATGGCCAAAACACTTTGCTGAGCAGCCATACTGATACACTTGAATAAACAAAATAATGTGCCTGCAAAACCCCCATGGGTTTTGTGAGGCATTTAAAGCTTGAGATTGGCTTGCTGATACCGCTTGTTAGCCTTCTGCAGACAAGCCTGACACATTTGTGTCACTGAGGATGGGAAACCTGAAGTGAGGCTAGTGCTTGTCACAACTTGAAAACTATCCCTTGTAAAGGGTCACCCACTGGCAGATTGGGTCATTTGAAGGGACCTGGGCTCTTTGATGTCCCAGATTTACTATCTTCCCCCAGCCCAATAGACATCAGTTGAGTTGCATGGGTCACTCCTAGCTCTTCTAAGATTTAAAGTATGGATTTGACTAATTTCCTGCATCAAATAAAGTTTGACTGAAAGGGAGATCTGTGGATTTTAAGACAATAAGGATAATAGCCTGTTGTGGCCAATTTGGTTAAAACAGGCTGTTTACATAGGACTAGTTGGGTTAGTGAAATTATGAGAATATGAAGGAAAAAGAGCAGAAGGAGAGCAAGGGATCCATCTGTCTATATTTATGGAGTGTCAAAGCAGAATAGATCAAGTCCTCGCCTTTTGTTATTGAGTCACCCCTTTTGTGTGACTCTTAACCCAGACAAACTTTCACTGAAATCAATGGCAGGATAGCCATTAGTCCTAAGCCAGCAGAACTGCAAGATTTGGCTTCCCCTTCTCGTTCTTTATTAACACATGTTTTTAAGTAAAAGCTGGGCAAATCACATCAGAAACATTATTTTTCAAACTGAAATTGGGTCACTTGTTCCTAAATTGCATCTTGTCCTGAGTCCATTAGTACAAAAACATTCTGCTTTTTTTTTTTTTTTTTTCTTTTCTTCATCCTTCTAACTAAGGCATTTCTTTGATGAACATATTTTTGCTATTGTTTTAGTCCTAAAGAGCCTCCTGTAGGTGCTCCTGGGACTATCCTGCTAAACTAGTCTAGATCTAGTAGGTCTAAACTAAACTAGGACTTATCGATCCAAATTTTGCATCAGTAAATAGATATGGCAAAATATCAATAGAACAGGATCAGACTGTATTTTCTCAGTTCAGTGTGAGAAATTGTGTACTATCAGAAAGAGGACTCAAGAACTTTCTCTGAATATACAAGTAGATTTTAAGAAAAAGAGTGAAAAATACTACGTCTCCGCTTTCCTTGAAAAACTAGTAGTGGAGTCTGGTGCCTTTTCCATGCAGATATGTTTAATTCCTGTATTTTTTCCTTTTGCAATCCCATTAATTCTTAGGTACTTTCGATTCACTTCAATGGCATAGGTCTACAATGTGTCTGCCATAGGCAGATGAAAGCCTGTTCCACAAGACTCAGAGTGGGATATGTGTTTACTTTGCCTAGATTTTGAGCTGGTGCAAATTCTTTCTGTCTATATCTTAAGTCATAGCCAGAGACTTGACTCAGAGCTAATGAGCCCAAATGAAAGCCTACATAGTACCTATCTCCTGTAGCTACATGTATTTTTAGAAACAAACTCATGTTTACCAGTAATTTACCAAGTGCAAGACTTGGAGATCTGGGGAGGTACATCTGTCCCGTACTGTGTTTTTGCTGAAACATCATCAACAGCAGCTCCTAATTTGAGATCCACAGCTTCTAGGCTTATTATCCAACTTCTTACATCTTACTACACTTACATTTTAAAGATATCTTTAAGTCACATTGTAAGACAGATCTGATTCACTTTCAGAAATGAGAATGTTGGCTGACCCAAACCCTTCCTTCAGGATTCTGTGTAACCATTCTCTGTGATTTGATATTCTGCCACAGATCATAATAAATGATATATGCATGTGTACCTTGGCATCCTCTCTTATGGCTTTCTTCTTCCCAAAGGGGAATAAAAAAGATTAAATGTTTCCTGAAAAGAAATACTGTCAAAGTTTTGTCTTTTGCACTAGTGGTTAGGACTTAAGTATCTATACCACATAAACTTTTAAAATGGCATATTTCTTGTGTATAAATAAAATATAATGCAATGACTTAACTGCGCAGATTCATTTGACACCAAAATTCCACTTGAGACGTTCCAAAAAGTTATTTTCTTCTTCACCTGTGAAAAACGTGTAAACACATATGCAAAAATGTTCTTTGGGCCCTAGTCTGCCATAGTTTTGCTAAAATAGAGAAGTCTTTATGCATATTGCAAAGAGAAAAAGGAGACTGAAAGACAAAGTGCCATCAACTTCTACTGTGTGAAAAGTTGCACTCACTACTAGAAATGGTTTAAGCTAAAACATCAGAATAACAAAACTCTCTTTTATACCTTTATAGTTGACAGCTTTCAACAGTCCTTAAATAGTCTATTCTGTTCCAGCCAAATATCTCACATTAACAGAGGAATATGGGAGAAGATTCTTGTTTATGCTTGACTTATCTATGGGTTTATCTGGGAAGTAATAAGGACAGAAAGTAATAAAAAGAACAGGAACAGGAAGCTTCTGACAGAAAACCAAAGAAAAAAAAAAATGGAAAGGAAAAAGACCTGTTAAAGAGTTCTGCCCAAATAGAAGAAAGGCAAGGCAAACAGAAAAAAAATCCATTGTCAAATGGATTAAACCAAGATTAAAGCAATTTAACCAAGAAGATTAAAGGAGACCTGAGACCTGAAAGCAGCAACAGGGTTTGAAAAGATAAGAAGAGCAGCAAAAAATGGGGGGAAACAAATGCTGTAGTTGCCTTCAAGAACCAGCAATGTTGAGTCTGATGCTAGCAAGGGTCTAAGGAGCCAGTGTAGCTTGTGGGAGCATAACCATATAGGCTTTAGCAGTTTGGTTTGGTAAATTGCTCAGGTTACACAATTGCAATGGCTGTTTACTACTGGCTAAGGGAGAATCTCCTCTGTCTCCAAGGGTCTTGGTAGTATTCAGACTTGCACTCTCCTTTCAAAGGCTGAGCTATACTTGAAGATTGTCATTCTGGAATGTAGAGCAGATTACTTTTTTTTTTTTTTCTACAGAATTTTTGCTCAGAAAATTCCCTTAGTGGCAAAGATACATGGAATCTCAGTAGCTTCATGCAGAGAAACAAAGTTAATTGTTCATAGGAATATTATTCTTAAAGGGGATGGACTCAGATCTTGACTAGTCTTTATGCATAAAATGTTGCTACAGGACACCTGTCCCCTCTAAAACCTGCTAAGAAAAGTTAAAGAAGACATTTTTCCTCTTCCTTCTCAACATGAATAGTGAAAGAATGGAAATGAGTGCCCATACTGGCCTCTAGTTTTCTCAAAGTGGCTAGTCTGAGCACTATCTCTTAACATCATTAAATGCACATGTGAATCCACTTTCAGTCCCAAATTTAGGCTGTTCTCTCATACCATCAAAGTGGAATGGGATGGCTAAGCTGATAAATCCTCATTGTAAATCCAGACTGTTACGGCTTACAGGATATGGACAAAGCTGTGCCTGTTCCACCTCTGCCAGTAGATATTTCCCTTGACTAAACAAAATGAGAAACTGTAATTGAGCTATAGCCAAAATGTAGATGGAATATGTGGATGTGTAGAGTTAGGCACATTTTATTTTATTCTCTCAAGCATGTTCCTTATCTTACCAGTTGTGACTAAACCAATTTAATAATAATAATAATAATAATAATAATAATAATAATAATAGGTTAAATTCAACTTGTAAATTGTTAATGCAGTTCCTAACATAGTTCTGATTCATGTACATGTACTTTCATAGGAAGTACCCATGTACAGTTAATATGGTCCAGAAACCACTCCCAGTGGACAGTTTGCATGAAGCCTTTCTGTTTTGGGAGAGTTTAACTGTGGGAACATGAGCTGTGCTGGGCCAGAGATGAGTTGCTGCTTTCTATTATTTACTATTCCATAGAGGTAACCATAGCAGTCAGAGCGGTTACAGGGTTATCCAAACTCCTCATATTAAAGAACAGCTATAACTAAAATGCTTTATTTATGGCTAGATAATCTATTTGCAATTATTCACCAGTGGAAAGACTGGTAAGTAGCATTTATTTTTTCAGCAAAACCTAGGCTGAATACAAAGTCACAGAAAATAAAGAGGAAAAACTTTCAGCTGCCATTAAGAATTTGGAAGACCTGGCCATGCTCTCTGCACTCTGCTGTGGATATTCTGTTCCAGAACTTTTGAGTACTAACAAGATATTTAAGGTCATTTCTCCTAGTTGTGTTTGCTATGGCTGCTTTTCTTTCCCTGATTGCTGGAAATGACTGCTTCTACTAAAAAACAACCCCCCTCTCAGTGACAATCATACTACAGAGAATCTTCTAAGTGGTAAGAGGCAAATCACAGTAGTGAGTCAGCCAATCAGTCAATCAAGAAAATAGTGAAGATTGGCCATGCAGCAATCTCATGCATACATATTCCCCTTTGCATCAGTGTCAAATTCAAAATGCAGGTGCATAAATTCTCTTTGATGGCTGCACAGACAGTCATCATTACGTACTTCAACCAGTTGATAGGTATGCTCAGTAGTGTGAATCACTATTCAGATTTCCATCTCACCAGGGGAAGTGTTTTGTTTTCAGACTAATTTTTTTTCCTTCAAGTCCAATGTTTTTGAAAGAAAATAAGAAAGATGGATGAATGGCATGGGGATTCAAGCCTACTGGAATGAGAAATCAGTTTAAGAAACCTTTTTCTCATTTTCTCTTCCTTCTTGATCCTCTTTTCTCTGTCATTCATGTCTTCTCCATGGACAGGGGCCTTAAGAATAAACCACTTTTAGTTATGACGATTGATACTCAGTGAGATCATGCAAATGCTCAGTCTGCAATTCTAAGCACCCAATCTAGGTATTCACATCAGGATTCTTGACTTTCTAGACTTCAGAGAGAGGAGTTATTTATTTATTTATTTATTTATTTTTCCAAAAGACAGTTCAGGGCTTTTGTATCTTTTTCCTTTTCTAATGAGTTGTGGGAAAGTATGTGTTTCTCTGGGTTATTTATGTCAAAGTCTGAAGAGACTGATTTTGTAATTTAGCCATTTAGATTAGGTGTCTGAAATTAAATACGGAAGTGCATCTTTCTAACATTCCAAAACTGTTGAAGCCAATCTAAGTTACTGTTGTAACAACTTGTCCTGTGAAATAGTCACTTGTACTCTCTTTCTGGTGTTCCCTGACACTGGAGGATAGCTGTAACTGGACAGCAGTTTCAGGGTGCTGGCATCATGTAAAATTACCTTTGTGAAAAATGATCTGTTCTTTTAGCTCCATCGGCTGTAGAGCAGTTATCAGTGTGGAAAGAAAGGAAGAAAAGTAGAGAATGGAAAACAGAAGGGGGAAAGAGTGGGTCTTATATTGTTTTCAAACAGTACCATGAAGCCAAAATCCAGGAGAATTTAATATACTCAGGCTCAAAGATGCAACAAAAATCTAACATACCTGATTTCCTGAACTGATTGACAATGTTGACTCAGGCAGCTATGCTTCCTGGCTAAAGATGCCAATCCCTTGCATAACAGGTAGCAATGGGGCCACACCAGGGAGGGGAAGAACTTAGCAGGTCCAGGCATTTCACAGCTGCAGGGATATTGCAGCATAACATGTCCCTCTGGTATCTTATACCCTCTGTTCCAGCTTTTGGAGTTGGGCTATTATGTGTCCTCCGGCATAAAATTCTGGAGCCCAGACAAAAAGAAAGGGTCCAGGAAGGAGCTATGTTCCAGGTCATATCTCCTTGCACATGAAGAAACAGATTCAAGTTGCTCTGTGTAAGCTCTGAGGCTGGCTACATGAAGCTATTCTGACCCATAAGCCACATAGAAGATTTGCTATGGCACTATGCCTGACCTGGTAAGTCAATGGCTTATTAGCTTTGGCACAGTATCAGCCCAGTGTGGCTAAGCAGTTTCTAGTTTTGACCAGCTCAGGATACAGGCAGAACAAGAGTAGGTCTGTCTGCAAGTGTCTGCATACGTTAGGTGTTACAGAATTTGATTAAGCGGTGAAAGTTGTTCAATGCTGCTCTTTGAGCTTTATTTAAGTATGAATATCAGACAGTTACAGACACTTACAGGAAGCTGGAATCACAGTCCAGGGACTCCTCTTTCTGTTTGAAAACTCGACTTTCCCTTCTACTTCTCCTCAACAGTCTTAGCCTAACTAGGTAGCCTAAGCTGGAAATTGTGTGAAAGAAAGGAATGGGAAGATGTTTTAATACCCTAAATGAAGCTACTTAATATCAGGAACAAGAGTTACAGAGGCTGAAGAGCAATCAACAAAGCTTCAGGGAACCAAGTATATGAGACCAAACAATGGCTTTCTTTCTAACTGACTCTCACTTTGTCTCTTTCTGTCCCTGTGAGACTCTTGAACTCCCATCTGAACAGAAAATCAGCATCCACCCAGCAGAGCATATACTTTCCCGGGCCATACAATGTACATGTTGAAATCAGCAGCAGATAGAGTACCTAACCCAAAGGTCTTCCGCTTCCTAGACAATTGTGGGGAATGCCCTTATATCAGTATTATGCCTTCCATATTAACTGTAGATCTCAGTAAGTCTAAACACTTGGTGTCTTTAGGATTGGGATAGTTGTCAGTCTAAACATGAAGTGCAGAAGAGTTATAAGTGGAAATCAGTACTATTACTTCAGAAGAGGCACTTCTGAATCTGCTTATATTTTTAAGACTAAATTATTTCAGAAGTTACAGGTTAGATAGTAAGATACATACTGAATTTAGGCACCTGAACAATTAGAAAAAGTTGGAAATCCAGCTACTTGGGATTTAAAAGGTTTTCACAGAATCACAGAATCACAGAATTTCTAGGTTGGAAGAGACCTCAAGATCATCGAGTCCAACCTCTAACCTAAAGGCAGACAAATCAAGCTTTAGCCTCATCACTAGATATGGAGAGATTTCTTTCTCCATATTCTCTTCATTCATTTTGCATCCTAAGGGGCACAGAGGTCTTTCTCCAGAAGCTGGGAAGGGTGACCCTTGCTTTTCAGCACTTAGAAAAGCTCTCAGCCTGGTGCTTACAGGCAATCTCCTCGAATGTTAAGGTTACTAGTTCAATGCACTTTCTTCTGACTCATTGAGGAGTAGTATCCCATTTCTAGGTAGGGACATGCTAAATCAGACTGATATCAACATGGACTCTGTGCTTGGAACTAGACACTGCCATTTTAGATTGAGTTTCAAGCAAGAGGGTGTTTAATGAATGGGAGCACAGAACTGCCAGGCTTCTATATCAGAAGCAGGCAGAGGTGAGAGACAGAAGTGGGGCACAAGTACAACTGTAGCACTCCTGAGCATGTACAGAAATATAATTGTAGGCACTTGAAGGAGTTGTTTTTTTTTTTTTTCCAGGAAACATAAGCAGCTTAGTGCTTTTAAAGGTTATATGTGGGGTGACAGTGAGTTTTTGGATAGCTGTTCTGATCTGATTTTTTTTTAATTCAGTTTAAGGTGTTTATGAAGTATTTTCATACTCAGTTTTAGGCCTTGTGAAAAATTTACCTCAACTTTTTTTTTGCTTCAGCTTTCTGCTGCTTTGCTGAAAGTAAAAGTTACTTTTCTATAATCTTGGCATACCCAAATATTTTGCTTTTTCCATGAAATGTGTAATTTGTGTTAGAAGTGGTTTGGCTCATTTTTCTATTGTGTGTTGTATAAAATGCCACCACTAAATGTACTGTCTTTATTTTAGAATTTGTGTAAGTGCAAACTTGCTAATTACATATTGTTTCCATTTAAATTTCTCCATGTTAGATCTTCTTACTTTATAATGTTTTCTGGCCAAAATAATTTTGTGTAACTTGGAAACATGGAAATGAAAGCCAGGGTAGTTTTATCCTCCTCTAAATCACTTAGGTGCATATTGAATGTATCAAGCTGAATTCTCTAACTTTTACTAATATATTCTAGGCCAACCTTGTTCAACATTATTATCAGCGATCTGGATGCAGGAGTGGGATGCATCCTCAGCAAGCTTGCTGATGATATTAAACTGAGAGGTGCTGTTGACTCCCTGGGGGGATGAGAGGCCATGCAGAAGGATCTAGATAGATTAGAATATTTGGCCATCAGCAATGGCATCAAGTTCAAAACAGAAAATGCCAGGTGTTGCACATGGAACAGATTAATACTGGACACAGTATTAAAGGGGGCTTATAAAAAGAAGGGAAGTAACTCCTTGCTCAGTTGGATAATGACAGGATAAGGGGGAATGTTTTTAAACTAAAAGGGGGGAGATGTAGTTTAGAGGTTAGGAGGAAATTCTTCTTCTTTCAGAGGGTGGTGAGGCACTGGAACAGCTTACCCAGACAGGTTGTGGATGCCCCATCCCTGCAGGTGTTCATGATCAGGTTGGATGAGACCCTTGGCAACCTGATCTAGTAGGTGAACCCTGCCTATGGCCGGAGGGTTGGAACTAGATGATCTTTAAGGTCCCTTCCAACCCAAGCTATTCTATGATTCTATGAGAGGGGGGTGTTGGTCTCTGCTCCCTGATAACTGATGGTAGAACATGAGGGAGTAGCACAAAGCTGCTCCAGGGGAGGTTCAGATCTTAGGAAGGATTTATTTACTGTGAGGGTGATCAAACACTGGAACAGGCTTCCTAGAGAGGTGGTTGATGCTCAGTGTTCAAGAGACATTTGGACAATGCTCTCATTAATGTGTTTTAACATCTGGTTATCTCTGAAGAGGTCAAGCAGCTGGACTAGATGATCTTTGAAAGTTCTTTCCAACTGAACTGAACTGTTCAGTTTTATTTGATTCAATTCGATAGCACTAACTGTGGAAAGACACTTTTGTTAATGAAGATATTTAACCTTGCCATTGCATTGTGGCTGACTTTCACTATCTTACTGTTACTGTAGTCCATATTTCAGTTTGCTCTTCTAAATTTTAGTCAATTTGGTCTTAACAACTTTTATTCTATTAGTTAATACATGTATATTAGAGTATTAGTATTTCTGTATATTTTAAGATGTTTATCTTATTTTATTTTATTTTGTTTTGTTTTGTTTTGTTTTCCCTCTCACTTCTTTTAGCCAGTGCCTTAACCAGGGATACAGACTAAGAAACATTTCTTACATGGCATGTTGAATATAGATCTTTGTTTACAGGTTATTCAAGTTATATAATATTGCTTTTGGGAACTACCACAACAAAAAAAAAGTCTATGATTACCTAATTAAAGAATGTACATGGTCATGGAATATGTGTATATTCATCTTTGCTTTAGCAAATCTAAGACTTTGCATTGATTCACTGTAGGCCTTAAATTATCTGTGATTGAATCTGTGAATTATCAGTTGAATCACAGACAGACTTTCCATTTCCTAGACAGAAACATAATTAGTGTTCACAGTAACCATAGGCAGAAATATATATTCACCAAATACTTCCCTTGAAATGAGCAGTTGATACGGATACAATGGAGAGTAACTTGGAGTTACATGATATCAAATGTTATGCCCTGTTCCAGCACAGGAGTCCTATTACCTCTCAGCCCTATTCTTTAGATATTCCCATTAAAGTCAAGCAGTGTTCAAAATGATAAAAACATCATAAAGAATTTCTATCCTATTTCTTTCCCATCTACAGTATTTAAAGAAAATTCTATTCCTCTTTCATCCAAAACTATTAAAAATGTTGTGGGATACAACTAATCAGAAACCAGTTACAAAACATAATTATTTTGTAATTATGAGCTGAACTTTTCAATGAAAGTTTAAAAGAGATTGCATACTGTGATAAGTTAAATGTTGGCTAGCAATATCATTTTCTTAGTATCAGAACTTTAAAAGGAAAAAAATATAAAATAGGTGGCCTTAAAAGGAAAAAAAATAAATTTCTTTTGCTTTGGGATTTGATGAGATTTATTTTAAAGGGCTATGGACTTAGTAAAGATAAAACAATTGGAGTGGAAATTTTATCTGTTTCAGTTATCCTGAAATACGTAGGTACTTTTTCATGTTTGAAGAACTAGTGAACTAAAGATATTAGAATGGTATGATATTTGAGTGGCTGAGAGATAAATTTTAACCATAGCCTCTAAACCTCTGTCTGATTGTTAGTTTTTATTCAGATTTACATTGATGAATTAATTGTAAAACTAATGTCCTGCTATTAAATCCGTCTGCTCTGACAACATTCCTTGAAGAAATTATTCAACAAGAACAAATTAATAGAGACCCCAAATAACATAGTCTGCATACTTTTACAACTTGCAAAAAAAGCCTGCTTTACCTTTTCCACTTATATTTGAGGAGATTGAGGAGCGAGAAATGTATAAACATATACACATGTATACATATCCATATACAATTACATACAAACATAAAATCTGGAAAATCAAGAAGTACTCTCTCAAGCACAAAAAAGCACAGAGCTCTACAGACAAAATTAAAGAAAAACAAATCCTTACAGGACAAATAGAAATTATAAATAAACTACCTGCCTTTTTCTTCTAGAAACCTCTTACATTTAGTTTGTTAGAGGTGCTTTAAAATTTAGTGAAACAACAGAATAGGCAGTCATTTTTCACTAGGTTTGTGGACTTTGAATTATCTCATATATTCATATGGTAAAAAAAAAAAAAAAAAAAAGTTAGTGTTTATTCTAGGTCCTTATGTTCATACTCTGAAAGCAAACACTTTAAGAAAGCCATTCCTTCTGCATACCAGTATGAACAGTGATAAAATTGTCAGGAGGCCCTTCCTCTAAGGAGCAGGAATGTATTTGTAGAAAAGGCTATGTCATTTTATTTATTTATTTATTTGTTTTAAGTTTGAGATTGCTTACCAAAAAGCCCATATAAATCAAATTTATGTAGCGTGTCTAGGCCCCTGAGCATGCCAAGGCCCCTGAGCCTACTGAAGCTGAAATCCTTTATGAGCTTGCTGGAATTTGCTATTTCACTCAGACACTAAATGTTGCTTTGCTTGGTGCTTAATCTAGCTAAATAATGAGGGATTTCACACACTTAGCTATCACGTCCAAAAACAACTTTCTCATACTGTTGGAACACAAATATTGGCTTTCTTAGCTGTCCTGAACTTGGTGTGTGCTATATGGAATGCAATCACACTTTGATGGTTGGCTTGAGAAATTTATCTTTTCCCATGTTAATCTTGCCAGTGATCTGATTATATTGTATAAGCAGCATATTAAACTGAAAGACAGACCTTACCAAAAACCCTGTATTTTAAATGCTGAATTAATGCATACTGTCTTTGGAAGGTCTTTTATGAATACTTGCTGCATGTATTTAAAACAAACAAACAAACAAACAAACAAAAAAAAAACAATTAAAAATATCAATAGTAGTACTTACAAGCACATGTAATAGTGGATAGTTGTACTCTGATTGATTGTCAAAGAACAATATGGAGGCAATTTGTACAGATCTTTTATAACTTTTCCTAAAACTTCTGGTTCAACTGAAAAGGCCCACAAGCCCTGTCAGCAAATGACAATAATACGGAAATAAGAATTTGGTCATTACCAATCTCCTAAGTTAATTGCGCATTAAAAATATATATTTTGTTCCTCCTGTGAAAATTTCAAGCATCACAGATAACTAAAGCTTAATTTCATTTTACGATATGGTAATAATACGGTCTATCATATGTATTTCTAAATTTATGAGGGCAATTGTGTAAGATGACACATGGACAGTAATGCCTATCAGCCTCTTTTTCTAGCTCATCCTCTCTCATCTCCTCATTCAGCCCTCCTACCACTTCCCACTTTCCTATTTACAGGTCTGTGAATTTGTAGGACACACATGGTAACAAAGGGCTGCCATTGCAGTTATGTCTGAGTGGTGGCAGTCTGTCTTTTTCCTCCTTGTCTTAAGTGGTTCTAGCTTGCAGGGCTGGAGTTGCATTAGTCCTTCTGTTCAAATTCCTCAAGTATAAAACTCATTTTGTTTCTGCTTTTAGCAGTGAAAGATTTTATAGGTAGATTTTTCTGATGACAGCACAATGTTCAGTATGATCTGTGGTGACTCATCACCTTTTTAGCAGCTGTGGACTGAAACAGGCAATTCTGGAAGAAACGTGGCCTGGCGGTTAAATGAGTAATGGTGGCATAATTTGATTGCTTCAGATTGAAATAATAAAAGAAACAATTGTAAAATGTCATGTATATGGAAAAAAAAAATAAAAAAAAAAGACAAACAAAACAAAACAAACAACAACAACAAAAAAAAAACCACACTGTTTATATAAATATAGGTTAAATCAAATACCCAAATAATTTGCACTAGACATTCAGAAACAGCCTGCATCTGGGATGACTGGTATGAATGCTCTCCTTTCAGGAAAGCACTGATTAAGAAAATTAACTCCTAAAAGAGTTAGCATTTGTAGTTTATACAACTGTGAGTTTTATACAGAACCAGAGTATCATCATCATTTTTTTAAATACCATGACCCTAGAAGGTACTTACCATTTTCCCTGTGATCAATTGACATGTTTCACTAGGAAACCTTAGATAGGGTAGGGTTCAGTGCTGATGACTATACCAAAAATAGCTATTCCTATTGGCCTTTTGCCACTGACATTGTCATCATCCATGAAACAGTCCCCTGTGTCACACCTATGCACATCTTCTTCTTCTTCCTCCTTTCTACTGTCAGGGCCCTGAGTGTACTGGTAGCCCCTAATCACCTTGGCCACCCTCATCTGGGACAGCTACCCTAGTTTGAGTTACAATGAGTAGAAGGCAGTCCTGTGAGGAATTGAGAGGTGTGACCCAGAGCTTGGAATCAGGCCATTAAAAACTTGATAGTATTTGGAAGAGTTCAGTTACAGGCGATACGAAGATAGGCCTGGTCTCAAGCAGAAAGGTCAGGGATTGATTTACAGGAGCAAGATACTGTGCATTCCTAGGCTAGATACACTGAAATTTTACTCAAGATTTGAAAAGGTAAGTAGCACATGCTTTCAAGTGAACAAGCTTAAAAATAAGCAAGATGTATATCTCTGAAGTTAAATTACTTTAACTATTTCAATTCATAAGAGTTTATTGGAAATGGGGTCTTAAGTGTCTATGAGGTTGTGAATTCAAAAACAAGTAAACTTGCAGATCTTTGTAGTGCAATTAACAAAACCCTTAGGGACAGAGTTTGAAACATGTAATATAAATGTCAGACTGAGATCTAAACATGGAATATAAAATATTCCTAGATACTTATAGTAGTCTCTAAAAACACTACAAATAGGACTAATTTAAGTAATATGAAACTACAGTGTGATAGTAACATCATTCTCAGTAGGCTCAGTAATAAAAGGGGAAATTGTACATTTAGGACTTGATTCTCTAAAGATGGTTGGATAGCTTCTGTACAGAGTGCTGTATGTGGTGTATAATTTTTGTGCACAATACATAGAGAAAAGTGCATAACTATAGAGCAAAAGCAACAAGGAATATTAGGTGAGAATATATAATTTTGTAGATGATATAATCTTACAACTAGGCACAGATGGTAAGATGGTAATAGTAATAAAGAAAAGGCATGACTGTTCAAGAAATATTAATGTTCTATAATTAGGAAGAAGCAGAATGTTATATATGCATCAGATGAGGACAACAAAATGCTTTTCCAGCCCATTACTAGCCCCAGAGAACAGTAAAAATCTTCTGCCATAGAGATACATATTTAATCAGATTGTATGAAAAACATGAACTAAAACATCCTGGAAGAGCTGGTTGAATTTGGCTTGCTTATGCTTTCAATTTTCAGAAACTATGGGATAACAAAGGGAATTTAGAAAACTAGAAGTTGCCAGTAACATAATGGGCAGAGAAGGCAACTGTGGCAAATATAGTCTAGTAGGATTAAAAAAGTGAAGCGATCTAATTAGGTATCAAAAATATCATAAGTTCTTACCATCTGTTTAGAAAAAAACAGCACTTGTCAACAACAAAACACTGGTTTCATTTTTCCCTGAGAATGCATGGTTAGTTCCTAAAGAATATTGTCTAAACATAAGGCAGCTGAATTTGGTATGGCCCTTTGACTTGCTGTAGATTCTCATTCTGTAAATTGCAAGATAAGTAGATGTAAGTAGATTTAAGATAGTAGACTATCTTAAATAATTTTCAGTGGGAAGTTATTGAATTATGAGTAAACTCTCAAAAATTCTTCAGGCCTTGATGGTTGGTACTCATATATGTCAGAATTATATCTGCTAGAGAACAGTAAAGCATTTGCATAAAAGATGGATAAAAGGTACCACTAATGCCATACATGGCAAAGTCCATGTTCAGTCCCTGCCAGAGAATGTAACCAACATGTAAAAAAACAGGAAGGAGAGAAAGAGTTATGTTTGCTTTACTGTTACTGTGGAATATAGAATGTATTTCAGAAAAGTTACGTAGAATGCTGTCACATATTATTGATTAGTATATTCTGGAATCAGGTAATAAGAACTTTACTTCAGGCCAAATGAAGAATCTGAAAAAAAAGTGTGGAGAATTCATAAAAATTGCTTTTTATTTATTTTTTTTTTTAAGAATTTCTTTTTACATTTTAGTCAACAAATTAAAATACGAGTAATTCTTTCCCCTAACTTTTTTTATTAATTTAGCACATTTTCATTGTTCAGAACGTTCTTTAAACTTCTCTAAATATATTTATTCAGCATCTTTTTCTAACTAGTATAGTAGACTAAATATAAAGTAGCAAAATGACAGCTTTTTTTTTTTTTTATTATTCCAGAAAGGTGGATATTGTTTGACCACACTGTTGCTCCATCCTACTGTTTTACTAATATCAGAAGTCTCCTTATCACTCTCTTCTTTTCATTCCCAGTCATCTGCTCCTCAGTCTGCATTCCCTTAGCCTCATTTCCAGCCAAGTGATGCATACCTTTTCCTCGTGCTAGACTTGGTCACTGTCTGAACTCTGAATAAATTCACCTCAGTAAGTCAGGGAAAAAAATAAATCAGAACAAAACTAAATACATTTCGGACAGATGAATCAATGGAATTGGCTTACTATGCAGCAGCATGAAGACCAGGTCAAGAACATGTAACCAAAGATGTAAAACAGAAAGTGAGAAAGGAAGTGTGGGGAGTAAGATATTCCACCTTAGCAAGAATGAGCCATTAGGTCAGTTTACCCATAACATGTGACTATACCATCAATTTTATGAAATATATTTTTTTGCTGTTCTTAAATGTGTACCCTCTGGATCTTCATCTAACCTCCATTAAAGTATTGCAACCTCCATCAACTTCTTGTTTTGTGGAGGAATGGTTAAGTGAGGCAGGACATGTGGATGTTGAGCAGTTGGGAGACAATGGGCTAGTGAAGCACCGTACTCAACTCACATGAGCCTGGGCACGTATGCAGCTGGCTGAGAGCCAATCAGGCTCAAGGACACGATGCCCTTGGGCGATCCGGAAAGTCCCTAAGGCGGGACAGGTAGCCAAAAGAAGGAGGACCAGACTGAAAAGCCCGGGAAGTGTTAACCAATCCTGAGCTTAATTTCTGCAATATGTATGAGTTGATTATGTTCAAACTAGATAAAAGGCGACTGAGCTATCCATTAAAGTTGAAGTTCACTGTTCACTCATATTGAGCGTCTGTGTCTTCCTTCCGTCGGCAACATTGTTTTCTTTTACTATCATTTTTGCATTCATTCATCTACTAGAATTTGTTTGCAGTTGTGGATTGTCAGATAAACAAAAAACAGGTAAAACAATCCAGAAATACAAGCTCACTGATCAGACTATAGCTTTAAGTTACCGAGTCAAGGTTTTCAAAAGCAATTTGTTGATTATACATTCATTTTTCCTTGGAACCCAATATCACACCTTTTCTAGTACCAGAAAGTACAAGACTGAAAGTTGTTATCTGATCATGTTTTCTAAAAACATCTTCAACCTCCTGGCCACTTTTGAAAATATAATACATGAAGTACTCTGCTAAATAGACAGTTGAATACAAGTTCTACATAAAAGTCAACAGCTTGAGCCTCATTTAGAAAGACCACCTGTAGATGAATGCACAACTGAGTCGCTGTGACTATTCATTGCCTTTTAGATTCACCTAGTCAAAGTTTGCTATTAAATACTTTAGAAATAGTTCTTAGATATTAAAAGAATAGTTTACATCTATGAATAACTATACAAGTAGAATTTTTTTCCATGATGGAAACTGTTGAGGAAGCCAGAGAAATCTATAATATTTTGTACTATTTATACATAATAAATTAAATAAATTAAATTAAAAACACTAGTTCAAATGACTAAAATTCAAGCATTACTTGAAGAAAGGGTTGTGTTTGTTTGTTTGTTTGTTTATTTTTCAGTTAACAGATCTTTAGAAGTTTTTAACTGAAAACAAAATCCGTCAAAGGGTCATGTCAAAGAATGAAATGAAGAATTTAAGGGAATGTCTAAAATGAAAATGTCATCACTGAGCTTCTTCTATTCACTCAATCTACATTCTGATGAGGAGATTGCTACACACTGAGGTATGGAATGTATTTTATACCTTTGAAAGTTTTACACCAGCTGAAGAAGACATAAATGAGTAATCTACACTGTGGTAGTCATCAACTCTACTTGCTTCACACAAACATTTAGATTCACATAATTGACATTTGCTCTAAGCTAAATTAATTTAAGCTGGGAATGGTCATTTTCTGAAATCTTCCTAATTGCATGCTGGCCAAGGAAATGAAATCTAAAAAAAACCATTCAATTTCTTGGAATGTTATTATTTTGTATAGGAAGTACTTGAGAAATAACTGTATATTTTTACAGTCATAAAGGTCAAACAAATTTATCTGATAGTAAAAACAGGAGATTCCAGCCTTATCTTCCTCATTTGATGTCTATCATAGGAAATTTATTTATTATTATTATTATTGTTATTATTATTGTTATTACTATTTTAGGACAGATTGGAATTTACAAAGTGAAATGAGGAGTATCTAGGTGCTTATATCACAAGCTATTAGAATTATAAACACCCATACATCATCTGAGACAGTCAAAAACATGTGATCACAGCTTTTTTTTTTTGGGGGGGGGGGGGGGGCGGGGAGGGGAGTAACTATTTTCTCTCTTTTATCTGCTCTTATCTGCTGTTTTGTTTCTACATCATAACATTGCTCTTAGATCTAGAAGATAACATACTGTTTTCTTCTCTTTTCAGTTATTTATAAGTCATCATAAAATCCATGTCTTTTTTTCACAATGAAATTTAGGGAAGGGGAGTTTGGGCAAGGTGCTTTTTATGATATGTTTATTTATACAGAATGAGATGCTGTGATTATAACCTAGAATTTACAAGGAAAAGACATCAGATAAATAAATACAGATGTGGGAGAATCCCGAAAAGAAAGTCCCTTAACATTGTCCCCAATGACAGAATTGGTTGTGCTCCATTCTAACAAACTGAAAACTTAACCAATGTGTTAATGTGACAGCAGTTATGCTTGTATTATCTGCCTGCAAATGATGGAGTTTGCAGGCATAGAGAGATTTGTAGCACGAGATTTCTGCAAGATGTATTCCACATTATAAGAGTAAGAACAAGGAAATATGATCTTGAAGGTGAGCCAACAATGTTATGGATGTGTATCTTGCACATTCTCAAGCTGTTAAAAATAAAGAATGATGATATAATTTATGGAGTATTTGTCAGTTACCACTTTAGTCATTCATTAATATTAATTTTTATTACAGAAACATATAATAATCTCCCAAAAAAGTTAGGTTTCCATTGTGTATTCACACATGCAATCTCAGATGCACAGAATTTTCTTTTTAAAAACACACAGAGTAGAGAATGAAACAGAGGCAATTTGACTTGCCTGCAATTAAATCAGCAACAAAGATAGCAGGACTGCAATTTGACATGTTATCCAGTGGAATATGGTATGTTTTGTGCTGTTTGAAAACATAACCCTCCTTTAATCTCCATTCTGTATTTGTTCTCTATCTGGTGGTATCTATTTCTTTCATCAGTGTTAAGCATCATAATGTGCCAGTCCAGTTTTGTGATTCTGCTATACATGGTTATCTTGTATAGCTATCAGGATATGCTAAATATAAATAATTGAGTCTTGCACAGGATATTGTTATTCTTATTTGTAGGATATTATTGAGCAATGATAAAAACATCAATGCATGAAAATGAAAATGTCAATCGTTGACAAGGAGAGGAATGAACCTGTCTTCCAGGGATGTCATATCAATAGTAATCAGTCCACTTCAGGAAACAGAATTCCTCTTTTTCATGTTTTTGTCAAACACATTCTGAGCCAATAAAGTAAATAAAAATAAAAATCTTTCAATGTATTTTGAAATATTTGTAGCCCCAGTGCTGAGTCAGCCTTGTTTTAAGCATCACCATCTGTTAGGGATTGCATAGAACCATTTCTTCTAGGCCTGCTGATTCTGCATGAAATGAATGATCCAGCAGCTTCATGAGAGTTAGTATGAAGTTTTGGTGTGGAAGCGGGCGGCTCTTCTTCTTAATTCCAAGCTGTGCAGTATGGAGGTATATGATTTATGATAGCGCCCACAAGCCTGACTCAAAATCTTTTTTTTTTTTTTTTTCTCAATCAAAATAACAGAGCAAAAGCAATCCCCAGTTTAACTGGTTTAATAACTCAATATAACTGTGGTCCTGTACAGAAATGATTAATACATATTAAAAAAAAAAAAAAAAAAAAAAAGTCTCACCTGATTAACCTGATTAAAAGCTTTGTTGATCAAACATTTTGGGGTAAGATAGAATAAATTACTTCAGACATCTAAAGGGATTAAAGATCCCTCTTCTGGAGCCTGGACTGATTGCTGATCAGGAAAGTTTTATGTAAGAGTGCTATGTGTTAAAACAGCACAAGGAATATCAGACCAGTAAAAAGCTCTGATCTTTTATTTGTTGGCCCTCAAGGTCCCAAGCTGTGATTTGGGAAGCCTTTTTTTAATTAACTGTTTCTTTAACAAAGGTAAAATAAAACAGTCCCTTATCTGAAGACATACTTTTGAAAATAATGCAATACTTCTAACAACATGCAGAAACTGAGTTGTACATACATCTTTCTGAGAGACAATCTGTACAGAATAAAACCAATTTAGTCTTTGACTATGGGGTAATCCCCTCAGCATACGAGCAAACATTCCTGAATCAAGGAAAGAATTCACATCCAGGACAAGTTACATATTGAAATATTATCAACTTTTTTTTTTTTTTTTTTTTTTTTTTCAGGAGAAGTTTTTGGCCTCTTGAATTGTGAGAGTTTGAAAATAAAAAGGGGTTGAAACATCCAAAGTCCACACTTTTATATTAGACAAACTGCCAATTTTTAAAGCCTAAAATACTTTGGACATGATTTTCTTTTCCCTTCTTTCATTGACAAAAAATATAAGAAATTTTAGTGAAGGCTTTGTTTCTTCTCTGTCAGAGTATTTAACTGCCTAATTTTCTTAATCCTAATGCAATTTTGCTTTCATTGAATATGATTATGAGATTTCTGGAACAGAATCACAACAATACTGTACCAGGTTTATGTGTATGGTAGCAGGGGTGGTGTCTGTGAGAAGAGACTGTCCCATGTTAGATTAAGTGCCTGTGTCTCCAAAAGGGACCGTTGGCCAGAGCTGAGCCAGTGAGTGACGCTGGTTACTCCAGGCACCAGAGCAGAAGTTCCCCTGCAGCCCACGGGTCCCACATGGAGCAGATCTCCACACTGCAGCCTGTGGAGGAGCCTCTGGTGGATGTGGCCTGGAGGAGGCTGCAGCCCATGGAGATCCCCCACAGGAGCATGCTCTGGGCTGGATTGACCACAACCCCCATTCCCTGTTCCTCTGCACCACTTGGGGTAGAGGAGATAGAAAAGGGTGGATGGGGGAAGATGGTTTTAGTTTGCTTTTAGTTTCCCACTTCTCTAGCAATAGGCACTAAATTACATTAATTTCTCTTATGTCGTCTGTTTTGGCCATGGTGGTAGTTGGTAAGTGATCTCCATGTCCTCATCTCAACCCATGACCTCTCTTTTTTGTTTTGTTTTTTTCTATCCCCCGTTCCTCTGTGAAGAGGAGTGAGAGAGTGTTGTGGTGGTGCCCAACAGTGCTAAAGCAATACATGTATGTTGACAAGTATATTGGGATACTTAAATTATATAATTGTTCTCCAATTTGATGAACAAAAAAACCCTAAATAACTGTAACATTTTTTTTTTAGCTTTTTCTATAATTTGTCAAAGTACAGGTATTTATGGACTCTTCAGATCATGTAGATAAAAGAACCTTTTCTTAATATGATAGCTTCTTTTGAAGCTGCTTAAAATTTTCTCTCTCTTTTTCTCCCTTCCTTCCTTCCTTCCTTCCTTCCTTCCTTCCTTCCTTCCTTCCTTCCTTCCTTCCTTCCTTCCTTCCTTCCTTCCTTCCTTCCTTCCTTCCTTCCTTCCTTCCTCCCTTCCTTCTTTCCTTCCTTCCTTCCTTCTTTGCTTTTTTCTATTTATTATTTTTATTCTTTTGTCTTCTCACGAAGCTTGGAGGTTATCCAGACAAAATGAATTGGACAGTTCTTCATACCCAGTTCCCATGGCAGCTGTTCTCCAAAAGATCTTTTGTTCCAAACCCTCCAACTCTGCTGTAATTATGTCAATGTTTCAGATATTCTACATTTGGATTTAAATGAAAGGTCATCTTATTGCTGTTTAACTTAGTTCTGATTCCTAAGTAATTTCTAAATCATTCATTTAAGATGAGTGTTTTTTCGTATACTAACTCCAGTATTTTATGAACAACTTTAATATTTCAGTTCACTTAATATAGAGCCTCCATGAGAAGCAAGAAACCTTTGAAATATTGAGGCTAAAATCATTTATGCCTGAAAATCACCAGAAACTAATTTTTAACGTTGTACCAGGCCTGACACATTTAGTTAGTTATAAATAATAAATTACAAAATCCATTGGATCTGCATCTTCTTCGGATGAGGTAAGACAAAGACCTAAATCTGGAATTAGTCTGAACTATGATTAAAAGGCACCCTTTAAATCCTTTTTTGATTTTCCCTCAGAAAAGTACATAGTGCATGCTCCCACACAGACCAGACAGATAAATAAACTTCCAAAGAAGCAACAGGCAACAGGCTCTAAAAGGTCTGCATAGCAAATTATGGGACAGGATTTACTTTGGTTAATTTGTTGAAGTTTTCCTTTTTATTTTTTGTTCCTATTGGCTATATCTCCTGTGGTTTCTAGTGCCTGTGTTTCTCAGACCTAGTGTGTAATCATTTGCCAGCAACACAGACTATTATTCAAATGTATGTCTAGTTCAAGATAAATAGCACAATTAAGATGCTCACATTGGAAATCTTTACTGGAAAATTACTTGATGCTGAAGGTGTATTTTGCTGCAAAAGGAATAAAGATGTTTTTTAAGTGATCAGAATACTTATTGTTCTAAAAGTGCCAAAATGTCAGATACAGTAAAATCTTCTTCAAAAGACCTCTTGAAGGACATTGATTTAAAAACTATTCTTCCCAGCACTTCATGGAATAAAGGTTTAGCAATTCTTTTTCTCTTTGATAGATTTTCTGTTCATGGAGTTTCTATTTCTGTGCATTTTTTTTCAGATGCAGCATTTCGAGCATTGTGGAAAATTTACTGGAGCAAACAGACAACTATTGGGTTATGAAGATTTCTGTACTGAATGGTTTGATTTCTAAGTGTTGTGTAAATCTTACTTTGTAAGCCTAAGTCCTTCTGTAGGTATGCCCTCAGGATCACATAATACATTTGTGGTACAGTGGGGAGTTGAAAATTCCCTTGAAAACTGCACACAATAATCCTAATCCCTAGACTGTCTCCTTCTGAGAATTTTTGTTCTGACAGCATCAGTGGCAAACACTGGTTACATTGAGGCAAGAAGTCAGAAGAGTTTTGGCTATGTTTTTTTCGGTCCCTTATCATCAAAACAGCAATGGAAAAGGCTTATAAAACATTTGAACCAGGTGTCTAGACAGCTGGGGGAGAGAGAGGGAAAACACATTGAAAAGTGAAAGATTTATATGAAACCTAGAAAACACTGGGAATATTAAAGGAAAAATAATCCTATCTGTCCATAAAAGGATGGAATGAGATGACATAGTCAACTAAGAACCCGCAATTCAATTATGTAAAATAATAAAAGATTGGATCTTACAAACCACAGTTCATAAAACTGTGTTTAAGCAGTTTAATCTACTCTTTGCAGATTAAAACCAAGAGTCCTGCCTTTGTTCAATGTCTTTCCTCGGGTTTTGTTTCATAATATAGTGTTTGTTTTTTTTTTTGTTTGTTTGTTTGTTTATTATTATCATTTGACTTGTCTGGAGAATTTGTAACTTTGACAACAAGAAAAGAATGAGAAAAGAACATGAAATGGGAAATGCTATATATGAGGGAGATGTTATACAAAGCCAAGGGTATGAAGTGGTTTGTGGAGTTCTTCTCCAATGAAGGAAGCACCAGCATAACTAATGTCAAAGGTTGCTTTCCTAAAATGATCACAGCATAGAAAACTACAATAAATGTGATAGGTTGTGAGGAGCAGAAGTAAACAAGCTCAGTTTCCTACTGATTTATATATTGAGTGTGAGCTCCTGGGTGGGATTCCGCCTATGAAATGTAATGGTCTCACATTATAATCTTTCCTTAATGCAGTTTATCTGCTTTAAACAAGAATCTATTTTTATGATTCATAGAAAAAAGGTCTTTTGCTTCCATTTAATATGATTAAGATTGGACGAGGGCTCTAAAGGCCTGTAAGGGGGTTCACTCATACATGCATGTACATATATTAAAGTATTAAATTAAATAAGACTTATTTCCTTAGGAAATGAAAGTACAGATAAACTTCTTACAAACTGTTTGTGCCTTAAATAGAAAAACAAAATAAAACAAAACAAACTAAAAAATCCTCCACTTACCCCTATTTTCTTCATAGATTAATAACAGGAACATATTAATGGAACTTTACCAAGACTTGTCTTAAACATTATCTTTTTAAATAAGTCTGTTGAGAGATTGACTGTGGACTACTGGTTTGATGACGACTGTGGTGGAAGGAATTTTAGACTCCAATCCTAGCTCCAGTATTTCACACAAATCACATTGGAATTAACTCTACATTTTTACTCACAGAACTTGTTTTTCTTTAAAAAGGATGAGTAAGGAGGCTGAAATCCAACTTGTAGATAAATCTCTGGATTTCATTTCAGAAAAAGAGGAAAGTATTTTCCTCTGACTTCATAAATGTGAAGCTTGTCTGTGTTAGATAGCCAAAACCAATGCTTGTGCATTAAGGTTTCTGGTAAATCATAATTGCTAAACATCTTACATTAAAAACTATTATCCTGGCAAGCATTTTAAATGTCTTGTATGGATAATGTCAGAAAAGAATATAGTTCAGAGGTGATTAGAGTGAAACTTATGTTAAATGGAAATTGTGATCAAAAAAATTATGTCTTGGGGTGCATTGTGATTGACTGATCTTCATCAGTATTGAATGATGAGACTGACAAGAAAATAATACACAGTAGGAAAAGAAGTTTTGCAGTAAAATAGATGTAACATACAGAACAGGGAAATGTTCATTCATAAGAGCAAAAATAAACATGAAGTAAACACTGAGTGTAGTTTCCATGGGTAGTTGCAGACCTCCAATTATGCCTCCTAAGAAACAGCAGAAAATCAGTTATACAACTTGCTGTTCAGACTTTTAAAGCTGTGGGTGATTATTCATTTCTGCCTTGATTTCGCGCTATTATAAAATTTCATGTATTGCAACTATTTTTGCTCAGCACAGTAGGATTTCTCCATTTTAATTCATTACTCAATAACATTGACCATACACAGGGACTAGAAAAAACTGTGTGAACCATTGTTTACCAGTAGCAGTAGCAGAACACTTTGGGAAAACTTTTTTTGTCTTCAGAAGAGTCTTGTGCACTGACCTTTTCAAGAAGCAGGCAATCCTGAGACAGATCTCTGAGTCCACAGACAACAATATCAGTGTTGGAACCAGATTAGGATCTGTCACTCATGAAATGGAGATGTAGAATTCTGAGGAAATCACCTCTCATTACCCCGTTTTCTCTTTCCCAGTTTGTATTCCTTCAGTTTGATGTAACTTCTTCAGGAGGCACTGGCTCTTTTTTTTCCATTTCTTGTGTATATTCTGTGATCCTATGTTCAGTGAAGGTTCTAGATGCTGGTGTTAAAGAAAGAATGAAGATGCTACACAAGCGCAAAATATATTATGTGAATTTTGTTTAAAAGTATTAATACAAACTGAGCGTTTTCGTAGTGTAACCAGTTTTCCAAACAGTTGAAATCAGCTTAACTTGAATGAAAGTCTTACCTCACTCTTGGATCTCTCTCTGTACCTTTATGCATGTTTCTATTACATATTTTTTTTTTGTAGACAAATACATCACTTTTCAAATTAAGCATGCTGTATTACAGGGACTTGAAGGTGGCCTAATTTTGTCTCATTTCAAATATTCCATTATTAATGAGAAATCCAGCCTAATTATATTTCCATATGCTTTAAAATTAAAAATGACAGACCTTTGCAGAACATGGAGACATTTTCCAGGTCAGGTATTAATGTGCATGTTGGTTTTTTTTGTTGTTGTTGTTTTTTTTTTTTTTTTTTTTTTTTTTTTTTTTTCTGGTAACCAGCCCTTTCATCTTAAACTCCAAAGTGATGTTAATTTAATAATAGAGGATAAAGTTCAATGCTGCAAAAGCCTTTCTGTCCCACCAGGGCTTATGCACTGAACCTGCTCATTCCCCTATCTTAAAACCCAGAAATCCCTTTGGTCACAAAAGGAAATGATTTCTGGATCCTCTGATAGTAAAACCTGGGGATTAACCTCTTGCATCATTTGTATTTGAAGGTGTTATAATTGGCATTCAGCAACACCTGAGTTTAGAGTGTTCTTTTATGCATGATGACCTGTAATGTGTTTAAGGATTTCTGACACTTTGATTATTTATTTATTTAAACAGAGATTCAATATATTGTTTCTAGTATTCTGCTACTTTTTTACATTAATAATTCAGATGACTATATCTTATTTTCTAGAAAAAGAGAATGTGAAGATCAGTAAACAAGTCAAACCTTCAACCCAAACATTATTCATTTGATGCTTTAGGACTCTTAAAAATGCTTAACTTTCCTAGTGAATACTTTTTAAACAACTTGTTAATTCAAACATTCAAGAAGATCTTTAGTGAGAATGTGCCTTTGATTCAGATCTATCTTCTTCCTTCAACGAAGTGCAAAAAATCATATCTATTCAAGAGAATGGTTTGGTTTGGGAAAGGACCTTAAAGTCCATCTAATTCCAACCCCCTGACATGGGCAGGGATACCTCCCACTAGAGTAGGTTGCTCAAAGACCCATCCAAACTGGCCTTGAACACATGGGACAACCACAGTTTCTCTGGACAACCTGTTCTAGTGACTCACTACCCTCATAGTAATGACTTTCAAGCTTTCCTTTAGGCCCCTTTTAGGCACTGGAAGGCCACTATATGGTCTCCCCAGAGCTTTCTCTTCTCCAGGCTGAACAACCCCAGCTCCCTCAGCCTGTTTTCATAGAGAGGTGCTCCAGCCTCTTGATCACCTTTGTGGCTTCCTCTGGACTTGCTCTAACAGGTCCATGTCATTCTCATGCTGGGGGCCCCAGAGCAGAACACAGCACTCTAAGTGGGATCTCACAAGATCACAGCGGAGGGGGAGAATCACCTCTCCCACCTTGCTCGCCACACTGCTTTTGATGCAGCCCAGGATATGGTTGGCTTTCTAGGTTGCAAGCACACATTGCTGGCTGATGGTGAGCTTCGCATCAACCAACAGCTTCAGGTCCTACTCCTCAGGGCTGCTCTGAAGCCATTCTGTCTTGAGTACTTTTCTCACATACTCTGTCTCTCAGTAAAACGAGAGAAAATCAGATGTGATATTCCTAACAGTAATTTTTAAAAATTATCTTAATACTTCTGCTTTAACAGCCATCTTAGTATAACAAAGAGAAAAAATAATCAGGCAAACATTTGGTACATAGCCAAATACTGTGGTGACCACCTTCAAAATCTTTAAAGCTTTCAAGTCAATTTGAAATACAAAAATACCAATTTGTATCACTCAAAAATGCCTGCTATACTGTTACTTCTCTCTAGCTCAGACATTTTAAGTTTTATGTTCTAATGCATCAGTACAATGATTTGAGCAATGTTTGCTATTAGAGGACTTTGTTTTCAGTGCCATTTTTTTCACAAAGAAGTGAATCATATTCATTGCTAGCATGACATTAGCAAAATGACCAGAACAAGGATTTCTGAACTGTTTAATTAATAATAAACTCAATAAAATTCTACATTGTCACGACACCTAACATATTTTTCCGTAATGTAGACCAATTAACCCAGCTTTGTAACTTAAAATTATTTTTCAGTTAGGAGTATTCTCACTTGAGAATTTAGGTGAAATAGAATAGTTTATTTCTTTCTTATTTCTCCCTCCCTCCCCCCCCCCCTTTTTTTTTAATTGTTATTATCATTAATTTAATGTTCTTTAACTTAAGAAGGTTTACAATCCTGATAGTTAAAATAAGATCTGGGAAGTTCTGCTCCAACCCATGTTACTTGCACCTAGCTCAGTTCAGACATGCTATGGAATCTTCTGGTTTGTAGGCACAGATTAACAAGAGCATTTCTAAAATAATATCAGACCAGGAAATCTGAATTCTCCATCAGCTGAACCAGTAAAATAATTTCTCCTGGAGTCTTGCTGGAACTCAGTGTGTCACAACTTGAGGAGCATCTGCTTTTCCAATATATATTGCAACCTCATTATTACAATGCTTGGGGCTGGAAACAAGCAAGCCTGTTACCTGCAGTAACAGGCATCTCAGAGAGTTGAAAGTAAATTCTAAATGATAATAGAGTAAGTCAATAGTTTTTGTGCCAAAAGTAAGAGTAGAAGGAAATATTATATTTTCTACTTATTTAATGAACAGTTATTCTAATGTTCAATTGTCACATACTTTCTAGCTTTTATTCTAATACAGTGATGCAGTGTAAAAGTGAATCAATATATCTTTTTAATTATTATTATTATTATTTTTTAATATTCAACTCAGATTAATTAAGTTTGGATTTTTGTAAGGTTAAAGAAGTAAGACTTACCATCAAAAATTCTAACATTTTTTCACTTCTACAATGTTTATGGAAACAGTAATATTAAATTATTAATTAAATAATTCACTAAATAATCAATTCAGTAAATAATTTGTTTAAATTATATAATAAATTCCTAAAAATCGATCTATATTTAGCTAGAGATCTGTAGGAAGGTTGCTTGAAATATTGCATGCATTCTAATCAACCACACCTAGAATTACGTGATAACTAGAAATTTGAAAAGTATTAACAACCTGGACAATTTTTTTTTTGTTGTTGTTCTTTGGTTTCTGTACTGTTTTCTGTATGTGATGTAAAGAAGTTAGATATATTGTTTATATAGGTAGCATCAACTGTAGAAACAACCAGATATTAAGCTTTTTCATGATCTTTCAAAACACAGAAACATAGTATATACAATTCTGTGTATTTTTGATTGGCATCTCAAAGTTATGTAAAGAAAGCCACTGGTCCTGGTAACCTTCCTGCTAGCTCAGTAAGTATTATCCACATTTAATACCTGGAACCACTACAGTTGCAGCCTTGTAAAATGTTTGCATCCTAGCAAATCTAAGTGCATTTCAGAAGACCCTGTAAGAATTATGTGAAAGATTTTGTATTTCAGTATAGATTAAAAAGCAAATCCAAGTAATCAAAACATTTGTAACCCTTTAAAGAAAGTTGGGGAAACTGATTTGTAGTTTGATACAGAGTAGGTAAAATTCAGAGATTAGGGTATGATTATATGTATTGTGCTTGGACTTTTTAGATTTCTTTGAATTTGAAACAAAACATGGCTCATGGGATACAAAGCCTATGCTACATGAAGAATGGATTTAATCTTATGTAGAAAATTAACCTCTTCCCTCAAGTCTGAGCTACCCTGATTATACTTCTCTCTCACCAGACCCCACTCTGCAGTGTTTTTTTCCTCGTTGTTATCCTTTATGAGAAAAAGAAATAAAAGGATTTAAAAACAAGTATAATACATTTTCCACTCCTCTTTTAGTTATTACTAGATTCCTCAAATATAAAAATTGATTGAAAATAGCATTTTGAAGGTAGATTTTTTTTTTTATTATTTAATTCAAAGTCAAATTATAAACATATAAGAAAGGATAGTAGCAGCTTCATAATAACACTAAAACACAGTTTACATGTCTGAGAGATAGACTGAAAGGCCACAGAAAGCATATAGTGGGAGTGATAAATGCAAAACAGTTTGGGAAAGTCTTTTGTATAAAGTGCAACAGAAGATAGAGACAGTTGTTAGAAATGGATTGGGCATCTTTGCCCTGCTGTAAAGGAATGATTGATGCTGCTGTTGTGATTACTGTAAGAACACACAGTTGTACTTGTCGGTACTCCAGTGAGGGCTCAGCCAGCTGAGACAAACTCCATGTCCTCTAAGATCTGTGTTTCCAGATTTTGTCTTGAAAGACAAAACATTTTCTTCTGTGCTTCTTTGTGTACACAAGCCTGAGGTTTCTACCTCTAAGGTCAGTAACTTGGACACCAACTTGTAGTCTGGATTCCTTTAAGTCACCAAATGTTTGGAGATATTTACTGGAAAACATGACAGGAAAACCCCAATAACAAAGCATTCTTCAGCTTGCTCAAGCAAAGCCTGTCCATCTGTGCCTTTGAAAATCATTTATCTGAGATTTCTTATTTCTTTTTTTCTAGGAAAACAAGTTATAGTAGTAAAGGTTAGCCCTGATAGAAGCTATATCAATGTACAAATTACAGTATCTATAACCTTTTGTGCTCAGATTTCTAAGTCTTTAGTTCTAAATCTCAGGCAAGTCATTAAGAAGGCAGATCACCATCTATTTTATAAATAGCTTTTTCTTATGCAAATTTCATTAATTTTAGTAGGCAACTTTGTATGTGGTATTATGCAATCACCTCTGATTTGTGTAGGAGCACCTAATGTAAATCTCCTTAACAAGACAGCTCAACTATGGTACTTTGTGCCTGGTTTTAGAAGTTCTCCCTTTCCTGCCTCTAGACATTTTCTAATTCTCTTTCCTGGGAGGCTTTAAGGTGCTCAGGAAAGTATTTATGATTTTATTGACTGTCTACTTCAATTTACAGAGATTACCTGATAACTAGTACACAATAAATGACCATAATACTGAATGGCCATCTGAGAATGGTAAAGGGAAAAAAAAAAAAGAAGAAAAAAAAAAAGAAAAATAGTGAGGTAAATACTACATTTAGGAAAACAACAACAAAACAAAACAGAACAAAACAACAACAGATAAAATGGAAGGTCCAAAATACTTAAGTTACCAGTATAATTTACAATCCCATATATGATCCAAATATTGGTCCAAATCTGAAACATAATGCTGAGTATGCTGTAGCTGCATACTAGAAAATTCAGGCCATGTTGTTAACGTGAACTTCGAAAGGATCTTCAGAGGGGTCAGAAAAAAACTCCTCTGCCAGAAGAAGTATTTTTTCTACCAGCAAATAAGCACTGTTTAAGGGAATTTACCCATCTGGACAGGAAGTCTCTTACAGGGTGGAAGGAGTTTACATGTCCATGTTAAGGCAGTTATCTGCCCAAGAAGCAGTACAGTTCAGTCAGTCAATTTAACATGGCTGTATCTGTGTTCTGTACAGTATGAGGCACGTTAGGCATATCGCAAGCCTGCTAGTGCAAGCAAAAGGGATGTAAGAGTGCCTGACTCAGCAAGGTCACCTTAGGCTGTGGCAAAGAGGAGGAAAATGCACTTCACTGGGGAGATTCACACCATGCCATAAGCTCTGTAACACCCTGCTGTGTTGGAGGCTGCACGTGGCTTGATTCTCCTTCAGCTCAGACACTGTCACATGAAATTCATGAAATTTTTAACAAACTTGATCAGTTCCATGGCATTTTGAAAAGTGAATCAAAGGAGCAATAATTTTAGCTGTTGTTTCAGCTACTGTCAGTCACTGACATAAAGGTAGTTATTCTGACTAGAGCAACTGTTTAACCAGATTCATAAACATTACAGAAACAGTGTACAAAATTGGAATTAAGACTTCAAAGTGAGTACTGGAAGTACCCATTGGTAAATACTGAAATGCTGTTGTAACTCAGAAAAAACAGTGTAGCGCACTAACGTTTACCAGCTCCTTTACCAATCATTGTGCAAAGCAAGAGACAACCACATTTAGGCTGGAGAATCTACCTGATGACAACAGGAATATAGAGAGATGTAGCTGAAAGGAAATTCATCCTGCAGAATCTGTATGATGAAGATTAAAACAAAGAGAGAACATGGTGTGACTCTTCAGTCACGATCTGAGTTTTGCCTTGTGGGCAGTTAGGAAATATTGTGTAACTCATTATTAGAGTTATGCTTTTAAACTCAGCAGATCTGTGGCAGAAGTTAGCAGAGACAGTTAGCATTCATTATGCCCTACTAGCCTTTCAGCATGGGACCCTCTTAAATTTTATGATGTATTCTGATTCTAATAGCTCTTTCTTTTATGATACAACTATTGTTTAGAAACAAAATCCTTCAAATATATATATATTTCATGTCATATATCCCTCCATATTTTACTAAAAGAAAAGGCAATGTGAATTCTTTTTTGATAAATAGCTTTTCAGTGGGACTTCCAGAAAAAAACTACAATCATCTTGCTAGTGAACACAGATACTGAGGGCAAGATTTCTGTCAGCAGTTCAAAACTGCCTAGATGAACAGTCTGGGTTGCCTGTGGATATTTCCCTGTCCATAACTAGTAGACTTGTCAAGGTGTAGGTGAGAGCCTTGTAGTGTCTTTTTCAGCTCTGTTCCCTTTTTAGAATAAAGGAAGATTTATTTAGAGGTATTCTTCTGTATAAAATACCAAGTCCCCAGATTCACAATTCAGGCTACAGTAGATATACTTGGAGGAAGCCCTCCCTGTTCTCTGCTCCCTGCTCCAGCAGCAGGCAGGATGTGGAGTGGTAGATGATGAAGGAAGAGGTGGGATGACTTCAGAGATGCTTGTGGTGGGGGACAAAAGAGGCTCTCTTGAGGTTCTGGAGGGAGCAGAGTACAGAGGGGGTACACTGGCCTCTGGACTGCAGGGCACAGAAAAAGGGAAGGAAGGAGGTGCTGTCGTCAGCTGCACACTGGAGCCACACTGCACAGGAGATGTGTTTACACAGAACACATTCCCTGGAAATGAGAGGCCGTTGTAAATAGAAATGTGCCTTGAAGCCAAGGAGCACCTGGGGACTTTTGTTCTCAGCATCAAAAGAACTTCACTTCATTCATTGCCACTATGAGAGGGTTCTCTTGTATTCCTAAAAATTGAATCAGAACAAGTCTGGACTGTAGTTCCTAGAACTTCTTGTCTCTCTGAGTGTTACATTTGGGAACGGTAGAAAAATACTTTTGCATCCATTGCAGGTGTTGTCTGTGTCAACAGAGCCAATAGTAAAATATTTATTCTTCCTCTATGGGTCTCTGAATACAGTTTTTAAACTCGTTTAAATGTTTTTTTTTTGGTTTGTTTGTTTGTTTGTTTGTTTTGTTTTGTTTTGTTTTGTTTTTCAAACTGGTATATGATAGAATATAGAGATTTAATTGACCACTGAAAAAACAGTGGGTAGAAAAACAACATACTCTCTCTTTAAAATCTCCTGCTAACTGCCACAGACAGGATAGAGTCTTAACATTACATCTGGGCTAATCTCAGAATCTTATCTTCCAAGAAATAATAGATTTTCCTATCTACCTATCATTCTTATGCAATATTACTTCCTTTCTTGTTAGAAAAATGAGAGATAACAATCAGGGTACCTGCCAGGATAAACACAAAAGCTGTAGCTTTCTTCAGCAGCATTTCCACTTAGCATATTTAAAAATCTCTTAGTTGAAAAAAAATGTTCTTCATCCATTTGAGAACTTACGAATATAGACTCATGTTCTGATATTATGACATCTTTGTTAATTTTTGTAAAGGTTTTGTTGTTGTTGTTGTTTGTTTGTTTGTTTGTTTGTTTTGTTCTTCAGGCTCCTGGAAATTATGAAGTACTTATTGGTAGTTTAAATGGATTTTACAACATTGTTTAATTTGAAATTTTATGGTATTTTTACACAGCTCTGCCCATAGCCAGTATTAAGTAGCAATTTTCCATCTGGGTAGGGTGACATGTCATGCAGATGGCACTGGTGTTTACTCTAAGGCTCTCTAAACATCTGTCTTGCAGACAAATTAAAGTATTCTTTCTGTGCTGAACAGAAATTACTTCTGATTTTTCTGCACTGTAAAAACATTATTTTCAGATTAGCAAGAGGCAAGCCATCCATTACTTCTTCAGGAGAGGTTGTGACATAGATCTTGTGGGAGAATAAAGCCTAATTGAAAGGATAAAAAGCTTAAACTCTAAGCCTATCTTTGTTGAATTGGTCTGCAAAGAGATATATGCACACGAAAAAATCTTGGTTTAGTTAATGTCTGTCTCTGTGTAATTCCTGTTAACCAGCAGACAAATTTCTAACTGTCCAACGGTTCATTTTTGGTTCCTATTTTGTGGCACACATGAGGCGCTGTGCCATGGAGATGAGCAGAGCCTGGAGCTGTGGCAAGAGCTGCTCCCCCTCTTTGCACAGTGAGTTGCACAGTGATGTTGGCTTTGTGTCCTTCTTTGCCTGTGCTCCAGACTTGACCTCTCTTCCATAGCTGTTGGCTCCTGACCAGCACAGGGGCTGGAAAAGAGGTTTGTTGGCTGTGTTGGAAGTCAAGTTTCATTATGGCAATGAGCCAAAATGGAGTCCAGATGGGGTTGGCTTCAATAGGAGAATGAGTGATGAGCACAAGCTTAGTTTTATGTGATTCAGAATGAACAGAAGCCAGTGCTCAAAAAAGCTTACATTTCATTGTATGTAAGTGAATGGGAAGGAGGCAAAGCAGAGTTCAATCTCATTGTGGAAAGTCCTGAGGTGCTGAAAAGTATTGTTTTCACATTAAAATATATCGTCATGAAAACCTATAACAAAACAAAAATGGGTCTCTGCTGCTGTGGAGCTGAGTGGTGTGCATAAAGAGCATGGATGTTCATGGTCCATTACTGTCTGCATTCTGTTTCATCCTTGGGTGGTTAGTTTTACCTTTTGTATAGGTTTGTTATAGGCTATGTATACATGTAGGAGCGTTACAGGATTCTTAACAGTTGCAAATGGGCCGATCTCAACACATTGCAAAACAGACCGCATTTCTAAAATAATGCTCTTGTTATGCCTACCAGATCTGAAACAGGGGTATATTTCAGAGAAATTACCAGAGAAACTGCTAAATTCATCAGGCTTGAATAGGGCTTCAGACTTCTACTGCGAGCTCAGTTACTTCCACGCTGTGTGGCCTTAGTGCAAGGTATTTATTTCCTCCTCTTCCTTGTTCCCACTGTGATCTCTTTAGGCACTGTGTCCTACTGGGTGTTTGTGTATTATCTAATATAACAGGGCCTGCTAGGCACAACTGCAATACAATTAATAAATAATAATACATTTAGTCCCACTCTGCTATTTACAGGACTATGCAATGCATTATTTTCTAGAGTTAATGTTCACTTAAACATTTAGCCAAACTATACATACATAAGTTTTTTTCTCATTATTATTTATTTGGATTTCTGTGAATGAAAAAGTTAGAGAGGTGCTATGAGTAAAGTAGCCCTACATTTTGCACAATTCTTATCAGCAATAAAAAAATATGTTATATATAATCAATATTTTTGTACACATTCATCAAAAATAAACCAAATATATAAAATGGGGTTTTATTGGTGCATTTTTCTAACTGTGCCTCGGTTTTTGTTATACCCTCCCCCACTAGCATACTACTATCACTTCTGAAGATATGGAATAAAAGTTTAGTCTTAGCTGAGTTTTTCAGATGCCTCACCTGGCCCTTCTCTGTTGTGCATACTTCAGCCAGGCCTGTCTTTGGATACACTGACACTTGAATGTTTACAGTTCTGAATGACTGAACATGCAAATAGATTGCCAGAAATAAGCATTATTTCTGTATGCTGACCGTATGCTCATATGAACACATTTAAATACAGAAATTGCCAGAATTTAGGACAGGTGCAAAAGACTGTACATGAAAACACACGAAGGATGTAAACATGTAAAACATGGTGGATTTGAATGAGCACAGGCAGACCTTGCTTATTAAAAACATATGCTTTCCGTCTTTTGAGGATAAGACAGGAATAAAATGTGCTGTTCCTTTAAGAAAGAAATGAAGACTCCTATATACAGGTTTATAAACAAATTTAGAAGATAATCTGAATTTGATGTTTAAACATGTGTTAGTATCATTTATCTCACTGAATATTCATCACTCATTTTTCATATGTTAAGAGTAATGTAAACTTTGAAAGATCGTATTGGTAAAGAGATGATCTGCTAAAGCTTGCATAGCAACTGAAGCTATGCCTACATATGCTTTATCATACATATATTTCTGTATGGAACATGACATACTGCTAGTCTTTTAGAATTCCAGAATCACACAATCAAAGAATGGTTGAGGATGAAAGAGATCTCTAGTCCAACCGCATTGGAAAAGCAGGGCCATCAGGATCTCCACGGAGGAGACTACAAGCTCTCTAATAAATCTATGCCAGTGCTCTGTCACCCATACAGTAAAGAAGCGCTTCCTGGTGTTCAGAGGGAGCCTCCTGTACTACATTTTGTGCCCATTGCCTCTTGTCCTGCTACTAGGTCCATCTTTTCTGCACCCTCTCTTAATTGATAAGATCCTCTTTGAGATACTTTCCCAGCTGGAACAGCCCCACCTCTCTCAGCTTCTCCTCAGAGAAGAGCTGCTCCAGTCCTTTCATCGTCTTGGTAGCTCTATGCTGGACTCTTTTTAGTATGTCCAGGTCTCTCTTGTTCTGGGGGGGCATAGACGTGAACAAAGTACTCCGGGTATGGCTGCACCAAGGCTCAGCAGATGGGAAGGATCACCTCTCTTGTGACACTGCCTAATGCTGGTGACACCTTACCTAATGCAGCCATTATTGTTAGCCTTCTATTGTTAGCCTTCTTAAAGGAAAGGGCACGTTGCTACTTCATGTTTTAATTGGTGTCCACCAGGACCCCCAGGTCCTTTTCTGTATTCCATCTGGGTGGCCTGCAGCCTGTACCAGTGACCAGGCTTGTTCTTTCCCAGGTGCAGGGCTTTGCACTTCTTGTTGAGCTCCATGAAGTACCTGTTGGCACATCTTTCCAGCATGTCCATGTCCCTCTGGATGGCAGCAAGACTCTCTCTCCATCAGCCATTCCTCCCAGTTTTGTGTCATCTCCAAACTTGCTGAGGCTACACTCTGCCCCATTCTCCAGATCATTAATGAAGTTTTTGAACAGGATTGGGCCCAGTATTGTCCCCGGGGTATTCTGCTCTTTTACTGGCCTCCAACTAGACTGTACCACTGACTGCTGCAATTTAGGCCTGGCTATTCAGACAGTTTTTGATCCACTTCCCTGTCTGCCCATGCAGCTCATACACCTGTGGGGATCTTGTGGGAGACAGTGTCAACAGTCTTACTGAAGTCCAGGTAGGCAATATCCACGGCTCTCCCCACAGCTCCCTAGCTTGTCAATTCATCACAGAAGATTATCATGTTGGTCAAGCGTGACTTCCCTTTGGCGAATTCATGCTGACTACTCCTAATTTTCTTGATCTTCATCTACCTGGAAATGGTTTTGTCTTCTATTCACCATGATCGATCAAAGGTTATAGAAAGTGGCCTCACAACATCAGCCAGATGCCTCATCACTCACAGATGAATCCCATCAGGGACTTATATATGTGCAGTTTGGACATCATGTGTGTCCAGACTAGTAAATATAATACAGCTAAATTTTACATTTTGTTCTTAAGAATTTTCCAGTAAACAAATTGTTTCTTTTGTGGCTAGTAAATATAATACAGCTAAAATTTGGAGAAGATATTCATGTCTTTGCACAAGTACTTAGCTCCTCACATGAGTAACTTCACTGGAGCTGGTGTTCCTATCTGACTTAATATCTGCCCAGGGAAAGCTCTGTAAACAATCTATGAAGAATAAAATAAACTATTTGCAAGTTAACTACAGGAAAGAGAGAAAAGAGATGATTCTTTTTTGAAAAGGATCATGATAAATCTGTCAAGGGAGTAGACAGACTGTTTGGTATTGCATAACTGTATAGCAGTCATAGGCAGAGCAATCTAGATCACTGAGCAGCATGGAACAGGTAAAATTATTCCAAACAGTTGGTATTAAGTGTTAATTGCCTGAGCCTCTCTGAGACCATAGGAGTAAACTTTGCTTCATGACCCAGTTCTTATGTAAAGCAATTAAACACAAGTTTAGGCCAAACTCTTCAATGTACATACCACAGATCTTGAGGAAGTTTGTCTAAATGCTTAAGATTTCTGGATGGATTTCATCATTTCATTCTGAATATGTTTGTTTGTTTGTTTGTTTGTTTTGGCTTAAGCCCATCTCCAGTATTGATAATGTTCTTGTATATTTTAATTCCTCTAAATCCTTAGTGTTTTAACACATACCTGGCACCTAAAGATGTCTTTATCTCTGTATATTTGAGACATCCCTTTGATTTCAGTGTGATGTCTCATGCATGTAAGTGCTCTGCAGGATCAAAGCCAAAGTATTTAGTATTTTGCATGACATAGCCCCTATAAAATGGAGATAACATGTATTATAAAGTAGTTAGATTACTTTCAGATGCAGACATAATGCCTTCTTCACAGGCCTATAAAGGAGGAAACTAATTTTGCAAAAACAATCAGTTGGTCAAAATATAATAATAAGCCTTTTTATGATTTCCTTGAACACAGAAACAATGCCTCCACACAGTATGAATTACTGAGCTCTTAACAAAATTACTGTAAAAGACTCTGAGACAAGAATCGATAGATAAACTTTGCATGGCAAAGATACAGAAGTAACACCTTTCAAATGGGCTACAGAATTGGAGTGTCAGGTATAACCTTCCTTATGTAATCTCTAAGTAGGATAATCATGAAGTATTAATGTAATCAAATAAGTCTAGATAAGGTCAAACACCTTAGGTGTTATCTCTTCAGCAATAATTGCTGTTACAATACAAGTTTATGAACAGCGTGAAACATCCTGCATTTTAGCAGAGAAAAGACTTTGGCAAGTATCATTCTGTTTGAAGATAATAGTAAAATAAAGCCAAACAGGAAGCAGGACTTAATTCTGACGTGTACAGGGCTGCTTCTAGAAGTAGAGAGCCTCTTCCTGGGATGATTCTCCCACTCTGCTCTTTCCGTGTATGTTAAATGTTACCAAGAGACTAGAAACAAATTGCTTCTGGGTGGTTTAGGATCCTTTATGGGCTCTTAAGTATGTCACAATACTGCTTTTCCTGAAGCTAGGACTGAGCAAAGGTGATTCAAGAGGAGAATCTGTCCAGATCACCCCAGCTAACATCATGACCTTGCTGTGCTGTTATTTCTCACATCTGTTCAGGTAGTCACATCATGTCCAGTAGTTTCACACCCTAGGCTAATCTTAGGCCAGGGCTGAGACATTTTCCTACATACCTTAACACAGCTTACAATACTTTTCAGTGCAATGTGAGTGCAAATGAAAGTGCGTAATACATGCAACTCTCCTGCAGTCAGTTGCAAGTTCTACAGGTGCCAGCCATAAAAGTTGTTGTGAAATGCATGCTATTAATTTAATTGTTTGCAAAAGCTGATAGATCCTAGTACTCAAAGAATACATTTACATCAGCATCAAGTTTCTCTAATATTGAAGGGGCTTAGACTTTTGATAATTTTGATTTTTTTAGGAAAAAGAGAAATGTTATAGGGACTAGAAACAGGCAACGAATAACAAGGGTTACTGATTCAAAATGTGTTACATGGTTTTCTGCTTTTTGGCATACCTTAACAAAACTAGAATATGCCAAAAACTTTCCACTGCTATCAATTTAAATGCATTATGATTTTGATGAAATATAACCAGTCGGCAAGACAATGAAAAGTAATTTTTTGTGCATGATTGCTTGCAACTGTGTATTTGAAGTTATACACAATATTGTGTACAAATCATTTACGGGGTTTCACCTCAGAAAATCCATATATTGATTTGAAGCTTCATTGACTTCAAGACTATGCCTGGTACAGGCTTGATCTTGCAAAGAACTGCATTGGGATGCAACCAGGCACACTAGACTGTAAGATATAATGCATGTGCTGCTGTCTGAAAGTGTAATAGTAAGTTTCCAGTTTTTAATCTGTATGTTCTAATTGGTCAGGAATTTTACATAAAGCTCATAAGCTTGAAGGCCTCATTGCCCATTTTAGAACAATGAATGTGTCCTGATTGCATTGTTTTCCCTAAATATGTCATTAATGGTGAGATGGAAAAATTTGTGTTCAATAAATACAGGGTGAGAATCCTTGTCTTCTACACAAGAGCAAATGGAGAAGAATTGCTAACCTAAGCAATTGGGATGTTTTTAGTAGTCTATAATCTCCTTTAGTCAAGAGAGAAAGATCATTTTTATTCACAAGGATGGGTCGACCCTGTTCTGTACCACTGGTCACAAAAACTCTCTGACATCTCTGCAGATCCTGATATGAATAGATATATCCATGTTTGAATGGCTGACTAATTTTTCTTTGGTGTCATTCTATGGATCTTAATGTGCAATTATATTTTTCTTAAGGCTTAGTACGATGCTATCATCTTTTCAGTATGCACAAGCTACTACTAATTGAGACAGCAACGTTTTTCCTAAAATAAAGGCATTTTCTAATATAATTGGAGACTTTCCTCCCACCCTAAGATTACAAGTTTCTTTATAATAGTAACTGGTGTGCTAAAAAGATTATTTAATTCCATTCTAGCACAGTCCTGCAGAACTTAAAGCACCAGAAGAAACACAGAGGTTTCACCTTTCATAGTTAATTAGATAGCGTCAGGGAAGAAATGGGTGCTGAAGCTTCATCAGCTGTTAAACTGCACAGTTTTAAAATTGCTAGCTAGCATGGTCCTTAGCATAAGTTTGATTTGAGCTGAAACCCTGTCAGATTTTCATAGGCCAGAATCCATTCATAATAGATAATTTCATGCACCCTGTTTTGAATGGTAGGAGAGTTTAATGCTATGTAATAATGGACTATGTCTCTGCCAGCTGGTTTCAGAGCCAGAGATCAGCCACAAGACCTTACTAATCTTCCCAATATAAAGATCCCATTTGATTCTCAAGAGCTACTTGTCCTCTTTTTCTATTGCTGAGATTATTTTTTTCTGAAATTTGCATCATGAGACGCTTTTTAGAAATTCCAAGGGAATCTTAGAATAAGGAAGAATGCTCACAGAAAAACAAAATCAAAACCAAACAACAACTACAAAACCAAACCAAAACAAACAAACAAACAAAAAAAAACCAACCACCTTGGCTTAGCAACTCCCTGAGCTTCTTTCTGATTGCTAAGGTTTTTGAGGATTTGCTACAGAAATATTGTTATATGATTACATCCTCCTTGTACTTTTTATGAATCTTTTGCAATGGCTAGAGGGACTGTTTGCTACCAGTACAGATGTTCTTTTATTCTTATACGAACAAGCAGAAATATGCCCATGGGAGAAAGGTTATTGTTCTTTCTCATACAGTGGTCTAAGAATTTTTGGATTACATATTGCATCATGAAGAATAATAAAGTTTGTAGTCTAGTGTGTTAATATCTATCTTGCTGATTAGCATATATTTTTTTTTCTGCAATAATTATCTGTCATTAATGAAGGAGGAAAGCAGGAAATGTTCAGATCCTGTTGTAGAATAGACTCATTTACAAAATCTGTTAAGAAGGAGTTACATATATAACTCCCAAATATCATGAGATTAAATACTGATGTTTTCCTTTTGACCACAAGTTTTTAGAGAACATCAAAAGGTCTATCAGTGAACACATACGTGCATTAAAATATTTATATATTGTCCATTTTTTAAATGTAATACAAACTACAACTAATTAAATTTTCCTAGTGTTGCATATAGTTTGTTAGAAAAAATATTAAAAGGCAATGTAGCAAAAACACATCTATTCCAGTTTATATGGCTGTGAACTAGAGACTAACAGTTCATAAGAATAGTATTGGAAAAGTATGTAGGATTCATCTTGTTCTTACAAGCCTATGGGATCTGGCATTTATTGGAACAGGACTATTTTACTCCTGGTTTAATGGCAGTGACTGAAATCAAGAAAATGCTTTTTCATAACCTTGGATCCTAGTCATCACTGTTTCGTTTTTCCACTCTAACACTTTCCAGGCCACACACTTTTACATAATAATTTCATATTTAAACTGAAATTTCAATTGAAATAACTTGTCTTTTCAAAATTATCTGACTATATTTTAAAATTTATTTTAATAAATTCTAATTAATCTATACTCCTATTATCAGATCCACTCTTGAAGTAGTATTTTTTCCACTGGTCCAGTGTGCTTCAGTTGTCTTTTATTTTACTTTTACAGGAACACGGTGTCATCTAGGAAATAACTTGCAGAAAGAGCAAAATGTTAATCTTCTACATGTTAAAAGGCTATGCTCTCATTTTGATCTGTTACAGTTTACGTGTTGCCCTATAAAGACTGTAAAACATTTTTCACAATATGCCGTGTTGTGTATGGAGTTCAATAATATCTTTTAATCTAAACAAAGCACATTGTTCAAGCCTGATTTTAACTTTTGGTTGTCAGTGGTTTTGTTCATTAACTGTAATTTTGGATACTGTCCATATAGACAATATACGTCAGATTTTATTTGGCAGATAATCTATGTCCTGAGACTTTGCAGACTCTGTTTGCCATATTAAAATCTTTCTCATTATGGTTTTTCACATTTCTGTCTAGACTGTTTAAAAACAAATTTTCTTAGCATATAACCAGTACATAATTTTTTGTACAAATACATTTCCCTAATACATTGTCATATATCAATTATGAATATTCTTCAAGTATTGTATGAATATTCTTCAAGTATTGATAAAGAACTAGATATGTCTCTGAGCTTGCTAAGACTGTGATATTTTTTTCTGACTTGCAAAACTTACATTACAAAATGTATACCATTCTTTCCAGTGGATTCTTCTTGACTGTAAATCATAGGAAGATAGAGAGCTATAGAGTCATGAATTACTACCAGGAAAAGCAAGTTCATGAATCTAGCCATTTGTAGTGATTGAATGTTTAGCTCCAACCTGGATTTAGCAAAAATCTTGTACTATTTTACTCAGTACAGTTTTCAATGTCTTTTGTATCTCAGAACCCTTCCTTCTTGCTGTAGACATACATTTCAATTCATGAGGGAGTTTTTCCAGGAAATGGAGCCCACTGAACTAGCATCTTATAGACCAATTTCACTATTCTACTGGCTTTCTGTCTTCTAGTGACATCTTACAGGAGAGAAAATATCTTTTTGAACTGCAGATTAATTTTAGCCCAGAAATATATACTGAATATATAGAAATATATACAGAAATATATATTTGCAACCTGTTAAGGGTTACCTCAGAGCATCAGTCTCCAAAGTGGGGTGTACACACCCCAGGATGTGTGAAAGAGATTCCAGAGGGTTGTGGAAAGAAAATATTTTTTGTGCCATTAATAGATAAAATAATAAAAATAATGTTTATTTCATACTTACCTCATCCTTTTTAACTTTCTTGTTTTGTGTATAATGTACAGAGTATATTAGTACAGAAATAAATGTGTTGAATTATAAGAAATATATGTATATTGGAAGTGTGTGCTCAGAAATGTATGTGCAAACAGAAAGCTATGGCTTCCTCTGTAGATTGTTCTCCAGCATTGATAATAAGGAGCTTCTGACACTCAGCTATGGCTTATACTACAACCATACTATAGAGTTCATCCCAGATACCTCCAGTCACATAACATATTGATATTTTAAATGTCTGTATCTTGGATGTGTAATGGATGTTTTGTTATTATTCCTCTAGTCTTGTTGATTCCCTGTAGCAGATCTGTGTTTCCACCCTATTTGTTTCTCCTTTCTCTCTACCTTGCTCTTCATGACTGTTTCTCCACCCATTCATTTATTTTATTCTTTTTACCTTCCTCTTGTCCTGTGTTTCTTCCCATTGCCTTCAGATCCTCTAATTCCCTTACACTTTTACCATGTGACCAACTTTATGTTCACTCCAATTAAGTAATCATAAACTGCACCCATGGACAGGAACAAGTGTAAATAGGAGAGAAAAAACATGCCAAATGCAACTTTCCTATTATTGTAACCCTCATGCTCTTTTGTTTGCAATCACTCACCTTGTCAGGTCTAAGTTTAGACTATAAACTCTTCAAGGCAGAAACCATTTTTTACTTTCCTGGAAACTGTTTTCCCATCTTATTGCACTATATAAATACTGGTGAACATTTTAAAACACCATTAGTCATTTTGTATGCCACAATGTTCATCTGTCCAGCTAAAGAGTGCTTAAAGGGTTAGGAATTTTATATGGCAGGTACTCTGCATTTCCTAAAAAATGGGGTTTCTTTAGGATGCTATATATTGGATAATTGAAGTAATTAAAAAAAGAAACATCAATCATATTTATTGCACATAGAAATCTCACTGGCAGGAAGAATGGAGGATGAAAACAACAGGAAAGTAACCATTCTCTGATAGGAGATGCTGAATCCAGCAGCCTGATAGAGGTTAGATGGCTGCAGCTCCATATCCACAGGTCCAACCAGTAGCAAGGCTGAGCATGTCATCCTGACAGGTATGCAAACACATGTATATCATATGTGTATCCGCACGGCCAGACACACACACACTGTAGAGGAATCCAGTAACTGATACTAGATTCTCACTCTATCTAGTAACTTGTCCTGGGACTTTCATATCTCCAGTTGTGGCATACACTGACATGCACACATTCAAATGGGTCCCACAGTAAAATCATGGACCCCATGACCAGCCCAGTAGCTGGCTTGGACATCCTGGTCCCTCCAGTTAACAATCAGAAAATTCAGTGGTCTGTCTAGTGTCCAGCCTAGTCTCATGGACTCTTCCAACCTGTCTCCAAGGCCATACATATCTGCCTGCACACTATGCACACACTCCAGTCAGAGTGGTAATATATGAAGCCGTACTGGGTTTACATGCAAGGGTTTGGTAGCAGGGGGGCTGTAGGGGTGGCCTCTATGAGCAGAGCCCAGCAGCTGCCCCATGTCAGATCTGAGCCAGCTCCTCTCAGCTCCAAAAAGGACCTGCTGCTGGCCAGAGCCGAGCCAGTGAGCAACATTTGTTGGGCCTCTGAGAGATCGGATTTAAGAAAAGGGGAAGGAAAAAAAACAAACTGCTGCACAACTCCTGGAAGAGCCAGGAGCGAGAAGCAGCCCTGCAGACCCCAAGGTCAGTATAGAAGGAGGGCAGGAGGTGCTCCAGGAGCCAGAGCAGGAGTTCCCCTGTGGGGAGGCCCCTGGTGGAGCAGGCTGTCCCCCTGTAGCCCATGGGTCCCACATGGAGCAGATCTCCACACTGCAGCCCGTGGAGGAGCCCCTGGTGGAGCAGGTGGATGTGGCCTGGAGGAGGCTGCGGCCCATGGCGAGCCCCCACAGGAGCAGGCCCTGGGCCAGAGCTGCAGCCCATGGAGAAGAGCCCACGCAGGAGCAGAGGGTCTGAGGGGAGCTGCTGCTTGTCGGGGACCTGTGCAGGAGAAGTTTGCTCCTGATGGATTGCCCCCATGGTAAAGAACCATGTTGGAGCTGTTCTTGAAGAGCTGCTGCCTGTGGGCAGCCCCTGCAGGATCAGTTTGGGAATGATGGCATGCCATGGCAGGGACTCCATTCCTCGCTCTCCTGTGCTGCTCAGGGGGAGAAGGTAGAAGAGGGTGAATAGGGGGGGAAGGTGTTTTTAGTTTGCTTTTGGTATATCACTGTTCTAGTCTGCTAGTGATAGGCAATAAATTACATTAATCTCCCTATTTTGAGTTTCTGCTTGTGATGAAAATTGTTGCATGATCTCCCTGTCCTTATCTCAACCCTTGAGCCCTTCACATCATATTTTCTCCCCTTGCAAAAGAAAGCAGAAGGGGAGTGAGAGTGTGGTAAAGTTCAGCTGCCCAGCAGGGTAAAAACAAGATGGAAACACCCAAAGGAGGAAACACCGACCAGAAGATTGGTTATAAGTGTCATATGCTCATTTCAGCCAGATTAATTGTCCATTAGAACCCAAGAATATTTATTTGTAACTGCCTAGGACAACCAGCCTAATAGATACAGGACATTGAGTAAAGTCTCATTGCTCATACAGATGTGAAAGATTGAAGTCAGCTCCCAAAGGACACTAAAAGAATATCCAAAAACAGCACAAGAGAACCTCGGGAGATGTGAGAGTACAGCATCCTTTTTCCTCTGTGTCACTGCAGAGACTCCTGCCTAGACCACCCAAGTACAAATGTCTTAGAGACTGCATGCCATGTGGACTACGTGGACACATAGGTTTTAGTGTTTTTGGGTATGTGGGTAAGACTGTGTGTGAATGAATGAAATAACTTTTGTTTAAGAATAAAATCACTTTTTTTTTTTTTTTGTATGTCTCATGTTCAGTTTTGCTACATTTGGACTGCAGTGTTGCAGCATTATTTCCTACAGGCCAGTTTAGATGTCACCTTGTTCAGTGTGTTGGCTGCTGTGAAACCCCATTATTAGCCACACAAGAACTTACAAGAACATACAAGCTCTTACTACATGTCAAGAATTTACATGCTTAGGTTCAATTAATGACTTACACTAGGTGCAATTTTTTGTAGTAATAGTAGCATATCATGCTCTCATACCTAAATCTGTTTCTGGATCTGTCTGTGTTTCAGTCACAATTTTTTATTTATTTATTTTTTTTTTTCCATTTGTGCTGGAAACCTAGCCTGATGTGGAAAGCAGAATTCGTTGGCACCTTTAATAGGCAATCATCACTGCAGTATTTCACAGAATCACAGAATCACAGAATTTCTAGGTTGGAAGAGACCTCAAGATCATCGAGTCCAACCTCTGACCTAACACTAACGGTCCCCACTAAACCATATCCCTAAGCTCTACATCTAAACATCTTTTAAAGACTTCCAGGGATGGTGACTCCACCACTTCCCTGGGCAGCCTGTTCCAATGTCTAACAACCCTTTTGGTAAAGACTGCTAAAGGGCTCACAGACCTTCTAAACAATCTTACAATAAATTGTAAATATACAACAGTAGCACTTATATTATGGGGTTTGAAAATTCCCCATCCAGTTAGCTGTGGTAATTTTCTGTACTTGCAGAAGTTGTTATACCAATTACACTACTAAATGATAAATAAACAAGCACAGATTCTCATGATCTTAGAAAAGCTTAATTACAATCAAATAAAAAGGAGTTTGGTCTGAGGAAGAACATCAGGATTTAGTGAAGCAGTAGAAGCTGAATTTAATGAAATACAATTACTTACTGAGCAGCCAGAGTGTGTGGGTGAAGTGCAACTGTGAGGGGGAAGGTTTGAGTGTGTGTATATATTGCTATTTGTAACCACCCTTCACGCACCAAGTGGTATACTCTGCTTCCTTCACAGAAAAAGAAAAAAAAATCTTTCTTCTACAAATAAGTGCAATTTTCCTTTTCATTTTCTCATTTATTTTAATATATGGAGCAGCATATAATGTACAGCTATAATAACTACAGCTAAATATATTGTAAGGAAATAGGCAAGAAATGCATTTGTATACAAGTGGCTGCTAAACTTACAGGGATGTAACACTGAAAAGGAACAAGGGCTGTTCCTCCTTTAGTAGTAGACGCACATTGAGATATACTAAAGGCAGCAATTTAAATTCAGAAAATGCCTTGAAATGCAATGTCTCCCTCTCCTCTAGGAATGTTTTCCTCACCAATAAAATAATAATTTATCTCTCAGATGTCTTCTGTGACTTCCCACATGGCTCTCTAATCAATGGTGTACTGTCTGAAGAGAAAGCGTAAAGTGTGTTGTCAATTGTTTAGGGCACTATCCTTGGAAGTGAAAAGCCTAGATTGGACATAGCCATACTAATAAAAGCTTGAATCCTAAATCAGCTACTTCTACATCTACTGCCCTGATAACAGTAAAGAGGAACTTTTAGTGCAATGACCAGGTCTATAAGGAAGTTTTGGTCTTACATACATACTCAAGTCTGGGAAGGTGGGAGAGAGAGCTACAGCCCTTTTTATCAGGTTTCCCTCAAACTGTGTTTGTCATTTCCCTGTTCTGCGTACCCAACACTGCAAATGTCACTCTGTACAGTGTCTACAGATATGAAAATGCAGTTCTTTCTGATTTTTGCCAAAACAAACTTACTTATTCCTTCTTCTGGCAAATACTCATTTTCCCAGTCTCCACTTTCAAGATGCCAATTTCTTATGGGAGGACTAGGGAGTTCATTCCTACCTGCACATTTCCACAACTATGGAACCAGTAGCTGAGCCAGTTTCTCCTATACATGCAGACTTAGTTTGTCATCAGTCACAAAGATTGCATTTTTTCCATGTTTACGGTTTAAGAGACTTTAAGATATGTTAATGTGTATCTGCTACCTTTGACCAAAGACAATCAAATCTGTATTTACAACTTTGGGCCACAGCAGCTCTCATCAGTTTCAGGTTAATTAATTATATTGTGTACTTTATTTCTCCTGTAAAAGGAAGCTCTGAGTTCTTTTTGTACTAACATCATATTCTGTGCTAACTTCATGTTATAATCCTTCTTTTATAGTATAACTTCTGAAGTTCTCACTCCACTCAAGTCAATGACAGGAGGCTACTGAGTCTGAGTCCAAATTTTCATCCATGGATATAAAAAACATAGATCCTTCCAGCCGGTAGTTCTGGAAGAGGAACAACTTTTTTAGCAACAAACATGGTTAAAGTACTGTAATTTATTTGTGAGACAGAATTAAAGACATTTTTGCCATCTGGAGGAAACATTCTGTTACCATGGGTTTGTTTTGAAAACTGAAAAGGTGGCATCCCCAATGTGTAAGCAGAACAAGATTTGTTTTTCATATACAATGGCCTTACTTAGCATTTGACAAAGCCAAATGTAACAGGATGCTCTATTCACTGCTTAAATGTCTTAGTAGGTAGCTTTGTGTACCAAAATTGGGACTAATCCAGGTTATTTTCTTTTTCAAAGTCATCATTTTCTCATCACAAAACTGCTGAAGGAGGGATGTGGTCATTTTTTGTTTCAAATTTTTTTCTCTGACTCTGTCCTTAATTACAGTTCTCTCTTCCAAAATTTACCAGCTGCTGCTCTAACAGAAGATAAACAAATCAACTTGAGAAGACATTCAGGAAGATGGAACCAGAAAACATGCATGGGATCTGGTAAATGAAAATTTATCTGTAAGGAAATAATGAGACTGTTTTATTCTCTGAAATAGATTAAGACAGAAATTCCTACATATAAGAGCTCTTCTACAACTATTACAATAAAATCAATAAATGTGTGAAGGATAACTGGATGAAGTTCTGGGTTAAAATTAAATAAAATAACAATGACAGGTGAACATACAGAAAGTGATGATCCAAGACTAGTAAATCAGCATGCGACTCTACTTTAAGAATGAAGAGTATAAAGTGTAAAATGAAAAGTGTAAAATACACAACATCATGTACTCAGTACAAGATAAGTGAACTGCTGCAAGGCAAAGCTCCCAGCTTTCTTCTTTCACTGGAAGTCTCACTCTGTGTAAGGGTGGAGCTCTGTCTCTGCTTTCTGCCTTTTCTTAGGTGGATGCTCTTATTTCTAGTCCCCAGGTGCAGTACAATATACAGGTGTCACAGATTTTTAATGTCTTTATTCTCTGTATTCTTGTGTGGGTATTGGAGAGATTGGAGGGGTTTTGGCAGACATAAAAGAAAGAAAAAAAAAATGAATCTGGCTAGGAAAATATTAACTGTGTTAGATGGTAATTATTATGTTGGTAGTAACACCTATGAGCATCAGCCTATTTTTTCAGGCCAAAAATAATAATTTGCTTCAAATCCTTTCTTAAGAATTTGTTACATTTTGCTTGACCATGCACAACTTCATATTTCATCCAGTGTTCAGACACCTGAATATAGCAAAAGTATTCAGTACAATTTTTGGTATTTTTTTTTCCATTTTTTTTTACTTGTAACTATTTTGGGGTCAAATCCACTGTGTGACAGTTCACTTCTTAGGGTTTTGTGTTTTGGCTTCAATATATACAAGTGAAATGACATTTATGTTTCCTGTGAAGTTAGTAGAGATATTTTGAATCTACTCTGTGATTTTCTCTGTTTCATTTTTCAGAAGGTAGCTACTCTGGCTCACTTTATTGACAACACTAGGAACTGAAAAATTTGCTTGGGGGGGGCGGGGGGGAAGGGGGAAACAAAAAAAAAAACAGAACCCTATACTGACAATCCATCATTAAAGCACACTATTCTAACCCAGTGTTCTGAACCTTGTATCCTGGCCTTTTGGGGCATAACTCATCTTTTATTAATTTTATATCTGCTTTTCATGTCAGATCCCAAATGACAGTTTTGCAGGCTACTCTACCTTTAGGTGAGAGACAGGTAAGTAATTTGGCAAAACATGCCCTCTGACAGTGGGAGTTTATGTGAAACTACATATTAGAAGTCAAGTCTCACTACTGGGAAAGGTCTGTTATATGGCCATCAGAAAAGCTTTGCTTGAACAGGTAATCTGTGAAAATGACGAGAGGGCTACTGAAATAAAGTGGGGGGGGGGAGGGAGCTGTAAAAAGTCTAGATGTAAGAGAAAGAAAGATTTAAATGAAGTTGCTGTAATCCAAAGATTACTGTAAGAAGAAAGTTGCCTGAGGAGAAGAGTGTAAGAGATAATGACCTGAGAGCTGCCTTATCCTTGAATATCCTATGCTTCAGTGTTCTTTTATTTTTGTTTTCTTGTTTCTACTCAAAACATGTTATTTATCAATATTCCTGTTCAAAATGCAAGCATCAGAGAAGGGCATATGTTCCACCTCAGCAGCAGCAGTCACAGACACTAGTAGAGGTGTCAGATGCTTCCTACCAGTCCACTGGCAGTCAGACTTCCTCAAGTACCTGAAACTTTAGTCAGAGGCTGGGGAACAAAGTCCCTCCCACTGTAAGTGAAAAGCAGGTTTGAGACTCCCTGATAAAACTGAACAGATACAAGTCTATGGGGTATGGTGACATGTATCCTGGGGTCCTGAGGGAACAGGCTGACAGAGTAGCCAAGCCTCTCTCTTTTTATTTGAAAAGTCAGGGTAGTAGGGCAAAGTCTGGAAAAAGGAAAACATTGCTCCCATTTTTAAAGGGTAGAAACGAAGACACAGGGAACTACAGACTGGTGAGCCTCACCTTTGCGCCTGGGAAGATCATGGAACAGATCCTCCCGGAAGCAATGTTAAGGCACATGCAAGACATGGTGGTGATCCAAGATATTCAGCATGACTTCAGTAAGGGTAAATCGTGCCTGACAAATCTGGTGGCCTTCTGTGATGGAGTGACTGCATCAGTCAACAAAGGTAAACCAGCAAAAAAAAGTGCATGCTTGCCACCCAGAAGGCCAACTCTCTCCTGGGCTGAATCAACAGAGGAGTGGCCAGCAGGTCAAGGGAGGGGATTGTCCCCCTCTACTCTGCCTTTGTGAGGCCCCCAGAGTACTGTGTCCAAGTCTGGGGGCCCCAGCACAAGGAGGATGCTGATCTGTTAGAGCTGGTGCAGAGGAGGGCCACAAAGATTAGAGGGCTTGAGCACGTCTCCTATGAAGAAAGGGTGAGAGAGCTGGGGATGTTCAGCCTGGAGAAGAGAAGGCTCCCAGGAGACCTCACTGTAGCCTTTCAGTACTTAAACAGGGCTTACACAAAAGTGACATTTTACACAAGAAGACAGTGATGGGACAAGGGGGAATAGGTTTAAACTAAAAGAGGGGAGATTTAGATTAGATATTAGAAGAAATCTTTCACTATGAGGGTGGTGAGGCACTGGAACAGGTTGCCCAGAGAAGCTGTGGATGCCCTATCCGTGGAAGTGTTCAAAGCCAGGTTGGATGGGGCTTTGGGCAACCTGATCTAGTGGGAGATGTCCCTGACCATGGCAGGGAGGTTGGCATTAGATTATCTTTAAGGTCTTTTCCAACCCAAACCATTCTTTGATTCTATGATACTACTCAGTGTTCAGCTTTCTATATGTAATCCCTACAAACCAAAGCATTACTGAGGAAGCTCACATTCATCTGAATCCCCACTATGATTTCTCTCAGGCTCAGTCTTTCCTGGGTTTCATCTTGGAAGCTCAGCCTGTATTCTTTACTCCTGGGTGTATGACCTCACACTTAGCCAGACAGAAACATATGGATTGTGCCCAATTTACAAGATGATCCAGCTTTCTACATTAGTGACCTGCATTCTTCATTATTTACCACTCCCTCAATCTTTGTCAACAGCAAACTTTATCAGTAATGATTTTATGTCTTCCACATCACTGGCAAATATTAAGTACTGTACAATCAAGAATAGATCCCCATGGGGCTCCAGTATAGTCGCACAGCTAGATGGTTCTCCAAAATAGCATTCTGAGACATGCAGTTTTGAATCCATTTTTAATACACCGTATTGTTTTTGTATCGTTCTGTTTTCTGATTTAAAATGTTGTAAAATACAAAGAGCAAGACCTTAGCTTTCAACTTTATCAATTAAATTTCTGTGTGCTTTTTTTTTTCTTTTGTTGTATTAATTTGATAAAATTTTCAATCATACACATCTGCTGATGGCATTATTTAAATAACCCTCCTGTAATAGTAGAGCCTTAATGACTAGTTGGTACTACTACATGATGAGAACCTGATTAACTGGGAGCTAAGTGCCAGTCATTAAGGCTGCCTATTCAGCTCTTTGTAGGAATTGAGATGGCTTATTGGAGCATTTGAATTGAAGATATTTATTAATGTGCATATGCATCTGCTAAATGTTATAACTTAAACTATAACTGTAAATTACCAGGGACGAGTTCCTCACAAGGGCTTAAATATTTAGATACCATTTCAGATGTTTGCATGTAAAATATAAATTCCCTAAAAGCACTCCAAGTGCTATAGCCAGCTATCTCTGGAGACACCTAAATTCTTTAGATGCCTAAGCTTTAAACAGTAATTCAAAGCCATCAAGTGTATAATAGAAATCAATTGTTGTTTGCAGATGTCAAGAAAATTCACAGATTATCTGTTTTTATGTTTAGGTTATTTCTAATGATTATTTTAGTATATTTCCAGACCTTGTTTTCTGGTTCTGATGTCACATATAGGTAGGTGTCTCTTTTACCCAAAAGCCTAATGCTTAGATCAAAAAGATCCATTAATCCACTTAGGTTACAGAGGGAGACAAAAACTCTTCTTCATAGCCTTTGTTTCATTCAGGCATCACAATCACAAATAAAACCTTACATCTGTCCCACAGCTGAATTCAAGGCACCAGGCACCATGTCTCTGGGCACTTCGGTCTCAGAGGTTTAGACCTCTCTTGCAGATAGGTGCCTGTGTTTTTGCTTTCCAAAAAGAGTACCTGTATCTTTTATTTTTTTTTCTGAAAATCTTGTAATTGTGGTTGTCTTGGACCTTCATTTCTGTTTCCTTTCTCCTCCATCTTATAAGCACAGACCTGCCACTGAATTGAATGTGCAGCTGTGTTTCATTTAATCAGTCATTAGATGTTCAACTTTTCATGTTCTTAACTATAAAGGTAGAATATTGGTATGAAAGGATTTTGAAAAACTGTCCTGTTAAAATAAAATAAAATAAAATAAAATAAAATAAAATAAAATAAAATAAAATAAAATAAAATAAAATAAAATAAAATAAAACTTTTATTTTATTAAAACTTATAATAAAGTTTTTTTTATAAAAAACTTTATAAAAAAAAGTTTATAAAAAAACTTTATTTGTAATAAAACTTTTATTTTATTATAAAATAAAATAAAACTTTTATTGCAGATAGGTGCCTGTGTTTTTGTTGTATTTTTATTAAAAAAAATAAACTTTTATTTTATTTTATTTTATTATTTTATTTTATTTTATTTTATTTTATTTTATTTTATTTTATTTTATTTTATTTTATTTTATTTTATTTTATTTTATTTTATTTTTGAAGCTACAGATATAGGTTATTTTCTTCAACTTCTGTTTAGAACAATGATGTTGACACATTCTCAGCACTGGAGCATCCCTCATTGTAACATACTCTGGCAGCTTAGCTTTGTGATGTACACTGGTTCTATTTTAGTAGGAGACTAATTGTCTTACCAATGAAGCTGCTTAGGTGAGGCAAGTATAAATGGTTTCCTCAGCAATACATACTGCCACAAAACCCTAGAGATGACTTAAAATTTAAGATTACTTTGTTGTGCACTTTGAGGCCAGCTTTCCACCGTAGAGACATGATCTGGTAAGGATATTCTTTCAGCTTTTTAAGATGGACAATGCATATATGTATAACATTATAGCCCATATGTTTGAATTTAGTTGACATTTCATGGACTTTGCCATGCCACAATTTTCCTTCCTTTCTGGAAATGTCCCTCCCTGTTTAGCTGGACAGGAATGCAGCTGACATCAAGATATATCCTTGATATATCATAGATGTTCTGATTTATCACATACCATTTCACCTGATGAGATCAATCTACCTTTTCTGCTTGAACAGTGTACCACTTCTCTCAATAAGCCCCTATCCACTGGGAGTTTAACTGTGCCAGCTACAAGGCAGTATTTGTTGATGGCTTCTCTTGAGTAATACACAGCAGCAGGACATTTGAAACACTTTCCTTTACGTCCTTCTGATCACTAGGTTACTTTTTACAATTTAGAAATGAAACTGTCATTATAAGGAAAAGGAAGTGGTGCATTCTGTTTCTCTTTGGCATTCTGACTCTTTTGCTTGAAACAAACCTTGGCTCCTCTTCTGAGAATAGTTTGAAAGACAAGGTCACATAATATGAATTTCTCATTTAAACTACATTAGGCAGTAATTCTTCAATTCAGACTATTCCCATTGTGCTCTGCACTTATTACATTACAGAGATGAGGACTGCACCTGAAAAGAAAAAAAAAAAAAAAAGGAATGAAGCCAAAAGAACATTTTATATATATTTTCATCCAGGAGAAAATAATAATAATAATAATAATAATAATAATAATAATAATAATAATAATAATAATAATAATAATAATAATAATAATAATAATAAACAATTTAAAGTTGATTCTTCATATGCTACCCTTTTTAGTTTTTTATGGCACACAACAGAGTGTTGGAAAAAAATATTTGTTTATCATGAATGGCCAGCAGTTCCCTTAGTCTTAAAAGCAGTAATCATCGACAATCAGACACATAATCACTCATGTGTTACAGCTAATGGACACAACACATAAATGTGATAGATTAAAATGTGGTTTGTTTTTTTTATATATATATATTTATTTTATTTTATTTTATTTTATTTTATTTTATTTTATTTTATTTTATTTTATTTTATTTTATTTTATTTTTATTTAAGCTCAAATTCAACATTAGAAAATTCTTTGGCATAAAATCTTCCTCTTCCCTGAGAACATCTAGTTTTTAAAGTGATATATGAGCATAGACATAGCATAAGAGATTATTGTATTTCTTAGCATTGGAATAAAGGTGAAAATGTAGATTATTTTCAAGTGCCTATTACTCTATAAGTTGGTTAAGAACTTCAGCTACAACATAAATCAAGTGTGTACATCTTCCCTCTTTTTTCCATTTAGCAAAATGGAATATAGAGTCAATATCACGTTAACTAACAAGGAATCTGTGGGACCTTCAGTATTTGTACAGTGTTTAGATATATTTTCTAGCTCCCTCTAAACTAGGTATTTACATTGTTGCCTGTCATTTAGCTATGCAAACTAATATATTCACTCTCACAAGAGATTCAGATATATTCAAATAATGCTAAAACATAACTTTAAAAAAACAACTATGCCTTCAAGAAGTGACTAATTTTATTTTTTTATTTTATTTTTTTCAAAAATACAAAATACGCAGGAACTGAACAGGTGTCCCAGATTCATTGTCTATAATTCTGGTAAATCAGCCTTTTTGTGTTGTGTAGGAATCTGGTGATGCACACCACAGTGACTCACCTTTCTTCATATAATACTCTGTTTGGATTGCCTTGCTTTCTCCAGTGAGAAAAAGCAAACATCTCATGATGTATATTACATATCCACTGCTTCCAGAATCAGAGGAGCTTTAGTCTCAACAGGCAGCTAAGAACCCAATAAAATGATTTGTCCTGTTCTCAGACTCAAGGCAAATTGACATGGCTGTTGGATTTCCTGAAGTTTGTTTAATAAACAAACCAAAGAAAAAAATAATCTGTATGAACAGAGAGCAAGCAGTTTAAAGCTTAGGGCAGGTGTTCTTAGACATCAACCATTGCAAAATTTTGTTTAAGCTAAGAGAAAAGAAAACAAACCAAACCAAAACACTTTGAATTAAGTTGCTACTACAACAGTTTTACATTTAAGTAAAAAAAAAAAAAAAGAAAAAAAAAAAAGTGAGCTTGCACAACACAAGTGGTTGTTTGATAGCTTATTATAAGGCTTGCCTTAGTTGGCAATCTAGTTTAGACATTCACCAAAACAGGTAAATACGTGGAATGTTAATGAATAGGGTGGCATGCAGTTTGCCTTTTTCTTCTCTTTTCCTTTCCTTTCTTTTCCTTTCTTTGCTTTGCTTTTCAGAATGGTGAAGCAATATCTGCTATTACCAATAGCTAAATTGTGTGAATTTTTCACTTGTTTCTAGGAGGTAAAGTTATTTAAGCAATGAAGAAATGTGCCAGAAATTTATATTAATCTATCTATATTTTTAATTATGTAAAATGGCTAGAATAATATTGTTTACCTAAAATCAGTATTGTATACACTAAGCACAAGTTCCATACAGCTACTCAAGTGTTGCCATCAAGGAGACTGTTCATCCTGCAGAACAAATTTAAGAATTAAAATTAAGTTGCTAGGAAAGATCAGCATAAACTTCTAATAACTCTATATCCATTAAACCTCAGGCCCCATTATGTCAGGTAACAATACAAATCACTGGTATTAAAATAAATTGGACTTTATATACTTCAGGAAAAGAGAGCCTGATCAGACTTAACCTTGGATGTAATGTCAACATCTTAAGTATTTTAATTTAACTGTTATACAATTTTGAAAGCACTCCATAGCTTTAGAGTTTCCATATAATCTGAAACTCACCTTCAGTGTCATTTATCATTGCATCTGAAGTGAAACAATTATCACTGACAGGCTTTTAAAGAAATATTTAGTTTATAAGTACAAACCACTTAAAATAAGTGAAATACTTTTTCTTTTGAGTTATTTCTCTGTTGGCAGTAGCTGAAGTATCATCTGTAGGAAACAAAATCTTCACTGATTTTTTTTCTTCACTACAAGCATAGTTCAATTGAATTACTTTTTATTTTTTCTCTAAACTAAAAATATCAGCAACATGGCAATAGTATTATTCAAGCATATTTGTTCAATTAAATCTTCCAGCACTGAAGACATTTATTTTATATTAGTATGATTATTTAAAAGAATGTATACCTTCAGAAGCGAATGTGAAGCAAATACCTTCTCCCCATGTTCAAAAAACCTAGGGCATATGATCCTAAAAGCTTTATTTTAATATCTCCCAAAATCAGTTGTGGAATGTCTACATTTGTAGACACAAACTTATTTTAACAGATTAAGAATTGCACAGAATAATCTGCAGGTTTATTATAAATCATATACCGTTGAGCTAAAGTGTCCCTCTAAAACTGGGGGATCCAGAAAGGGGAAAAAGAAAGCACCAGGATGTATGAAAGGTTAAATCTGCAGCCATTTTGGTGGGAATTAGACTCTGCATTTATCTCATATAATCTTTTCTGTATTAGGTTTCCTTAAAATGACAAATGACATAAAAATATAGTTTTAATGCTTTATTTCTGTCACAGAAGGTTCAGTTTATAAATTAGGCTCCAAAATGCAGACTGAGAAATTTCCTTTTTATGAAAAAATACGCTTTTCAGAGTAAGAACAGTAGTGCATTCACATGCACAACTGACATTTCATGTAATGATCGACAATCTGAAAAAAAAAAAAAAAAAAAAAAAAAAGAGTATGTTTACTGATAATGGATTCATTAGGATCTCTATCCTACTGCCAACAGGCACAGGAAAAATTTCTCTGGCTACATGTGTTGGCTACTCTTAGTGTTGATGGAAGAACTGAAATGTCTTTCAATCGCATCCAAGTAAAAGGGGATCTTTGTTCTGTGTTCTAGTGGGACTGAAAACATTCATTTTGAAACTCAAAGGTGTACGCTCTAGGAAGACTTAGAAGATGTTTGTTAACTGAGGAGGCTCCAAAAGGGGAAGTTAGACTAAATGTGTCACTGTTAAATTTATGATGAGTTCCAGAGGCCCAGGCACTTTTAGGTTCCAAGAAATCTCAAAGCAACGCAGAATATGAAGGAAAATTATTTTTACATGTACTTCACAAGAGCAGATTCATTGACTGCATAATTCTATTTGAATAAAATATTTAAATTTGAAGTATAAACTTTACTTACTAGGACCGTGAAATATTTCCATGGTATAGCTTGTTAGAGATCAGAAAAGAAAAAAGAATAATATATATATGTATGTATGTATATATATATACATGGAAAGTATTCAGTTATTCTATAAGGCCTTAATACGCGTGTACATATAACTTGTATATTATTATTCTATATATCATTACATACAAAGCTTTCTCCTGAATTTCTTTACAGTTTTATGTTTCATTTCAAAAATCTTAACAGTGAGAGTCCTTGAGGGGAAAAAAAAAAAAAAAAAAAAAAAAAAAAAAGTGGTTTCTAATTTAGTTTCATATGAGTTGTAAGATATTTCTACTCTTGGTGTGCTTACAGTGGTGCACACCTTCACACCTTGACTAAAATGGCAGGTTGTAAGTGAATATAGGACTATTAAGTTGTAAGTGAATAAGTGAAGAGTGAGCGGGACTCCCCAGACTGCCTAAGAGACCATCTCACTGATCACAGTAACAAGTCAGGTTAAGCCAGGGAATTACCTTTTGAAGCATAGGATGAGTCAAAAGGAAATAACAAAAAAAAAAAAAAAAAAGAGAATATCAAAATTTTAATGATGAGATGAGACTTGGGAAAGATCAGCAGCAGGGCTGGTGTGACCCTGCCAGATCTGACACTGCAGCACTGAGTGATGTGCCTGTACCAGGCAGCACATCCCCCCATGCATACCTCCATTAACAAAATAAACCAACAACCAAACAACCAAAACAAAATGACCAAAACAAACAAAGAAAACAAAACAAAACAAAACAAGAAAACATCAACACCTGAACATCCTGCATTCTGAAAACTTTGGATGGGCCTGGCTAATTTCATCTTCTTTGTCTCTCACAGAAAGCTGCATCCTGTGGCTCTTCATAGTTGTCACTCTCAGGGTTAGGCAGGCCATTCTTTGCAGGAAGAGAATGGAATTTTCTACATCAGATGATGTAGATGGAATTTTCTACATCAATCCCTTCAGCCATAGTAGTAAGAAAAAGTAAGTTAAAGCAGTTGTCCAATTGTCTCTAGTGAACAGTTTATTTGTTCATCTAATGTATTATGCATCATAGCCCTGAGATGCAGATGGGAGAGAAGTTGACAAAGTAATAGAGGAGTCCTTTTTCTCCTAATTGTTCTACTTTGCATATCTCCCAAACCAGAGAAATTGCTAAGCTATTGATGCTATCTTTTAGTGATGTTTACAAGACATTTAGCAATATAAAAAATAGTAGTTTGTGTAGATAATGGGGAAAAAGAAAACATTATGAAAGAATTAGAGTTGCTAAGATAATTATCCTGAAGCAACAATGTGATAATAACTTGTCTTTGGTACAAAATTATCTCAGAAGAGATATTTGCCTTACCTCACTTTTGTGATTCATATTTTAATTCATAAAAAATGTTCCACTAATAGACTGTAGGTGATTATAAGATGATCATTACTTTCAATACAGCTTTTCATAATTGTTTTATTGTTGATCTGTCCCCTCCAACACAATTTTGGGCAAGTGGGCCAAAACTCAGCAACCCATCTCTCTTTAGGAAAATATTTAAACATACATAGGCATGTCAACTTAATTTTCCTGCTGAACAGGATTTAGTCTTCCTGTTTATATGCCTCACACATCTGGGGCAAAAAGGGCTTAGTATAAGTATATATGTTTGAAATATATCTTCCTGCATAAGCGCACATATACAGGTCTAGTTGCCCACTGAAAATCAGCTGTTTCTTATTGCATAGATACTAAAAAATTCTTCCATTTAATGGTATTTTAACTGATTCTGACATTTGCAACATTAAGATGTAATCGGTGTTCTTGGAATCTTTGCAGGAATCATTACAGGCACTTGTGTTCACCAGCAGAGATTGGAAATACAGGAAGTTTTGCAAAGATATTTCTTTGCTAACTTCTCATAAAGATGTATATATTAGGAAGTAGTTCTAAATAAACTGAATAATCAAACAAATTATATGTGCACAGATTAAGTTTGTGAGGTTGTCTCATTAGTGGATCCTCAACACAAAAGTTCAGGGAAAGATTTGGGAGAATTAATAAACTCCCAGATGCACATACCCTAAGAAGCCACAGATAACGGGGTCAACACCAAAGACCAGAGGTCTGGGTATGTAATTAATGGGCCATTGACAGAAACTCTCAAAGCCTTGAGGAGGTTCATCTAGACGCTTTGTGACTGATAAGAAGAGTGAAACAAGATTATCCTGGGTCTCATGAGAAAGTGCAAGTGATATGGTTTAGTGGGGACTGTTAGCGTTAGGTCAGAGGTTGGACTCGATGATCTTGAGGTCTCTTCCAACCTAGAAAATTCTGTGATTCTGTGATATATGAGCATAGACATAGCATGAGAGATTATTGTATTTCTTAGCATTGGAATAAAGGTGAAAATGTAGATTATTTTCAAGTGCCTATTACTCTATAAGTTGGTTAAGAACTTCAGCTACAATATAAATCAAGTGTGTACATCTTCCCTCTTTTTTCCATTTAGCAAAATGGAATATAGAGTCTATGGGATACTTCTTATAGAGTTATGGGATACTTGAAGTGACAGAGCACTGGAACAGGCTGCTCAGGAAGGTTGTGGAGTCTCCTTCTCTGGAGATATTCAAGGCCTGTCTGGACGCCTACCTGGGCAGCCTACTCTAAGGAACCTCCTTTGGCAGGGGGGTTGGACTTGATGATCTCTTGAGGTCTTTTCCAACCCACACAGTTCTGTGATTCTGTGGCTCTGTGATCATCTGCTAAAGATTAAACACCTCCTCCCCATCTCCCCCTCCCAAACAAACAAACAAACAAAAACCATACTGGTTCCTGTGAATTAGGCCTGGAAGCAGATACTAATGTTTTCTTGAATTCCACTCTGACTGTAGTACTAAAAGCCCAAATGCATCTTTCTCCATGCCATGTACTGAGCACGGTCATTTTCAGAATCTGTAAAAGAAGGTTATACACGACTCTGATATACAATTGTCCAATGCAAGGGGAAAAATATTTTTTTCCACAAAAGAGCCCTGAGGAAACTCTTAATGCATGGAATCAATATAGTACTGTACAAATACAGTACAATATGTTTCCTGTTATGTATCAAAAAATCAGGTCCAAGTGTTATCAATAAAGAACCCATTTCTTTTTATCTTCCCAGGGTACTGAAAGGGGAAGAAATGGGGGTGGGTGGAAACATTAGTGCTGTTTCTTCTGTCAGCATTTTTTTCTCATTCTGTTTTGATTTTTATTTTTGTTCTATTTTGTATTTGTGTAGCTAATATGTAGTCTGCTGACAAAATCTCTTTTCCTTGGCCTTATTCAAAACACTGGGAAATATATGAAACCTCAGAATAAACTTCTTAGTTTTCACTAAGGGGAAGACTTTCAGTTTGAAAAATTTAATTCTTGAAGGATAAAATTGTCATTCACACTGACTATCCATCTTGACACTTCTTTGTTCATTTGTTTATGAAAAATTGTGAAAGAACTGACTATCTGTTTAGTATAGAAGGCAAGTACTGTAGAAACCCCAGTGACAAAATTACGAGGCAAAATTTGCCTGTGTTACCTAGCTTGCTCCCCAGATACTATTTTCTGCTCATAGCTTATTACCATTACTAAATCCATTAAGGGGTATTAAATCCATTAAAAGCAAGGGAACTTGATATTAAATTTTCATATTAAAGTGTTGATCTCCAAATAAGTTATCTGAGGAAGTCCTCCTTTATCAGCCATTTTCTACATCACATGTTTTGAATTATTTCCTTACACCTTAGGGAAAAATCTTTCTTTCTCTTTAGAAACAGATTATTCACTCATTCATTGAAAACTGTGCAACATGTACATAGGTTTTACTTAACCTTCCTGTTTGCACATACACACAAACACACTGAATTTGTTACAGAGTAGATGATTGGCTGAGTATATTGACTAACTTAACCAGTGCTGTGCAAGATATGTGTAAACTATTCAAAGGGTTATTTTTATTATATGTTTATATGATACACAGGAATCCTTGTTTCAAAGTTGGTTTTGAGACAAATTTAACTCCTCTACATAAAGATTAAATGGTGAGAAGGACTGTTACAGTAGTTCTCAAAGATATATTTTCAAGATCATTATCTCAAAATTCATCATCCCCCAAGTGGTTGATTATCATTGTGTCTGGTTTTGGTCAAGAAGCAGAAAGAAATTAAATGCACTTATTCCATTTAAATATTGATATTAAGTATATCTGCTAAAGTGTAGGTTGATATGAAATACAAGGTTCAGTAAATGAAGATCCTTCAGTTTTACATTTGCAGTCTCGTTTACCCAAAGCAGTGGGAAGCTTGATAGTTTACTTTTCACTGAGTCAATTATAGCAAATGCTGCTTGTTTATCAGCTCAATATATAAACACATTAATGACAGTATGGGATCTAGCCCAACACCTTGAACTGCTTTCTCAGAGATACTACCTTAAAGTTGCCTATTGTTATATTTTTCCTCAGTTCTGCCTCACAGTCTATCAGGTCCTGTCCAAAGGACTCTGTGCCAGTGGTGGTGGTTTGCACTGAATACCTCTGAGATTTTGCTTCTTTGCATATATTAAGTTGCCTTTTGAGCCTATTCAAAATTTGAGTATACTTGTGAGTAACTTTTAGTATATATGATAAATTGTAATAAATGTTTCAGCATCTTACTTGTGTGCTGTGCAAAGTATCTACTTTTGCTTGCTTTAAGCTTTTGACCTGTTAATTTCATTTAATTCCCTTAGGGAGAAGACAGTGAAAAATAACTTTCTATACACTTATTCATATAACAGAGGGTTTTAGAACTTTTTTATGTTTCCCTTCAGCTGCCTTTTTTGAATCACAGAATCACAGAATCACAGAATTTCTAGGTTGGAAGAGACCTCTAGATCATCAAGTCAAACCTCTGACCTAACGCTAACAAGTCCTCCACTAAACCATATCACTAAGCTCTACATCTAATTGTCTTTTAAAGACCTCCAGGGATGGTGACTCCACCACTTCCCTGGGCAGCCCGTTCCAATGTCTAACAACCCTTTCAGTAAAGAAGTTCTTCCTAAGCTCCAACCTAAAACTCCCCTGGCATTATAGAGTCCTTCTATAAGCAGTTTTTCTTTATAAAATAGAAACATCTATGATGACTTGATCATCCTTGTAGCCTTTATCCAAACATGACTACCTCATACAACATGATTATTTTGCTACTTAATAAGTACTTTTAACATGCAAGGAGAGAAGCAGAGGCAGATTTTCAAATAGAATTCAAGATGCATAATTGATTTACACAGTACTACAATGATTTTATTATTATGTTGTTTTGTTCTCTATTCCATTCCTAACAACTTCTAACATCTCATTTGCTTTTCTTCACTGCTACTGTGCATTGAACTGGCACTTTCATAGATCTCTCCCTATCATACTCCTAAAAGCTTTTCTCAAACACTGTTAATAATATACTAATATGCATAAAACAACATTATATATACAAAATTTATTTTTTCATGTTTCACTTGTACTTCATTTCATCTATATGCCATGCCATTTCCTAGTTGCTTAATATTGTGCAGCTTTTCTTTTTACCATTATTAACACTCATTCCTTGTCTTTATTACTGTTAGTATTATCAGCACTTTTCCATATAACTCTTCCCAGATTGTTTATGAATATAGTGAATAACACAGTCTCTGACAGAGACTACTACAGATTTTTATTTATGATGTATTTCCATTGTGAACATGCAGTAATAATTCTTTCCTCAGTTTTCTGTACTTTAATCATTTCATCCATACGAGGACTTTGCCTCCTTTTTTAAATTTCTTTAAGAGTCTTTGCAGAGGAATCCTACTAAAAGCCTCTTGGAAAGCCAGAAAAGCATACCAACTTGATTAGCATTATTTACATGTTTTGAGAACTTTGATAGATAATTAAGATAGCCTCTTACTAAGGCCATTCTGATTCCTCTCCCATGTATCATATTTATCCATACATTTACTAATCCTTCTTCTAAGGTCAGTTTTCTCAATACACATCATAGTTTACTTGATTAAAATTTTTCAGATTTCACAAAAAGCACTTTAAAAAACTGCTGTCACCATAATCACCTTACAGTCATGAGGCACTTTTAGGAAGACAGCACAAGTCATGTCAGCTATCTTTCCGTTTCCTTCAGATCTCTTATATTAATTCAAGCAGATATTTGACACATCATCTTGTCAACTATTCTTGTCAACTATTTCCCTTCTCCCTTTTATCCCCTCCCCTTCCCCCCCCCCCCAACAAGATGAGAGCAGAAAATGGGATGGAAAAGCTTGTGCCTCAAGGCAAAGATAGGAAGATCACTTGCCAAACTCCATCACACGTGAAACAGACTTGACTAGGGAAAATTACCTTAATAATATTTAAAATAGGTTTGGATAGTGAGAAACAAAGACAAATTAAAACGACAGCTTCCACTGACTCCCTACCCCTTCTTTCCAGGCTCAACTTCCATCCTTCACTCCTCATGCCTCTACTCTCCCACTCCACTGAGCAGTGCAGGGAATGGGGGTTGTGGTCAGCCCACAGCAGTTTTTCATTGCTGCTCCTCCCTTCTCACACTTTCCACTCCTCCAGTGTGGGTGTCTTCCTCAGGGTACACTCCTTTATGAACTGCTCCAGGGCTGGGTCCTCCATGGGCTGCAGTATGGATATCTGCTCTGGTGTTTGGAGCACCTCTTCCCCTCCATCCTCTCTCACATAAATGTTTGCAAGGCTGCTTTCACTTTTTCTCCACAGTCCTTGGCCTATGTGGTATTTTTATCCTTTCATGAACACATTTTCACAGAGGTGCCACCTCTTTGGCTGCTGGGCTTAGTGGTGCCCCGTGGTAGGACAACTGGAGCCAGCTGGAACCAGCTGGCACCATCTATCATGGAGCAGCCCCAGCCTCTCCTCACAGAGGCCTCCCTATAGTCTTCGCTGCCAGTACCTGGGCACTAAAACAATGACATATACAATACAATGGCTAACAGCCTGTAAGCCACTAACAGGTGCCTGGGAAGGAGATAAGCTAGCTTGTTCCACTCATAAGGGTCTTAGTCTGACAAATACAATGCTAGAGCAATGCAGAAACACAGAACCCTCACAGAATATCTGAGTGACCCAGCTTGAGAAGAACTGCAAAGAATCTGTATAGAATATGCCTAAATGCCTTCTATGTTGAGTGGAGAGGCACTTTAGAATCAGATTCACAATGGCTGCAATAATATTTCCTAAATGAATGCTAAAGCAAATAGAATACTAAGAAATACTGAAGAAATAAAGTATTTAAAATCATTTAAAATCATTCTTCTGTCTCAGAGTTAAGTATATGAACGACAAATGGCTCTGGAGATTAAATATCTAAATTGTTTCTTTGTAGACACTAAGGAAAGAAGACTGAAGTGAATGAAAACCTTCTAATTCCTAGGAGGAGCCAACCCCTTGAGACAAACATGTTTTGGAAACCAGAAATCTCCAGACCCCAGGGCTGATACTCAGATGAGTCACCCATCTCCAAGTGTGCAATTTACCCATTTCAACAAAGGAAATCTTTAGACCCTGAGCTCCACATGTGCCTAGCTCTTCCCAAGGATGGTGGCTAAGGCACAGGCATGAGGCAGAGTTGCACAGGCTTCCCAGTGCTTAATAACCAGTTTAAGTGTCAGCTTGCTCGACAAGTTGACTGTTATTAATCATATTTTTAGTGCACAGAGTTGAGCACTAAAGAGAGACATAATTCAGTGCCGGCAATTCTATTCATTTCAGTACAGAATATGACAACAGTTAGCCAGTGGTGATCATGTGATTCACCAGGAGTCAAAGAACTAATCTCTGTTCTGGGAAGTAAAATCTTATTCCAGTAAGGCTAATGTTGCCAGGTATCTCCCTCGCTGCAGCCACAAAACTACAAAAGCAGCTGCAAGACCACTTTATGGGCCATGCAGATGGACAGAATCAGCCTTAGAGGAACTCCTGTAGTTGCCGGACTACAGACTGGGACTTGATGCTGTAACAATCCATGAAAAGAGTTTAAAAGGAAGGAGATATAGGGGAATAAGATTACCAGTGCTAAAATAATTACTTTTATGTATAAAGAAGGAATCTCTGCATGAACCATGCAGCTTCTGAGATAAACAAGCGTGTATGACTGTGCCAGTATAATTTGGAGAGAGGTGGGAGAGGTTAGAATAAAGCTTTTGTCCCTCAAGGAATTATTCCAGCAGCTCACATCAACAGAGGCATATGTACTGCACAACACCATGCAGCCTGGCCCATCAAAGGAATAATTTAATCTTCAGAACTTTAAATTTCTTGTCTCTCTGAACCACTTAAGTTCAATTCTTTTAATTAACATTTAAATGAGATTACAATTCCCCGTTTGCATTTTCAAAGGTCATTAGGACTTTATGGCATTAGGCAATGTTCGTTTCATATCAAAGGATTTGAGAAATCATCTCACATTGAAGCATTTTATACTTTTCCAGTACAGCTTATCTGGATTTATTTTGCTGCTTCCTCTTTAACTACCTATTGTACCTGGATTTAATAAGTAACACAACTAGAAAAAACATGCATGGCCCAGATTTCTCTGAAAGGTAAATTGAAGTTCCACTGTCTAAATTAATTTCCATATCCTATAAAGTAAAGCTCAAAACTATCCTTTCTAAACCCTTTCTTCTTTACTGCATTTCTCATTTCTCATAGAATGTTTATCTTTCTCCTACTTCCATCTTTTTATTACACTGGTAGTGTGCTCTGTGCCCTCATTTGTCTGTTCCCTCTTCTTCTTAGAGACCTGAGTACACAGTACAGTAACATTTCTCAGCAAGATAAGAGCTTGTGCTATATGACATAACCCTGCATATGAGCAAAGCACTGTACTCACAGTTGAATGCATAAAAGCTGTAAGGGGCATTCAACATTACAGTCAGAGGGCATTCAGCAACGCTGCCCTTGCAAAGCCTCTTTTTGCTCTCACATACGTCCTAGTCTGCTAGTTGATGTACATTCAGGATAGCTCAATGAATGTGTCTTCTCTATACTATTTGTAGTGTTCAAAGGCTCTCCTTTTGGCTCCTTGAAATACCCTCCCCTGAGCTAGTTTATGCTAAGGATGTTTTTGTGTGTTTTTTTTTTTTTTTTTTTTTTTTTGTTGTTTTTTTTTTTTTTTTTTTGCCACTCATTCACAGTTAGGCTCATTTCAGCCTCCAATTGTTGGGATCCCACTGCTACTCCAGAAATGCAGATGCGTTCTGTTCCTTTACAGCTTGATGGCATTAGGGTACACTATACACTGGTGTCCACTGGAGCCTTGTTTTTCTGTGGGTCTGATGTGCCAGGCCATTGATCCATTCTGTCCAAAAAACCCTGTTGTCCTTTTCCTCCACCTGGTTGGAGCCCCTCTAGTCCTGGTCATAATATTCATTAGTCACTTCTTGTAAATGAAAATCAGAAATCCTTTTGTTAAGATCAAAAGTAAGACTGACCCTTCTATTCTGTCTAGGGAACTGCCAACCAGAAACTGGAGCATTAATTTTCCTGGAAGAACTGCCTTTTGTGATTGTTTTTCCTTGCAACTCATGTGCTTGTGCCTTTATGGTCAAGGTAGATTTCCTATCTCACTTCTGCATGTCTTCCTCATGATCACATGCGCGAAACCACAAGGTGGCACATGGTATGTATCCACTATATCCTCTCTATAACAGTGGAACACTTTGAATAGCTGAGATACTAGTTTGTACAGCTGGGGTGGAAGATATATTTTCTTTGAGTTGCGGGACCTCTTGGGAAAGATGCAAGCCCCTAGGGGGAAAAGAGACTTTCTTTGTACTGCCAGAGTTGGACAGCCAATTCATCCATTATTTGTTCCTCTTAGTCTTTCCAAGTCATTACTGCTAATGAGTTGGGATGTGACAGTGTGTTTCGTACAAATTTCTGCCACAAATGTAGCATGTACTTGAATTCATCTGGATTTTTGGATATCTATCAGGTCATTGTCTAGGTCACCATAACACCACCTCCAGAACAGTTAATTCCCTCAGGTACTGTATACCTCTTTCTGTAGTTGTCCACTTGCCTGTGTGACATATAACATCTTTGAAGGGACACCTTGCCTTCACACCTGACACAAGTTACTTCCAGAGGCTGAGGGCTTGTGGCCCTTTTCCAATCACGTTGTCAATGCCCCCTTCCCTAGAGAGGGATCCCAGTTCCTTAGCTTTCCTGCCCTCTAATTCCAGGCTATTGGTCTCATTATCCCAGCATCGGAGAAGCCATGTGACAGTGTGCTCATCTGGACAACATTTGAATGTCACATATCTCACAGCTTACCCTGGGATAAGGGATCAAGTGGTGACTGTTACATGTATGAGATCTGCCTCTTCCTCCTCCTGTTCCCATGATGGCCCTGCTTCTAAATGGCCTGCCTCCTCCTCTTTCTCTTTCTGCTTCTTAGTAGGGAATTAACCCTTGTGTATAGGGGTGACTGATACCAGCACGGGTTGGTTCTCTGGTCCAGCAGCAGTGCCTGTCACAGGAGTTAGAGTTGCTTCAGGGCCTGGTATGGGGGTTGGAGTGGTTGCATGACCTGTCACAAGAGCTGCATTAGTGTTGAGTACTGCTCAGTAGGCATAGGCCAAACCCTAACACATTGCAGTGAATTGTGTATCTGGAATTGCCAGGGTGATGGCGTAACTTTTTCAAATATTTTACTATTTTTTTCATTATTCTGCATTTTTTTGGGGGGTGAAGTTTCAAATTATTGGAAGTGCCCACTGTTCTAGGTTCCTGCCCATATCCTCCCACACTCCCTGCCACTCATAGCTATTCTGCCTTAGGGAAGATCTTTGGGTGGCATTCTTAATAGTTGTTTAACATTAAAATAAATAAATAAAATAAAATAAAATAAAATAAAATAAAATAAAATAAAATAAAATAAAATAAAATAAAATAAAATAAAATAAAATAAAATAAAATAAAATAAAATAATATAAAATAATATAAAATAAAATAATATAATATAAAATAAAATAAAACCTGAAACACATTCAGGGGACAGAGCAATAGGAACACACTTGTTTGAACATCCCAAGGATATTCAAAATTCTCAAGAGGTGTTGTAACTAGCCTGGAGGAGAATGGAGAGGTGGAAGAAAAAAAGAGGGTGAAGAAGTGGGAGAAAGTGTTGCTCTTCATCTCCCCCATATATTGTCTCCCTGAGGAGAAAAGGCAAAGAGTGTAATTTATTAATAGTTTCTGAGAGATGGTTCCCCAAGTATGAAATGACAGCAATGCTGAGTACAAATACCACATTCATAAGCCGGTGTTACGCAGTACAGCAAAATGATAACCTTAAACCAGCCCCCAGAGATGATTAACGGTACAACAGGAAACACATACAGCAAGTAATGTGTAACTCAGCACAACTCTTGAGAACAAGCACAACAACTCTAAGGAAAAAAAAAAATCAACATTGTTACCAGCAACTATTAAATGGATATCATGCTTATAACAATTTTTTTTTTTTTTTTTTTTTTATGTTCTCTTGTCTGATCTCTCATTATGCCACCCCTTCATGCCCCTCACTGGACCTGAAAAGGACTATTGTGGTTTAACTGGGCAGGCATCCAAGCACCACACAGCCATTCACACCTTCCCTCCCTGCACCCAATGGGAAGGGGGAAAGAATTGGGAGAATAAATAAATAAATAAATAAACAGAATAAACAAAGCAAGTGATGCACAGTGAGATTGCTCACCACTGACTAATGCCCAGCTAGTCCCCAAGCAGTGACCGCCCACCCCCTGGTCTACTTGCCCATCTTTATTGTTCCTCATGATGCCATAAAATATGAGATATCCCTTTGGACAGTTTGGGTCAGTTGTCCTGGCTCTGTCCCCTCCCAACTCCTTGTGCACCCCCAGTCTCCTTGGTAGCAGGGCAGTATGAGAAGCTGAAAAGTCACTGCTTCGCAGCAACTGAAACATCAGCATGTTATCAACATTATTCTCATCCTAAATCCAAAACACAGCACCATACCAGCTACTAGGAAGAAAATTAACTCCATCCCAGCTGAAAGCAGGACAGAGACTCTGGTTCTATCATTGCCTCATTATTGTCCAGTGGTAGTATACAATTATAGTACTGCCGAGCAGGCAAGCACATCAAATATTTAAATATGAAGAAACTTATGCTGAGCTTCCTTTCCAGTTTCCTTTGTTCTTTTCTCTGTACACATATCCTTGACAGTTCTGACATACATATTATTTCCTTTAATTGTGTAGCATCTCTGAACATTACTTTCCAGCATCTTTTGCTACTGTCTGCATCTATGTTCTTCTAGTTGAAGAATGACAGGGTTACAATTTATTTAACTTGCACGTCTTACCAAGAGAAACTGCCTTCTTAAATTAACTCCCAGATTTTGCTGTCTATTAAATGTAGAGAGGAAACAGCTTCTGAAGGCCACCATCTAGGGCACAAATATAGTTGAATAAAGTGTCAATGTACTTACTTTATGCACAGATTAGGGGATATAAACTGGTAGTCGTCCCCTCTCCTAGACTTGTGAGGGGCATTTAAGTTCCTCTATCCTAAACATGATCTTCTGAAAGGCTAGACTGACCTTGGTGAAGGTCTAAATTTGCTTTAACTCAGAGTTTTCTATGGTTCAAAGTTTAAAAAGTGCATGAACAGGTGTCGGTTATATGGTTATATCCGAAGAAGTCTTAGAAACTTTTTTTTTTTTTTTTAATTTCTGAACCAAGAGATTCTGATTCTTTTTGAATTGAAGTATTTTCAGAAGACGCCTTATGTTTGAAAGTTTTATGCCTGCTGGGATGATATCAATGGGATGATGCTGTCTTGTTCAGTAGGCCAGAGTAGTTTCTGGAATAGCTGTTTTGAAAAGAAAATACTTTTTATTTCTAAAAAACCTAGCTAGTGCACTCCAAAAGAGAAACCACAATTCACGCACAATATGGACAGTCAGTGAAATGGGACCTGGGAGAGATTTGGGTATTATAGTATTGAGATACCCTGTATCTTCTTTGTAAAAGTAGATAGAGTCCTTCACAGATAATATAGTATTTTCTTACAAATGAACAACAAGAAAAAATAATAAAAAACAACAGCAACAAAAAGCACCTCTTCAGTATCTTTTCAACCTGAATGTATTGCTATAATGAAAACATGAGCAAAGACATGCAGCAGGAAACTGGTCAGTGTGACAAGGTAACAGGATCTCAGTGTAGAAACCAGGAGGCTGCAGCCACACTTGTCAAATGTCATGGTAAGAATGTCTAATGCTGAAAATCAAAGCAAAAAATGTCTGTGAACCATAACACAAAAGTACTGCACAATACATTTCTTAGCATGCAATTAGACAGCAAGTGAGCAAGTCATAGATAACAAGGATGCCTCTGCATGTCACTGCAGGGGAATATATAAAAATAGAAGAATCCTGGAAGAGAAAAGAAAGATAATCAATACAGAGATTAATGACAGTAATTTCATACAAACATCTGGGCAATTAAGCATTCTCTTTAGGAGTTGTTTCTTGCAGTGACTTGTGAAGGGATAAATGAGTTGCAAACCAAACTTCACATCAATATATTGAACGTTGCCAGTGTGGTAGAAACAATACTTATTTCAGCTTGGACACTCTCCAGAAATTAAATACTAATACAAAAACATATTTGAAAATATTGGTTCTTCAAATAATTTTTGTAATTGTTGTTGGATGTTGCTTTGCTTTTGCAACTTTTCCACTGTGATTCTCCTGAATTATAACTTGAACATTTTAGATCAGAAAAACAAAAACAAACAAACAAACAAAAAAGGAATTTCATGAAGGAAGGAGGCACTTAAGTGAAAGTCTGTATGTTGTGTTTCATGTGACAAATAATGAAACAGAATCACAGAATCACAAAATATCTGAGGTTGGAAGAGAGCTCTGGAGGTCACCTGGTCCAACCACTTACTCAAGCCTGGATACACACAGCAGGTTGCCTAGGACCCTGTCCAGACAGCTTTTGAATATCTCCAAGGAGATATTCCATCATTCACACAGAAAAGACCTGATTCCTAATGTTCAGAGGGAACCTTCTGTGTTCCATTTTGTGCCCATTGCCTCTTGTCCTGTCTCTGACCACCACTGAAAAGAGCCTGGCTTTGTCCTTTTGGTACTCTCCCTTCAGATATTTATAGACATGGATAAGATCCTCCCTGAGCCTCTTCATTCCAGTTGTGGCCTCACCAGGGCTCAGCAGATGGGAAGGATCACCTCTCTTGTGACACTGCCTAATGCTGGTGACACCTTACCTAATGCAGCCATTATTGTTAGCCTTCTATTGTTAGCCTTCTTAAAGGAAAGGGCACGTTGCTACTTCATGTTTTAATTGGTGTCCACCAGGACCCCCAGGTCCTTTTCTGTATTCCATCTGGGTGGCCTGCAGCCTGTACCAGTGACCAGGCTTGTTCTTTCCCAGGTGCAGGGCTTTGCACTTCTTGTTGAGCTCCATGAAGTACCTGTTGGCACATCTTTCCAGCATGTCCATGTCCCTCTGGATGGCAGCAAGACTCTCTCTCCATCAGCCATTCCTCCCAGTTTTGTGTCATCTCCAAACTTGCTGAGGCTACACTCTGCCCCATTCTCCAGATCATTAATGAAGTTTTTGAACAGGATTGGGCCCAGTATTGTCCCCGGGGTATTCTGCTCTTTTACTGGCCTCCAACTAGACTGTACCACTGACTGCTGCAATTTAGGCCTGGCTATTCAGACAGTTTTTGATCCACTTCCCTGTCTGCCCATGCAGCTCATACACCTGTGGGGATCTTATGGGGGACAGTGTCAATAGTCTTACTGAAGTCCAGGTAGGCAATATCCACAGCTCTCCCCACAGCTCCCTAGCTTGTCAATTCATCACAGAAGATTATCATGTTGGTCAAGCGTGACTTCCCTTTGGTGAATCCATGCTGACTATGCCTGATTTTCTTACTCTTTATGGAAGTAAAAATGCTTAAGTGTTGTAAAAAGTCCTATGCATCCTGAATGTTTGTGTAGAGGATAATAGTTTATGCCCTCTGGGGCTGAAAGCAACTCAAATGGACTTTGGTTTGACATTGATCAGAGTCTAGTTTCTTTTCCTATTGAAGCACAATTCAAATGTACATTATAGACTTGCAGAATTCTACTTCTAATACAAACCCATTTTCACTTGTGCAGCAGTGAACTGGCAATATACATGGAGAAAAAGAAGTTTGACTTACATGTTTTGTAAGTTTTAGGATTGACTAATATTCATTAAATTTCAGTCCTCATGATTGGTAAGCACCCAGTGTTTTGCCATTTGACTTGCTAGGTGATCTGTAAAACACTAATTTCCTTTATCCTTAGCTTATTTTGAGCAGAAAACAAGTCTTTGCCATGCCACCAGATATTGTGTTGAACTGAAGAATGTCATAAATAATATATTCATAAGTTTTAATTCCATTGTCAGTTATTGGTATCCAGATGTTCAGTTGATTTTATTCACTATAATAACTCAAACATGTAATATGAGAGTGGTTGGCAAGCAGTGACTAGAAATATTTGTTATTCATAGTTAATTTTGTTTAATTGGTTAAACCAGTATTGATTGTGTTTCCTCTTTGAAAAGATTTTTTGGAAGAGAATAATTCCTGGAAACTAAATTCTGAATTTGGGCCCAAACACTAAAACAAAAAATGAATTACCTGCCAAATAATTGTGAGAATAGGTCTGAAACAGACTGAATTGTCATATCAAATTTCTCTTGTGCTAATTGTGATTGCTAGATGTTTACTAATAAGTAAACATCTTCTGCATTTTGCAGCATATTCACCTATGAAGTGAATGGTATAACTTAGACATGGATCAGCTTGGAAGTTTTTTTAATTTTTCTCTTTCAGAAACCAAACACTTCCTTGAACTTAAGATGCTAAGGTATTTAAGACACTCCCTAAACCCTTCCATTCAGAACTGGTGTTTATGTCAATCACCTGCAGACAAAGCTACACGGAAGCTAATTTCCAGGCTGAATGATTAGACTCACCTTTTACTGACACTATAATTTTTTTTTATTTTTTTATTATTTTTTTTGCTCACAAAAGAAGGGAAGAAATTTAGCCACTTGTTCATCATTTTTTTTATAGTGTCTGCATCAGTAAAGTCTAATGAATGGTGCTTCAAATATACAGAAGTAGGTACAAAGCTAGGCACTCCACCTTTCTCCTATAAATTCTATAGGAGAATTAGAGTTTAGAATAAACTCTATTTATTCTAAAGAATCTAGAGATTCTACTCTATTTTGATTTGAAAAATTAACTAATTCTTCTTTTGCCTTTTTTTATACCCAGATATATCCATAATATCTCTATATTGTCAGTATCTGTTATTTATTCATTTTCTGAGGCGAAAGTTGGCTGTAATGTTATACAGCATCTAAAGAACAGCAACTATAAATCTTATGGTAATATGTACCAAGCAAACCACAATGCCTTTAGGAAACTTTTTTTCTGTTCTCTTATTTATTGACAGATTTTTTTTTTTAATTACAACACAATGAAACGATGGTAAGTACATAAGATGCAATAGTATAAAAAGCCATTTTAACCCTTCCCTTGGTTAAGACACTTACAGCAGACAAGAACTGCCCCACCCCAATTCCCCCCTTCTCAAATGAAAAAAAAAATAAATATAAATTAATAAATATAAAACAAATCACTGCACAGCCCTTAACTCTTTGATTGCCATGGCAAGAACCCTAATGATGATTCTAGCATGTGACTTTCTGTGGTTAAAGGTTGCCGCAGCAGTCAAAGGGTTATAGCATTGTAAACATAAGTACTTTGTTGAAAATGTTCAGTCATGTTAATGGTCTACAGCAATGAGATTATTATCATGACCCCTTGACCTTTAATGACACAACGTTATAAGGAGTTAAAGAGATAATAGCTTGGTGAACTGTTACATAGATTAGTTAACCCATTTTGTTTAACAATGCACTATGAGGTCTTGATTTACTAATAAAAGACAACTTGTGTATAATAAAACACTGTTCAATGCATTGATCAATAAAATCAATGAAAAAAATCAGTCTAAGCACCACAAAATTTTGCCTGATTATATCTGACAGTCATAATACACTTTAGCACCATTTAGTCAGCCTTGCATTTGCACACAAACAAACTTTGTGTTTGTCAGTAAAAGCTACCTGAAGGAATAACATATGTCAGTTATAAAAAGGTTACTGTATAGAATGCTGTGTGAGCCAATAAAATAAAATAAAATAAAATAAAATAAAATAAAATAAAATAAAATAAAATAAAATAACAATAATAAAATGACATTTAGTTGCAGAAAAAAAAAAAGCTCCAGTTATTTTGTTACTAACATACATTCTAATGAGCCAAACATGGGCATGAAATGCATGGGGCTATGCTGAGAAAAGAAAATAAAGATAAGAAATTTGCATGACACAGAGAAATCATTACATCTATATTCTGCGTTATTTGTCAGGCCTTGTAAATTAAGTGAGCAACTGTTGGATGGTTCAAGAAGTAGAGCTTGAAAAGAGTTGGTGTTTAAGAATGTATGGGTTTTACATGTTATGCATAAAACCACTTTCAGAGATATCCTAGAAACTGTACCAAAATCATGAAAAACACGAAAAAGATGAAAAGTTTGTTTCTTCTTTCTCAGAGGTGGAGGACAAACAAGGATTTCATGGTGTGGGAAGAGACTCATAATTGTAGCAGATTCTAGCTAATGTATTGGAACCAGACTAATTTCTACTCTAATTACAGGGAATTAGGTGGAGGAAAGAATGGCAACTACATGGAAATTAGAATCAGTTTCTAAAATCACAAAGCACACCCAAAAAACAGGACTAAAAAAAAATAATAAAATAAATCATGTTCTGACAGATAAAAGATTACAGCACTTGGAGTGAAAAAAAAAAAAGTGAATGTTATTTGGAAAGTAATGGAAACAAGAATGTGTATGTAGTAGGAAAAAAAAAAAAAAGACATGTACCCTTCTTGTACATAAACATATCAAACTGATTGACTACACACAAACAAAATCAGCCATACACGCTTTAATCACTAACAGTACCAACCACAGAACTGGCAAAGAGCACACATAACCTTCCTTAAACGTCTTCTGAGCATGTAGGAATACACCATGTACAGTAAACCTGCAGAAGTCAAACACTTGCACCTTTCACTGCAGGCTGTGAATGAACTGCATAATGAATCTAATTCCCAGCCTACGCTAGCAGATGACAGGTAGAGCTCTTCATAAATACACTGTTTATGACACCTAAAAATTAGGATCATTCAGAAAACAGTGCATAGGAAAACTTTCAGCCATGCAATGGTGTTAGTCTATTATGCCAGAGTAATAATTTAATGGTTGTTGATGTCTGTATACGAACTGACTTGGTGTAGAGGAGGGTCTGGTCCTACAGTTATTGTTGGAGTAGCAATGGCATAAATTACAGGCATCAGAATGCAAAGATGGAAGAAAAAAGACAAGAATTGGTACCACTGCAAGTAGTACTAATACTCTCAAAATACAGCTTTCTAGACTTCCCACCTCTCACAGACAACATAAACCATGGATGTAAATAGTGTGCAAGGGTTGGCATCAAAAATAGTGGCTCTGCTGTTACATTATGACCAATGGAATAGCCATGAGATGCAAACGTGAAGTCTATGATGGTTAGTGCTGGCTGTGCCACAAAATTTTTATAAAAGTTAAAGGATGGCTGTGCCAATGGATGTCAGAGACTTTAGTAATCTGAAATGAACAACTTGGAGCTCAGCTGTTGGAATACTGGGCAATGAACAAGATTTAGTGAAAGATATATTCCAAGTTCCTCTAATGTGCATATGATGTATTTTTGAGAAAGTACTAGCTTTACATCATTGACAAAAAGCTGCATTTCCCAGTGATAGACTGTGAAAATATATATGATTAATGAGGTGGACAACAAAATTTTATTTTCTTCATCTGTAGAGTTAAGAGACCATTTCTCACTTGTCTACCAAGATCACAATACATTAAAAATTGTATCAATCAGTCAGAAAACATGTCAAGGCACAGTGGAAAAAATAAATAAAAGGGGGGAGGGATCAGAAATTTGAACATTTGAATCATCAACATCAATTTAAATAAAAAAATAAAGTGATACATGATCCATCCAGAGGTTATAGGTGTGTTTCTATTAAATCAAGTATTTCTGGACTGAGATACAGAAATAAAGATACTTGTCTGTAATATAGACTAACATAGGTAAAGGCTTCTTTCTCCTTCAATATCTCATACAGCAGAGTTCTTTAAGTGATGGATAACTATGGGGTTCTAATTTCTAAAAACAAGGGTAAAAACATTAAACTGTGACAAGTTTTTGCACATAGATTCAGGATGATACTGGTTTGACTAATCCTTTCTTGAACGATTTACGATTGTAGAATATATTTAGTGTGTTCTCTATGTATTTGTGGTCAGATTTAGAGCAACTCTGCTGAGGTGCCTTTTTGACAGACCAGTAGTATATGACATCAAATATATAATTCAGTGGACTTTCCAAAGTGTAACAAGTTCTTGGAAATCAATAATACTTTCAAAGCTATCACTGAGTTCCCGATAATATGTCTTTTTGTTCCAATGTCAGTAACCAAGGTAGTGGGTACATGAAATTTTCCGTGGTGTCAGTCATCATCTTTGTTTCCTTCCCTACCCATCAAATAGGCTTTGCACTTGCAGTTATGAAGCAAAGTGTTCTCATTCCTTTTCTTATATTCTTATAGAAATGAAAAAAGGAAATGCACTTCCCCTGTTTTTTTCTATGTCTGCCTGCTGTCTTTGATCAAAAGACCTAGTTTGCTCTCCTGGGGATCCTAGATGTTTTGGAAAGACAATTCATGACTAATATAGGTTTTCTCTAAGAAAGATTTCAATGGTCCTAAAAAGCTGTATTTGTCATCACTGTGAACCAAGGACAACAACCCTCAAAGCAATGCATATATAGCAGATGATGGCCTGTGTATCTTGTATGGGAGATTCATAGTCCTCAGTCTATCCTATAATGTCGTTTTCATTCAGACACAGTAAGACAGTAATAGTGAATGACACTACAAGTCCAAACTTTTAAGCATGAATTGACAAAAGATGTCTGCTTGGTTTCAGAAACACATTTAAGGATGGATGTTAGACATATACTTAGTTGACAATATTTCACCAAATGCATTACACAGTGTAAGAACTGAGGATAGATTATTTGTGTCATCACACATTCCTTCAATACTGGATTGCTACTCAGGATTAAATTGTCTTGGGTATAGCGATCTCAGCCATTTCTGTGAGCTGAGTGAGTATTGACAATTAATGTCCTGAAGGTTGTTCTTTTTGTTCTGTTTGTTTTTAATAGTTTTTATCTGCCTTGTGATTCATGACCTGAGTGCACAGTACTTCATTATGTAAGGTGTAACACAGCTATGCAAATATAGTCCACAGCAATGCCTTTCAGGTGTGAATTGTGGTTTGCCATGATCATTTAAACAGTGCTGTAGGTTGCTGGTGATGTCTTCTGAATACACATCATCAAATGTATCTTTTTCTAATGTGTATAACAGTGCTTTACTAATATGTATAACTCTCTGTCTAAGCAAACAAACTGCTCAGAGCTGACTTCAACATGGTAATCCCATAAAATATGAATGTGATCAGTGTGTGAGCACTGAAATTTTTGTGGCAATAGCCAAGCAATGCATATGTTGTATATGAATCTGTTCAGATTTTTTGTATGCCTAAATATGAGGCTGTGCTTTTAATTTTGAATATATCAGTTGTGTAATAGAGTTTTTTGGGCTACATATAATATGTAAGTGTTAATACTGAAAAATAAAGAGTATTTTAAACCACCATTTTACACTACTGGCCAACCTCCTTTTTCTCTTTGAGGTTGTGAAATCATAGTAAGGGAAACAGTTTTTTTCACACCTTATAAATGAGTTAGCACTGACTGCATACTGATCCTAAGCACTGTCAGCTTCCACAAGTCTGACAATTTTATTTATAGCCATGTAAGTACAAATATGTGTGTAGACAAGGTTTTAAATTATGTCATTATATAAGGATGGAAATATGGATAAGAAACATTATTTTCTGATTTAACACGCTACTCTCTGTAAGTGGTGAACACAGCTGAGCATGCACTGATTGGCAGAGTTACAGTGCATTGTTACCAGTATGTAATACATTAGGGAAGTAATACTTCCCTAAAAACTCTTCAAACTCTGTTGTCATAATGTTAAGGTATAAGCAGTTACTGCAGAAAGCCATTTTATACCAGCCTTCTGTTGCTAATCCTACTTCCCAGAAACCCAGTTCCCAAAATGATGGATGGGCAAATGTCTGACCCAGGACATGCGCATGGCACAGAATAAAAGTGATTATTCCATGGGTCAGTGCCAGATAGCAAGATGAAGAGAATGCTCAGTATATATTTTACTGCAAGAGCAAATTTTATTGTTTGTTTGTTTATTTATTTATTTATTTATTTATTTATGGGGCATGAAAGACTATGAATTAAGATATGCTGAGAGCTTGCCAAAGAGATTAAGGGTGTAGTTATAAAAAGGATATGATGCAATTTCATAGGGTAGCGATGCCTATTAATTAAATAGCAAACTTTAGTTTATGTGGTGGCTATTATAATTACTAGCTGTGGACAATGTCATTTTACAGAAGCAGAAGAAACTAAGCTGTATGACTGGAAAGCTTTGTGCCATCATAAATGGCTGGCATATGTAATGATTAGAGTTTATGTAGTGTGACAGCAAGCAGCACATCCAAGTGTAGAAAATCCTGTTTAGTATGTTAGTTTGAATCAACGTTTCTTCATTTATATTTTACCTGTCTCTCAAATTTATTTCATCTGTACTATGGGCAAACCAGAGAAATACTTAAGGCTATATCCACAGGGTCAACATACTTTAAACACCTCACATAGAATGTCATATCTCAACAAGATGATAGACAACTGCAACTGACTACAAATTGTAGATGATATGCTACAGCTTATGAATGCTGAGAGTCAAAACCTGTTTATGATGTTTGTGTTCAATGCTGTCTACATACTTGGAAAGACATTTTGATTTGATGAACAAATGCTTACTGTGGTCACATACTGATGAACCTTCAAAATATGAACTCCAGTTATCATTGTGTTTTCTTAGTTGCATACATACCTCAAATAACACATCATAGAGAATCTATGCTGTCTAACACTAGAGTCTACCTTAGATCAATTGTAAGATGGAGCCAGTCCACAACAAGTGGTGGTATGCTTTTGATGTTTACCAGACATTTTCAGCATCTATGGTACTGATGACAATGTTGACCAGTCTGTGACATAAGTCATGAGAATGGATTAGAGAGATTGGACTCACACATTACATTTTTTTTTTTTATGAGATCATTGGCTGACAAATCAGTGATTTATATGCATAAACATATTAATTTTATATTTATATGTTACATGGTTCACTTACACCTGATTTTGTAACTGACATATGTTTAAATGGTCTTATCTTATTCGAACCACTCTGTCTAGTCTGTGAACTTTGAGCCAAGGAAGTATTCTTAACTTAACAGCACTGGTCTATCAGTCACAGATATAGCATTATATTCAATAAAAGGTTATCTGTTCCTCGACTCACACAAAACATTATTTCATTTACAGCATAGCTGCACACCTAAGTAGCCAGTGACATTTGTTCCTTCCACTGATAATAATGATTTTCCTTGTAGCTCATAGGGCTGCAGTCTTCTATTTACACTTCTGGAAATAGAGCTATCTAAAGACAGTCTTGACAACAACAAAAGGCGACAGGGAGCTATTGTTCTGTAATGGCTGCATCAAATCTCTTACTACTATGCTACAAAGCTTCCTCCACCTCTGCAATTGATGGTAAAACTTAGGCCTCATTCTAAGAATACATGTATATGTAAGCCAGGACAGAGCAAGCCCCTGCAGTCATATTTTTCTTCAGCCTGGTTATCTTGTGCTATCTCCAGTTTAGGCTGCTAATGGTGTGGTAGTTTGCATTTCTACTTTCTTAAATGTGCAGTGGAACAAGGCTTTTTTTAAGCTTTGCCCTAGTGATGGTTCAAATGAAAAAAAAAAAAATAAAAAATAAAAATGAATAGGAATGTAATGTTTCCGTTGCTTTTAGGCAGACCTACTTTCTACCCTACACACATTTTTTCTAACCAACAACCTAGAATTCTATTCTATATAATTTGGTACCAAAAGCTACATTTAACTGATGTTAGGATTGTGAAGTAAGCCAAAAAAAGCTGAAATTTCAAAATTAAGTCTTACACTCTGTTCTTAACCCACAGTGCTCATAGAACAAGAGTCTTGGCAAAACAACTGGGAGGTGAAGTACACTGCCAAGAGAAAGTGTAAATCTGCCCCTTATGTTTGAATATATTATTTTCTGTCATTTTCATTCACAAAAGTAGCTTTTTTGTTTTTTCTTTAGTTATTCCCTCCCTTTTCTCCACTTTGAATAAAAGAAAAAGAACAAAAATTCATAGGAAGATATAAAACATGTATTACATTTATTCAGGAGACTTGAAAGGGCTCCGTTGGAGCCATTTGAGTCTCTCAATCTCAGGCTATCCAGTAAATATACAATTACATACTTTTTTAAGTGTATTTTTTGGAAAAAAAATAAAATTGTGTCAATATGTTACAGTCAATAACCTTTTCATAGTTTTATACATTAAAAGGCCAGGTGAAATGGTGATGTTATCTACTCTGGCCTCCTGTGTCATACAGACCATAGTATTTTGAAGATACACAGCCCCGTATAGTCAGCTTGATAGACTGTAACTGATTAACACAATGAATATTCAGTTTTGTATTTTTCCACAGTACAGATTGTGACAGTAGCAATATGGAAAAGTTTATTAAAAATGTTATGTGAAAAGTTACGACACGTGAGTAGGAACCCAGATTGCAGAACTCAATCACTTTGTTTTTGATTAGTGCTTGTAATTATAGGCCCTGGTAGAAAAACAACTGTTCAAAAAATAACATTGTATTAGAACTTTTACTTGTTTGAGTTCAAAACTAAATCAGGTAACACCACTAATTTAATCTGAATTTCCATAATTCAGTCAGCCAACATATATTTGGAAATTCCACTGACCACAATTGCTCCTACATCTATTACTTAAAACAAACCTTTATGTCTGCATTATAATCTACTGAAAATAGGAGTATATAAGATAAATGCTGACAAAATCTTGCTCTGCATGACATAAACATGCCAATATAATATTACTTTTCCCTCTCTGTATATAATATATATGCACTTTAGAGTAAAAGAAAATAATCAACTTGTGTATTCAGGTATCTATGATGTACCATATACCAAGCACTAGACTTATCACACTTACCTTCCTGCATAATTAAAATTAAGTTCTCCAAATGCAAACATTTTTGTTACTTTATCAAAAAACAACAGTCAACATGCTCAGCACTTCATTACTCTCAGGGAAACAGTTGCACAAAAAGTTAAAGCTGCCATGAAAGATATTTAAAAATTGAAGTGAATTTTTCAAGTGAACAAAAAAACAGATGAGATGCTGTTCTGAATTAAAGATAATATAAAACCAGTTCTCCTGTTGTAGAGGAAAACCAAATGCAGAGTAAATAGTGTTAGTATTTTCCACCAAGGGACAAAATTGGAACAGGTGATGAATCATTTTGTTCTGTCTGTAGCAAAATATAAGTTATAGTAGGTTGTTGACAATAAAAATCTATGCATGAATTAAAATATGCATGTATGTGTATGTGAGTGTGTGTATGCATTTCTAAATACACAAATGCATGTACACACACACATATTAATATATATGACAAAGAGGCATTGAATTCCGAATTCACCAAATGAGCAGATGTGCAGTAAATACCCTATGTTACTTAACTGTCAATTAATATATATTTTCAGCAACAACTGAATTGGATTTACTAAATAATGCTATGGGCTGATACTGGTGTAATTCTAACCTACAGTATGCGGTACCTCTACAAAACATCTCAAAAATGCCATCTGCATTGCATATTTGTTGTAAAACTATATCTTTTTCTAATCTTCATTTCTGTTAGCCGTTACATATGTATATCTGTTTATGCTCTAAGAAATAACAATTTGCAATGCTTTATAGCATGCCACATATGTTCATAAAGTCCTCAAATCAATATAAAATCATGTAGTTGAACAAAAAGGCATACTATTTTTCATGCTATGCTCAATATAAATATAAATTCAAGGCAGTCAAGCTATTCATTACCAAAATAATAACCATAATATATGTGTATATATACCTACACTCTCTAAAAAGTGATCCAGTTATGTGAATTAAGAAATCAGTAAGAAATTGGCTGAATGTAGTACAAAAGTTTCATTTTATGTAAAAGCCAATACTGGCCATTTCAAGTATTTTAATACTTTCCTATAACCTTTTCATTAATAACTAGCTATCTGTAGAAATGATAACTTTATATGGAAAAATTGTATTCAAGTTAAATAAAAAATCATTTCTACTGTAGTTCATTTTTAGAGTGTGCATGTATACATAGCAAAATACCTTTCTACAGATCTATCATAAATATTTTTGTTTCTGTCTTTTCTTTCCTAAGAAAACACTTCAACATTTTTTTCTCTAATTTTGGATAATGTACATCAGGCCTTTAAGAAATTAAACCCATCTTAGATCATTAGCAACACTGGATTCCATTCAGTTTGTGCCAGTTTGCAAGTTAAAGGTCAAAGAGCAAAGACATAGGACAGTACACTTTAAGGAAATTCAGACAGTGAAGCTGTTCACAGAAGACAATGTTTAACTTGGTAATGACAGTCAACAGGTCAATAATCAAGTTCAAGGCAAGCTGTTCATTGTTGCAAAAGCTACTCCCCTCAAATCCTGGCTTTCATAAAAAACCAGGTGTCTGACATTTGGGGTGCATCATTCTGACCATCTTTAATAAGTTCACAGCCCAGTGACTGTAAAGCCTATCACTGCAAGAAGCAGCTCCTAAAATCAATAAAGAGGTCTGTCAGTTGCTGACTTTTCTCTAGGAAAAAAATATTGATACAAACCTGCTCTGCAGGTCACATGAAAATGACAATACTGCTGTTAGCACAAATTACACGTAATGACAAAATGCTTTGGTGGTCCCTTGGCTCTGTCGGTGATATCATGTTCAGCTAAAGGCCAGAGATTTGACTAACCCTTTGAGAACTATAGTGAACATGCAAGGGGGTAACACACCAGAGGATATTCATGCAATATCAGAGACATCATTTTAGTTTTCCTTTGAAACTGTAACTCTACCTCTGAAGAGGCAAATTGAATTATCATGCAACATAGTTTAAAATAGAAGTTCAAGATGCTTAAGATAAAAGGCTAAGCTATAAAACTGTAGCCAGTTCAGAAAAATCCTTGGTAAGTGGTAGAAGATACTAAAATAGGTTTGGTTCATTTAACCAGAAAGTAGCTGGTAAATATAGTTTGTTTTCTCTTTATGTTATAAATGTTTTTGTATCAATAATGCAAGTAGTTAAAAACACTCACTTGCAGTCACAGGAAATCCGTTTTAAATACAAAACAAAACAAAACAAAAACAAAACTGTTTTTCTTTTAAAATCTGTATTTCCAAAACACAATCCTGTAATTTAATGACAACCAAGATTAACATCCACCAGACTCTGCAAACTGATGCAATAGTTCTCAAAGGGTTACACCAAAGTAATACCAGTGTCAAGTTCTCTACACCATGACTGTTGCTTTAAGTTCATTGAAATCCACTTCAGAGACACACTGCTTTTTACCATGCTTTGGAATGAGTGCTCCTGACAGACCTGTGAAAGGCCTGGGGCAGTTGGCTTGGTACAGCTTGGGAAAGATTATGCAGGAAAACCAACCCAAAATCAAAAAAAACAATAAAAAGATTCCGCTTGAATATAGTAATGAATATAAATGAGTTTAAAACATTGAGGACATAGCCCAGAGCAGCTGTATAAAACACAAAATGAATGTATTATTAAGGCTGTTACTATATTGCAGATATTTTGGCCCCTTGTTTGTTGGAAAATGGCTGTCCGAACAGTCTGAAGTCCTGCGTGTCATCTGGGTCTCCCACCTGACAAACTGGAAGTAGGAGTAGGACTTTATCCATAGCAGACAGAAAGCAATCCTCTTTGGAGACAAAGCTGTTTTGGGTCTTCTCACTTTCCTGAAAGTTCCATTGTAGGTTGTTGTGTTTTTCTAAAAAAAGTGACTTTCAGCAAAATTTTTTTTCAAAGGGGAACAGGCCTTAAGGGAAAAATGTAGAAACATTTGAGATTATTTTTCCTCTTCATTAGTTAATCCTGATATCGGGCATTTGGCGTGCAGAGGAAAGGCCTAAATTGAATGACAAAGAAAGACAAAGGACTGAAGAAACAGCAGATACTTTGTATCATGAAAGCTTCCCAGCTGAGCAAATCGCCACTCATGCGCAGGACAGGCAACCCCCTGGGTTTTAAAGATCAGCTTTGTTTCAGACTGACAGATGCCTGCTCCTAGCTAGGAAACTGCATAACAGCTCTTGTGTCGAATCTCAAGTTACCACAAACTCCTGGGAGGGAAAGAAAAAAAAAAACAAAACAAAACCCTACATCACACCCACTCTTGCATAGAGCGTTTGCAGTACAGTATGTGGCGGGGTGTTCCTTTCCTTTTGAACTGGAACACAGTGTAAACCAAGACAAGGAGGCACAAGGCCAGGATGCAAGGAATGACAATGGCTATGGCTTTCACAGTGCTGGCTGTGTTGTCCAATTTGATGACAATGTCAACGTCATCTTGAGGGCTGTGTCGGTCTTTGTCTCGGTCTGTTGGTCCATCACAACCCATAAAATCCTTGAGGATTGATCTGGGATAGCCAGGTTCCACTCTGAGCATCTGGTTATTGAATTTCCAGTACTCTTTTCCTTTGTAGAAATATGTGAAGCCTGAGGAAGAAAAATCACAATTATTCACGGTCATATCAGATCAAGCATGCCATCTACACCCAATGACTGAAACTACTGGTATCAAATTATTTTACAATTAGAAAGATAAAAAATATGAGGAACATACCCTACTGATTGGCCTTTCAAAACTTTCCAAGTTTCATTTCTTTCCTGTCTCTAGAAAATCTGTTTTCCCCTATTTTTTATAGAATAGAAAGGTTTTATTTCCTGCATTACCACAAACAATAAAGGAATTCCCAAAAAAATATATTATTTTTGACAGGCCAGGGTCCAGGTGATTTGTTTATACATTGAAAGCCCAACTGGAGCTGTAATCCTCGGGACCAGCTCTATGCATGCACTTAGAAGCATCTCAAGCTCTTCAAGATGAAAAGTCTACTGAAATAAGTTACTATGCTGAGCTAGCCAGAAATAAGAGCTCTGTCTCTTCAATGTCACATAGCCTACCACTGTACTTCAGAAGAAGGAAACTGTGAAATAAAAGCAGCTTTGCCAAAAACCAAAAAACAAACAAACAAAAAAACAGGTGTACACATTTAAATTTTCTGTAGGGTGCTGGTATTTGATCATTTAGATGCAATCGAATATGCCTCCATGGGAAAAAAAAAAAAAAAAAAAGAAGGAAAAAAGAGAGAGAGAGAGAGAATGAGACTCCCTGACAAAAATCTTTTACTGTATTATCCCAGATGAAAAATGGTATTAATCTGGAAAAACAAACAAACAAACAAATACAGCAAACTTTCACAAAGGGTGAATTTCCTCCCACTGTTTATAGGCTGAATACAAATCGATGGATTTTTTCCATTTTTTTTTTCTCCCAGTTAAGTACTTCATCTGAAGCAATTTGATGTATTATCTATAAAAATATTCTAATACATATAGAGATACTATATAGAGATATGACATCTCTATATCTATATTCTTACCTATATATATAATCTACAAACTTGTATATATCAGGTACCTATAACCCAAAATACTGACATTAGTTAGTATTAATTGCTAAGGAAATCCTTTTGTCTATTATCAGACTTACTGTAGGTGTTTATTTGCATGGTTTGCACAATAAAAATACAAGGGAAAGCCAAAATAAATTAAAAATTATTTGGTTTAATTAGAAGATATGCTTTCAAATGGTCATCAACAGAACTATGAAGATAAGCTTGTATGTCAGCTCTTCTACCCAAAGAAAGGAAAACAGATCCAGACAAAATGAACTCAAATTCTTTCCAGATAAGCTGTGTTACTTCATATTGGTATCTGTTTTTGTTTCTTGGTATTTCCATATAAGCAGCAGTGGAGATCTGAACTATTTCTCAAGACATGCCTGCTGTCATTATTTCATGAAAAATGTCTTAGTGGTTTAATGGGAAATTTATGATACCATTTTCTGCCTTTTTTTCTGCCCTAGGGTCCTTTTAGGCTTCCTGAGAAGCCCAAGAATGTCCTTTTCCCTTCACCTTCTTCACAATGTAATGTCATGTTTTACCACCCTCCTCATTCAAAGGCTGCTAGACAGACTATCAAAGCTATTGGGGAAGAAAAGAGAAGTGGGTCTGACATTATGAAGAGTCTTTTTTGCCTTAGTAATAAGTGTTCTGCCCCTGTAGTACTTTGAAAACCACTCATCTGAGTGTTACACTAAGATAATTTGCATTCATAATGATAGACACACGTACCTGAGCTCAATAGAGAAACCATTTTATAAGAAGTGCAATCAAAATAAGAAAAAAAAAAAAAAAACATGCATACATACAGCTATCATAGAATCATAGAATAGCTCGGGTTGGAAAGAACCTTAAATATCGTCTAACTCCAACCCCCCCCCGCCACAGGCAGGGATACCATCTACTAGATCAGGTTGGCACTAGATCAGGTTGGCCAAGGCCCCATCCATCCTGGCCTTGAACACCTCCAGGGATGGGGCATCCACAACTTGTGTTTGCCAACCTGTTCAAGTGCCTCACTATATATAAACATATATACGTGCTAAATTCCTTTTGGATGTAAATCTTTAGAAATATGCTTAAAAAGTAATTAAGGGAAGAGGTTATATCAATTGTGCTTGTGTGTGCATACATAATTTTTGTGCCCATTTCCAAACATATATGTATATTTACAAACAACAGTTAGTTATTGAGTGTAATATATGCAGAATGTCATCATGCCTGATCTACTTCCCAGTAAAAATAAAATAAACCAAAGAAAAACAACATAAAAAAAACTAGTCTAGCCAAAATGCTGGAATCCAAAGATGTTTTCTACTTCTGGTTGTAACAGAGATGAAGCAAGGAAGCAATTAGATATATTTTGGGAAAAACAAACAAACAAAGAAACAAACAAAAACAAAAAACTATAGTAAATTACTTAGGTTGGACATTGAAATACTAGATGGAAGTGATCTATACATGGCAAGAAATCTTTTTGCCTAATTATTAAGAGGAAATTAAAATAATATGGCAATACATATATGTGCTGTCTGTGAGGTGAGCACAAGAAACTCAAAATTTACTAATAAATAAATCATAAATGCCATACAACTTTCTTCCAACAATGAAAAATGAGGACAGATGCATATTTTTATTCCCATCAAAGGTATCTACACTCTGTGCAACTGAGGACAGCCTGCCAGTAGCCCTGGGTAGCACTGAATTCTCATAAAGTAGATGAGATTTTGGCTGCTCTCATTCATTTGGAACTGTGGCAAACTGAAATTCTAGATTCCTGTACGTGATGATCCATCTTGGTCCAGGTAATAGCACCTTATACTAACATCCCCATGATTTGCATTTCTGTATAATGGGTTTATGACATCTTTGATAACATAGATTCCTAAGGATATATCAGATTAAGATGTCTATTCAGATAAAAATCTGGTTTCCCTGTTCTAGTTGTTCAGAATAAAGGTACTACCTTCTAAGCTGTATAAACAGCCAATGCCTTGACAGTAGCAAAATGGAGATATACTGTGGTTAGAAAACTCATTCTAAGACATTCTTTAATTCTGCAGAAAACAGAAATAATTAAATGATTTAAGACAGAATAAAACAAACAAAAAGAATGAAAATTAATGTTTATTATGCTAAATTTGAAAGATCTTTTCCCTTCATTGTGTTAAGTGATACATGCAAGCAAACAAAGCCTTTTTCACAAAATCAAGTTCTATAGCAGGAAATATTTCCTCTGTTCATAAATTCCTCCACTACTTAATACAAATAGTCAATCACTGCTCTGCTACTTTATCTTACATAAAGGGTGTTAGTAAACTAGTAAATTATTAAAACAGAGATGTGTTTGCATACCATTTTCTTTGTGGACAAAGGCTCCCTGAGGAGATTCTGGGATACCTTTCCAAATTGTGATTGGTTTGGGATAACCAGGGTCCATGGATCTCATTTCTTCACTGTACCTCCAGTACCTGTTTTTTTTTTTTTTTTTTTTTTTTTTAAAAGAAGAAAAAGAAAACAAAGAAAAAAAATATAACATAACAGGCAAGAAACTACATAGTTCTTTCCTTCTGACATTTGCTGTATTCCATAGTCACAAAACACCTGAGTTCTTTTCTTTGAAGATACTACCAAATAACAAAGAAATAAAATCTATTTGCAAACTAGATAACTGTTTCACGTACACTGAAAAAAGAAAGATAAAAGATTTTTGCACTTTGACAACTAAATCAACTTGTGTCCCACTTTTAATCAGAGTAATTTTGATGTCTAGAACACAGTGAAACAAACAGAAGCAGCATATGAAAAAAAAGGTACACAAATGTTTTAACTAACATTTTAATCACAAAAATGCCAGCATGCTTAACTGCTTAACTTGACCCCCTATGAATATACATTACTGTAGCTGGTCATTTTATTACATAGTTACGATGCAACAGAAAATTTCAAAAGCACTTCTGCATCATTGTCAACCAGTCTTTCTCTAATTAAAAAGCCTCAATATGCAAATTCTAGGCAACCTGAACTTCAGATAAATATTTACAATCTTGATTTTATTTACACTTAGAAATAACGTTGATACTTCCTTTGGTCTTATGCAGATGATTAAACTGCTATATGCATCTAAGTGTTATCATAGAGTATCCTTAGTTTCTCTGTGTATATTGCTATAATATTTGGGTAGGTTATTACATATTTTGTTTGTCTCCACTAATTTAAAATACACTAAGTTAGAGCACAGTTTTTTGGGAGTTTTCCAAATTCAGCTTTATTCTTGTGAAAAATCACCTATAAAGGCTATAAAGCTCTCCATATCACCTGAATTAATAATATAGTCCTGCTAAATTCTTGACCTTTTTTATAATTTGAACCATTTGACTTCAGCTTTTAGAAATGGTTGTTATGATATATCCTGGTAGATTAAAGAGTCCTTAAGTGGACAATATTTTTTTCCTTGTGAAGGTTCTTAGAAACTAATCAATTCATCTCTTGATCTTTCTGAAAAACAGAATAGACTAAATTCTTATGTACCTTGCCCTGTGTGGCATTTCCCTGGCTTTAAAATTCTAGTGAAATTAAAAGGTGGCAGATTTGGTAAATTACACTAAAAACTATTTGCATTTATTTTTTTATTTCAAATGCATAAATCATTTTTATAAGCTGATTTCTTAATATAGTAGCACATGCACCAGTAACCAGCCAACAAAACAATGTTGTTTATTTTGAAATGGAACATGTTATAGAATTTACATGGAGAATGAAACAACATGTAGAAATAGCAAACGAAGATCTGAAATCAATACTAATGCAGATAGTTATAACTCATGTCCTGACTCTGCATTTCTTCAGCCTTAGCTTGCATCTTCTGTTTCCACATTTGTTTGTTCTCATTTCTGTGTTCTCACTCTTCACTGAGTTTAATCTTCTATTTTCTAATCTCCATTTTTATCTGCATTTCTTATGAATTATCTTACGTTTTCCTCTATCCCTCTTTCCCAAAACCCCCTTTCTTTCTTGCTTAATTCCATTCGTTTTCATTTCTTCTCTTCCAACCTGGAGCTCTTCTTGCGAGCTCCATTTACATATATAGCCTCTATGTTTTTCTACATGATGGAAACAGGCAGTCCTATAGGACTTTCAAACATATATGTTGCCATTAAAAAACATCTTTGAGGACACAGTCAGTACACACTTGAAAGCCCTGAAAGCATTGTCTTTTCAGCATTGATGAGAAATCCTATTAGGAAAAGACCTATCATGATACCATCTCTTCAGTCAGTGCTGGAACAATGAGCATGTCCACAGGATAAGGAAAAGCCTAGTTCTGTCTTTCCTTGGCATGCAAAATGTTCACAAGCAGACTCCCCAGTGACGACTTGAATGATTTGAGCTTTACCAACTATATAAACTGTGTTACTATATCTCAAAGACTGATAGAATAAAAGGGAGAAAATAAATGAAAATGCACTTTGTGATTTTGTAAAAATAAATATAGAAAAACATTTGCTAAAATGCGTTCTTTCCTCTAGTTAATACTGTGTACTTAACCATATTGTAAACTACCAGATAACTAAACATTATGAATCAAAAAAAAAAAAAAAAGATTCATTTAAACTAAAAAGTGCAAAAAACACACTAAACAGGGTCATAAACAAGGCCAAGTGTCAAGAAGTGCAGCAAGCATGTTATCATCTTGTCCTACACTATTCAGTTCTAAGGAGAGGAATAAGAGTGGGTAAAATGTCTTTCTGCAGTCTTTTGTCCCCTCTTTTGCTTTCATAGAATTACTTTGAAGAGTTATCTTTTCTGTGTAAATGGATCACTTCAAGTAATAATAATGATCATTTCATGAATGAGTTTAGACATAAAAATATTATAATATAATTTACTATTTGAACTTCTAAATATATTTATATTTTTAATTGTATAGGTAATATTTTATGCTTGTTATTCTATTGCTCCAACTGCTTTTTGTTTATACTGTTGTTCTGGCAAATTTAACTCTGTCTAGATTCTGCCCTGAAGCTCCTTTACTGAAGATTACCATCAAAACAAGTGTACATGTCCTTGAGTTACATAAGCAGGAACATTGTTATTTTGACGCTAGTGTAATGTTTTGATTTCCTTTAATTACTACCTCCTGCCACTAAGCAGCTACATTCATACCTTACTCAGGATTAAATACAGCCCTATAGTAGATACTACTAAAACCAGCAGAATTCAACTCTAACTTTGCATAAAATAAAGAAATTGTGATATAAAAGATACACATTGAGAAGCTTAGTGGTATATGGGCTTATTCCTACTGGTGGTCAATATCCCATAATAGCTCAATTATCTCTGCAAGGTTCATGTTCTTCGATCTTCTTACATACTGCAATGCATTTATATCATGCTGAGTCTCATTCTGCTAGTTAGCTCTAAGTTTAAACTTTGTCAACATATTTTTTTTTACTGAAGGTTATTTTTATATTATTAAAATATTATTTCCAATTATTATTATTAATATTATTATTTAGGAAACTATTAACTATAAGTAACTGTTTGTGCATGGAAATATAAAAGGACACTGCTGAATAAAGACTAAGTGAAGGTCACGTCAGATTCCTACTGTACATACTTTCCCAGGTGTGTGGAGGTGGGAAATTGTTATCTGAAAATGAACTTACATGAAAAATAAAAATATAATAATCAATCTTCTGAACAAGAGGAAGCAAATTATACAGGTGTCTTTCTTCACTAATTTTCAAACACCACTAAATTTTGACTTAGTTTCTCCCTTCTTTACCAGATGTTGACGAACTATTTTTCTTTAAAAACAAACAAAACCTTTAACAATAAAATTGGTTGTGGCAGTCTGTAAAGCAATATTATTGTACCGTTAAAAGATGATAAATATCTACTTATGTTATCTACTAAACTAGTAAACTAAAAATATTCTGTGATGTGCATTAAATTAATTTCTTAAGACATCCAAGAACATTATTAATGTCTCATAATCCTAAGTACCATACAGTAATAACAGCAGCAATCATACTTTTAACAATACTAATATAAACATTCAAATAATTAGGAAAGAATAAGTTTTATATTGGTTTATTATTTGTTTATTATTATTGGTGTCTTGAGCACCCAGAATATATTAATAAACAAATATAGTAACAAGTTGAACTTATCCATCATTCAGATAACTTGCAGAGCTTCAAAAACCAATGGGTTTTCCTGACATTTCTATAAAGTAGACAAATATTCTTTCCTTTATTTTTGCAGATATGGAAAGGAAGACATGGAGACAATAAGTAACAAGTGGAAGTCAGTTTCAGGACTGGAGGAGAACTCAGATTTTACCATTTTTCTTCTGTTCTTTTTTTAATCATAAAAATAAGTGTCCATTCTGAAAGAAACCATAGCCTTAATTTAAAAATAATTCCTAGGAAACTGCTTAAATTGTTCTCTAGCTTCCTGTGTTAGCTGTCATTTTCCTTTCTTATCTCATTTTTAAATAGTAGAAACAAAGCCATTTTGACCTTAAAAACTTTCAAATGAATCATTGCCTGTTTATGTGCTAGAGTTTAGAAATGAGGAAAAAAAGGTGGTAATAGTGCACATAAGACTAAACACCAGGAAACTACCCAAATAAAGTGAGAGTGCAAGCTAATTACATTACTTGGAATATTTAAATTTAAATTTGTCACAACTGTGACGTGCCTGTTGACTTCTAAATCATAACTTTCCACTGGAAAGAGACACTTCATATCAGTATGCTAACATAATGATAATATAGATTATAAGAAATATGAAAGAAGTATGGCCCTCTGCAGGAGGAATTAATAACATCCACAAAAACCACTGAGCTGTTGAAGTGGCACAACTTCTTTAGAGAAATAACAGAAAAGATTAACGTGCTTAGTTGAGATCCACAAAATTGTTTCCTTGAAGAATTCATATACCAACCTATCTCCTTTGAAGAAGTAGGTTTTCCCAACATCTTCCCACCAAATTGCTGAATCAATACCATGGGAAGGAATTCCACTTCCAAGTGTTATTAAGTCATGAGGATACCCTGGCTGGAGAGTAGTGTCCTTGAAAACCCAGAACTTGTTACCTGTACAAAACCATATATAAAGACATACATATATAGGTGTCAGTCTTCAGAACTCTCAGTATTGAAATGAATACATTCTAAAGAAATAAGATTCCCATAGGGTACAGTAATTGTGCTACAAACTTTGAAATGAAAAATATTATATCACTGCAGATAATGCAAAATAAAATACCTTAGAAAATAAAATATATTACAGACACCTTGTATTTATAAAACATCTATTATCCAAAAGGACCATAAATAGGACCACATATTCTAATACCATCTATTCTGAGATCAAACCCAGAGTGAAAATTAAGTCATCTTTAAAGGTCTCTGTGAACGGTAATGTAATGAATTTACAGCAGTACAATACAATAGTATATAATGTTGCATGAGGAAAAAAATAGTTAATTTTAAGACAAAATGAGATAAGAAAACATAAATAAATGAAAAAAGAGAAACTCTTATCTTCATATAAACTGAATACTTTTATGTCTGTGTTCTTTTTCTCCTGAAAAAGTTAAATTACTTAGGCATAATGTACAGGTAGATTTTAAAATATTTTTTCATATTATACATTCATATTCATATGCTTAGTGTGACCTACAGACTGCAAACTAAGGTTCTGAAGTCCCTCAGGTGAAAATGCTGTGCTTCTGAAATTAATGAGTGGTTGCTTTTAGTACCAGTGGCAATATCATTTAACCTTTGGTTTTGCGTAGCGGATCATTGAAAACCACACAATTGATTTAGTGTATGATGATAACACAAGGTAGTTGTGTGATGCTAGCTGGTATGCAAATATCTACACAAGGTTACCTAATCTGTTTTAAATATCAGTTTAGGCGTAGTGCCTCCTGGACAACAATGCTCAGTGGTTGAATCCCTACTGTTTCAGTTACTTGCTGAATATATTGTCTGTCTAGCAGTGAGCGTGTCTACAAAAGTAGAATTTGCAACAGTTTTGGAGAGGATGCTCCCTGTGCTCTCTTGAGATTCTTAACACTCCATTTTCCCACCTTCAGTTTGCTCTAGCTTTCTATCCAAGCTCTTCTTCCTCAATGAACTCATGTCACCAAATTCATTACCTCATATTATAAGACTTTAGACTAGTGCTATCCCCAATAATTCTGCTGTCCTCTAGGCTCTTCCCTGTCTTTTAAACATACTGTGCCTGCTGACCTATTTCTGCAACCATCTTTTCATTTGTATGTTTTTACTTTCTTCTAATTAATCTTCAAAATACACATCTTACCTGTGTATTTTCAGTAAAAATTTCTCTTTCAAACACAGACATCTCAGGCTGAAAAAAGGTAATAAAGATCCTCCTATGCCCCCTAGAAATAGGGAAAATGGAGCATAATCTGTGTTTTAGTATTTATCTGAAGAACTTGCTTTAGGACCTGTCTTCTTTTTGCTTTATGTTATCTAGGCCACAGGGACATTCTTTGTAAGCTAGACTATAGCCTCCATCATGTAGGAAACATGCTTATTTTCTCTTTAAGGGACTACCTTCATCTGTGTTTCTGAAAAGTGCTGCTAATTGTAATAACAACACTGAAGGAGAGGGTTGCCTGATTTGATGTAGACCCTTCTGAGTTACATTACAGAGAAGTCTAGGGAAGGTACACAAATACTGGATTGGTCTATTGTATATGTTTATATAGCCCTATTGGATATTTCACCTTAGTCTGTCCAGTGTTATTTATGATGATGTTTAAAATTTAAGGGGAAAAAAATGACAAACAAACCAAAACAACAACAAAAACAGGTTGGATGGGGCTTTGAGCAACGTGATCTAGTGGAAGGTGTCCCTGTCTGTGGCAGGGGGTTTGCAACTAAATGATCTTTAAGGTTCTTTCCAACCCAAACCATTCTAAGATTCTATGATAAAATATGTTTTCCTCATACACTTTTAGAAAGAGATCTTAAAAGATAAAATCATGGCTGTTTATATTAATTATTATATTTACCTGTAAGGCTAGTCAGGCTGTTACACAGACTTAGGAGGTTAAGGCGCTGTGCTGCATAATTATTTTATAAGGAAATGTAGTATCACTCCAAAGACATAGGATCAGGTGTATGCCAGAGTTAAGAAGAGGGAAAATCCAGAACACTGGTTTGCAGTTGTTTTTATATTTTAGCTATCCCTCAGTGGTATTAAATATTTGCTTAACGGGAGGTTTGCTTTATATCCCTGTTTGTACTGGAGTGATATAAAGCATGCTTTTGTTTTATCACAGTTTTAATTAGGAGAAGGGATATAGTTTCAGTCCCTCCCATGCTGGGTTTCCAGAATAAATTTTTTATCAGCTTCTTCACAGCTGCTTGCCACCCACTTCCAAATACTGAGACTACAGTTTGCTCAACAGATCCATCTTTTCCCTCTGTCAGTTGAAGGAAGAAAGGGTTCTAAGAACAAATACATACAGAGACATTTGAAGTACTGAAAATAAAAGGGACATAGAGATCTAAGAACAGTCACAAAAAGCTAAGGTCTGTATTGACCAAGGATTAAGGTCTGTGCTACCCTGACGTTTACCTTTACTGAGATTCCCTACAGAAGTCACTTATATAGGGTATGATGATGAGGGTGAGCATCTCTAATCTTTCATTGTCTCTCCTTCCATGTGGTTTATCCTTCTGCCAATTCAGATGACCAGACACAGAAGACTTCAGATGATAATGGCAGTTTCAAATGCAACAGTAAGAGAAGCCATGTATTTTGGACCTCAGTAGTTGGTACTTATGGTGTGAACAACAGATGGCATCCAGTAAATGATACGGAGCCAGCTCATTTCTGTTTCAGAAGATCATTCAAAATGACAGCTGTTGCACAGCATTGAGAGGCATATGCTGTGATGTATGTAATGCCATTACCTTTTCTTGTGCCTCACAAGGAATAAAAGTAAAGTCAGTTGTTAGGAATTGATCATTACCAGCCATACCCAACAAGTCAAATTCAGCTATTAACAAGATCAAGCCACAGCAAAACAAAACAGTGGTTGAGCGCACACCTTAGTGGATAGCAGTACTGAGCAAGGTAACATATCTGTTACATGTTCATATATACAGAAGTATAAGCAGGTAAAGAAAGGAAAAACGTGACATAAGTGAGAAATTAAATCCTTCTTCACAAAATTTCTGACAGAAAGCGAATTGCTTTGGGGTAAATAGACAAAAGGTAAATTTAACTATATAAAATAACACTTCCAAAAATGGAGACAGTAGGGCATTGAGAGCTTTAACATACGTGGGCAAAACGTCTATTGATTCTAACTATTCTAACACTAACTATTATGTATTATAGAGTTTAACATTGGAAGATATATTTAGTCTGCTACAACTCTGTTGATTGTTAGTGGGAATGTTTGTATATAAGAAACCTAAATGTTCCACCTGACTGCCCATTTTAATTTTTTTATTTTTTTTTTCCTATTTAGCATCTGTCCCTCAGCTGGAAGAAAGCGGGTGACTTGATCAGAGAAATTCAGAAAAGTTCAAATTTAGTATTAGGAGTTAAAGCTGAAAATCAGTGCAAAAGAGGCATGACTATAAAGAAAATTAACTCTTTTACTTCTAAATTATATTTATGTATCGTAAAATGTACTAAAAATGAACCCGCATGTCAGTAAGCTTTCATTGGGTTCATATTCCACTTCCACAATTAAATAGTCAATACACCTCATGAACTGTGATTACAATGGAAATAAAGAATACATAACAAGACTAAAATAATTATAGTTTCAACCTTCTTATACATAAATAATGCTTGATCGGAGTCCTACTGTATGTCCCAGACAGAAATTAGCACTGTATTTATTTAACAGACTTGTTTTTCAAGGTCTGTTTGGTAGGTTTGTTATTCTCACAGAGTTTAATAAAGCACCACATGTTTCATGAAGTCTGGCCAGCCTTCAGAATGTTTCATCTCTCTGCATTTATTCCCTAATGTAAGATCCAATATACCAACAAGCAGAATGTTAAGGTCACAAGCTGAGAATGAAGCAAGTGACAAAAAAGTCAAAATGTCTTACATTTTTTCAGTAATGCTTTGTTAAATATCATCACCATAGGAAAATAATTGAGAAAGATGAACTGTGACTGCAATTACTTGAAGTTTCTAAGTATCTATCTTTGACATTCTTAAAAAATTGCTGGAAATAAAGGCTATCTCTACTGCAATACATCTCTTAAAATACCAAATATTTAACTCCAGATAGTCTCCAGACTGACAACTGCAAACAATTATGCAGATTTTAGAAACCATAACCATTCCTTTTTAGCATCAGAATGCTGAATGGTTGTGCTCCAGGGTTGTCAGCAACCAATTCATGTTTGTTCATGGTCTATGTACTTATAATATCCTGCAAGACCTGTGCAGGATATAGCATATAATCACCACATGTGCTATGATGAGCCAAGATTATAAAAACTTTTAGGACTTCTATTCTGAACTGGTTTCTGTCTGAAATCAGTTAGAATTTGAATATCTAATTCCGGAGGGTTTTTTCTCCAGTTACTCTTGTTCCTAACTTTGGTCTTGCAAGCCAGGATCAAGCATCTTCTCACTAGTATCCCCAAGTTACTATTTTTGCTTCCTTTTATCTCATTCTCTTTTTTTCCCCACATCTCGTCTCTGGCACTTCTCTGCTCCATTATCCAATGCTATAGTAAATCTATTTTTCAAAATAATATTGCCAAGCAGTGGGATAAGTGCAGTTGAAAGTTATGATGGTGGCACTGTGTTTTACAGCAGCCTTTCTATTGCTACATTTGGTTTACCATAACATTCAATAGCACAGATGGCCTGACAATTTCACTTTTAGCACTACATAAATTCCCACAGGTATGGAGAATAAATTTTACTATTCACATTTCCTCATTTAAAATAAAATAATAATAATAAATAATAAAAAGTATAGTTCTGGAGCCATCTTCTTATTATCATTCAACATAGACACCAGCCTTGAATACTAACAAGAATGTAAACAGCTGCTTTTTATAAGCCACTGTCCACCAGATAGTTAAGTACTTTATAAGCATTACAAGTCACAAGGATGTGGGCCAGTTATCTTAAGCTACAAAAAATGAGCAAGTATCACTTTATAGCTTTGCACTACAAGCATGTCACTGAATTTTTGCAATTATTTTTCCTTTTATAAATAAATATCAATGAAAAAAAGAAGTATATGAAACTAGTTAAATTTGTAAAGATAAAAAATCAAAACCAAGGAAATTTCAAAACTGAAGAAGACCCTTGATCCAACAGCCTTGAACTTGATTTAGCTATATTTTTGATGTATATCTAACATATTATGTGTGGTGTCAAATGCTCCACCAATATTCTCAGAAGATTAATGTTGAACAGGTATAAACATACTGAAAGATTTTAAATAGCACACATAAGGAATAACTACATTTCTCACAGTAAAAAATTAAGCTATACAGATGTTTCAAAGGATCATAAATAAATATTCCACCCTCAGTTGCCATCCCAGATTATTTGTATATGGCTAATATTTTACAATATGGCTCCCATTTAAATATATATATATATATACATACATTTAAAATACCTGTACTATTTTATATTTCTACTAGTGTAAAACAGAAGCCTATTAATGAGAATACAACTGTTTACACATAAATAGGAAAAATATAATACTAATTAAAAAAAAGAAAAAAGTAATGAAGATCTAAACTTACTTTATCATTTAAATCGACTATTTCAAACAATGTTTGGTGTCTCAGAAGGTAAAGATTTAAACAAATCAAATCAAATTCAATTGAATCCAATAGGATAGAATTGAATCAAATCAAATCAAATCAAATTGAATTGAATTGAATAGTTCAGTTGGAAGGGACCTTCAGAGACCATCTAGTCCAACTGCCTGACTTCTTCAGAGCTAACAAAAGTTAAAGTATATTATTGAGGTCATTGTCCAAATATCTCTTGAACATTGACAGACATGGAGCATCAACCACCTCTCTAGGAAGCTTGTTTCAGTGTTTGATCTCTGTCATGGTAAAGAAATTTTTTCTTACATCTAGTCTGAACTTCCCCTGGACCAGCTTCGCACCATTTTTGCATATCTTGTTATCAGTTACCAGGAAAAAGGGACCAGCACCTCCCTGTCTGTTTCCTTTCCTCAAGAAGTCATAGAGAACAGTAAGGTCATTCTTCTCATCTCCTTCTCACGCCTTCTCATATAATAAGGTCACGCCCTCTCATCTCCAGACAACCCGAGTGTCCTCATAAGAAGGAAATAGAGCATAGATTATTGAAAGTAAATGAGATTTGTGGATTCCTAAAGAGATCAACAGAATGTTCCTATCCTGGATGTTTCACAAGGTCTACACTGAGTGTATCTTGGAAGTGTTATTGGCCTAAGATTGAATAATTTTTGTCCTGAACCTATGACAGTTTAGGCATGCAAGCAAAAACAAAGTTGCAATTACTCACTAGTAGTCACAGATGAATAAATTGTATTAATTCTCCCTCCTCTGACCCCAGACAGTGGATGTATTGCTCCACAAAAAAGAAAGCAGAAGTGGAAAACTGTTCAGTCATGGAAAATGTCCAGACCCTGTTTTACCATAGGAACAAAGACTCCAAAGTGAGTGAAAGAGACCAATAGAGATGTAAGGTGTGCCTTCAGAAAGGATTCTGAAGGGAGGATATTTACACACTGACATGTTTCTCCAGAACATGGCTGAGATTGAATAGCCTATCATTTATTGGAAGACATTGGATGTTACTGATAACTTGAGAAGAAGTATTGGAAGCTTTATTTAAAAACCTGCAAGTCAATGCTGTTGTCACTTGATCACGACACTTTCCTGTGGTGAAGAACGGATCAGTCTTAAAGTGAGAAGTGAGGTGATCTGGAGAGTGTTTTCTGAGCACACTGTGATGTTCACCCAGTCCAAGCTTGGTGATGGCATTCACTCCATTGATTTATTTTTTTTCCTCTGAATAATGGACATAAATGTTGGCTTAGATCTGTGCTTTGTGAACACATCTGTATTACAAACTTCAGATTTAGAGCTCCTCCTAGAACTTACTTGGTTTCACCATTTTTTTTTCCATTGGTAAAGCATTCTACCTAGGTAACATGTTCTGTTTGCTCATCATCTCAGCAACAATCAGCTTGTCTATTGCTAACAACCTTGGGAGGAATATACTATTTTCCCATGAAGAAATTTTGTAAGGGAATGGAAGAAATGAGATGAGGATTGCTACCTACAGACTTCTGCTATCATGTTTCACAAATCATCTGAGATCCTTGGTAAACAGGAATTTTCAAGGACATGCATAGAAAATACTCAGATGAATCTATTGATTCTGTGGCAGCAGGAAAACAGGAATTACACTGGTGGACAAACACCATCAGGTAGATATTGGAAATCATGAAGAGCTTATTCTTCATGACAGAGAAGCAAAAATTCAGAAAAAAAAAGTCAAAAAAGAAAATAGAAGTATTTTTGACTTTGGCAAACAACGGAACAATACAGATGTTACTGAAAAACAAAACAAAACGCTACAACAACAAATAAAGGACTTTTGAATGAAAAGCAAGTGGAAAAATATCTATAGCAAAATCCAAGTGTATGATGTCATCTATAAGGCACAAAATCATCTGGTCTGAACTCAAAGAGCATACACTGGGGATAAGGAAGATGGAAAAGAACAGTTTTCTGACTTATAGAAACACTATCGTGTTGCTTCTATTTGCTTTAATTAATCTAGATTATTTCATTTCACATGCAAAAACATTAACAAAATCCTCTTAGCCCCTCCTGTTGTTTTGTTGTCTGTAACATACAGATTGTTGAATCAACCCATTCCTCCAGGGCCTAACAGGAGTCAGTCAGCACTGGATAAAGATTTAAATAATAAAATATTTTTAGGTCAGGAAGGAAAGGAAACGAAAGGTAAGGCTAGCTTGATCATTTCTGCCTGAAGGTCAGGCAGTGGGGATCCCAGAATTATCAAGGAAGAGGTCTGATGTCCACAGAATGTTTCCTTTGCTCTGTGTAACAATGATGAGCAAAGAAGAATGCACAGAATAATCCCTCTATCCTTGTATGACCAGCAGACATGAAAAACAAATAGAGGAATGCAGATTTGGTGATACTTTGATCATGATTCCTAATCTTACTGACTTCCCAGTTTATGACGTTAAGTTTATTTTATGGCAAATAAATAAAAGTATATATTCTTTTGAAGTCATACAAATAGAAAATACTACATGGAATGTAATTTACTTTACAATTCACACACACACAAAAAATAGTTTGGCTATTAGTAGAACGTAAAGTTCATCTTCATTGTACTATTATGTAGTATTTCTGCATGTTATTAGGCATTTTCCTTTTAACATTTTAAAGGTGATAACATTTCCATAGTGAATGAAATATTACTTCTATCTCCCTGTTAATGTTTCTGCTTCTAAAAAAAAGGACTAATTTATGATATAACAATTTGAAAAACATTATTTCTACCTTTTTGTGATAAGTTAACAAGTGAATCACTCACAACACAAATAAAAGCTGAAGTTTTACAAATACCTATGAAATTTCTTATTTATTTTCCTAAAATATTATATTATAAAACATATTTTAGATGTTTTTCACTCTTGAATTGCTATATGGGTATTTATTTATCATATAGGACAATACAAATTTGTCAATTTTGCTCATTAAATCTAAATTAGATTTAAATCTAAATTAGATTTAAAGAACCACTGACACTGGGAATGAAACTGAAAAGAATTACATGTATTAGAAATAATTCAATCCATACAACATTTTCTGGAGTTTATACTTCTACAAAAATACTTGATACATCTGTGAAAAATATATTTGTTATGAATTCATTTCCCACCTGAAATTCCTAATATCAGAGGTCTTATATGAAATAAGTACAGTGCAATACATTAACATATATGTAGATCAGATGCCATTTAAATATATATGTGCAAATATCATTTGTAACAAGAAAGAAGAGCAAGGAGAACAATATGAAAACATAGGCAACTGTGTTTATTCTTGCTTCTGATCCAGATTTTCCAAAAAAATATTTCATCGTAGATCACTGCATTGCAATGCCTTGTATTTATGCTTCTAAACTTTTACTGAATATATCAGAGTAAATGATCTGATACTCTGAAGGGTAAGCATAAATTAAAGCTGCAGTAGACAGGATGACAAAACATAACTCATATGTAGCTTTAGTTAGCTACAAATTTCTAACACGATTTACAAACCATTAGTACAAATAATTAAGTATGTTCCAAAAAAAGCATCACAGTCAAAAGTATTACACAAAGTCTGGCTTTTCTTACCTTTAAAGAAGACAAAATTCCCGTCACTGTTTTCATAAACTGCATCAATGCTGGGAGGCAGTCCTCTCCAGAAATAGGTAATCTGCATGGGGTATCCATCCATCACCCTGTTGTTTCTGACTCTCCAAAACCACTGATCCTGGAAACCAAATATACACCTCTTACTGTGCTTTCAGGCATTTGTATATATCAGTTGTTGTTCTGGAAATACTGAACAGCCTATCCTCGCATTTTTAGAGCAGAACCTTGGCTGTTTGCATAATTATATCTGTATTTGCATATGTGTCACCTCCCCACATTACCAATGTGTCAGAACTAGTTGTTCCCTAAGGCTAGAATAAGCTTCCCATGTGAACTCTGTGTGTGGTGCAGATAACCTTTGTCAGAATGTACAGAGTACTGTACAAGATGATGTAACCTTCTCAACATCATTCTGGTAAGGGACCAGACTTAAAATTTGCAGGCTGACTACAAGTGCTTATAGACTGAGCTGTATGTACACGTGATCAACTAATTCTGCAAGTCATTTTTCTGCAGTGACTCCTAAGAGTGAAAGGTTGGTAGATTAACATTACAGTAGTGTAACTTTACTACAACAGCCCCATAAGAACTACAATTTGATGGCAACTTTACTGTAGTGAAGATTTGCAGTCTTTACATGCGCAAAAATTAATAATACAGACAATTATAGGTTTTAAATCCAGTATCCTGGTAAATCTCTCGTATGTTGTTGACACTTAAAATAACTTCTCCCTGTTAAGATATGCTATTGCTTTAAGTGAGAATCATATGGAAGGTACATTGTTGAGGAATGAGGAATATTGAAGTTGAGAAATGAGTACATGACACATTAGGTGGGTTTTGATAAAGACAGCATTATTGTAAGAGTTGAAGAGGTACAACAGAAACAGTTCCAGTTGGCAAAGGAACTCTAATAGGATATTTCACTTTTTAGATACATTTTCACAGTCTTACAATATTAATGTTATATAAAACAAAACAATCCCCTTTAAATGACAAAGTGCTATCCTGTCAGATATCTGTCACAGTTGTTTTACATGGCAGTTCAGCCTTCTTTCTGTACAGATCAACTTGCAAAGCAAAAGAAATCTGTGCTCTTGTGGGAACTGGCACAGCTTAGAGAGAAGATTAGTATTTTACAGGAGCAGGCTTATGATGAACTGCATTCATCATTTTTCCTAACCTGAGATCACAACTCTATTTAATTGTTCATCTTTACAATGACGCATCAATTTATAAATCATCACTGAAAGTATTAACTATAGAAATACAAAACTGCTCAACACATACACAAAAATACATCTTAGTCATGTGCATAAATGAGTCTTGGATTGAAAGAGTTGTTTTCAGTTCCAAATTTCTGAGGATAACTTTAAAAAATGTTTGAATAGCTTATACAATTTGAAAAATATAACATTGATTGCCACTGAGTTGCAACTCTGAAAATAATATCCCCCACATCTAGCTATTTCACTAGTAATAAAACTCTATTATATCTTATAGTCATAGAATCATAGAATCATAGAATCATAGAATATCCTGAGTTGGAAGGGACCCTTAAGGATCATCAAGTCCAACTCTTGACACCGCACAGGTCTACCCAAAAGTTCAGACCATGTGACTAAGTGCACAGTCCAATCTCTTCTTAAATTCAGTCAGGCTCGGTGCAGTGACCACTTCCCTGGGGAGCCTGTTCCAGTGTGCAACCACTCTCTCTGTGAAGAACCCCCTCCTTATGTCAAGCCTAAACTTCCCCTGCCTCAGCTTAACTCCGTTCCCGCGGGTCCTGTCGCTGGTGTTAATGGAGAAAAGGTCTCCTGCCTCTCGACACCCCCTTACGAGGAAGTTGTAGACTGCGATGAGGTCTCCCCTCAGCCTCCTCTTCTCCAGGCTGAACAGGCCCAGTGCCCTCAGCCGTTCCTCGTACGTCTTCCCCTCCAGGCCTTTCACCATCTTCGTAGCCCTCCTCTGGACACTCGCCAACAGTTTCATGTCCTTTTTATACTGTGGTGCCCAGAACTGCACACAGTACTCGAGGTGAGGCCGCACCAGCGCAGAGTAGAGCGGGACAATCACCTCCCTCAACCTACTAGCGATGCCGTGCTTGATGCACCCCAGGACACGGTTGGCCCTCCTGGCTGCCAGGGCACACTGCTTGCTCATATTCAAATTGTTGTCTACCACGACCCCCAGATCCCTCTCTTCTAGGCTGCTCTCCAGCGTCTCATCGCCCAGTCTGTACGTGCAGCCAGGGTTTCCCCGTCCCAGGTGCAGGACCCGGCACTTGCTCTTATTGAACTTCATGCAGTTGGTGATCGCCCAGCTCTCCAACCTATCCAGATCCCTCTGCAAGGCCTTTCCACCCTCATTCGAGTCCACAACTCCTCCAAGTTTGGTGTCATCAGCAAACTTGCTCAAAATGCCTTCTATTCCTACATCCAGATCGTTTATAAAAATATTGAAAAGTACCGGCCCTAAAATGGAGCCTTGAGGGACCCCACTGGTGACCGCCCGCCAGCCTGATGCAGCCCCATTCACCATAACCCTTTGGGCCCTGCCCGTTAGCCAATTGCTCACCCATCGTATGATGTTTTTATTTAGCTGTATGCTGGACATTTTATCCAGTAGGATCCTATGGGAAACCGTGTCAAAAGCCTTGCTGAAGTCCAAAAAAATCACATCAGCTGGTTTCCCTTGGTCCACCATACGGGTGATCTTATCATAAAAGGAAATCAGGTTAGTTAGGCAGGACCTACCCTTCACAAACCCATGCTGGCTGGGACCAATGACTGCATTGTCCCCCAGGTGCGCCTCAATACGTTCGAGAACCATCTTCTCCATGATTTTACCAGGCACTGATGTGAGACTGACAGGCCTGTAATTGCTAGGGTCTTCTTTCTGACCCTTCTTGAAAATCGGCACAACATTTGCCAGCTTCCAGTCTACCGGGACCTCTCCAGACTCCCAGGATCGTTGAAAAATAATTGAGAGAGGTTCCGCGATGACGTCCGCCAGCTCCTTCAGCACCCGGGGATGAATCCCATCCGGACCCATGGACTTGTAGGGATCCAGGAGGAGTAGCAGATCCTGCACACGTTCAGGGTCGGTTGGGAGTTTGTCATCCCCACCGTCCCGGTCCTCCAGCTCGGGGCACCCTGGGTCCCGAAGCCCATCATCGGCATTGAAGACAGAGGCAAAGAAGGCGTTAAGCGTCTCTGCTTTGCCTGTCATCGTCTGTGAGAAGACCTTCCCTGTCAAGGAGCGGCCCTATGTATTCTTTAGTTCTCCTTTTTCCATTCACATATCTAAAAAAACCCTTTTTATTTTCTCTCACAGACACAGCCAGCTTCAACTCTAGGTGTGCTTTAGCCACACGAATTTTCTTCCTACAGACACGAACAGCATCCCTGTATTCTTTACACTAGTTTTGTCTCATTATACTCCTATTTACAATTTTCTTTCTTTTTTTTTTTTTTTATTTCTAATTGTTAGTTGTATTAAAATGTTTTAGGAAGGTCAGCAAAACTTTTTTTTTTTTTTTTTTTTAGGATAAATTGACCAAATTCCAGTAGAGGCAAAAGTGAGGGAATGCAGCTTAAAGATAAAAACGTTTAGGGAGGCCTAAATTTAAGTGTTCTCAATGCTGGAACAGATGTCAACCTCTGTTATTTGGTCATGAAGATAAGACAAAAGGGCTTTGAAAAAATAAAATTAGGGGAAATGTCATCAAAACAGATGATTTGGAAGTACTTTTTCATTGAAATGGTAATTAACACTTGAAATGCATTTTCACATCATATTTTTAAGACATCATCAATCTAGCAGTGACTTGGGGAAAAATGATTTAACAGGAAGTCTCAATAGGTCAAATAGTTCTTGTCTTCTCCAAATTCCTACAAAGCTCTCAAAAGCCAGGTATTATCTCAGAAATCAGTTACTGAAGTTTAAAAAATTACAAACAAGTAACAAGCTGCAGTGAACTTCTCTTTCTGATATATGTTACTATCAGGGTTTGCCTGGGCCTGTATCCTGTACCCCAAATCACTAGGAAATTAACAGACAACAATAAAAACACAGGAAACACTCTATGAAACCTCTCTAATAACACCTCTGAGAGAGGTGATGATGCTTCTCTCTCCCAGTTCAGGAGGTTCCCAAACAAAATTTTATAATTTTGGTATTAGCACTTCACCGCTAAGAATTCCTTCCTAAACACATGCAAATTTACAGCATCCACAGCTATCTGCTGAAATAAATATATGACAATTTAACAACATGCAGTGTGAAAAGCCATAAGCAATTAGCAAATTCACAGCTGCTCGCTGTTCTGCCTTCATTTGCCTTCTTTCCTTTTCTGTATCACCAACAATAGCTGCACTTTGACTGCAAAATCTAATCCAAGATCCTTGTTAAAATTACCTTGTAGACCAAATCCATTCTACAATCTTTCTGTTTGTTTTCAGGAAACCTTTCTATAAGTCTGACCAAAGTTTAGGAAAAAGAAATTCCTGAAATAAGATCTTCCTATTCCATTACCTTTAGTGTTTAAATATTGTGTCCTGAAACATAATTTTGAGCATACCAAGATCAGTTTTCTGATGAGCATTGGCACAAATTAACTGACTTCAGGGAGTTCAATGGAGCAGTACCAGCATTACAAGAGATTCTGACCCACTGAAGTTCCTGAATTCCTTTTTCTGTTGTCAGTAAATTGTATTACAGTTTACAGTCTTCTAAGTACTGAGTGAGAAGAGAGATACCTGCTAGCAGGTACTGTACCAAAATTCTAGAACTATTTGTTCACTTTTTTTTTTTCTTTTTAAATTAAATTAACCTTTCTGTTCAAGTAGCTATTACATGATTTGTTATTATTATTTTCATTATGGTGTTCATGAACTACAGTAGTTACTTAAAAATATTAAAAAGGCTTTTTGTCTCAATCAAGTGCTCTGAGAAGTTCATACATCCAATGATTTCATTATTTTTCTGGGATGTTTTCAGTTGATTTACATGTCATCATAATAAGAAGGAACAATGGGGTATTGTTCATCAGTAAAGACCCTTCAGGTTTTCACAGTGTAGTCCCAAACTGGGAAAACAGAATTAAAATTTTGGAAGGGAATAATCTTAGCATTTTTATGTTCCTATGTAAATAGAAATAAAGCAGGCACATTATTTGCTAATAGATGTATTTTTAGAGATAGGCAGACTGACAAGATTGAGCAAATATCTGGAAATGTGTGAAAACAGAACTGGTAGTCTGGATCACATATAAGAATGGGCAAAATAGGTGTTGGTGGACATTGATAGAATAATATGCTTATGTAAATTTAATTTTCCTGGCTGATTTTCATATGAACATAACAGACCCAATGATTTTACACTGCCAGAGTTCAAACTCTGGAAAACAAGCTGACTAATTCTAACATGTGGATGCAGAGCATGCCAAGGATCTTGCTGAGGTATCAGATAGGCTCTGTTTATAGAAATAATGGATCATTTCAGCATGTATGACTAAATTTACTTATTTTTTCTTAAACAAAGTTATATTTACTAGCAATTTTATCATCTGAATTTTGATAAACAGATACAAGTAATGAAAATGTATTTTGAATGCAGTTAGCTATTATTGAAATTGGAAAGAAGAATAGTCTTGGAGAAAGTGCACTCACTCTAAGAAAGCTCCTTTACACTCAAAGTAAATAGCCTGAAACAATTTCTCTGACAAAACACATCTCAGCATATTTGCTTATATTGAATAAATACAATTTTGTCTCTTTTGAGAAATATAGTGCATTGAAAAACTGTTTGTCTTTCCCACTATATTGGTTTAATATACTTCTAATTACTTTATTTCCCCAAAACACATTAACTCCTGCAGACAGGTTGAACATATGACTTGTCACATGCATTGCAATTCCAAGCCTAAAAAACACATGGATTGAGTACAAAGCTTTTAGTGCCTTTCCTTGCTGGCTAGCAAATGCTTTTTTTTTTGTAAGTATCTGTAGTTACCCAATAGCTCCAAATACATGGATCATTCACTTGCAGCTGGGATCTTGAATAATCAAGATCCCAGGATCATTTAATATTATAACCATATAATAACAAAAGGATCATTTAATATTATAACCATAGACATACTAAGTTAAATTTGGACAATCATTCCCAGTTCAAAAAGCAGAACTGTAACCAACAAACAAACAAACAACATGGAATTGAAAAGAGAGTAATATATCTAAGAATCATAAAATGGATATTGAGCAAGGAGATTACAAGCTACTTCAGAAACACTATTATGGATAAAGAGAACTGGTAGAATGAAAAGCAGGAACAGTCACTCAGATTGACTGTTACAGAATTTGTTTTATTTAGAATATGGGACACTTTTGAGGAAAAAAAAAAAAAAAAAGACAACAAAGCCTTTTAGAGAAAATAAACTGAATAAAGATTGTACATAAATCATTCTGCTCTCAGTAAACACTCTAGGTAATTTTCCCAGTACATATGTAGCTTAGTGATTAGATGAAGGGACTGAAATGTAGTACTGTGTGTATGATAATAGCAAGTACCTTCTGCATAAAAGTATTTCTTTGTGGACAGTCTTGAATGGAAGACTATTATAGTAAAAAAAATCTGTCTCATAATGCATAATATATAATACTCTTACACTAAATAAACTTTTGCTTTTCAGTGATGACTGTAGGAAATTGTGTTCTTCATGTTTGATTCTACGAATTCTCAAAAACATTCTATTTGATGCTGGTTAACATTTATGCTTTTTTTTTCTTTTTTTTAATGAATGTTTAAATCTGTACATCAATGAAGGAGAGTTTCAATCCCATTCCCTGGTATTTATTCTCACCCTAAACATTCTTCATGATCCTTAAGTGACAGAACTGATATGAGAATTAAAAGCAATCTCCAGATATTTCGATTCATCCATAAAAACAGACAAAACAAACTAACTAACCAGCTAATGAACAACACCACCACCACCACCACAACAACAAAAACTTGTAGGGATTTTAGTGCAAAATTAGTGGAGATTTTTTGTTTCTCAGAACCTCACTTTCTCCCTCATCTCTGAACCAACAACCATCACCAACAGTAAAACATTAATGTGCTGCAAAATCTCTAAAGCTCTGCCCTTTATTTTATACTTGATGAATCCCACCTAGAATTCTTGAGACATGCAGCACCCCAACCCTGACTCAGAGATCTAAAATACACCTAATAAAAAACACCAGGGTCTGTCTGGGATGGAGTTAACTTTCCCTGCAGTGACCCATATAAGGCTGTGCTCTGCAATTGTAGCTAGAACAGCACTTTCTAGATGCACTTTTCTTGTGCTAGAACAGCACACCATTTTTTTGCCTATTGCTGAGCAATACCAGCACAGCATCAAGACTTCCTCCATCTCTTCCCTCTCCCTGGCTCCCAAAAGAGCCAGCAGGCTGGAGGTGGGCAAGAGGTGGGGAGGGAACATCATCAGAGCAGCCAGACTAAACTGACTAAAAGGATGTTCCATGACATGTGGTGTAACGCTGAACAATAAAAGCTGGGTAACGGAAAAGACTTCTCTTATGCTCTTATGAAGGGAGACTGTTATGAAAACATGTCATCCCAAACAACCACTACATGTATTGAGGCCTCATTTCCCAAGATGTGGCTGAGCATCTCTAGCTGATGTGAAGTAGAGAATAACACATTTTTTCTCTCTTTGCTTCTGGTGTGGCCTTTGCTTGTTCTCCCTCCTCCCCTAATTACCCTCCCCCCGACAACTTCTACCTTTAATTAAATTATCCTTATCACAACCCATGAGCCTTTTCCATGAGACTTTTTTTTCCTTCATAATTTCTCCTATCCCTTCTTCCTTTGATGAAGGGGAGTGACAGAGCAGTTGTGGTGGAGTTTAGCTAACTATCAAGGTGAAACCACCACAAACGGAAAAACTGTCCAAGGTGATACACATTTTTTAAAAAGTACAGAGTTAAATAGAAGAAAAATTGGAAACTTTTTGAATGGTATATTTCGTACATACTTAGCAATGAAGATTAAGTTGCCTTTAAGCAGAAATTAGGTCTTGTGATGGTTTTAAAAGGAATCTTAAAAGTCACTCTGGGTGCACAAGGAAAAAAAAGATTTAAGGCAGATGGTGGGATAGATGAAAATGTTTACAGCTGTAAATTATGATATTTTGACTACAAATATAAAAGAAATATTTGGAATCTCTAGAACTCTGTGAAATACCTTTACATTATATAGAAAGTACTGTATGAATTTCTACTAGTCAATAATACTCTGACTTAATGTTAAAGTATATATACAGTGTTGCTACAGGTATTCCACCATCAAAAGATAGAATGAGATGCAAAACTGAAAAACTGAGTATCTACAGCTGTTAGAGAAAGAAGTTTTACCATGGCTATATTCCACAGGGATCACTGCTTGGCCTATTTAATTTCCCATGAAAAGGCAAATAAATGTGCCCTAAACATCTGCCCTAAATTGATGTTAACTAAATACTGATTTCCAATTAATATTGTAGGCTAATACTATTGACAAAACACATAAAAGTTTCAGACTGGGTCATGCCTTCTCCTTTAATCTCACCATATGAAAAAGCAGGCCTTTTTCAATGGAAGATTGAAAATACCCAGAAGCTATGCAAAGTTTGAGAGGCAAACTGAAAAATTCAGACAAATGACTATTGCAATTTCTTTCCTATCTGAGAGTTGCAAAAAGAGCACGTGGTAAATAATAAACTATGATGTTTAGTAAATTTAAATAATTCTTCTACAGAGAAAGAAGAGTTCCAGTTATGTACAGAGAAAGATACCAGAGAACAAAACCTTTAGAAACTATCTTTCAAATGACTGTGAGAATGAAAGCTTCATATTACACACCTTAATATGTTCTATATATATTGTATCCAAGTAAAGATATATCAGAACTATCCCTTTGAAAATCTTGATCTAATCTCAAAAGGCACTTTTTCGCATCTACTTCATCTAAATATCATCTGAATTTCATCAGGGGACCCCGATGTCTGGGATCTGGGTCTAGGAGTCAATACTGTCTCTGCCACTGAGTCTTAGCATGTGGGTTCATAGGCTTCACTCCTAGTCATTTGGTTGTGTTTTTCATAACATCTATTTTCAACATTACAAATTTAGAACTTATAGCACTTAACTTAAAGGATAGGAATACATAATAGTAAATGTATATGTAATAGAAAAAAAAAAAAAGATTTTGAGTAACATTCCGCAAAATAATTTTAATGGAGCAGAAGAAAAATTTAATTTAGGGGATATAAAAATAGAAAAAAATATTAGCACAATTCAGCTATGAGTGTTTAAATTATTATTATTTTATTTTATTATTTTTTTACATAATATTTTTGAGGAGATGTATAGATTTAGATATAGCTGCACTTCAGTTCCTACTTAATTACACAGAAGAAAATAATTGGCTCTAGTGAGACTGGAATCAGACATTAAATGGATACTAACAATCTAGCTGGTTTTAGGAAACAATTAACTAAACAGGTTATTCTATACGCAGACTGAATATTTTATCTCAGCTTATTATTAAGCTAATTCACTTTAAGAACAAAACATACTCTTTTAAAACTACCAAGGACCATTATCCATTCTTTAACACATGAATGTATAATGCATTGACGGTGATTTATTTGAACTGGTAGAAACAATTCATCTTTCCTAATGAGTTTGAGATAACAGCATGGTTATAATGGGGTAACAATGTGGTTTGAGAAACCACTGTGTGAACTCAGACCATTTAACACTGCTCAGAAACACTTCAGCCTCTCCTATGGCGAGATCCTGAACGTTTTGCTGGAGATGAGACCAACTCACTAGATTTAAACCATCCTTCACACAAAATAAAGCCATTGTTACAATGAACTCTTTTTCTTAACAGTATGTTTATGCCAACCAAGTCCAGGAGTAAAGTAGCTACCTGTGAGTAGGAGTAAGATACTGGTAGACTTACCCATTTGCTGTTTATAGTAAGTACTACATTGCACATGGCTTTAATTGTTTATCCTCAGCTGGACTGATTAACTGCTATTTAAAAAAGAAATAATTCTCCCCCTCCCCCCCCCAGTTTATAATATGCTGTATACATCTCTTTCACGGATACTAAATTAAAAAAAATTGTAATGTGTACTCTTGTTCATCCAAAGTCTGCTATTGTCTTATGCACCAGGAAGACGGAGCGTAATAAGAGAAGTTACGACAGAAGCTGGAGCAAAAATACCATCAAATTTTAAAGTATGGCTGATTAGCCAATGTCAGTAAGCCCTCTGAAAACTCTCCTGACCTTTTATAGCAATTTCAATAAAATGCTATCAGCTGCAACCCGTTTTTCCTACTTCTAGTGTTGGACAATGGTAAACCCAAGATGTGTACTTTTTCCTCCTTTATTTTACCTTTCAATTTCTTGTTTTCTATATAAACTTCCTTTTACATTTTCTCTGAAGTATATTCTAGCTATTTTTTACTGTGTGTCGGTGCCGAGGTGCTGGCAGCGGGGCCTCTGTGAGGAGAGGCTGGAGTTGCCCCATGTCAGGCATGGCCAATTCCAGACAGTACCAGTCAGCTCCAACGGCCCCACTGTACAACACCACTGGGCCTGGCAGCCCCTGGGAAAACTTGTTTAAGAAATGGCAAGAATATTGCTCCTTACTTAAATTTTCTAACATTCAAAACACTTCAATGTTTAGGATCAGATTTGAGGAAGTTAAGGACTTTTTCACACCAAAGAATTAAGTAATAATTATATCTCAGTGGATGTCAACAGAAAAAAAAAAAAAAAAAAAAAAGTTAAAAAGTTTTAAAACTCAGTGTTATTTTCTAAAACGGTGATCTGTATTAAATTCTCAGAAAGTCCTAAATGGAACAAACATTTGTTCATTATAATTAATTTATAATACCTTTACATGGTATCTACATTATTTTTAATAGTGTTAAGAAGAGACGTTCATTTGTTTTGCAGTGAATTGGACAAAATTGGAGTACTCCTTACTGTAGCCTCCTACATTAGAAAAGGTATAATTCTTCTAGTTTCCACAGTAGGACAATTCTGAAATGCTCAATATTGTAATATTTGCCAGGAATTTCTGATTTTATTTCTAGTACACAAATAATAATATTGAATGCCTGACAACAAGCTATACAAGAATTCTGCAACTCTTCAACAAGCTTTAAAAAACACCTACTCATATTTAGACTAGGTTCTGCGATTCTGAGACAATTACTATATCCAAACACTATATGTGCTTCCCTGAATAATGGATGCATAAGATGCACAGAGGCACGTGTTAGAAATAAAATCAACTCTTAAAAGCAGATCTTATTCTTTAAAAGTGCCTAAACAGGCTATTTATTATTTGTTTGTTAAGGAAACAGGCTTGGTACTATTCATACAGAAATGCCAGACAAATTACCTTTTTAAATGATTGCACATATAGTGAAAATAGCTAATCTTCAGAGGCATCCACAGCCATGGCTGTATGTTCTCTTTTGAAAGAGGTGCTTTCATGTAAACCCTGGCCCTTCCCTGTCTGTGCTTGGTGGAGTGGACTAACTAAATGCAGTAAGTTAGTTAACTTAATTTCTGAGTTAATTTTCCTAACTTAATGACTGTTCTTGCCCTTGCCAGTGCAGATGAAAAGAGTTTTTTTTTTACTTCTTTATTTCTTTCTCTCTTTTTCTTTTTTTTTAATATAGAAAATCTTCTCTACTTTTCAAACTAACAAATTTTAATTACTCCATATCAACAATTTCATTCTAAATTAGGCACAGCTAAGGGCTGCTGCTAGTATTTGTTATTCCATGGCAGTAATTCATTTATGAACACTTTGATGCACGTTTGGTTAAGATTTAATTTTGAAATGTGTCCTCATTTTTTTCCTGTTCTGTTTTCATTAGCAAATGAATCTTTAACTATACCCTTTGTTTTAATTCTTTCAGTCTTACTAGTCATTCAAATATATATATTTTATAGTTTCTTCATTATCAAATTTTATTTCAGCTTCTTATAAAACATTTTGATGCATATTCATCTGTCCTGTTTTTGCTATGTAGACAGTAGCAATGGCATTTATGCATTTCCTTTCTTTGTATACATTAACCTTTTAAAAATACTCTGAAGCAATCAAAACCTGTAAGTATCTATTGAATGCTTTTAGTTCAAGGAAAAACTATTATACAGTATACTTTTAAAATGTGCCACTGTATCTTTGGTTACCAACAATGGCTGGATGACACTAGGTCTTATACATGAAATTCAGCAGTCTGAGATCTGTAACAAATACAACGGGTTGATCGGGGCCTTATGTGGAAGATTTCCACACATGATAGAGCTAGAGATATCCAAGAGCTCTTCCTGTAAAGTCTTCCATACCATAACTTGCTTAGTGAACCTATTCCAAATGCAAATCTGACAGTTACAGACCTTGCACAATGGTGCAGCTGGAGATCATAGTCCTCGGTGCTATTGCTTTTCTGATGTCCCAGAACTTATTAATGGTAACAACTCAAGTATGAGTCATGCCACTAATACTATAGCTTTGCCAACTAGATAATTTAATTTAAAAACAAATTAAGAAGATTAAAAAAAAAAAAAAAAAAAAAAAAGTAGCTAAGCTATTTTCTTTTGGTCTCTTTATTCCTAACTGAGTTTGGTATTTCAGTTCATTCTGATTTTGTCCAAACAACTAAAAAGACTTATACTCCATAAAATGTTCTCATTGCCACATGATGATTACTCAATATGAACAAACAGTCAGCTATTAGAGAGACACAAAAAAGACCTGTGAAGACATCTAATCTAGGCTTTCTGCCAGGAATTTCTGAAATGATCCCATTCCTTCTAATGCTCTGTAGGTAACAGCACATGTATGTGATGCACAAAACACTTCATCCACAGGATTAACATTAGGCCTCAACAGAGCACTTGACTAGTTATTTCCCTAGTAGTGATTGCACAAAACAATATGTAAGCGATCTGTAAATTTTCTCGAACCCAATTCTGTTGCCTGCATCCTTGGGGAATTCATACAGAAGGTTTGACCCCATACAGAAGGTTTAACCCCTACTATATACCTACACAGTAGGTATATAGTATACACAGTAGGTATATAGTAGGGGTTAAAGAATGAAAAGGTGTGAAAAGGTTTAATAAGTAGTTGAGCTGAAGAGATGTGAGGTGAAGATGTCTGCTTTGCAGTAACTCTCCTTGTCTCTTTACAAAGCACAGTGTAAAAGGAGTTGGAATGAAGACTGACTTTCTGAGAGGCCTGCATTTACACAGGCTGTGTCAACACATTATCATGATTCTTGGAAATATCATGGGATATATGTTGAATATCACGTTTAAATGAGTCACAGTTTTTCTAGTTACCAACACCTACTTCTTGGTACTTCTCTTACATTAATACATTCCCCTCCAGATGCTATGGGAAACCAAATAACCAATGCTTTTCTGTAACAGTTTGCTAGCTTAACTCTGACAAACCTGTGAGCCTCTATTCTATTTGAAATCTCAGTAATACTAATTTTACAACTTCCTTCATCCCTCAAGTCAACAATGATACTGTATGTCCATTTTTATTCAAATTATCCTTTTATAGCCTACTTTGCTGTTCCATTAAGAAAGAGTATCCATGATCTTGGACTACCTTTTCCCTTTAAATAAAATTGGCAAGAGGATTTGAAAACATGCACAATTCCCTAGGAATAGGTTAGATATTAGTATAAATATATTTTCAGAAATGTGTTCCCAGTTGCATGGTATTCCTTGGCGGTATGCTATTCTGTTTTACCTATAATAGCACAGATCTTTGAAAACAAATCTATCCCAAAGTCCAACTGTAGTGCCTATTATCCTTCAGAAGAATTAATGTTTTTTTTTTTTTTTTTTCCATGTTTGTTTTTTAATTTGTTTTTCTGTTTATCTTGGACCATAAGAAAAAAAATAAAATATATATATATATATATATATTTGGAAAATAAGGATTTCTTTCTTTCTTCCTTTCTTTCTTGGGTGTCTTTTTTTTTTTCACAATAACTTTTATTTATTTTCAGAATTATATTTTATCTATTTCTCATCGGTCTGACTTTGTTGATTCCACATTTTGTTTGTTGATTCCACATAGGAATAGACATAGAAATATTTGAAAATGGTTCAGGACAGACTTAACTTTGTCCAAAGAAAACAGACCAACTGTTCTAATTAAATTGAGATAATTGGGTTTTCTCTACCTGTCTATCCTTATTGCTTTATCACTTGTAATATGGACATCTGTCTGACGGGTGAGCAGAATACAAATATGTCTGAGTCATCAGGCTTTTCCTGAAAATTAAAAATGCCAGAGGAAAGCAAACCCAGTCCCCTGTCTATAATTTTGCCCCCCAAATATAGAGATTGATTCAGTATGGAATGTAGGTTATGTAGTGGGCTATCTCTGGGCCTAGATAACCCGAAGTTCATAGATAATGCAGGAGAGAGTATGACCCACTTCATCAAAGGTTTCACTGGCAGGAAAAACACTGAAAACCGATAAATGGAGAAATGATGATTAAGCCAAAGCCATAATTACTCATTTCTAGTTTCTTTGACCCAGCTAGCTACCACCAGCAAACAAAGAAGACTGGAAAAGTCCAAATAGAATACAAAAGGATTAACTCATTAAAAAATAATTTTAGCTACATGAATAAGCCTGTGGACTGTGAACCATGGCATGTCTGAGAGATCATTTAGTATCATTTCAAGAGACAGCAAGTCTCTTTTTACTGGGGAAATAAAATATATGTTATTACTATTGTTGGCCAACAGTTCATGAAGACAGGGGAGTACCATGATTAATCAAAACCAACTGTCACAAAACTATTCTTGACACTATATAAACATAGAAATTAGTACTCCATCTATGTATTAGTACACAGATGTATTAATACAGCTTTCATTGCCTTGATGCCATGATCTTTGTACTCTAGAGTGCATTGTCAAAAATGACATTTATAAAGAATGTAAGAATGTATTTAATTTTATACCACAACCTTTCTAAACTCAAAGAAATTCTTCCTAATCTTCCTTCTTTGTTTCTATATTATCAACATTGTCTGTGGAAGTCAACTAATGAAATGATCTGAAGGCCAAAAAATCTCAACCCTATGTCCCAAAATGCCTTTTCTATGCCTTCCAGTAACTAACGGCAGTGTACATGAAAGATCGTGAGGGGCTTTTTATCAGGAATTGTAACAATAGGACAAGTAATAGTTTTAAACAAAAATGTGGTAGATTTAGATTGGATATTCAGAAGAAATTCTTTACTATGAGGTTGGTGAGGCACTGGAAGAGACTATCCAGAGAAGCTGCGGATGCCCAATCTCTGGAAGTGTTCCAGGTCAGGTTGGATGGAGCTTTGAGCAAACTGGTCTATTGAAAAATCTCTCCATCTATGGCAAGGGGTTGGAACAAGATGATCTTTGGAGGTCCCTTTTAACCCAAAATATTCTGTGATGCTATGATTTTATGAACTGAGACAGAGAAGTTCACACAAATGACTAGTCCAGACCAAGATGTACAGACCAGTACATAATCAAATTCAGCTTTTAAAAATATACATACATCGAATACAGATTTCTGATAATTCAGTCTTTCATGTTGCTTAGTGAATGAATGAAGCAATAAGCTCTGATATGTTGATAACATATGAAAATAGAGAAAGACATGATGTAAGGAGGAGTCATTTTGGATTCAAGCCCCTGAACAGCTAAGACACTAATATATGCTGTTTGATCACAGTTTAGTGCTCATAATCTATGAAATTGTGCTGACAACAACAACAACAAAATCTATCTTGGTACCAAATCAGGCTTTGAGTACCATACTGCATTACTAAGTAAGTCTTCCCCATGGAAGTGACAGGATTAGAAAGATTTTGCAGTGGTTCCCACTGTAACCTGTGGCTAAACAGACATATTCTTGATGTCAACCAGAGTTGAGACTGACAGAAATGGACAAAGAGAAAAGCAGGCCATGGAGACAGGAATATCCAGCAAAGAGCACCAACAATGATACCTGTTGCAATAACACAGATATAAAAATGTTGTATATTTAGAATCATATAATGGTTTGGGTTGGAAGGGACCTTGAAGGTCATCTAATTTGAACCCCCCTGCCATAGGCAGGGACACCACCCACTAGATTAGGTTGCCCAGAGCCTCATCTAACATGTTGTTAAATACCTCCATGGATGAGGCATCCACAACCTCTCTGGGCAACCTGTTCCAGTGCATCACCAACCTCTGAGTGAAGAACTTCCTCTTAATCTCTAATCTTAATCTCTCCTCTTTTAGTTTAAAACCACTCGTTCTGTTGTTATCTGACCGAGCAAATTTGATTGTTTTTGGTTTGTCACTCAGGTACAGGGATTAAATCTTAAAGAAATTGAAGGACTTTCTAACAGTGCATATTGTAGAATAAATATGATTACAGATAAACTGTGAATTTACCATTTAAAGCAGTAAATGACTGTGGGTGACTATAGAGCTGGACATCACCAAAACATCACCAAAACATCTGCAAAGGCCCCATCGTGTTAAGATTGAAAAGGAACACTGGTGCTCTGCTAGGGAGAAGGGGAAATCATTGAATTCTATTATCAAGTATATTGTTTGATCTAATAATACAGTCTGTTCTCAGTGAAGATACTCTCACTGAACAGATTTGTCAGATCATTACTTAAAATTTTCTCTGTCCCATTTGAATTTATAGACTGGACAAGCAATATTATCATATTATATAGCAAAACAGTTCTTGTTTTCATATGCTTAATATTACAAGCTAATATGCTGTTTCTTGTGTTATTTTACCTAATATCTATTACTCATAGCTGGTAGTCTCCCTGTCATATCAAAGGCACTGAACTCTGGTGAAATCTTGACTCTGTTATGGTCAATGGAATTTTTCACATTAGTTTTACCTGGGCCAAGAATTCACTCAGTAGGCAAGGAAGAATGCACTTCAAAAACATTCAAGCTATGACTTATAAAAAAGAAGATACAGAATTGTGATAAATGTTTATTATAAGTTCCTTATATTTTAATACATTTTCAAATTGCAAATGGTTTTTCATTCATTTGTTGAAAAAACTAAGTGCATGGATTTTGCTTAATTATTAAGATTTCAACTGCTTAGTAGTGCAGTGCTTTGCACAGGGAACAACTAATTTAGAGGAACAAATGAGATGAGTTTCTTTTCATCTCTGTTAAACTTCTGTTGTTGATCCTTAACCTCTTGAATGGGCAGTAAATAAAAAAAGTAAATGAATAATTAAAACACACAAATACTTCTGGAAAATAAAGCCTTAGCTGCAAATCAAGATTAAGCAAATATTTCCAAGACTAATCAATAACACTGCTTGAAAAAGCTTATATTACAAATCATTACAATTGTTTCCCAAAATCTCTACATAAATTAGTTGAAAGGCCACAATTTTGTACAACAAGAAATTTTAATTAAATCTTGTGCTTGAAATGTTTCTGCAATTACTCCCTTTGGTTCTATTAAGATGTATCCCCAATTAAAATGTACTGTTAATATTCCAAGATAACACTTGCTGGTGCCTCCATGTAATTTTAAATAATTCCTTGCCGTGAAATTTTGCAATCATTTTATTTTATTTTATTATTTTTTTGCTATTCTATTGCAAATTAAATATTTTTTCATTAGTGGAACATCCAAACACTTATTCTCTGAAAATAGTCAAGTTTAAAAAGATTAAATACATTTTGTACCCAAGTATTCTGTTAAGGCTTTTTGTTAAGTTTTTGCTGTAGTAAAATAGCAAGTAAAAAAATGTATTGGTTCACAGTTACGTGCAACTGTAACAAGTAAACATTGTAACTGTGAGAAGAAAAACAGGATTTGATCTTTCACCTTTAATTTGCACTGTTAGTACTTACTCAAATGCATATGGTCACCAAGGGCTTTTATGTTCATATATTTTCCTAACTGAGATTCTCTGTTTACCTTACATTATTCATAAGACATAAATTTGCCAGATCAAAGTCTTTTATATTTATTTATGTATCTATATTTTTTATTATTTTCTTCAATTTCTTTAACAGTGGCATGCAGAGTTATAATTTTTCTGTATTTCTTTCACCTGATGTTATATTTAACTTGCTCTGATCTTAAGCACAAATAAATTACTGGTCATCTAGGTTTCAGAATAAACTCTTGACATACGTGGGAAAAAGAAGGGGGGACAGTTATATTCAATGGCTAACTAAAATAGCAATTTCTGTTAGTCTACATATCCACAAGTAACAACATATAAGCATGTTATCATTTATGGATTATTTTGGGTGAAGTAAGAGAAGCTGTAATTCCTTTTTTTTTTTTTTTTTTTCATATTGTTACAAGTACTTTCCTAAGAATATGTACAGATTTGACCCACTGTATCTTTTTACAAAGAGTGACGGAGATCTTCAGATTCCACCAGCTCTATGAGTATATAGGCACGCACATATAAAAATGACTAATTCTTGGAATTTTGGCTTCCAAATAGTTAGTCTCACATTTTATTTTTTTCCTCACAATTTATTAGGTTAAAACTAAGTCAGAAATAAGAATTTGTTAACATTCATGTTTAACTGCCTAACCTTTATAGACACATCCCACATCCTACCACTACATTTTTATATGGGTTCATACAAGTATTTGAGAAATGTTGTTGAGCTCAGTTTTGCCTACCCCATTGTGAAAAATCTTTTTAATGTGATGACTCTGTGGGGTAGAAAGTGTGGGTGTAATGGTTCATCATGAGAACAGAAGGAAAGGATTAGTCTTTGAATAAAGTGGTTTAGACCAGAGCCTGACCCTTGAAATGGAAGTTGATTTCTCCTGAAAGCTGATACAGGGAAAGGAGACAGGAGAGGAACTGTCTTGCACAGCTGGAGATGGTGGCTCCCCACAGTCCCCTCTGTTAGTGCTTTGTGATCAGCAGCTGCATACACGTCTGCTGTGCCTGGCCCCTTCTCCTGACCTGAAAATAGCAGTCACAAAACAGACCCCTGATTAAATCTCACTAGATACTCCCTGTGAGAACTGTAGCCTAAAAGAGACAATGGATCACATGCAATGGGGACATGAATCAGTAAAACAGTCAAATTTCAATGGATTCACAGCATCACAGAATGACTGAGTTTGGAAGGGACCTATGGAGGATTCAGAGGAGTATGAAGAAATGCTCAGTCTCCTCCCTTGGAGGAGAGTGGGGAAAGCTGATGATGCAGAGACAATTTGCAAATCTATTCCTTTCTAGTCATCACATTTCAATACCTACATAAAATCACAATAAGGCTGAGGTTGGAAGGCACCTCTGAAGATCTAACCCCCTCCTTTGCTCAAAGCAGAATCAGATGAAGCCCAGGGCTGTGTCCAGTCGGGTTTTGAGGCTCCACAAAGGTTTTGAGGCTCTAGAGGGTCCACTGTTTCTCTGGACAACCTGTTGTAGTGTTTGATCTGTAAGGGTTTACAATGGGAAGGTACTTTCTTATGTTTAAATTGAATTTAAATTGCATTTAAACAAGTGTTTCTGTCTTACTTTTCACCAAGGGAAAATAGAATTCAGAAAGATGTTAGTATGTAATTTAAGGTGATGTCTCAGCAGTACATCATTCAAACTTGTGTTAAGGAGATAGTCAAACAGCAGGTACCACAGTGTCACTCAAAAAATGGCTTCAGGAGAAATAATAATATGAGTTTGCACGGGTGGGTTTATTTAGGTCAAGATGGCGTGGGCAATGACATGTTAACAACATGGTAACATCGCTTGCATTGAATGAAAGGACTGTGTAGTACACCATCAAGGTGCCCACAAAGACACCACTGTCTAAGGGCTGGCTGACCTTCAGAAAAATCTGAACTACATTTATAGCAGAACTGTTTGGCCTCAGAGGACAGACTGTATCTAATTAAAAGCAAAGCACATATGATGGACATGAGAGAAGCTCAGTGCCATCTGCTTTGCTGCTGATCAAATCTTTTTACACTACACTGTTCGCCAATGAAAACATAACCTTCTTGGAAAAAATAGTACTTTTCTGTCTGACAAATCTAAGGCTCTGCTGTAGATATTGAGTCACGCATCTTTCTGAAGTTATGATTTATAATGGGCCAGTACATAAATAATAGGAATTTTATTAGCCAGATATTACAGATTGTTAATCAGTTCAAGTTGCTTATGAGTTTCAATAACATATTAACACTACACTTGCACTCTTGTAAATAAATCCCTAGTAATATATATCCCTATAACTATATAATATATAGTTATATATATATCCCTATATATACATAATATATAGCTATAATTCTTTATACTTTTCTATACATGATACTCATACATGCACAAATGTAGGCTAGTTAAGTGCTACTTAATAAGTGTAGCTATGACTGGGTTGCCATCTTTCAGATGGACATAAAACTCTGTCCATAACAATTTTTTTCAAAGGTGAGTGGGAGGATTTTTAAATGTCTTACTCTGGGAAGTAATCACTCATGTGATTACATTCTTGTCTAGATTTCCCTGCAGCTGGATGGAGTATACTACCTGTTTCCCATACAGTGATGAACAGACAGTGTATTTTAAAGTTGTGAAACATGGCAGCTAAAGTCATTTCCTAATGTAGAAACACACCAAAAGATTTAAATAAAGTTTGGAAAATATTTTGTCATCAGCCAGTGAAAGTACCTATATACCAAAAATACATGAACTATGACTTTTTAGCATTCCAGCACTTCCCTGCTTTTGTCCTTCTTGACATCATACAACTTGTTTTTGTGCCATAAAACATCCATCTTGTACATTTCCAATGGGCTTGGTCTACTATGATACATTGAAGTCCCCCCGAACTTTTGCTGCTTTTCTCCCTCCTTTTCAACATAGAACCTGAGTTACATGAATTAAAGCTGCCGTCCTCGCTAATGAGCACAAAAATAGCAAATCCCATCAGGTTATTCTTCCTGTTGTAAAGATATGAAAAAGAGGTAGAAAGGAACCTGCCCTCTGCAGTCTTAGCTACTTCTGACCTCCCGTTCCTGGTCTTTTACAGTTGATATGTTAAGTGATTTTCTCTCTCGGATCCTGAAATGTTTACTTCCACAGCATCCTCTGCTGAACTTTCCCAGGCTGTAATTGACAGACCAGACATCCACAGCATTATGAGAGCAAAACAGCTACACAAACAGTCTAGGAGACCTTTGAAAAAATATATGCTTTCAAATTCTGTGGAGTCAAGTCTCTTATTGTGTCTATTTCTTTATCTCTACTTTTTATTAGTAGTATTTTCCCTCTGTCCCTCAGATTTTTTTTTTTTTATTACACCAACCAGTCTAATGATTAAATAGTCAGTCCTAAAATTCTTTAAAAATTCCTCTTTTGTTTAATACATATCAATCAACTTTTTTTTTTTTTCTTCTTTTGTGTTTAACAGCATACTCTATATAAATACACAATTCCAAAAGGGATATTGAATGGCATCTATACAGTTATATATGAAAGCAACTGCAGCCTAAACTAATGCCAAGGGCTAATGACAGCCTAATTAGCTTGGTTTGTTTAGCACTTCATTTTTTGTTTTTACAGTGGTTCTTAGCAGATGAAGAGTCAGAAAACAAATTTCTTCAAGTTGTGGAGAAATTACTATAAAATAGTAAAACACAGCCTGTTAAGGCCTTCCTAAAATTGTTTCCATATTCTACCATCTGTAACACTAACATTTCAGAAGACATTTCTCTAAGCTGTAAATGCTCTTTCCATGGTGGACACACTTCTTTCTCTACACTTACATTACATTTCAACAAAAATCCTATTAAATGTCAGTGGTTAAATCTGGTATTCATGAAGGAGCGAGTTAACTTTTCAAACATTACTAAAAACATTATGGATCATATAATATGACCATAATAGATCATAAATAGATCCATTAATAGATCTATTAATTTGTTTCTTAAAGAGTTAGCATTAGCAAAGCAGAAAGTACTAATGCAACCTCTATGAGATGTTCTTCTGCGAAGCAAAATCCTGTTTCAAAAAAACAAAGAAATGTGACCAGTCTCTCTAATGTGCTGATCCTGAAGGACAATTTCACACATGTGGTGTTTTCTAGATGTACCCAGTTCAAAAGCTAAAGATTTTATTAAAATCAGTATAAACTTAAAAGAAGGATAAAGGAAAAAATAGTAACAGCGGGAACACATGTTGTTGAAACAGAGCTAGAGGTAATTTTGCTGACAATGAACAATCAACATATAGAGTCAAACACAAGCTACACACACACCTCAAAAATCACACAATAAACAACCAGTATGACTCTGTCTGCATACTGACAGATAGTACATCTGAGACAGTAATTTCTGTGTACCATTGAACCCCTTGAAAATTTCATTTTTTATTTTTTTTTTAATTAACAGTACAAAGTATTCAGAAAGCATTAACATAAGTACCTTTATGGGTAGGACATCCAATATCATCTTCAAAACTCTCTTTCTCTCTTTTTTTTTTTTTTTTCCCTTTTTTTTTTTTTTTTTTTCCTACAGAAATTGGAAAAGCATGTTGTAAACATCTTCACTAATGGATCTTATCTGGTGACCTTAGAAGATGGGGATCCTTTTCACTGAGGACCCTAGAGGTACTTCCAGGAGACTTTAAGAAGACAGGATTGTCAAATATAACATACTACTGTATACAGTGGCTGAGAAGATTTTCCATTGAAAGCAGGCAGGCTGACAGTGGAAACTTAGCACAATTTTTCCAGAAAAGGAGGACCAATTTATATTTTTTTTCCTCAATTTTTCAGCATTTTCTATGTCCCTGGAGAGTCCTAACTAAACAGAGGGAGAAAACAGCTGGAGAAAATACCGGAAATGAGAGTGACAGCTAATACTAATTGCATTCAGCATAAATGCAGAAGCTAACAGGAATCTCAGGATAAATGCTTGGCACTCATGAATTTTGGCATAGAAAGTCTTGTCCTGATGGTTGCTTCTACCAGTTCAAGCACATTTATAAATAATAACAATAATTTTAAAACTACATTCAATTAAGACAAACTTCATACGTTTTCAAATATCATTTGATGAAAATTGAAGCCAATACTTAAAATAATTTCCTTTTTCTTTTTTTAATTATTATTTTTTTTATCATACTACATCTCCATGCCATATAGCTAGCCGTGGCATTTTAAGGACACCTAATTTAATTAATTCAGGAAAAATTCTTTTGGGAATACATTTATATAGCATTAATCCATATATATTTGTTGCAAAATATTTTTTTTCCATAAAATCTAGTAATTTCTACCAAAATAAGTCACCTGCAAAATTCTAATTTTATTTGCTGATCCTTGGTGAATCTTTAACAGGTTGACTGCTTTACTTCTGTATTTACCAGTCATGTTACTTTAAGAACAAAGTAAATTCTTCTTTATTTCATTTCTTAAACCACACAAATTTTATCGAGTGTTGCTAGGACTGCTATTTTGTCAAACTGATGGAAAACAATAAAAAAGGATAAATGTAGATTCCATTTTCCCTTTAAGTTTACTGTTATTCAGTTTAACTCTGGTACCAGCCATTTGAGAATACCGAATATTCTTAAAACCACAAACAAAGCTCATCAATTTGACAGAACACAGCAATTGCCTCTAATATTCTGATACACTTAAGCATACCTAATAGCTAAACAGCCAGCAGAAGCAATCTTCTTGAAATTAATATTGTTTGTCATCTACTATGAAAATCCACAGTGTATCTCAAACTCAAACTGCTATCTTTTGTGCTTCAGTTTTATGCTTAAATTAGAATTTAATTATTCAAAAGGGCTTGCATTCTTCAACTCTGTGGCTAAGCTCCCAAGCAATTTCAAGGATTATTTAAACAAATTGAGTACCTGATCTTGAAACTGGCCCATGAGATAAAAATATTATATATTTTTGTTTTGAAATTGGTACACAGCACACATGCTATTCAGAAGGCAGTAAAATTTGCTACTACACAGTCGTCACAGACCTGTGGATAAAGAGAAAGAAAGCAAAGGATATCATTTGATTAGCCTCCAACTTGATTAATTTTAACTCATCTGGGAACTATCCAGCAATAATTCTTCCAATGAAGGTCATAATTCTTCTTTAATTGTTTCCACCTGGTACAGTACTGACATCAATTCCCTCTTTTCTCCACCTCCCTGTATCTGGTTCTCAGCCCGTTGCTCATGCCTTCCCAGGCTTTCTTTGTACTAGCATTAAGGGGCAGGAGTAAGGCAATTGCCTTTTTCAGTTGTGTCAGACAACAGAACCCCCTGCTTCATTTCCTCCATTGCTGGATGCTCTCCTTGAATTCATTCCTTATTCCAGTTTATACCTTTTGAGAATGAATTCTTGCCCTGCTCCTGCTACAGTCTGATGTGCTAAGCTTTCACTTGTAACCTGCCCTCTGCCACTGACATTCTGCAAAGGAAAGTAGAAAAATAACAACCCCTGACTTTCTGACTTCTCTAATTCCTTCTCCTCTTTCCTGATTCTTTCATGCCCCTCCCCATGCACATATACACACACACGAAAGAGAGAGAGAGAGAGAATCACAACCAGGTAATGAGACTGTCTTAGTAGACAAAAGTTGTTAACAACTTAATTTCTGAACCAGAATGTTCAGAATGGCCTAATAACCCAAGGATTCAATGACACATAGACCACAAAAACAGGATTTGTATACTTAACTAAATTCCATTGTTTAGTGTGCTAACCCAAGTTATCTCTTTCCATGCTGCCAGGTACTCTGAAGAGAAAATGAGAACTGTGGGATCCTTAAAGAAATTCATCCAGACAACTGTCATCTTTTTCTTGCCTTACAACATCTTGCTTTTAAGATTGAAGCAACTGAATTTTGTAATTCTAAACTCTAGACATAGCACCTGTAAACAGTCTGTTACTGGTCGTTTTTTTCTGATAACATTTGACTATGTTTCTTCATTAGAGTGGGGACATCAGGAATAAAAATTTAGTTTTAGAACATAAACACACACTAGAAAGTATATAAGCCATATAGTAAATATGTAGCGTTTCACATGTATGTAGTTTTAAGGCAATAAGCAGCAAACAACTTTCCAAGAAAACACAGTTTTTCTTTTCAAACAGAATAGTAAAGAGTGATCAGTAATGGTGGTCAATCCAGGAACACTGACTTGGCTAGACAGGAAATTTTGTATTAGTGGGATAGCATTTCACTATTTATCGATTTATGTCTAAAATAAATGAGAGAATGTTTTATTGCTCTTGAGGTGGATGATATGAGATTGAAGTAGATATTTTAATATCCTGTTTAATGTCAAGTTAGAAAATTAGATTCTTCTTTAACCTTTGAGTTTTAGTCATAAAAAGACTGATAGTTCAAGACCTCCCAGAGTTTGAAGATGTACCATCTATTCAAATGAAAAGGGCTGACAGCCTCAGGGATGACAAAATATTTAGCTGTTCCTGGGAAAAAATATTTTTTTTGCTCATTGGGTTATGAAGTTTCTCATCAATAATTGGGTTGTGAAGTTACTCATCAATAATTGGTTACACATCAATGATTGCGATGAAATAATGTAAAGCTATTGGTAAATATTTTTTCTAAATTATGCTACAGAAAGTGAAGGTCTAAGTAGTACTGCTAAAGAGATTTATCTGGAGCAATAAAGTACATGAAAAGAAAACATGTTAAGGGGGAAATGGTCCCACCAGAAAGAACAACAAAAAGAAAGAACCAAAAAAAAAAAATATTGAATTGGGAGCTTCATGCTTTAGGACAAATTCATGTGTAATTGTGATATTGCTGAAGGAAAAAGTACTATCCATTCATGTGAAAGGCCCTAGCTATAACGTTGAATCATATCATATATTCACAAAACAAAGATCTCACGCTTCCTATTGCTGAAGCACATTTGACACAGCAATAGTTCAAAATAATAGATTATCCTCTTTCATGTTTCTAGAACACAGCAATACCTGTCAGCAAATTGTCTTAAGATTTAAGACACTGAATAATGAAGACTTTGTAATTATTTTTCAACATTCAATGTCTTCTGGAAACTATACTTCCTAAGATAGTTTTGATGTCCGTGAGCTTTAGCAAAGTCCCTCTATTAAAAGACTGCCTTTCAAATCAGTTTGATTAATTCAGTTTGTCACATATACTACATTTATCAGCTTAGAGCAAGATAACTGGAAATAAACAGCAACCCATTTGCAATAAGATTTTTGTATTTTTGTGACAAAGACCTTTACTCAGATTTTGTGGGTTTAATGCAACCACAACACAATGTCACACATCCATTGTAAATGACAGATCTAATCATAAAGTTAGAATTATAGTGCTGGGCAATAAATAAATAATAAATAAAATTAAGACACACTATATCTACTATATGTCTGAATGTAGCTGTATTCCCAGCAAAGTTATTCTTACTAGCTTCTACTCATCAGCTGATTTATGCTTTTTTATTTCTCCATAACCTGCAGCATTTATTTACCCTTGCATTTTGAGGCATTAGAGTTTCTGCTGACATGAGTATTTTCCCCAAATAGAACATTACAGCAGTCCCTTGCTAGATATTCAAGCTATGTGTATGTTTATTTTTTAATTTCTTTCTTGAACTTTCTAACTGTGAGAGGGCTGGGAAAGTGGAGTCATGATGAATGAGAGTTTGCTTAAAAAAAAAAAAAAAGTAGAAATGTAGACATTTGATGTAGCATTGAAAAATTCACAACCTCCTACCTTGAAAACAAACATTTCCCGGCGAAGAATAGCCAGAGTGTTGAAGTTCCCATCACAGATGTTAGGTTTGGCCCCAGGATAGGAAGGTTTGTCACCAGTGGGTGGCCGGGGAGGTTTAGGTTGTCTGTCATTCTTCCGTGGGTCTGCTGGAGGGATCGAACGATGTGGGGGCACTGTTGGCAGAGGTCTTGTTGGTGGTGGGATCCTGTCAGGTGGACCTTTAAAAATAGTAGCAAGGGATAATTTACATGGCTATCAGTGACATTTCAAGAAGTACAAAGAAACCCTGCTGTAAGCAGTGCAAATCGTACAGCGGGCGGAGAATGGAAAAAGTGACCTAATCAGCCTTTCTCATGTTGCTAAAGGGTATAATGAAGGAATATCACAGAACCAAAGCACTAATGAAGAAAATAATTATTTTTCTCTGTTCAGGATCTTTCTTCTGTATTGGAACAACAATCCAATAAAACCTTCAAAGGATTTATTCATTACGTATACTTTACCAAGTGAATAAGAAATGTTCAGAAAGAATCATTGTCTCTTGCATAAAATAAAGGGAATAAACAAACAAAACTTTTCCTAATAAGACTATCATCAGTCAATGGGTTTATAAACCATCTTTTTAACTTCCGCCTATCAATTTGCATATGCATGGTATGACATGTGTGGTAATTTCTACTGACCCAATTTTTAGGCAAAGTACTATCTTATTCAGAACATGTTTGCACCTTTCCACACTTCCCTTTGCTACATATAGACGGTCTTAAAACTGGACTTCAAATCCTATGCATCCACATTTAAAAAAAAATATATAATAATAATACTTTGCATTTTTCTTCAAAATTCTTAAATTAATTATGTTTTATTTTTTCTTTATTTATTTATTTAATTTTTATTTTTTGGTGAGTTTAACAAAGCTATATACTTGGTAATTAAAAGAATTTCTGAGGATAAATGTATTGAAAAGGAATAACTAAAACTCTGTATAATGTTTTAAAAAAAGTTTTATTCTTGTACATACATTTTCTGTCATAATATACAGGTATATTACAGATGAAAGGTAAAATAACTATCCCACCCACAAGTTCTCTATCTGAAAGTTGAATGGCCTTCCTAGAGAGATGCTTTTCATATATTTATATTTATATATATTTCATTCAGGATATGCAAGGATGGGATCAAGAAAGGCAAGGCAGAGATGGAACTGAACTTGGCAAGGGATGCAAAGAATAACAAGAGGGATTCTGTAGGTACAGAAAAGGTCAGAAAATAAATGCCAAGGAGAGTTTATCTCCTCTGATAAATAAGAAGGGAGAACTGGTAACAACAGACATGGAGAAGGCTACTCAGCAACTTCATTGGCTCAGCCATCACTGTCAGTATTTCCACATCTGTCAAGTGGCATCCCTTCCTATGGCAGGGGGTTGGAGTTAGATGATCTTTAAGGTTCCTTCCAACGTGAGACATTCTATGACTTTATGATTCTAATTCTCTGAATCTCTGGACAGGATCTGGGGGAGTAAAGTCCCTTCCACTGTAAGTGAAGAAGAGGTTCAAGACCACCTAATGAAACTGATGACAGAAGTCTATAGGACCCAATGTCATACATTCCAGGGTCCTGAGGGAGCTGTCTGATGTAGTTGCCAAGCCTCTCTCCATCATATTTGAAAAGTCCTGGAAAAGTCCCTAGTGACTGGGAAAAAGGAAATATCTCTCCCATTATTAAAAAGGGTAGAAATGAAGACCAGGGGAACTACAGACTGATGAGCCCCACCCCTGTGCCTGGGAGGATCATAGAACAGATCCTCCTGGAAGCAATGTCAAGTCACATACAAGACAAGGCAGTGATTCAAGACAGTCAGCACAGCTTCACCATGGACAAATTGTGCCTGACCTGTCTGGCGACATTCAGTGATGGAGTGACTGCATCAGTCAACAAGAGAAGACCAACCCATGTCATCTACTTGGGCTTCTGGGAGTTGTGACATGACATCTTTGTTTCTAAATTGGAGAAATATGGATTTGAAGGTTGGAGTATTCAGTAGATAAGGAACTGGCCAGATGTCTACAGCTAGAGAGTTATAGTCAATGGAACTATGTCCAGGTAGAGACCTGTAATGAGTGGTGTCCCTCAGCAATCTGTCTTGGGACTGGTGCTGTTTAATATCTTTATCAATAACATAGACAGTGGAACAGACATAGACAGTGGTACCCTCAGCAAGGGCCTGCAGCATAAGGAAGACATGGACCTGTTTGAGTATGTCCAGAGGAGGACCACAAAGATGACTAGAGGGCTGGAGCACCTCTCCTATGAAAAAAGCTGGGTGCATTCAGCCTGGAAAAGAGAAGACTGCAAGGAGATGTCATTGTGGCCTTTCAGTAGTTAAAGAGTGCTTATACAAAAGATGGAAAGTGACTTTTTACCCAAGCAGATAGTGATAGAAAGAAGGGAAACATTTTTAAAATAAAAGGGGGAGATTTAGATTAGTTATAAGGAAGAAATCCTTCATTATGAGGGACTGGAACAGGTTGCCCAGAGGAGCTATGGATGCCCCATCCCTGGAAGTGTTCAAGGCCAGGTTGTATGCGGCCCTGGGCAACACAATCTAGTGGGTGGTGTCCCTGCCGATGACAGGGAGGTTAGTATTAAATGAGCTTTAAAGTCCCTTCCAACTAGTGCATTTACTTATATTTTCCATGTACAGCAATATTGCAAGTTTCAGTTGAATCAGTAATATTTCTGGAAACAAATGAAAATTTAAATTTGGATCATCTCTCCAAATCATTTAAATACAAAATCAATTTTGAGTTAAAAAAACTAACATATTTTTCATGAGCAACTTCAGAAAGACATTTTAATAGTAAGACAACCTTAAAACTTCATAAATGCCATTTGAATTTCTGATACTTGTTCAAAATAAGCATACTTTTTAAAGAAAAATATAGACTATGTAAGGAAATGGTAAACTCCCCAAATAGTTGTCATACAATTTAATAGGGCATTTATTTCATTCACAGTTTTAAGGTTTGTGACATTTATAATTTACAGTTAATAATGGTGTTCTGAGGAATATTGCAGACCAAAGTAATTATTTTAATAGGCGTGACATTTTTATTGAGGCGTATGATTCCCGATCACCTCTTGATTTTAAAGGAGGAAAGGAATCAGTTTGCTGTAGCTCATGTTGGAATGATTTTAACCCCAAACCAAAGTTTTCATATGTCATTTGCTGGTGATGTCAGATATTACATCCCAGGGGTAACACATTTCTCCTAACGTATAGCCCACAGCTGTTAGAGCTTAGTGGTTAGTTTTTGGCAATGTATTGTTGTCTAGCTCTCAAGTCTAGACTACCAAGTTATGAGACCATGAGAAACAACCTTCCTTCTAGCTAATCACACAGGGAAAAAAAAAAGAAAAAAAAAAAGCTTAGTAAGCTAATCATTTTGAAATTGCTATTTAAGCTTTATGAAAATATATATCAGTGCTTACTAATAAAATATGTTTAAAAAGCTTGTTAATATAAAATATATCATAATGGCAGCAGAGTTCTAATTAGCAGTATGGTAATTCTACATCAATATAGGTGTCATTTGTAGTAGTAATGATATGCAAGGAATGGCCCTGATAATATTCAATTTAACCCTGATAGTTAAACCTCTAAACTGAAAATAACTGTAAGTATAAAATTAAATCTAATACAAAATTAATTGGGGAATATTAACCAAGGGAGTTCTAAATCATACAACTGGATACATGGGATTAACATAGAAATAGCACGTATTTTTCACTGTAGGAAATATACATATATATATTATAAACAAAACAAAACAAACAAAACAGCTATAGAATCAGTCTTTAAAACCAGGAAAAAAATTATGGCTGTGGAAGTGTAAGGAAAAATAATGTGGGAGTTAGTCTTAGATTCAGCCTATAAGCAGAATAATGTTATTGTTTTCACAGAATCATTTAGTTTGGAAACGATCTCTAAGATCAACTAGTCCAACCTTTAACATAACACTGCCAATCCCACCATTAAACCCTGTCACTAAGCACTACATCTACACTCTTTTTCAAGACCTGCAGGGATGGTGATTCAAATACTTCCCCAGGCAGCCTGTTCTAATACTTCACAACCTTGTCAGTGAAGAAATTTTTCCTAATATACAACTTAAACCTCCCCTGGCACAACTTAAAGCCATTTCCTCTTATTTTATCACTTAGTGCTTGGGAGAAGGGACTGATACCACCTCACTATAGCCTCCTTTAAGGTGGGGTGCAATAAGGTCTCCCCTGAGTGTCCTTTTCTCTAAGCTAAATAACCACAGGTCCCTCAGCTGCTCCTCATAAGACTTGTTCTCTAAGCCCTTCACCAGCTTCATAGCCCTTCTGTGGTCATGCTCCAGCACTTCTATGTCCATCTTGTAGTGAGGGGCCCAAAACTGAACACAATATTCAAGGTGTGGCCTCATTAGAGCTGAGTACAGGGGGACAATCACTTCCCTAGTCCTGCTGCTCACACAGATTCTGATACAAGCCAGGATGCCGTTGGCCTTCTTGGTCACCTGAGCACACTGCTGGCTCATACTCAGATGGCTATTGACCAATACCTCCAGGTCCCTTTCAGCCAGGTAGCTTTCCAGACACTCTTCTCCCAGCCTGTATTTTTGCATGGGATTGTTGTGCCCCATGTTCAGGACCGGACACTTAGCCTTGTTGAACTTCATAGAGCTGGCCTCGGCCCATCAGTCCATCCTATCCAGATCCCTCCACGGAACCTTCCTACCCTTAAGCAGATAACACTTAGGCCTAACTTGGTGTTATCTGTAAACTTAAGGTGAACTCAATCCCCTTGTCCAGATCATTGGTAAAGATATTGAACAGAAGTGGCCCTGGTACTGAGTCCTGGGGGCCAGCACTAATGACTGACTTCCAGCTGGATTTAACTCCATTCATCACAACCCTGAGCTCAGCCACTCAGACAGCTTTTAACCTCACAAAGCGTACACACATCCAAGCTGTGAGCAGCCAGGGTCAGAAGAATACTGGGAAACAGTGTCAAAAGCCTTACAGAAGTCTAGGTAGACCACATCCACAGCCCTTCCCTTATCCACTGAGTCTATCACCTTGTAGGAGGAGATCAGGTTTGTCAAACAGGACCTGCCCTTCATAAACCCACGCTGACTGGACCTGATCACCTGGTTGCCCTATAAGTGCTATGTGATGGCATTCAGAATAATTTGCTCCATGAGCTTCCCCAGCTCCAAGGTCAGACTGACAGGCCTGTAGTTTTCTGGATCCTCCTTCTGGCTCTTTTTGTGAATGGGAATCACATTTGCCAGCCGGCAGTCAACTGGGACCTCCCCTGATAGCCAGGACTCTTGATAAATGATGGAAAGCACCTTGGCGAGCACTTCCACCAAGTCCTTCAGTACCCATGGGTGGATTCCATTTGGCCCCACAGACTTGCATATATCTATACATCCAAGTCGAGCAGGTCACTAAAAATTTCCTCATGGATTATGAAGGATTCATTCTGCTCACCATCCTTATCTGCCAACTCAGGGAACTGGGAACCTGGTGAACAACTGGTCTTGCTGCTAAAGAATGAGACAAAGAAGGCATTAAGTACATCAGCCTTTACCTCATCTCTTGTCGCTGTGTTTCCCCCACATCCAATAAAGGATGGTGATTCTCCTTAGTCCTTCTTTTCTTGTTTATGTATTTATAAAAGCATTTTAATTGTCTTTAACAGCAGTAGCCAGATTGAACTCAAGTTGAGTTTCCAAAGGTCATAAACCCTCTTTTTCTTCCTGAGTTCTAGCCATAGCTCTCTGTTCAGCCAGGCTGGTCTTCCACCCTGACTTGTCTTTTGGCATGTGAGATATATATATATATATATTTCAGGAATTAAATCTTTTAAGATTTCAATCCTGAAGGGTGTTCAGCCTTCCTGGACTCCTTTGCCCTTCAGGACTGTCTCCCAAGGGACTCCACCAACCAGTCTCCCTAACAGGCCAAAGTCTGCTCTCTAGAAGTCCAGGGTGGTAGTTCTGCTAACCCCCTGCTTACTTTTCTAAGAATCAAAAAGTCTATTTATTCATGATCTCTATGCCCAAGATGGCCTGCAACCTTCACACCACTCACAGGTCCTTCTTTGGTAACAAGCAAAAGATCCCAAGGGGCGCTGTCCTTAGCTGACTCACTCACCAGATGTGTCAGGAAATTATCTTCCACACACTGTAGAAACTTGCTAGACAGTTTCCTCTCCACTGTGTTGTATTTTCAGCGGACATCTGGTAAGATGAAGTCCCCCATGAGAACAAGGGCTAGCGATTGTGAGAGTTCTCCCAACTGCCACATATAGAATATTTTGCCTGCTACTTCAGCCTGGTTGGGTGGTTCTTAGTAGAATCCCACCATGACATTTGCCTCATCGGCCCTCCCCTTTATTCTTATAAACACTCAAATCTGTTATCACCATTGCTCAGCTCTAGAAAAGCAAAATACTTCCTAACATACAGGGCTATGTTGTGTTTTGGTTTTAAAATTTCAGTTACCTTGCATTCTCAAATACATACAGAATTTAAATTTGCTAGATGTATCTCCTATTTCCAGTCACAAAAAAAAAAAAAAAAAAAATTTAAAAAAGTGGGTCTTTTTTTCCCCTGTGTAGCTCAAAGTCTTGGACTCATAATCACATTCTTTTGAGATCAATTAGCTATATTTATCACAAAAAAAAAGGGCTTTCAGGGACCACAAAATTGATCTACCCAGGGAACTGTTCAGTATTATAACTGATAAACTGATAACTGAGCAGCAATCAATTCGTACAGTTATATTAGCTTCGAGTACTGTGGAAATAAGCTCATTATGGTTAAAGCCTGCATATCTTAATATTTTAATAGATTGGGATCTCTTTGCAGATATTTTCTTTATGGCCTTTTAAAACATTTAAGATTACCATTCCAGCTGAGTGCAAATTTGAATGCAAGTTGTGAACAGTGAGAAAACAAGTAAAAGAACTTCATCAGAATTTTTGGCATTATCACAAGAAGGCATTTGGGATAACAAGTGGCAGAGCCTACCCCAACAAATTATTTTAGAGAGGTAATGTGGACAGGAGGTTGTCAAACATATTCTTATGTGAAAACATTGTTTCCTAATTAAAATATGACATACCATATATCTTCTGAATGCCCTGTAAATCATCATTAGGTAGTTTGAAGTTATCAGTTTCCATATACTGGTAAAATGGAGCCATGATTGCTGTGGGATCATTAGAATGCTCCAAGCCCAGAGCATGTCCCAGTTCATGCACAGCAACTAGAAACAGATCATTTCCTGTGGAGAAAAGAAAGGGAAAATAATGTATGAAACAATAAGCATAGTAACAGAAATAACACAAGTGGAGGACTCTTCATTTGAAAGATATTTTCATTGAATTTGAATTTTACTAGTTAATTAACAATGAAACATTAAGGTAATGCAGTAGCAAAGGTAACTTTTTTTTTTTTTTTAAGAGGCAACTAATCATATTATAAGCATATGATACTCATATGGATACCATATGAGTGTTTATCTTTTTAAACTGATGTGCATGGTTAGTACAGGGTTCAAGTGTCATATCTGGCATCTAGGCTTGTGTGCAGTTTTAGACATCATGTTTATGCTTTAGTTAGCCTAAGTAAAAATGCTTGCACTAAGTCATAGTTCCAAAAGGAAAATATCTCTGAAGTGTGTGGTTAACTTCACAGACTGAGGACTACCTATTTAGGACAGACCTTACAGGGAACTTAGTCATCCAAGCAATCAGCAATCAGGTCTCTGCTGATGATTTGTACATGTTGTCTATTTCTGAATCACCATAACTGACATTCTAATGAGGGAAATATGAGTGTCTTGCTATCTCATTCTCAAAATAGGATTCCCTTATTTATTTCATTGTATTTCATTGTATTTCGTTGTATTTCATTGTATTTCATTTATTTTTCAAATTCTTAAGTATTAGAACTTTTTGATTTATGTAGATCTAAGCAATAAAATGTCAGACTAAGCAATAAAATATCAGACTCATATTATAGGCTGATAATGACTGCTTTTGTTTTTTCCCTTCCAAAAATACACATTTCATTTTTATTACAGGGTATTAGAAACAATTAGAAATGTTACCAGTAGAATTATGGCACTCTATGAAGTAAACACAAATCAAAGTTAGTAGAAGTATTTCTATAAAGGTTTCAGAGCTCGACCTTTATGGTGTTCATTTTGTTTATTTTTACTCATCTAAGAATGCACGATCTTTCTATAAGTCTTTTGTACAGATTCTGTCTGTAGTCATCCTGTTATATAATGAGACTTTGGAAAAAATGTTTTACATCAGAAAGATTTTGGTCACTTGGAGAGGATTTACATCCAATATACTGCTCAGTTTCACCACATAGGAACGGGAGGAATCATTCCTCAGAAGTGTTCCTATCCCACACAAAAATTTACCAGCTTATGATGAACATAACTTAGGTTACCAGCTTATGATGAACATATAACTGTTAGAACATTGGACATAAGCGAAAGGGATTCCACCTAGAGTAGGTAGCTTCTTGTTGAAATACCAGTATACATGGTGAAAAAGTAAAACTGAAATGTAAAGTCTATACTGTGGTCCAGTAGACAAATCAATATTGAGATGCAAAAATGTTAAACATTAACTTTCATTCTATATTCTGTAAATCCTTTGGAGGTAGACAGTAATATTCCACTGCTGGCACTGGGATTATAAGTACTTTTATAATATAATAAGAATATTAAACATTGGATTTAGTAAAAAAAAAAAAAAGGTAAGAAAAAGAAAAAGACATATATTTACAGAACTTTGAGAACATAGTTGAGAGTGTTTCAATTCTTCAAGTATTTCCTCTTGCTGACACAAGAAATAAACTTTCTTCCAAGTACCTATGAAAGGGGAAACACTTGGCAGTAGATGTCTTCATGATGTATGGAACCATGCTGATGTTTGTAAAATAAATGTTTGATTGAAAGCATGGAAACATTCACAGTTAAAACTCTGTTTAGTTGACAGAGTCTTTTCATGTCTTTCTTGTTTTTAATCCAGAAATAGGAAAACTAAATGATTGTGTTCCTTTATTCAGTATAACTGTGCAGAAAAATCACCTTTCAAAAATTAATGTGAAATAATATGCACTTAGAAATGAGAAAAAATTTATCCTACCATTTATAATTAAGTGGTTTTCAGATGAAATATCTTATTGACTATATGTGTATATATATCTGTGTGCAGTTCTTTACATAGTAAAGCAGATTCTCCGTGCACTGTTGTAACAGGTTTGAGTAGCTTGACTATCCCTCTCAGTAATGCTTTTGATATCTGAATTTGCCCTTCTATATCCAGTCAAAACTGATCTTGACGGTATCTCATAGTCACAACAGCTGTAGCTAACCTCAGCATTTTAAGTGATGCACAGGAGCAACCCTGTAAATGTTTTCATTCTGCACTCACAATGGAATAATTAATATCCTTTAAAAAAATGATAGTTTAAGGTGAAAAGACATGAAACAAGATATTACTGTGCTATTAGCTATTAGATATATAGCTATTGTATTGTGACAAGGCTCAAAGTTCTCTTCTGCATTTTATGAAAGTTAGAGTTTCAAGACAGGTTTATTAGAATGAATTATTTATTTGTGCAGCTCTAAGTTGTGTGTGTAAAATGGAACTTCCTTTTGTTCATCAGACCTTGTGAAAGGCAAATTTGTCTCCTAGACCTGGGCTCCTATCATCATAATTAAGAATATTAACCAGTCTAAGTCTTTGTATCAATAATTCAACTATCAAACTGCATACAGTATTTATTGAACCATTTTCATACAGTTTTACATTAATAATATTTGAACGTTTAATAATATAAATAATGACACTGTGGCTACGCTGATCAGTATCAATAGATTAAAGAGTGTTTTACGTGTGGTACTCAACACCTACTGTTTGAAGTGAGAGGGCTGGGAGGTGAACTTGTAACCATTTCTAAATTACGTAAAACTACAGTTAATAAAATAGTCTTGGAAGAGTGTACTGTTTCTCTCTAATTGTGCCAATTATACAATGCCTGAAGAATCAATACATCCTTTGGTCTTCAGTCCCCACTGAGTATTTATAAAGATCTCTAGGAATTCCTATATCTTGTTCCATGTTGACTTTGAGGCTGCATAAATTACACAATGAAGTGAATATACATAGTAAATAAATAAAACTGCCACTGGCACGTGTTCCTTCCAGGATCACAGACAATGCGCATATGGCAGAGCACTTCTACTCCTACTGTGATAGTGGGTCTATGTCAAAGAACAGGTATTATGCAAGGGGTGTTTGTCTCTCTTCCTATGTATTTTGGGTGGGGTCATATGTGAAAAATAATAAATATTCAGTATCTGCTTGGCCCCTCTAGGCTTAGTAAAAACCTAAGCCCAAAAGGGAAAAAGGCAAATGGACTCTGTAATTTCTACCTCCTGCAATACAACTGGTAGATATCCAGGTAGCTATTAAATGTGGTAAACTAGAGATAGAACTGCCCTTGGAGTAAACAGGTAAAGGGGAAAGGAGAAGGTCACAGGAAAAAACTGGGAGAATAACATTCTTGCCTGGGGTGACAGAGTGATTTAACAGGGAACATATTTTCTACTTATAGTCAAATAGTTCAATTTTTCATAACTATTTCCATCAAGAGTCATGATTGTCTCCAGGGCATCCTGAGTTTAAACTGACCCAAATAAATTAGTGCAGTTGAAACTGAGGTTTAAACCAGTTCAGAATGTGTTGCATGAGACCACTGCAGGTAGGACTTACTACTGTAATAGTTTTCATTCTTTTTCTCTTGCATATGATTAGATCTCTCTAATTCAGCAACAATTAGTCAGTCCCTATTTGCTTTTGGGAGATAACTTGCCTTGAGCATCACAATTTTACTATAACTATCTACTGAGAATGCAGAAGGATAATCCTAAAAGTGCTCATTCTTTCTCTCCAGACTGTGCAGAAGTGTATTTGAGTCTGCAAGGCTGATTAACAGGACAACTTCAGTTCCTTGGCTAGTAGTCAGAGAAAGATGGAGTATACAGGCAAGTGAATATTAGTACAAGCTCCAGACAGCTTTGTTATCATACTTACACTGGATATCATCTTTTAAATATTTCCAGTCCTCACCATTGAAGGAGAGAGTCCCAAATGATTCTGTATATTCATATACATTATGTATGTAGAAAAATATATTTTAGTCTACTTGGCAAAATGAAGCACCATCTCAAAAACTTTAAAAAGTCACGAGAAAAAGAATTAAACTACATACAACTATAATGGCTTTTAAACTAAAAGTTGCCACTTCGGGATATGCAGCGGTGAATATTCATTGTGATAGTCTCAGTTACATCTTGTTATATTTATCTATAGGGTAATAGAGAAGTATTGCAAAATATATTTCCCAAGTCCAAAATCTGTGCATCCCTGGTCTTCTGTTATTAACATAGAAATTCAGAATAGGTAGGATATAATATCAAACATACTGTGATTGTTTTTCTTATTTTATCTCAGGTTTAATTCCACATTGAAAAAAATAATAATACGGTGTGTAAGAAACTAAGACAAAATGATTATTTTTATACTGACACTTTTCTCTGAGGCCATAAACTATTTTAGGCACTAAATCTGCCTGACTTTACAATCACTGCCCAAACTCCAGAATATAAATATGTATTAATATATCAAATATTCAGCAGCCAACACGGTGGAGCACAGTGTAAGGAGAAACGTCTGTAGCTAATATATACACTATTTTTTATGTCTACAGAGAAACAAAGCTAATATGTTTGTCCACAGCAAGCTATTAAGAAACACTAGTACTGGAGACATTATTTCCTGCTTTAAATGGTATGTGAGCTTAATTTAGAAAAGTAATACCCTAATGGCTTACCAACTGTTAGATTTGTCACTTGGCCATCTTTTTTACATAGTACTAAATGACACCCCAAGGCATGTGTCACTTGGTTCTTCTCCTTGGCACATGATAGTAACTGCTACAATACATTATGAGCTCAAAAGTTATCCATCTTTCAAATGCCAAGTGACCTAAATTTTGAAGACTTCTATATCCAGAGAACAATAAAACAAAGCCAGAAGATGAATTTCAAATGTGAAACAAACTGGGAATGCTACAAAACTACTTTATACACAGACCATTTCTTTTTTTTTCTCAAATCTTATTCTATGACACAGAATATTTCAGATTAAACGCATATGAATTTGAAATGTAAATCTGTACAAGAAAGACTCTCATTTCATATCTATTATCAGCAAACCAGTGCTCTAGAGGCAACTTAATAGTTCATCAGAGAATATTACACATGTACTGCCCATGAACTTGTCTGACGTATTTACAATTTGCATTTTTGTTATTTGGTTCATTTATACCATCAAATCACCAGATCAAAGCTGCTAATGCAAACTTGCTGAAATGCTGCAAAATTTAGAATAAGATTCTTACTGCATGTAGCATACAGAAAAAAGGAAGTTGTATATCTATGTTATTATTTTTATTTCCAGACAGGACAGAATTTTGAATGCAATATTTCAACAGTCAGTGATAAAAGAAGACTTTTTCTCTCTGTCACCATGTTGAATACAGCAGAATTGAGCATATGTATGCTCTTACATAAACACAATATATGTATGCTATATATGAGTATATAAATGGTCCTAGATATAAATCATAGGCATGCTCTTACACAAATAACAGTGCCACATTTCCCAGCCTAGGAAATCATATACTGTTGCTTGATGTTATCTCAAACTTTTATCAGTCACTGAAAATTGTTAGCTTTATGGTTATCTGGGGAAGAATTTTCCAAGAAAAAGGAGAGATGGTGCCATAGCTTTGACAAAAGAAGAATAAAACTGTTGTTTGTTGTTGTTGTTGTTGTTTTTCTGGTTTTAAATTAAAAAAAAAAAAGTATGATACAGAGTATATCCATTTTCTGTATGAACTTGGTGTACCTATTTTGTGTATACAGTGCATTTTGAATACTTAAATACTAAATCCCATTTAGTCATTTTTCCACTGTGACTAAAAAGAATGACACAAAAATGTATTTCATTTATTCTGTCATTATATATAAGCTAATACATAGACTGCAATATTTGCAGATTGTTTTGCTGAAATGTATATATATTTGGAAACAGTAGGGAGACACACGAAGTTTATTATATATAGAAAGCATGTACTAATACACTCTGTATATCATTTAGTATACCTACGCCCACATGTGTGTACTTCTTTAAAAAATACTCTATTTTAAACTGACCAGGAGATTAGTGTGAAATCTAAACTAGCTTGCTTGAAATTTGACAAGAGAATATTCAGCAGGACTGTCTTAAGGTGACTCAGTGATCGTTGCTGAAACTCATTAAGGATATGTGAGTTTAGAAGAGTGTATGTCTTTTCAGGCAGTGTTCTACTGGTTCTGCATATTCTAGGCATAATTTAGAAGAAGTCAAGAGTCTGATAAAAAATATCTTTGAATGGAGCCCACATTCTTTTATAAAACGTATCAGCCTCTGCTTTAAAAGGGGAGGACATGCAGAAGGTAAGACTTTTTGCTTTACCACTTATATTTATTATCATTTATACAACCATCTAGTAAATAACTTCAAATGGGTATAATTAATTACTTTAGATATTCTTAATTTTCTTTCTAAAACAACATGGTGTAAGGATCTTTCCACTTTTTTTTTTTTCTCTCATACTTTTAATTACTAGTAATAAAAGATACCACAAATTACTCTGAGTCATGTATTAATATCTCTAAAAAGTGAGAAGTCAAGCAGTTGGAAATTATCCTAGGGAGGTAAGCAAGGTACTAGAGCATGCTGCTTCCCCAAAAGGTGTAAATAAGGTTCTGCAAATATACTGCTTACTGTTTTGTTTCATGCTTTGAGGAAACCCTGCTGTGACAGTGAACCTAAAAAGACTAAGAACATCTACACTTGTGCTGAGTCTTTAGCTCCCAGGATTAATTTCTGTCGATCTCCTGGGATTAAGTGCTTCAGCATGCAGGTCTACTACCAAATTTTTATATTATTCTCAGATGGCATTTGCATTCAGATAGTAATGAAGCCATGTCACTTAGCAGACTGAAAAGTACTATTTTGTATGTGCTCATGGTCATCTTTAGATCCTAATTATTTTAAATAAATCAAATTAAAATTATATTGTAATTTTTAATTTTTTATAAAATTATAAATTAATTTTTCTCATAAAACTTACACCAGTCAAAAGGTTTGAAAATACAATGGTTATTCTTGGAACATTACAAATGACTAGGATGCTAAATAACATTTAATCTATTTTTCCAGTAGTCTCAATGCGTTTGCAAATGTTGCACATACTGTAGCAGCCTTATCTATTTATAATTTTTCCTGTCTTCTCTTTGTTGCTGTTTTTGGTTGTTGCTGTGGGAACAATAAGCTGTAGAAGTATTTAAAACTTATTTCTGAAGGCTGTGAGAATGAACACATGCTGAGACTGAATGTTTGAATATGTGTGTGACAAGAGTATGTATCACATATTTATCAGCTCTCTTGCATGGTCCTGTCCTTAAGGGTCATTCATATGCAGGGAATGGACATCCTTCTACAACTCCTGAGTGAGTGCCAGGGTGGGAAAGGATAAAAATAAAAGGATAAAAATAAAATTGAGGCTGAGTCCATATTAAAATCAAATCATTGACTTTGACAACAACAAATGTAGATTTTGACTCAAAACCACTCAGCTAAAATGTTGGCTTGTTAACACCGCAGCTACTTTTGTTTTGAAGAGATGTTTTTGTTATTGTTGTTGTTTTTTCTTCTTCGTTTCCTCTAACGTCCTGTGTATCCAACTATAACGAGAAATATGTGCAATTACCAGGAGGACGGTCAAAGTCATGCTGCCAATATTCACAATAGATGTAACTTGCCATGGGGCAGAAATCTGTACAGGTCCTGCAGATCACTGAAATACCGAAATAGAACCACGTACAATTTAATTTATGTATAAAGCATGTGTTGGCACTCTGCAGAGATAATTTTTTACCCAGTCTCAGTTAAACTACTGAGATTAATTATATCGTGCTCTAATTTAATTCACACTAAAGCCAGGTACAGGTTGTTATTCGTATCCTACTTAACATATATATATGACTAAGATTTTTTTAAAGATAAAGTGACATACCATTGGATTTATATTTGGGAATTTTATGTGAGTGGTTCTTCTTTCTTTATAGTTGTGTTGCCTGTTTAGTTCCTATTAAGAGAAAAAATCATGATAGAATTTTCCATATATATATATATATATATATTTTTTTTTTTCTTGGACACAGTGCTTACCCCATTTTCTTATGTTCCATCAGTTCTCCAACTGCATCAACAGAACAGAGATATATATAATTCTTATGGTAATGGAAAACAAATATATGTTTACATATTACCATATTACCTGTGACATGTTCAAAATTTAAGTTGTGCAATCCTTTCTGTATTACCATATTTAAATCAACAGGAAGGTGTTTGTCCTGTCATACAACAGGGATAGTCTGCACCAGTGACTACCTTGTCTGAGCGTAATACTGAACTGTTCCCCCAGCAGGCATCTCTGCTTCTGAGATTTCCTTGTATCCCAGTTGGTGCTATTATTTGGAAGCAGTTATTGCTTCAGTTCTCCTTCTCTAATCTGAAATTGCACGGTTTCAACATTGCAGGCAATATATCTCTAACTACAAAGGAACTCTATGAGATTAACTCAGATATAAACATCAACATTTGGTCAGATTGATTCCACCCCCTGATTCTGCTGGTTTCTGACCTAGGTCTTTTCATTTAGGCCCATGGCAAAACATTAATTATAAACTACAAGATACAGATTTAATTCTGTGTACAAAATCAGGAAGCATTCATCGTTTACTTGAAATAGAGACTTAAACCTGTCCACTACAACAAAGCTTTTTGCACAAACAATATTATTTTTTTAATTTAGCTGGTTCTTTTTGATCTTTCTGTTTTCATCTTTTCCCCAACCTGATATTTTAGCTGTAGATGTTTCCAGGTACTGGTGTTAAATGCTCAGCATTTTTTGAAATGCAAACCACTTAGGAAAGAATCTAAATATAGACTTAGAAAAAAAATATGGCCTCAAGAACATATGGTTTAAGTATTTTGAAGTACAGAATTGACAGAGTAAAGCACAAATTATTCTCTAGATTTGAGAACACAGACATTGTGAGAAAGTCTTTCATTAGACAGTCATATGCTGTTCTTAAAAAAAAGTTATATATGAGGTTTCCTTATATTTAGGGTTAGCTTACATTCTACTTTTGCTACAACAATATATAAATTTTCTTCCTAACAGAAAAAGAAATACACAATTATGTAAAGTTCCTGTCTCTTTCTCAGGAAACAATGACAATATGCATAGTAATTGGGAGTGTGATTTTTCCAATCTGTTTGCCTCTGAAAAGACAGGAAGAAGAGGGGTCAGCACAATAATGATATCCTATAGAATGTCTGTGGGAAAAAAATAAATCTTAGAACCACTGTCTTGTAGAAAGTCTCCACAAAGCGGTCTTAGCAGCCAACTCTAAGAGACTCTAAGATCCAACATGAGATTTGGAGTCCCAAGTCCAGCACCCTCTTTGAACAGCAAAAATGCAACTTTCTATTTAATGGGACAATTTGAGGGTTATAAGTATTTTTTAAAATACTCACAGATAATTCTCTTTCCTAAATTATGTCTACTATCTCAGACTGATAAAAATATAGTTTCAAGCAATTCTTGTGTGTGTGTGTGTGAACTAATTTTGCCTTTTATGGCAATTTATTTGTGATCAGAGAGGTAACTTCCTTTTTTTTTTTTTTTTTTTTTTTTGACCTGGCTTGTTTAACAGTATGGATTTTCATAAGGCATCCATAGCAAGTGGACCTGAAATGAACTCGAAATTCAGGCTGTGGTGTGAAATCTCATAAAGCAGTTTCCTTATAATTAGCATTAGAGCTGTTATAATTATTTTTACAGTATACATTTTAAAGAAATACTGTCTTTCTGATAGATGATGGAGAACATAAAAAGATGTATAGGGGATAAAAAAACACTAGAATATGTTAAATCATTTAATTTTTCCCCCTTTTCAATAACTCTTTGTCATGGAGAAGATTTATATGAAGCTCTCTCAGATTCAGGACCCAGACTTAAAATCTGCTAAACTTTCTGCTAAGAGGAGGAAAGGTAGGAGATAGATTTATTTGTTGTGTGTGAGGTCTTTCTCTTTTTCTCTCTCTCTCTCTCTCTCTCTTTCTTTCTCTCTTTTCCCCTCTTTCTCACACAGTAACCGTATGTGAGGGGTTCTGGGATTAGGATATATAAATAATCATGAAAAGGCTGACCCACATTTTCTATATGCACTTGTTCAAACTACATCCATCTGCTCTCCCCCCCAAAATAAATAAATAAATAAATAAATAAATAAATAAATAAATAATAAAAAAATCTTTCTACCCTGCTACAGAAAAAGAAAAAAAAAAAAAGCACTTTTTTTTTTTTTTTTGTGACACATTGAAAAGACACATCGTTTGCTTCAACATATTAATGAGTTTAACAAATATTTTTCAACTACATTCCCCATGTTAACTCACTATTCTCAGTATACAGGTGTCTGATCCAATGAATCCAGTTTGGGAAGACAGTAATAAAATTTTTGTTGTTGTATAACCAGCTGTTAGAGACAAAGGCCTCTAGACCTTTTGTATTATACATTAATAATAATGGTGTGGTCTGTTTCTTTTCTGTACATACCTGCAATTGTCTGTGAGGGGCCATTCTGTCTTTCAGCTAAATGTTCCTTTGGCAATGAAGTCGATGTAACAGGCAATGTGAACTTTCATCATTCATTTCCATGCAAAGTCAATCACTTTAGTTTTAACAGTTCTCATTAGCAGTTTAAGACTGGATGATAGCGAATTAAGACAGATGGCAAATGCAAGAAGTTTGTTCTACTGGCCCTAGTATGTGGGAAATAACCTCCAGTTGTAGTTCAAATGGATAACTGAATTTGCAGCTTCCCTAGCTATTCCACATAGGCTTGCAACGGTCTGTGTTTGCCTACACAATGATGGAAGTAATATGCAACTTAGTAGATCTTATTACACTTCATTTTTGATTTACTGCCTGCATCATGACCATTTCTGTTTGGCAAATAAGCCACAGTGTAAATACCGCCTTGGAGCTATAGACACTAAAAACACTGTGTAAGATGTGCTTAACAGACTACATTTCCATTGCTTTAATTAGGAATACTACAAAGTCCATCTCTTTGACTTATTCCTCAGCCTCTCTTTCAGATAGCATATTAGTGTACTTAACAATTTTAGTTCAAGATGGAAGCTGAGAGTATGATATTGATAGCCCCAGAGATATATTAAAATGGGCCAACTGAACACACATCTAGAACATGGGGCTGGATTCTTCCATGTCCCTGCCTTCACTGAGTGCCAGTGTTTAAGTTTCCCTTTTAACGACATGTAAATTAAGCACTCTTCTCAAAGCTAAAATGGTTTTCCATGAAAGCAAAAACAAACAAACAAACAACAACAACAAATAGAAAATGAGTTAATTACCTTGCCAATGGTTAATATTTTCCAACATCTGGTTTCCAGGCAGTACATGGGATATATTAGAAAGATCCACTTCTCATGTCTGTATATTGCTATGCCTCATGACTGAGTCCTCACAAGCTACCCAGGGCCATTTATGGATGCATATAATGCATCTCTTCAATAACTGAAAGGGCCTCTCTATTCGCAAATGCAGCTCTACATCCATAGCTCTACATATCATAGTAATACTTTTAAGTACACACTGAATGGTTCAGAGTTATCATTTTGTGCAACAACTTAGGGTGACTGGACATGGAACAAGTGGGTGTATGCACACCAAACAAGTATAATCCATGTAAAATCTGTGAAGCCTGAAAACAGATTACCCTGTTAAATTCTAACAGCATAACACACACTTACTATTGGGGAAAGAGTGATTTGTTTTCTAAATAATGAAAGCCTTGAGGTTTAGCAATAAAAAATATTATATGTGTACGAGTTGACTCCTGAATTTCAGGGAGAATCATGAAATGAAAAGAATCATCAGTCTCTCCATTTGTCTGTAGCTTGCAAAGTTCTTTTAAATATTTTCGGGCATCTTCAGCATTGTGATATGCTATAAATGTAATTGTTTGTTTCTTTGCTGTATTTTATAATACTGCTAATTACCTCATTTTCGCATTCAAATAGGTTTAGTTTAAAACAGAAGTTGGGCTTCTTTAACCTTGTAATCATACATAAACAAAGCTGTAACTTCAAAAAGTTAGATATCTTTAGCCTGGAAACAAGATGTGACCGAGATCCATACAATTATTAATGGCATAGATAAAATGATTAGGGAAATACTTCCTTATAATATGAGTATCAGTGTACCTAAAGTGAATTTATAAATGGCAACTTTAAAAATCAAGAACAGATAGCTTTTCACATCTGCTTAAACTATAAAACACACTGCTACAGGATGTTGTGGATACTAAATGCTTACATGGGTTAAAAAAGAGATTACACCAGTTCATGAAAGGAAATCCCTCAAAGGCTATTAAACACAGAAATATGGCCTCTGGCTCAGAAAGTCAATGAGTCACAGATTTTTGGAAGCTAGGAGTGAATATGCCAGGGTTTTTGTTGCCATATGCTTGCCCTTGCTCTTATCCTCTTCCCTAGGTATCAGCTAATAGCCCTATTAAGGATAGGTTGATTTCTAGGAACCCATGTTGTTAATTCTGTGTTTAAAATACGTAAGTATTTACATAAGATAAGTATGATACTATATATATATATATATTTAAGGAACACAATCAGCTTTTACATATTTATCCTAGTAAAGAACTGGAAAACAAGCATGTGATGACTACTAGGTCACACTGCTTGATTGCAGATTAAACTCAATATGAATAAAAGTTTATTAAAATAATCAAGTAAGCAAGAGCACTAGGCTTTATGAAATGAAAGTAATGTTATAATTGTAATACAGAGCTTCCTTTAATCTGAAGTGCTCAGCTTGCTTTTTACCTAACCATAGCATATGACATGCATTGTTTGAGACGCAAATCTCCCTTAGGAGACATGGTTTTCACAACTCCACTGGTTCATATTTCCAGCAGCATATATCTGCTGCACTGTGACATTGGCAGCCAAAAGAAATTTACTACAAGTTGATCTATGCACTTCAGAGATTAAGATTTTCATAAATTTTTTCTGGCTGCCAAAACAGAGCCCATAGCATAATCTATGCACTAACTAGAGTCCAAATATCTATCTACATTAGATACTGTATTTGCATCAAATCCCGAAAGCTTTTGCTTGGCAACGTGAACGATCTATCAACTGCATAGTACAAAGTGACAGAGTTTTGTTTTGTTTGTCTGTAAAACTTGTAATTTTTGAGTACTACAGAGTTAGCAAAAAATTACCAAATCCTTATGAAGAGTTTTGTACTTGTTCTTCCAAAGACAGATTCACGTATATAAAAGTTGCAACTATTCCACATGAATGTAAGCATGCTACAAACATGTTCTCCTTATGCTTAAAAGCAAATGTACACCAAAAATACCTAGTACTTCTGTAATAAAATATCATTTACTATTATTTATTGTGTTATTTTGTTTAAAGGCAGAATTCTACAGAATTTCAGTATTGTGTAGTAATTTTGCTACAGACATTAAACAACAACAACAACAAATGCATGTATATTTTATTCCTGTTTCTCTGGCAGATATTAATATGAGGATAAGAGTATCAAATGAATTCTACTGATCTACTATTTTATCTGAGGAGAGCCTATACTTAGTTTTGCCAAGTATTTTTTGCCACTGGAAGTCAGACTTCTGCAGTTAGATTTTAGTCAGCAATTGGTACATTAAGCATCATGTCTAATCTGCTTGAAGTCTAAGCTCTCGAGACATCCTTGTTTTCCCCAAGAGCTACTTCTAAATCTTGCTGTTTTAAAAAGCTGCACATGTGTAAGTAGGTCAATCTTAAATTAATCTAGTTAAAAGTACTATACTCTCCATTCAAACACTCACTTAAAAAAAAAAAAAATGATTTAAAGAAGAGCTAAACTAACTTAAGTGCATTTTGCCAGACAAATCTAAAATCAATTTTGATAAACCAATGCAATTTTTGAAGTTGAAGCAGGAGTTTATGCTTTAAGTTAAGTTAAGCCATTTAGTTTCTGGCAGATTGAAAAAAAATGTTTTCAACTACTCTCAGCTGGAGAAAGGACATATATACATTAAGAAGCTATAAAAAAATATGATGATATGTATTAGTGATGGATTTGTCTATTAAAATATATCTTCATCCATGATTGGCTGCTCTCTGAAAGTCCTTTCTGATCTATTTACTCTGCCATAATTTTTAGGATTCCATCTGAGAGCTTTACTGTATTTAATAGGAATTATGTTTGTAATAAAATATAAAATAAATCCAGGTAGAAGAGATTGATTGAAAATATATAAGGTAAAAGTGAGGAGGAATAACAGTTGCATTTCAGTCACCATTCCCACCTGATAGAAATAGTTTGTGTTTCATTCAACAAACAGACAGCACTGACGTTGAACTCCAAAAATCATCACAGCCCTTTCATTCCCAACTACTGATTGCCAAGATGAAGCTTCTGAACATGGTCATTAGTTAGGAACCTGGCTTCAGTGGGTTGGGACTGCCAAAGGTTATCAGGATTTTACCCAAACTTCATCTACTAAATGTCTGCTGGTATTTACCAACAGAACTAGTCAAGACACACAGATTTCTAAAGATAATCTAGCTTTGTCTGAAGTCACTGTTCAGAAGACTGCTTTCAGTCTCTTCATCTGTTCCTCTCTTATGTCTTCAGAAATTATAAATGATGGAAGGTCTGAGATTCATTTAGCTTTTGGTACCGCTCACTGGGAAGGGTGCAAAATGAATTGAGGTTAGTACTTGTCCTCTTCAAGGCTTTCCAAAATAATAAATAAAGCAAGCAAGCAAGCAACACCCCTTACTCCAGAACACTCTAGATAGTTATCCTATAATAGGGGACGTATTATCATTTCAAGTGGACATTATCACTTTAAAAGCAACCTCAATGTGTACACTGCATTTAGCAACTCTGAGATCTGATATTGCCTCCTCTCTTTTTCAAAAGTCCGGTAGTGGGATCCTAAGCAACCTTCATTTACAAGTATGAAATCATATTTCACAATGAGGTCAGATCTAGTGAGTCCTGTATAAAACATATGTTTTGTTTTCTTTGTAATTTGATTTTTTTGAAGTAAACATGGGAAAATTGTCCTTCTGATTGATCCTGCTGATTCTATTACTATATTCTATTGACAAAGCAGATCTGCAAGATAAGTCCTATTTATAAGTGCGTTGTTATAGAAATATATCATCCATTTTTTCCAGTAGCAAATATCTATGCTCAGCAGATATTATTTAAAACTTCCACAGATTTATAATCACTGCTGCTCAAAACCAAAGTAAAATGTGAAGAGTATAAGTAGAAACATAAAATTGCCTGTTTTACAATAGGGAAAGCATCTTATCCCTAAGACCTTGAGAATGTATATACATCATGCTGCAGTATTTTGGAGGATAGGGGAGGAGTCTCTGAAGCTTAACAACTACTAATGAAGCAGCATGTCCAGAAATCTAGCACACTAGTTATTCTACTAGAATCTGATACTTCAACCCTTAATTATATTGCAGTACCTTAAAACTTTACGTGTTCCAGATTTAAAAATGGCCAGATGAAGACAACATGTGACAGAGCCCCATTAAAACCAACAAGAACACTAACATCAGCTTCAGTACAGGAAGACATTTTTATGCTAGCAGCTAACAGTAGAGGCAGTCCCTGCCTCCTCCCATCCCTGTCAATGACTCTGACTTTCTATACAGTGATTTCAAATATTTGCAACTGAAAGTATATTTTGAAAAAGACTTCTGGTTAAGGATTTTGACAATACTATACCTCCAAAATATTGCCGCTCTTAGCAAGACATCATTGTCCTTTTCTGGATACATCATTCGTTGTCTAAATACTTTTCACTCCAAAAATGATGTGATGTATATCACCTAAATGGATTGGAGTCATAGGGACAATGAAATCTTCTCCTCGCCTCCAGAGTGATATATTAATATTTTTTTCCTTTTCCTTTTTTTCCTTCTTATTCTTTCCAGCATATAAATTTAAGAGAAAAAAAAGTTTGTTTTTAATAAACACTGATTTTTCAAATAAATACTTATGTCAGTTGACGTTGCTTATTTTCATCTGTTTTTTTTTTTTTTTTTATTGTTGTTTACATCTCTAATTGTCCATCCTGTATGACCTCTATTTCCTTATTTTACATGTATATGTTTGTCTTGTTATTAATCTAAACTGTGCTCTTTGTGAAATATTTTCCTGTGATTTTCACATCCTTTCTGATTTCCTGTTCCTGACTAGTGTTTCACTTTCAATGTTTGTTTCTTCCATCCTCTTCTCCTACTGCAGTTGCAAAGTGCTACCAAAATAATCTTGAGACTAAACAAACTAAACTTTCCCTGCTGCAGCCCGTACAATGGTGTGTTCTGCACCTGTAGCTAGAACAGCACTGGTATCACACCAGTGTTGTGTCTATTGCTGCACAATACCGGCACCACATCAGGACTCCCTCCAAAACCCGACCAGCAGACTGGGAGTGGGCAAGAGGTGTGGAGGGAGCATCACCAGGGCAGCTGACCTAAACTGACCAAGGGGATATTCCATGCCATGTGGTGTCACACTCAGCAATAAAAGGTAGGAAAGGGGAAAAGGGGTGGAGGAGGTGGGGGGTGGGAAAGGGGAGGGTGGTTCTCACTATGAAGATGTCCTCCCATACAACTGCTATGTGTATTGAGGCCCTGCTTCCCGGGACGTGGCCAAACAGTTGAAGGGAAATAGGATTTCTCTTCAGGGAAATAGGAAAAAAAAAGATTTTTTTCCACTCTCTCTGTGTCTCTGTGCTTTCAAGCAGTCTTTGTTGTTGTTTTTTCCCTCTTTATTTTCCCTTGAATTAAATAATTAAAATAATTTTTTTCTCAACCCATGAGCCCCCTCCCACCCCCTTCTTTTTTTTTCCTTTCCAGAATACTTTCTTATCCTCTTCTTTTGATGGGGAGTGAGAGCAGTTGTGGTGAAGTTCAGCAGCCCAGCAAGGTAAAACCAATATTGTTTGTAATCACTAGCAGCACAATGGAAATTCAGAGAAGAGTTCCCTACAGTTTAGCTGGAGTTAAGGTACCAGCTGTACTCAATTTATAGGGTATCCAGAAAAAAAAAAAAAAAAAAAAAAAAAGAAAAAAAGAAAAAGATCATTATAGAGAGTATGCAAGTGTTAATTTGTGTGACCAGAGTGGTTTTTGTTTGTTTGTTTGTTTGTTTGTTTTCTGAGCAACAGGCCCATTAGTCTCTACTCCTACAAAAGTCTTATTCGCTCCTCAGAATGAGGGAAAAGTGCAGACCCCTCAAAGCATAGACCCTTTTCACCACCTTGTTAAAATAGGTGTACAAGCCACAAAAAATGACCCTGAAGTGATAACAATGGAAAGCAGCACTAAGATGCAGAGATTATGTGTTTCTATTGAAAACAACCCCTCAGTCTGTAACGTTATTGAAACCAAGCAAAACAAAATAAAATCAAGAAAGCATGATAAGAAAATGACAACAACAAAAACCCAGTAACAACAAATCACCCAAAGTATGAGGACAGTGCTATTAACTAGTCAATATAAAGTAATGAGTACTGAATTTGTGTATGATACTTTATATTCTTGTTTTGTGCTCATTAAATATATATATATATATATTTAAAAAATAATAATTTAAAAAGGAAAACTGTCCCTGAAAGCATTCCAAGGAGTTGCTTGTGTTTTCTGAGTTAGAGAGTATGGCAAGCAGTTTTCATTAGCAGAACACTAAAATGTGGAAAATCAGGCTAGTACTTTTCAAGAGGACCTAAGACTTGCATTTTGCTGCTAAATTTGCAAGCTGATCTACGTTTTCAAATCACTCTGGAATAACAGAATTGCAATCAGAGAAAAAGATTCTTCGGGGTGAGATTTAATTCAAAAACAAAACCAAAAATTTATGACCAAAGGTTTTTACCCTTGTATTGGATTTCTAACAACATTACATGGAGTTGACTATTGAAGGACTATGGCAGCAATGAAGCTTAAAAAAATGACACTCGCCCAGGAAAAATGACTCATGGTTAAGATCAGAAATATATTTTTCAACCTTCTGCTTTTCAGTGTTCTGAGACTGAGCTCAAGATGATAGGGAGCCTAAGAGAACTGTAAGTCTTTCCTTCCTGTCAATCCCAAATGGCATGCTTGTCTTCTTTTTCCACCTGGATGTTTTTTCCAGTCACAAAACAACAACAAAAACAAAAATGTGGACATTCCTTCAGGATTCCTAGACCTAAGCTAATGCAGTAAGATCATCAGCAAATGCAGTAAGATCATCAGCACAGGCCTACCTGATAACTGGAAGTCACGGACAAATAGCAACTCTGAGTACGTATATCAACTGTACTTAGGTTGATATTTCTAGGCAGACAATCACGTAATACTTTCATTTAGACAATAACTATGACCTAAGATCCAATGTACATACAATTTCAACAGTGAAACTAGAATTTGCCAAAATTCTTCAGAACATTTACATTGATAAGATATTTATTTTAATTTCAACGTATTTTGCAGAAATTTTGCAGTCATAAACTATTGTGGGTTTTCTATCTTGACTATCCCATTTTAACAGAAATCTGACTCCCTCAAAAAGGATATATGAGCACATCAAAGTATGTTATTACACTTGCAAAACATATTTCCTGTGATACCTGTTGGCACTTCATGACATAGATAACAAAAATTTTCTTATAAAAGGTCAGTCCTCTAAGATACATAAAAGCACAGTTTTAATGATAGTATCATTTTACTTTCGCTTAATTTTTTCCTTCAAGATATTTTAAAATGAGTGAATACAAGAAATAGCTCTTGACAACTACTCTACAAAACACAACCACAAGAAAACACATTAAGAAATGCATGTCATTTTGCACTCTGAAAAATATCTAAGTTAAAGTAGAAGAAGATAGCCAGAAGGTCGCACATTTTCATAGAGACTAAAAGTATCCATATGTGGAACTGTTCCAAAGGAGTTATCACATTTTAAATTGACACCTTGCCTTCAACATACATGTCTGTAGATTTTCCTGTGTGCTTAAGTAATAACTTAAAAAAGATAGAACATTATGTGCAGTGTTGGTCTCCCACAGAGTCCATAAGAACACTTTCATTTAGCCTCACAATGCTGTGACTATTTACCTGAGCTGCACAAACAGAAGACTCTCACTGCTGTTTCTTTGATCTGAGCTTGTGGAGGGCAAATATAAGCAGTGAAATATGTTTTGCTTCAATAAGAATCTGGGGCTCAGTCCATAGGAAATAAGCTTCTTGAACCCATTCTGCTACTAAAGGCCTCCACAATGCAGTATACTGTTCTTGCTTCACTGACCCTTACACAATACAAGTATTTCCCATCAGAATCATCACAATATCCTATTTATACCCCTGAACTATTAAGTTGAGACTTTGTTGTAAGCACAAGGCTACAAATACTGGTACACAAAGAGCTCTGAATTAGACTCGGAAGATGAAAAAGAGAGGAAAGAAATGAGTTAAATAAAGTCCTTAATTGTTCACAAATTTGGTTTAACATTCAAATACAACAGTTTTGCACTTAATTGTCATCTTTATCATCTTTTGTGTACCAATAGCATCCTCTTTGTGCATCTGTATGTCTTCTTCTATATGTCAATGTTTGCTGAAGAGACTCTCTCAAACTATGGAAATGAGTTAGAGAGATCTACTAGGACAACTGGGGCCAAAGCAGCAAATGCACAATAGGTCTACAAAAAGTTTTTCCTTGATACTGTTCTGCAGAGATAGCTTTAAATTAGGTTTATTAGATAATAACAGTAATTTAATCACATGAACTTGGAGCTCAGCAAAGGCCATATTATTCTTCTGCAAATAGTATCATTAAAGAATATCTGTAGTCTTCACTTAGCAAATTTTAGATGTACCAACTGTAGTCACTTCTTTAACTCTGAGGCATTTACAACTTAAATAAGTAATTACGAATCACAGAATGGTTTGCGCTGTAAGGGACCTTAATGATCGTCTAGTTCCAAACTCCCTGCCATGGACAGGGAGACCTCCCTCTAGACCAGGTTGCTCAAAGACCCATCAAACCTGGCGTTGAACACCATCAGGGGCCATCCACAGCTTCTCTGAGCAACCAGTGCCAGTGCCTCACCACCCTCTGAGGAAGGAATTTCTTCCTAATATCTAACCTAAATCTAACTCCTAGTTTTAAACCCTTACTCCTAGTCCTATCACTACCTTCTTTGCTAAAGAGTCCTTCCCCAGCTTTCTCTTATGAGTTCCAAAAAAAAGGTTCAAAAGTTATTGGGAAGCACTAATTCTGTTCTTGGAATAGCACCCTTAAGAGTTGACTTTAAATGCTACTATTGCATCACCATTAAGTAAAACAGAAGACTAGGTTTTATACAGATAGGTATTGGTGAGAAGTATCAGTCATTCTTAATCTCTCATATCACTTCTAATGAACATTCCATTTTCACTAAACCTAAATAAAATCCCTATGGCCAACAAGTACAAAATGCAACTTGTTTATGTAAACACTCATCAGTACAATGGTTGAATTAACACAAGGGTTCCTAACAAGAATTTAATGTGTTTCAAGAGAAACACTTCTTCACGCTCTAAGTTACATTTAGACAGAAACTTTCTGTTGAAGATTCCTAATAGACTGATTAACTGAAGATATTTCTAAAGCAACATAAACTTAGGGTAGAAAACTATGTGACTTAAGGACAGGGAAGCATGGAAATAGCTGAAAATTCATGAGATGCTTTAATTAATATTAATTATTTTGTTTAAATTGAAATCTTCTCTTACCATCATGATTAGGATTTCCCAAAGTCCATGGCTCATCTGAGTCAAAATGAGTGTCTCCCCCAATTCCTGGCCCAGGGAAATATGCATGGGCCAAAAATCCTCCCTCCCCGTCAAAGGGAGAACTGTCTCCATGAAAACCTGATGCAAAAATGATTGTAATATCCACGTCCCTCTTGCCATTTTCTAATTCAATATAAGGAACTTCTTCAAATGTTAGAGGAGTTACATTCTGCCACACATCAAAGGCACGGCGAATGGCTTTACGAGTTTCAGCATCACCTACTTTTGGAGTGACGTTCTTAATGCTGAAAGAAACAGAGAAAGAGTAAATAGATTAAATTTTACAGAGTGGTAAGTGACACTGCTCACATCCACTTTTCACTAGATTATTAAAAACATAGAGATTTTAATAAAACATGCTAGTGTGGTTTTATATTCCTTAAGAAAAGTATTTTTAAACAAGCAGGTTAGAAATTATTGTGTTAATTCATTTAGCCCTTTACACTAGTTGTCCTTATATGTTAGCTGACTTATTCTGAGCAGTACAAAAATCTTATTTGTAGAACATTAAAAATACTTTTAAATGAAAAAATTCTTAACAGTGGGATAACCAGATTAATCAGCCACTGACTGCTTACCTCCTGGACCACAATTCAAATACATCACAGCTGAAGAATGGCGTGTCATTTCTGATCAAAAGCTTAAAATGTTTCCAGTTAAATGATTTTTTAACTTCTTAGTGAGCCCATTAACAATAGCAGAGCTCCATACTGTGACTACCAACCAATTTTTACAAAGCCTCAAAAATGGTTCTTGTTTCATTTGGAACTGGATAGATAATTCCTTATCACAAATAAAGCCTTTCTATTTTGTAACAGGCTAAGATGTTCTTTAATAATCTGATTGCGTTTATTAATGTTTCATAAAACTGTGGAATTTGTCAGAAAAATCATTTTATAGAAAATCAGTTTTATGCTAATTCATAAAAAGTTATAGTTAAACAAAAATTTCAGTCTCTACTACATCTACAGTTACACACACACATAAAAAAGAAAGGCAAAGAAATGTCATAATCACTGTTGAGTTCAAAATGGAACTAAACTGCATTACAGTGGAATTATCTTAAAAACAAACAAACAAAACTACCCTTCTTTATTTAAATTTATTACTTAATTCAAGAAAAGATTGCCAATAATCAGATTCAGACCTATCCAATTTCCTCTGTAATTTTTACTCAATTCATGCGCACAACAAAGACTTATATTATTATGTCTGTACTGAAACTGCTGCAATCAAATGCACTTTTTTTTTTTTTTTTCCATTTGACATTTGCTTTGCTAAACATCCATCCATCCATCCATCACAAGTTTTAGAAGTAGCATTCTGGAATGCATGTAAGATTTCTGTAAGTTTACACAACACGATGTGCTGATGGAAACACAACACGATGTGCTGATGGAGATCACAAATATTTCACTAGTCAGCCTGAGAAGATTCATATACTTGATTATATGATACTGAAAGTTTATAAAAATGGAAGCAAACCTTTCAAGTCTAATTTAATTTTACATATATAGTATGTAAAATACTTATTGAATTCCTCTAGTTTCATCATGTTCTTTTAAAACTAACTTTGTCAGATCTACAAAGTCCTGCCACACAGATACCACTCAGAGAGGAAAAATCCTGACACCTGGGCCTGGCCCTATCCTACACAATGTAGATGTTGTGATTCAGATTGCTTTGTATGCCTTTTTCTCCTGATTATGTCTGGGATAGAATTAACTTTCATCTTAGAGGCTCATATGTTTTTAGAGGCTCCTGTGTTTTAGGATTTTTGATGAAAACACTGTTGATAACACACCAATGTTTTTGGTTGTTGCTGATCCTTGCAGAGACTCATGGACATTTCAACTTCTTGTGCTGCCCTGCAAGTGAGGAGGCTGGGAATGCACAAGGAGCTAGGAGGGCACACAACCAGGACAGCTGACCCAAACTGGCCAAAAGGATATCCCATACCAAATGGAGTTATAATCAGAAATAAAAGACTGGGTGAAAGAAGGGGGGACATTTGGAGAAATGGCTTTTGTCTTCCTAAGTAACTTATGTTAAGTTAGTAAGTTATGCTTGATGAGGATCTGCTTTCCTGGAAGCAGCTGAACACCTGCCTGCCAATGGGAAGTAGTAAATGAATTCCTTGTTTCACTTTGCTTGTGCACATAGATTTTGCTTTACCTAATAAACTGTCTTTATCTTAACCCATGATTTTTTTTACTTTTACCTTTTCAATTCTCTCCCCTGTCCCACTGTGGGAGGAGTGAGTGAACAACTGTGTGGTACTTAGGTGCCTGATGGGGTAGCAACACCTTTCCTCACAGTTACATATTCCTCATAGTACTGACTCATCAGTAACTTTATGATTAGTGTTGTACTGATTTTCAGGTAGTTAAAAATTACTGGACACACTGGGCCAAGTATCAGGCCCTGCATAACCTCTCTCTAAAAGCTCCCTACTTTGTGATTTTTTTTAAGATGTTTTAGAGCTTGTAGCCTACCCACACATTGAGAATGTACTGTATTTCTTTCACAACCAGAATGCCATATAGCACTAAATGAAAACACCTCACAAAAGCACACTTACACTGCCACTACCAGAAACTTAACAGTTAATGTGCTGCTTTCCTAAAAATATCACTACAATGAGGATGACGTTTTGCATTAGTCTAATTTTACAATGTACTCTGTAAGGCACATAAATTGTCCCGAGCACAGCTCACTGAGGGATTAGAGCCTGTGTTGCTGCATATACAGCAAATGAATAAACAGGTTTTTATAGAAAATAGAATACATGTAGAATACATGTGCTATTTTTGATGTAGTAAAATTTCCGCTGATAGATTCGATTTATTTAATTGTTTTCCTGTTTAGGAATCAGTAATGGATCAAAGTCACACTTTGGGGTTATGCAAACAGATCAAAAGGATACAAGGAAACTGATGAAAAGAGATTGGATAAAAACAGATTGGAATTTTGTACTGGTGGTAAACTGATCAATTGCTTGGTCTAAGAGAAATTGACTCACATTTTGAACCTCATCATTTTACATTTTCTTGCTTTTCAGTGCACAGAATTAAGTTTCAGTCATTGATTATAAATGAAAAATTGAGCCATTCAACTAGTTTCACACACATTAACTATGGGTGATTACCTATAGTGGGGGACTTTTTCTAGGAGCTTCAGCTATCAAATTACTTTTGAAATAGTATTCTACATCTCAAGAAAAAATATTTTTCAGAGCATACATTCTGTATTAGAAAAAGACAGATTTCTGGCTTCCAAAATGGTCTTCCAGAGAGAGTAAGATTGTAATGAAAAATGTAGCTTTTAAAGAAATTAAATAAATCAATATTTATTCCAATATAGGAATATTTCCAGAAATGATTGTCCTTTTTAATGGGTTTAATACAAGTCAAGTTCAATCCTAAAAGGGCAAATTCTAATGCTATTTGTAACACCAGCATGGAAGTTTTCTGGCTGGGAAGCTTGCATAGAATATAGATATGAAATCCAAACAACTTTACATTTCTTTCGTGGTGTTGATCTTCAAAGGGGTAGTAACAAAATAAATCCATACAATGTATCAACTATCAAGGATTTTAAGGCTCATCACTTAAAAGGCTTTGGTTTAGACATATCACTTCAGTAGCAGATAGTCTTATGTGGTCTTTTTTCACGTGGCTCTACGTCTTAAAGATAGGAGTCACCTAAAATAGTAGTTGCTGTCACTGGTAACATGAAAAGAGGAGCTAGGCATCTTACACTCAATGTATCCATATAACGTGGCTCAAAAAAACTTGGGGACATGCCAACTCAGAATCATTCTTATTGCAAGGTGGTAACATAGCAAGCCAAAAGCCATCATAATAAGAAAATGTTATTTCCTAAGAACTGCTTTCATAACCTCTCTGTCTAGTGATCATTTCACAGGAAAGAAATTCAACTGAGAAATCTCCAGTGATGGCCTTGAATTGATTTGCAATGAAACCTTATAAAGGAGCTGAAGACAGTACTTGCAATTCCTTCCAATGGAATTTTTTTAGTAAGTAAAAGGAAAATAAGTTGAAATATTTCTTTAGATGCCATTTTTTACAAACAAGTATACGGACTGATATTTTGCACAGATTTTGAAAGCTGTTATTCTTAGATAATCACAGACATATATCCATTGAATACAGTATTTTGTGGTTATTATTGCTGCTTGACGCAAACATGGTTTTCAACCTTGCAGTTGCTTTAGTCATAGTAGTTTTTAAATCCATCTCTTGTAAAAGAAAGAAAAAAAAAAATCATCAGTGATATCCACTTTTCATGTTTAAGTAGTATTTATACAGATACATGAAGAGTCTTGTTTGGAAGACTGCTATTCTGAAATTCTGCCTCCTCTTGATTTTAGAAAAGCTTTGGGTTTTCCTTCTACTCCTCCCCCTCTTCACCCAAAATAGCCTCCAAAAAATTCTCCATCTTTCAGTGACAGATTTTTGGATGCAGCAGCTTCAGGAGCCTCGTAAGGCTGTCAGGATATACCTCACATGACTGTGTAGAATCACTCATCTGAAAATTAAATACAGTGTATTAAGAATCACATATTTGCCATTAAATTTCACTGTTTCCTTCTTTTTCTTATGGTCTTTAGAGCAGCTCATTATATCTTTCATGTAAATTGCTACAATCCTGTATATAAAATCGACACTTCTGACCAAACTAAAACCCAAGAGACAGTTCAGCAAATGCTAGATAAAGCTCAAAATACTTTTGCATAAAGCTTAGCATTATTGCTTACCTTAGCAGAAACAGTCTTCACAAGAGTTATAATAACTCAGTGACAGACTCCTTCATGGCCTGTAGACTTTGATACTTTTATTCTTCCCTGCATGTAATAAATACTGTTCTTAAATTGGTTCTGTGCTCATTTGTGCAGTAAATCCAGAGTACAGGATTAACAATATCTTACTACCCTGTTGTTATGATTACACTGGATACTAATGAGTGCTTTTCAAATTATTAGGTAACTATAATGATGAAAGAGGACTTTTTAAGGACTTTTTAGGACTTTTTTCTAGAACATGAATATATCAATTAACTATAAATTTAGAAAATATTTCTACAATGTCATTTCTTTCAAACATTTTAAGGTTTTCCCAAAATTTGGAAAAAAATTCCCATTTTCCCACAAATGGGAAACTCTTTTCTAGAGAAAGAAAGGGTACAGAAGAAAAAAGATCAGGAAATTTAACTGAATAGGTAAAAACATGCAGTCTGTAATCCATATGAAGTAGTCAGCCATTTCTAGATCTATAACTGATAGGAAGCAGTTAAGATAAAATAAATTGAAATATAATTTAAATTTAAATAACTTGTTGAAACATTAGCTTCACATTGCCATTGCTGTCAATCAAACCTTAAAAAAAAAGCTTTTCTTCTATTGTTTTTTTTTTCCTTTTTTCCCATCCCAGTCTTACTCCTATTTGAAACAAATAGATCACCTCTGGTTAAAGGTATACTGCATTTTGTGCCATCATTTATCTACAGGCACTTTCCATCAAGTAACTTCATTAATCTCTCACTGATGTGGGTTTTCTTAGCTTCAACTTCTTTGCAGTCTCACTTTGCTAACTCTTCATAGCTATAACCTTAAAACATGTAAAATGTGATCTTGATTCATATAGCTCCAGCTCCAGCTGATTAAGCCGAAGTCAGATATATTGCTTTTGATCTCCTTGTTCTGTGATCACATTAAAAGTCAACCTACTGTTGCCACATCTATAATTCTCTTGGCTCTTCTGTTTCATGGACAATACTCTCCCTATAATTTGTTAAAAGGAGCTGAAAAGTGACAAAGATGAGGTTTCCAAGATACAAAGCTAAGATTATTAAAATACTTTGTTTCTACAGGAATGTGACCCATGTCATATTTTACTACTAATTAATCTGAATAAAATGCAAGACCAAAAAAAGAATACTTACAATTACAACATATTAATGTTTAAGGATTTTATTATTTCAGAATTGTTGAAGTAGTCAAATATAAAAGAAATGAGAACTCATATTATACAATGGAGATAAATTTTATTTGAAAAGGGCTTACACTTAAAGTACATATGGTGAAAAGCATTTTAATTTAAATTAAACTGTGCAAAAGCACAGCTAATTGGCTTAATTGACTGTTAAGTAGGAATTCTCTCACACAAGTACAGTTATTGGGACTTTTCATTACCTTATATACCTTTTATTAGGTATATTTTACATGCCTTTACTTCTACATTCAGTGGTTAGAAATGCTGAGATACATAATACAGCTAACTGTTTTTAAGAAAAGGGAAAGAATCACTGCTATGAAATTAGATTTTGAGATAGCACCAAGCTTTAACAGGGGGTATATATGCTTAAATCAGCAGGTAGGAACAGAAGTACTTCATTTTATTCAGATTCATAAACATTGCCTATAATGGTACTAACAGAACTAAGGTAAATACCAGAAACCTTCCCGTGTAGCATAAGGTTGATTATAAGTCCAAATTTTTTTTTGGTTTGTTTTTGTTTTTCTGTTTGAAAGCTTGTGGGAAATACATATATAATGGCATAAGAATGTTTAATACACAAGGATCTATTAAAATTTAGGCTGTAATTTTGCATCCATGATTATTAAGGAAAGTTAATGCTTAGTTTCAGTAATCATAGGATCCCTGACCCTTTAGTCCTCAGGATATGAAGCTCTATGGTAGTCTAATAGTTTATGAGAATTTCATTACTGAAAAGAACTAGTCTCCCTAGTATAAATCCCTATATTTCTAGAGCATGCAACTACAAGTCACCAGAGCTCCAGCAAAACATGTAAGTGGTAATGATAAGAACTCACATGTGGGTCATTTTAAAAACATCTGTTTTCAGAGAACCCTAAGAACTTCTTCCCCATGCCAGTCAGCTTGCTTTCCTCATTTGCAAGTATCACTTCCCAATACAAATCTGCATGCATTTTCTGTGCTACTTTGTTTGTGTACTGTGCTACTTTCTGTGTGTACTTTGATAGAGAGAAATGAAAGATTTTGGCTACTGACTTGAAATTTAAAGTTCTAGAGCACATGGTAGGGTATTTCCACTGACTTAATGCCTTGTAAGCCTCGTGTGTATGTTGGGAAAAATGATACAGGCCAGTCCTGTAAATGCTTCTGGCATGTTTCAAAATATGTTACTTAGGCATAAGATAATACAACTGAATTAAAGCACAGAATATTGCTTCCATGTTGAAGACTGGTTTTCAGATGTTTCAGTTACTCAAAAATTAATTAAAGTTAGAAACTTCTCATCATCTCTGAAAACAACAACAAAAACACAGAGAATGTTTATCCCTTATTTCTGTTGTTTTTATTATTATTATTTATTTATTTATTTATTTATTTACTTTTAAAGGAAAGAGAATATGCTCATGTCTAGACACTGAAATAACCATATATTTAAAAAATACAGTATGCAAATCATCCCATCACAAAACATATGCTCTTATATCAATATTGATGGCTCTGCCCTTTTTCATTCATGAGCAAAATATAATCAAGGAGATTCAGCATACACAATTCTTAGTGACAACTAGAATTAATAAGGAATGCAATTCCTTGATTTAGGAAATATGTTCTTAATAGTCCTCTGTGGCAGTAATATTATGTTATAATCCAACGTGTTGCTAGTTTAAATCAAAAATACTTTCTAAAGTCTTTCTTAACTTAGCTTTATCTTATTTTTCAGTGTGACTTTCAAACTTAAAAGAAAATTTTCTTTCCATGTTCCACACAATGTGGGTCATTCAGAATGTAGTAATAATATGGTATATTTTTAACAAGACATATAGGACCTTTCATTACATACTGAAGCTTCCAACAAGCATTAATTCATTTAACTGGACAGCATAAAGGTAGGCATGTACAAATCTTTCATCTTTTGTTGCTTTTTGGGGAGCTGAAGTCAAGGATGAATCCAGCTTGTTGGGAAAGGAAGAAGAAATTAATCTACTGTTTGACCCAAGGCCACTGACCATCTGCAGTTAAGCTTTCTCTACCAATTAAATTAATGTTATATATTGCTGAACAATCAATTATTTTTTTTTTCTCTTTCTCAAGAAAGAAGAATAAAGCTGCAGAATAGCTTTTAAATTGATATTTTATTTTATTTTAAAATGTTAAAGGTTCTAAATGAGGGTCTTAATTCAAGACAAAGTTTGACTTTTCAGAGAGCATTCTCTAATTTTATTTGTATAAGTGTTCTGCAGGCTGAATAATCTGAAAAATTGGCTAATGACTGACTCTCTTAGTGCTAGAGTTAAAATTATGAATAGTATGCCCAGACTTCTGATGAAGAGGACTTTATATTCAATAATTCTCTATCTAATTATATGCCTAAAATAGGCATATAAACATTCATGTTCTATTTTACAAAGACAAGTGGTTTATTGATTCACATTCTTACTCCTTTTAAATACTGGGTGATTTACTTCCCTAGCAACAGAGAAGGTGATTGCTTTTTCAGAGAGACTTACAAGTGTCTTTGTAAACATCACCTTAAAAAAAATAAAAATAAAAAATCCCTTAATAGGTTTCATAAATTTCTTCTCTCAATCTATATTATGTTCAGTCAGAGATTGTTTTGTAATCTGATACAGTCTAAAACACTAAGAGACAAGACTTTGCCATTAAGATCTTTCTTGTTCTGTAATGGAGCTAGTTCTCACTAGTCCTATATGCTTATGGCTGTTTAAAAAGGTTAATCACTTTCTGTTTCTCCTTTCGTAAAAGTTGTATTAGTATATAGGAGAAGTATAAATAATACATAAGTATAAATAATGTTTACAAGGTATGCAAGCATGAACTATACCACACAGAATAGATACAAGAACTACTATTGCTGTGTAACTTCATTAGAAACAGGAATTCTAAAAAAAACACCCTATTCACCAGTTCAAATAATTTGAAAGCTTCATTCCCTGAAGGAGAGAAAGTATAACTAATGCAGCAAAATATCCATTCCATGCTATCATTAAAAATATTGGAATTCTGCATATTGACACTGACTGTGGATATATGGCTGTCTAAGACTAATGATCATCTAAGCTAAAACTGTAATATGTGGCCAGAAAGGATGCAATTAACACAAATGATATTGGTGAATGATTTATTTAAAGCTCCATCTTGAAATTTGAGCTGAACTTCCTAGCCTGAAAAATTACAAATTGAAAACATGGAAATGCAGGAAAAAACTGGTGTAAGTAGCATGTATATCCATGATCCCCTTATCTGTGATTACAGAGACAATCGAAGGGGAAAAATATTCTTAACAACATTTAATCATTTAAATTTAACAGGTGCCAGGAGCAATTCTTGGGGGAAAAAGAAAGAAAGAAAAAAAAAATCTAGACTGAAAATACAAGTAGACACAGATTAAAATGCATTTATATGTGATCTCAGTTCTGTTTTTTCAAACAATGGTTTGATATTTTGCCTAAAGTGATAATTATTTCATTTAATTCCAGCATCCAGGATATCCTCTAGCTAGAGAGATAGTAAGTGGTAAATGTAGCTTTTGAACTCCTTCAGCGTGCTCCCCTCAACATCAGAGTTACACCAATTTGATCATACATAGAAAAAACTCTACATCTGTGAATTTCACAGAGCCCAACAAAACTTTATACGTTTACAGTTTTATATTAAATACTTTCTAGAAATAAGCATCTAGCATTTGAAAAGTTTGCCTTACTCTATCCCAGTCAAAGCTCCCCAGAAAAACATAAAATAAAAGAATAAATAAATAAATAAATAAATAAACTTCTAAGAAAACCTGCTATGAGCTGCTGTTAAGGTTCATGTTCTGCTCATCTTTATTGGGCTCTTTTTCAAGTAATGTCAATGCAATACATTTTTTTTGCAGTTAACCTTCCTGTTCAGAAAAGCAGGTGACTGAAATGCTACGATAAGATAACCTTACAGAATGATAGAATCATGGAATGGCTCAGGTTAGAAGGGATCATCTAACTCCAACCTCCCTGCCATATGCAGCAATGCCACCCACTAGATCAGGTTGGCCAAGGCCCAATCCAGCTAGGCCTTGAACATCTCCAGGGATGGGGTATCCACAACTTCTCTGGACAACCTGTTCCAGTGTCTCACAACCCTACCTTGATTGATGGAATTTTTTTTTATTGTTTATTCTGTGTTTCTGTTCTATTCTTTCCAGAAAAGTTGAAGAGGTAGCAGACACTGATATGAAAAAGAAATTATCCTTCCTTTGGAGGTGTTCCTAAACTTAAACAGTTAAGACTACAAGGTTTGACTAGTCAGAAACAGAATGCAGCTGGAAATCTGCAGGTTACAAAGAGACTAGCACCGAGAAAAATGGAGCAGACGTGATGGTAGAGATACGTTCAAAATTTTAGGGAACAAAGCAACTTAAAGGGTCATTGAGTTAACTGTAATTAATCTTGTCCGCAGGGAACCACTAGGAAGGACAAAATAAGGGGAGTTTTATTTCTCTATTTTATTTCTCTCTCTCTCTCTTTTTTTTTTCCTGTTGTTAGTTGCTTTGAATTTCCTATATTCAGAAAAAAAAATATATATATATATATTATTCTAAGGCAACTTGGCTTTTCTAGTTTAAATGTCTTTTGGTCTGTAATTCACTACAAAAGTATTACAGGTTTATTCACTTTAAAGCTCTTGTTGACTGGAGGTCCTGTCAAAATGAGAGACTGAACATTTTACAAGAGGGAAGGGAAGGCAGGAGGTAAAGAACTGCTATAAATTCCTCAAAGTGAGAGAGATTACTAGATAGTTTCCACATAGTTTAAAACTGGGCACCCTTGTTTGGGATTATGATGAATGCTTTGGGTGATGGAAGATAAACAAGTGGTAAGATTTAGACTGTTGTAAAAAATCCTGTAATGAAATAGAAAATTGGACTCAGTACAAATGAGATGGGAAAAAAAAAAAAAAAGCATTTTTAGATGACCCTGAATTCTTTTCATATGTATGCATACATGTACACGCTATGTTTAAATTTTAAAATGCAGATAGAAGTGCTTTCTTATTACATTATATTTTCTTATTTCTTTATTGTTACATTAACAATAAAGAACATAAGCCAGTGCAACATACTAATCACAAGGTAGTCAGTTCTCTATTGCTTGAAGTTATATCAGTGTTTAATGCCTTAAATAAAATTCTACAATTCAAACATAAGCCACAGAATTGATATAGTGTTACTAATAAAACTCTCTTCTCAGTTCCATGAAGATCAGTCTATATGACCATTAGAGCTTATGTACTTAAAATCTTATGCTTATATGGGGTTATGAATATAGGTAACAGTCAGTGAATTTAAAAACAGGTTTATCCCTTGTAACTTACTCTTGTTAGATAGTACAGAAATCACATAGGGGATGTGTAAATTTTCAAACAGGCTGTGTGGGGATCAGTCTGTTGACAAACTATGCATACTACATTACATACATGACATTTACTTTGGTGGACAGAACTCTGGCAAGTACACTGTATGGATCTAAGTTTCCCTGGAAATATCAGATTTTACAGAATAGGCAATATACTGTGTAAAGTATGTGCCAGACTCATGAGTTACAAAGATGTACAGCCCCCATGTATCCCTATACTCATTGCTGGGTAAGCAGGAAATGGTTAGGTCAGTGACTCACCAAAATGTAATCAAATTCATTGGTGCTTCAGAACAGACCTGTAGGCACCTACATTTTACGGAGACTGACTTCCTTCAATAACCTATTTTACATACTTAAATTAGAGATCTCAGTTTCATTAGAGTGCTCCTACTTTCAGAGAAATGTTCTCTGAGAAGCTGCCAAGAGGGTTGTAAGGTAAGGTTAAGGACATACTGGGTGTGAATTAGATGCTGAAAGCTTCTGAGAATTTAGTGCTTACTAAATGCATGCAATTTTAATCCAGGAAAATCCCCTGGTTCTTAGGTACTACATATGTATTTATCCAAGAGGTATTCAAATCAGCATTTTTACATCACGTATTAATAACAAACTTCTTGAAATGTTGAAAAATATTTCAGAACCTCATATTTACTTTTAATTAAAATTCAGTGCTACTAGTAAGATTTATAAATCTACATTAGTATTTTTAGTACCTGTAAGTGATATGTTTGTGCTGCCACTTCTGTCCTGTTAACGCATATCGTTTCCGACGAATGTTAAATTTAGAGCTACCTCGTGTTTGGTCAGGCACTCCACATCGAGGCTTCTTCATCCAGCTGCAAGAAACAGCACCACAGTTGAAACAGCATGAAAGAAAAATCATAATCCCTGCACTCAATTAATAAAGATATCAAACTTTTTTTTGAAGTTAGAGTATGATCAATTTTGTGTCTACAAGCAAAAATGACTAACAAGAGGAACAGTTATCTTGCTACTTGATGTATATTTTGTGGAGCTTCATTGCATCTGATGGCATTCAGAAAAAAATTTATTTGTTTTTATTTCCCCCCCCCTTTTTTTTCCCTTCTTTTGCTACAACTTCTCAACAAAGACTTCACAAGTGCTTCAGAATTAGTAATTTATTCTGATTCATTCAAAGTAATTCTTATCTGTGTTACTGGCTTGCTTACTGGAGGTGAAGTTAAAGTATACATACACAAATTTAATCAAATCAGTAGTTACTACTGCCAGATTTTTTTTTAAATTCAGCATATTGAAACATTCTAACATCATAATAATTTTAAGATCTTCATTAAATGTTCCTACTACATGTATGTCACTGTCTTTCCACACAAGGAAGGGTACCAGCTCTATTCACAACTGTAAATAACTAGCGGAGATATCTAACAAGAATTCTGCTTAAGAATATTTGAAGTTCTGCACAGAATCAAGTTGAAAATATCTAATATACAAACAACAAAAGCAACCACTTCCATAGCACTAGGCTTTCAACAGAAATGCTGTTTTTGCAATGGCCTTCAAAGTTTTAAAGTATTCAAATATTTCAAACACCTCAAATTTGTCAGCATTCCAAATTATCAAAATTACAATGATGTCTTATTCAAAAGAATAAATTCAACAGAAGTGTTAGTAAAAGAACTGTTTCTTTCTTGAAGTATAAACGCTTTAGTTTGATTAGAAGTAACAAACCTCAGCAGAAATGGTGATTTTATGTGAACTGAATATCTGCAGCACAACCAGGATGATAGTAAGATTAAAGACATTTTTATTGTATAAGTAAAAGACTTATAAGACTTATATAAGTAAAAGACTCCCCTGATACTTTTCCAGTTCATTGACTTTACTCATGCCAGATAATTACTGATGTGAAAGCTGCAGTTTTCCTATGGTATATACCACAACAATGGTAATGTTCTTCAGGCTTGCACAGATGAATTTCTGACCATTAAACTGGCATTTAAGCATTGTTTTGTAAATATATACACACACCAGCTTTATGATTGGATGATAAGTCACTTGAAATTTCATCTAATTAGAATATAGATACTTTTTAAAATATGTACAGTTAACAAAACTTAAAAAAAAAAATAATTAAAGAAACAAACAAACAAAAAAAGAAACCAGCCAATTTATTTAATCTTTTCCTGTAGGTATTCTTAGTTAAATATATGTAAAATAAAGAAATGTTCTTGTTTTGTTCATAACAAAATGTGGAATGGTTGCAGTGCAAAGGACTATTTTATATATATACATATATATAGTACTAGTGTATATATATGTGTATAGTAAATAATTCAATGAAATCACTGATTCTTCAGTTCTGTACTCAAGGAATGAGATGCATATTGGAAGTTTGATAACTACTACTACGGGACAGACTATATTGCATATGGAATGACTTTTTAGAGATGGGATAATGAAATTTGAATTTCAGTGAAATCAGACACACTTGTTTTCATAAATCCATGGATTTCACTACATCCCCTGTCAAAGAGTCCCTCCCCAGCTTTTCTGTAGGCTCCCCCTTATGTACTGGAAGGCCACTATAAGGCCTCCCCGGAGCCTTCTCTTCTCCAGGCTGAACAATATCAATTCTCTCAGCCTGTTTTCACAGGATCAGCACTACATCAAAAGAAAGTAGCAAGCAATAAAGAAACACATACACACACACACACAGATGAATAATAATAAAAACAAACAAACAAACAAGCTGTTACTGAAACAAGCTTTCAAGTTACTTCCAAAGTTCAATACTCCTCCAGAAAAAGTTAGTATAAAATTTTTTATGCTTAAGATTTAATACCAAAACAAACAAGTAACATACAAACAAACAAAACAAGACCAGTAGGTAGCATGGACTCAGAATTCAACATAATATTATTTTACTAGAAATACTAACAAACAATTTTAAACAAAACAATAGTCCCAAATTTTGAACAAATTTTGAAATTTAAGCAGTCACAATTTGTTTTTCCATTGACTTTGAAGTGGCATGTACCTATCAGAAGTGCTGTGCAGCCTGTCAAGCTTTCATCCTTGTTAGAACGGGCAGAGGATGTTCCATGCTGTCATTCTGTGTGGCCTGTTGATACTCTTACTGTTGGTTATACAATGACTGGGACTGTGGTTTGTACACAGCATAAATCCCAGTGTAAAAGTAAATGGATGCCTATGCACAAGTGGCTCACTAGCTTTCAGCAAGTTATCTTCATGTAAAATTTCAGGAAAGATGTAATTTTCTTTGTTTAATGCAGCTGAAGTGTTGGACTGTCACCTGCTCTATTACCCAGATACTAATTGAGCTAAATTTGGCAGTCGGAGTTTTAAACAAATTATTAAGTTGTTAGTAATGGAGTCAAGTCCTTTCTAGTACAGAAATGAGGCAAAATATTAACAATCTCTGGCACATAATTTTCACTTTCTCTTTTTTTTTTTAATGCTAAAAATAGTTTCTTAAACATTAACAGGTCTTACTCTGACTGTGGGGAAGGCTTCTGTCCGTAATTATTAATGCTCATGAAATCTGTGGATACTTATTGTGTTACGTGCTCTTCCATCTGAGGGATAATTGATGTATAAAACATTCATTTTTATTTTCTTCTGAATATACTGCTTATAGCATAATATGATCAATGCTTCCCATGTTCTTGATTGTGTGTTGGAATTTAATTATTTAATATATATATTATTTTATTTTAAAAGGTGCACACTGGTAATGACTGCCTACCTCTCCTTCATATGTTTGTTTCCGAACTTGTGGAAATATTTTATGCAGCAGCCCTTCAATATTAATATTTTATTGGTACTCAATAAAGAGGCTTAATTGTGACTAATGTACTCTATCTGTAGACATCAAATCTTACATCAAATTTTTCTCTTAGGTCCATTAGTTTAAAGCTTGAAGAGCTATATATGTCAAGAGAACTAAAACAGCTTAGACTCACAGAAAATTTGAAAAGATTAAAATAAAAATATGCAGCAAAATTATAACGTTTCTCCAGGAGAGAGAAATGAAAATGAACTTTTCATAACTCAAGCCTTATCATATCTTTGGGGGATAAGAGGAAGAAAATCTTTCTCCCTCCTCACCGTCTTCAGCAAAAATTGTGAAAAGTCGTACTTTGTTTTAAAGCAAAAATTGTGAAAAGTCGTACTTTGTTTTAAAGCAGAGTCAAAACATTAAAAAAGCTACCTTTTATTTATTTTCCCTGCTTATTCCTCATCAAAACTGTACAATGGTTATTATATATGTATATATATAGAGAGAGAGTCAGAGAAACTAAATGGTTGGAAGTGGTCTTTTAGGAAAAAACAAACAAACAAACAAACAAACTCTAATACCACAAAAGGAAAATAAAAAGGGAGAACACCAAAAATCCAATTTGACTCAGTGGCTGGAAAAACTGATTTCAGATAACTTCTTAATGGCACCCTGAAACTTCTTGTGAAGAGAGATGTGTTTTCTAAACGTTTTTACTTTTCCCTATTGTTTTCTTACTATCAGTACAGGCACTCCTCTATGTAACAGAAAACAGTTAAAAAATGGTGTAAGGTATTTCAACACTCTTACTGAGGATGGTTTCTCAGCAAGGCACTGAATGTTTGTGGAGGCAACAAGAATTTATATATACTTTTTTCACATAAAACAACATTTACACACAAAACAACACAAAACAACCAATAGAACAGACTACTGATATGACTTCAACAGCTCAAAATTTATAATTCACTGCTCATTGAAATAAAACATATTTTAATTATAACCTATAAGTTATAATTTGGTTATACATATATATTATATATATATGGAACTTGGTTATAAGTTCATCTGAGAACTAAAGTGACCACATTTGCCACCTATTTGTAAAGGATGACATTAAAATAAAATGAATGTTTTGTTACTATCACAGAGATTTATTCAGCATCTTATATACTACCATTCTATTTGTATACCAAGAGGTTTGTAATGTACCCCTTTAAACTGCAAAACACATGTTGGAAATAAACATGTATAAGTTTTAAGAAAAGACAGCAACTGCTCTTCCTCTGCTTCATATGTTTGTTTCAGGAATGTGAAAGACCAAGAAGCCAACTGTGGGTCCATTTTCATAATTTTCTTTTTGGATTGATGGGTCATTGTCATTGATAAGTTTGGTAATATATGAACGAGTTGTGTAAAATATTGTTGCACCCCATGCAAATATCAGAGTATTTTGACTTCATTTTCCATTCTAATAATTCTATTCAGAATGTCCCTCATTTTTTATGTCATTATGATGGTATCTATTTCTACCACTCATATTTCCATATCCCCAGCAAAAAACATGTATCATTTTTTTCAAATCACTTGGGAAACAAATTTAAAAATACAGCAAAAACAAGTGAATTGTGAGTAGTAGGGGCAAGATGTTCATATTTATGCATGCCGAAATACTCATTAAGGGATTAACTGTTTCTCAGAACAACAAATTTCCTCCAGGAGACTTTGATGCTGCTGCTGCAAGACATTATTTCTCTGCTCATGTTCCCATAGTCGATTCCTGTCAAATTACTATAGTAATTTCTTTTAATTGTTCATCCTTCTGCAGACTAAGAGGCAGACTGTAATCTCTTCTCCAGACATGCTAAAGAAGCAGGTATGCACAAGATGAGCACATGTTTCTATGAGGTTCCTGCTACAGTCTTTATTTTGTAATCCCAGCATTGCATGAGATTATAACATAATAATGAAAGAGAAGCAAATGGTAAACTGTCAAACTTTTCCAGTCAAAAGAGAGTATGCATTCTCTTTATATATAGACAAAAGTGAAAATTATTTCAAATGTTTACAAATCACTGCCATAAATGAACAATTAAAAAAATATATATCCTTTGCTATGTTGCCACTTCTCACTAGAATATTCAGTGCTGTTAACTGATGGTAACTTGAGGCCACACTTTAGTTTAATTTTTTTTTTTTTTCTCAAGACTAATGCAAATGTGACAAGTCTTTAAGAATCAGTTTTGTTCCCAACTTGGCTCAAGTTAATACAACTCCAAATGTGTAAGTAAACATGGAATTCATAAAGCATTAATTATATGTACCTAAGAATCACCATGCTTTAGTCTATCTTTCTGTGGAGAAGGAAAATATGTATGAAAAGAATGGAAGGTTCGTGTTTGGAAGATTCAGACCCACCGAACTATAAAATGGGTTTTTTGGACTGCTGTATTCTTTGTCTCTTATTTAACAGAAGAAATGAAGACAATCTTTCTGGCATGCTGCCCAACACTCCCAGTTTAGAAAACATAAAGTACTTCCTTTTGCAATTAAATATTTTTTGTTTGTTTTAGTTTTTGTTTTTAACTTGCTGACTGATGCTCTAAAGCAAGAGATGGCCTCCCCTTTTCCTTTCGTTTACCACTTTCTAGCTTCTCTGTACTGTTAATTGAACAGATCATTTTCCTTTTAGTGAAATATATTGCTTCTTACAAAGCTGCCACTAATGTGTCTTTATAAGACTACTAGTGCTGGGTGTAGTAGCACTCTCCCCTCAAAGATCAATCACAAGGTGAATAAAGAGCCCAGTTTTTACAACCTGCAAGCTGGACCATAAACATATCTTTGCACATGGCTCTCTCACAGGGTGTTTCTTGAGCCTACTGCTATTGCAATGTCTGTTCTAAGGTCCTTTAAATTCCAGAACTGAGGGATGTCTGATCAACTCACCTCCCTTTAGGGCAGCCCTAAAATCTGTTTTGCTTTATTGCTTTTCAATGCAATAATGCATGTGCCAGTGGAATAAAATGATTTTTCCAATCCTGCCAGCATTTTAGGTAGACTCTTCCCTAAACCATAAATGATTGAATAATCATTCATGTCAGCTACTTTGCCAGAAAAGAATAACAAAAGATGACATCAGATTGAGGCTAGTAAGTGGGAAATTAAAGAGGATTTCCCCAAAAAACAAAACAAAACAAAACATTTTTGAGAAGCAGTAGAAACATATGTCAATAAAGTGATGCTGGATATGTTATTTTGTTATTGTTCTATAGTGTTATTTTGTTGTTTGCTTTTCAGGTAAAGTTACTTCTTCTAAAACCATGAGATTACCTTCATTGCATTTTACCTGGAATGAGTCCAACACTTCAACTCCTAGCCTCAAATAAGTTTTCTTCATACTCATTCTATTTTGCATCTTCTATTATACTCATTCTATTTTGCATCTTTGCACATTTCTAAATTTTGTCATAGCATAGAGCCGTTTGGAAGAGTCTTTCAATCTCTCCCCTTCTACAGCATTTGGCCATGTTTAGTCTCTCAGCAAAATCATATGCTGCCTCCTTTACATGACCAGAATTGCAAAGGGCATGCAAAACTAATCCAGTTTTACTGCATGTGAAAATTAGCACACCTGGTCTTTTGTTACTGGAAACCATGAAATGAATGAACCAGTGGAATGTGCTATCTTTTGTGTGTCTTTGTGTGTAATGAGGATAAGGAAATTTACACTAAAGATTTTCCACTGTGAAACATTTAGTGAATTCTTGGCAGTTTCAAAAAGATTTCTCCAGTTCTACATGGATAATCTTCCTTTTCTTTAATTAAGCCTGAAACATTTTCTTTAGAATCATGGGCACAAAAGCAGGCAGCAGTTGACAGCTGACTATCTCCTATTATAAAATAAAACAGAACAAGATGAAAATAAAAGAAGTCAAGGAGAGGCAGAAACATTTTTGCTCCCCATCTGAATATGCAATGCTATTTGGATATCCGGGTCACCCTACTTCATTTGCCATATAGTTTTTCCATTTCTATTTTACTCTTCCTGCAACAGAAAAGTCAAGAGCAGTTCAGTACCAGTTACTTACTCAATTGTGTTCCTGTCCACTTTTCCTGTCATATTAATGCCATAGAACTGCTGCATGGCAGCTATAGCTGATTGCATGGTTTCTGCAGAGCGCAACACCGACATTCTGGGGTCAGTTGGTGGAAGGTAGCCATACTTTTGTAACCATACCTGCAATGACAAGTGCAGTGGCTATTAAATAGAAATTAGAGGTAAATAAAGTGTTCCCCTGTAATTAGTTTTGTATGATATATAATGAAGTTTCTGGTTCATCAAGCATAAATCCTGTTAAATCCTGTTAGTTTATTGGAGGTTTGGGTCTTCGGATTTTTTTTTTTTTTGCCTTTTATTTTTTCTTCTTTTTCCAGAGAAGAAACTCTTTGGGCCTTTCATTTCTTCTCCTTTATTAAAGATTCTGCTGTTCCCAGACTTACAGTGTTTTTTACCCAGGAGCCAGTTCTCTTTATTATCTGAAACTGCCTCCTTCAATTATTTTTTTAATGTACTTATTTATTTGAAATTACAATTTAACCACCTATCCCTTGCTGTAGGCACTTAAAAAAAATTTAAAGCAGGCAAAATGTAAAATCTACAATATATGCCACATATAATTGACTGTCCAACAGATACATAATAATATTTACCAACTATAATAAATCCACAATAGCTCTCACACAGTTACACTGCATTGTTATCTACTCTCAAGGAATACGAAAGAGAGGGTGAGAAGAGATTCATTTTCCAGGATGAATATCAAACTCACATATTCATAAGCAAAGCAGGTGGCTGGGAAAGAGGGAAGGAGTAGTCTATGCACACTTACAGGAATCTCCCTGGTAAGAGGATCCTCCTTTTCAGATCCAGATAGATTTAGTGCCAACTCTTTATGTTCATAATTGTGTACAAGTAAGAAGGAGAGGGCATGGTCCAAATAACTGAAAGCTGTGTGGATTACAGCCAATATCTTAGTACACCTGGAAAAACTCTCTGAAACATGTTGTCCTCTCAAGGCAATGTTTCACAAATGAGTAGCTGCAGTTATCCCTAATGTTTTGAAGCATTCTCAAAATCCAGCCTATACAAAACACAGTGTAAGACTTTTAAGCTGATGAGGGAACTGATATATCTTTGAAAACGTCTTTGCTTCTCATCTGAGTAGAACTACTCACTACAATGAAAAGTGTGCATATTGCCACTACACAATAAATGGTTAAATTGTCCTCCTTTAGCTTCACTCTCCACAGTAAGAAAGCACATGCAACCCCATAAATCAGTTTTTCCATTCTTAAATGAATAAAGAAGTTCAGTCACCTCTCTCAGATCTATCACATTCATGGATTCAGAATTGTTACGTTAATAAATTTTATCCACCTACTCTCCCCTTATAAGTGTGCCATGGGCTTTGTCTACCTTATACAATGCTGCTGGGTTATTTATCTGTTTATACACACAGTTTACACACATCCTGACACCAAACCATGCAATTGCAATTTTCAACCTTAAGTTTAGCTTGCAGAGTCCTGTCCATAGAAAGATAATCATGTTTGTGGTTCACTTCCATTTTACATATCTAAACAATACCCTAAGCTTTCCAGAGAAGTACCTCAAGATGGAACAATTTGTTGTCATGTTTAACTTTACTACGCAGTGAACATGAATTATAAGTTAACTTCAGCATAGTGCAATTAAAGGATCAAACCAGCGCTAAAGATAGGGTAGATTTTCAGGTTTTAAACTAGGATATTTCTATTTTAAATAGGTTTACATATCCAGAGACATACACAATCTCAAAAATGTTTGTGAGCTCTGCACAATGGGGAGACACAATACAGACAGCATTAAGATGTAGCCTAACCTCTGTCACCTTCACACTATCTCTATATACAGGAGCCCTTCAGAATAAGAACAGAATTATATTTAATAGAATGATGCTCTTATTTCCCATTAAACTGAACAATTACAATCTGTAGCTACATCCAATTTTGTATTCTCCTGACCTCTTGCACTTTTCAGCTTCAAGGATGAACTTAAGAACTTTACATTTTGTATTATTTTGTGTCATCACACCATTTAGCTTATGTGTCATTTTCTGCTGGAAGTCTGCTTTTCCTTCCGTTACTGGAGGATGGCTCTGAAAGGCCAGCTTGGGGTGGAAGATTGGCAAGATATAATACATGGAAATGTAACCATGAAAGTAACAAATTAGTTTGATGCAGAGTGGGTTGATTTCAAGGTAATTTGTAGAGTTCCTCTGAATTAGTACTTACAAATAATATATTTAAGGATGGGGTTACTTTGAGATTCATCAAGCCGTTGAAGGAAAGACAAGGAGAATGTCAAAATATACTAAAACAAATGATCACCTGAGGAAGAAAAATAATTCTGAGCAGCATATCACTGCTCCCAAAACTGATGCCACCTTCTTGCCAGCATTAATTTGGTATGCAGACACACAGTAGGGCTTTCCATAAAGTTCTCTTTTGTGTGTTAAGAGCACAAAAATTTCCTTGGTAGGCTTGAGAGACCTCTTATCACCACTGAAAAACATTCTTACTGTGGCAAACTGAAGGAGATGGGTATGGGGTTACAATTTACCAGATTTACCAGAAGCTGAAGTTTCAGATACCTAAATTAGAAAGGGTGTAAGGAGAGAAAGAGAGAGAAAAAAGGGCTTGGGGAACACTGCTCATGAAAGAAAGGCAGAGGAGTGGACAAACTGGAATTAAGAACAGTACTACTGTAGACACAGGAGAAAAAGAAAAAGAGGTGGCTCAGAAACAGCAGGAGCCTATTCCCTTTTAAAAATACAGGACACCCAATAATCACTCCCTAATGTTGAATAAAGGAAGTAGACCACCTGGCTCTTCCCTTACAATTCAAAATAGCAAATAAAGGACACAGTATGACTGGAAAGTCAGAGGACAGTCTGAAAACAAGTTCCTTTTTCTGAAAATTCAGACTAATTGGCCTCCAAGGCTAATAACTAGTGAATGCCTGAAAGCAAGCTCAGATACTACTAAAAGCTATTAGTGTTCTGTAGTATTGTGCAGCATGAAACAAGACAAGAGACAACAAATCTGGTTTCTGTGTCATTCCTCAGATTTCCCAATTTTTTACTAACGGATTTTGAAGGACCTTGGATCAGTATGCGAGGTGACTGAAATATGTGTCTAAGACTCCATTGTATACAGTCCAAATGCTGGGAACTAGGAAAGAAAAACTTAACTTTAAAATTAAGTCCAGAATATAAAGGTGGCAAAAATATCAGAAAGGAAAAGAATGAGGCAGCCACAGCAGGAGAACAAATTAAAACAATTTTCTCACAGCCTTGTAATTCGGAGGCAACCTATTTAAGAAATTATGGCCAGAAGACTTTCTCCCTCACTCAGTAATGAAATTAAATGTCTCTCTGCCTTAACACACTTCAAAAATGTTAGCAAGTCATTTATCATTTTGAGGAACTTGTTTGTCCTGCAAAAAGGAACTAGTGAAGTACATCCTTCTAACACATAATCTTTGGGATGCCAACAGAGACACTTTGCATGGACTCCAAAATAAGTAATATCTCACATTTCTTTATACAATATAGGAAGATAAAATACCACTATTTCAATTGAAGCTTCTGAAGCTTCCTTATTCAGCAGCAATCTGACAGCCATGTTAACCTCTTATGGTAACCACAGAAAAACACAGCTACAAGACAACAGGCTCCACCACTTCCCTCTCTATTATAATGCTTTGCCATGCTCTGCGAGGTTTGCCTCAGAACTGAATCTCCCTTGTTGTAACTTAAGCCTATAGCTTCTCATTTTTACCTGGTGAAGGGAACTAATTATTCTTTTCCCCTCTGCAGCAGCCTTTTATGTATTAGAACTCTCTTATGTGAGTCACTCTAGTCTTTTAAAATAAACTAAATGAATGCCATTTGTTTAATCTCAGAGACTTTTCATTGTCCACACTAACCTCTAGGAAACTAGAAGCTAAAATCTATCTTCACTAAGCATCTGCTTGCCCTAGATTTGTATATTGGTTCTTATTGTCCTATTAACAAACACTGGATTTTGAACTGAAGACTGTTAGATGTAATTCAGAAGGATGTGGACACTCAAAGGTTTGGTTTTGGACAAAAGTACAGAAATAAAATTAAACTAAAACTATTTTTTTCTCACTAATTGAACTTCAAGACTTACATATCATTTATTTAGACATTTTAAAATTATAAAACCATGCCTTTTGCATTAGAAGAATTCCCCCTACATAATTTCATTTCTTCCATAAGTATAAGGAAAAAAATTAAAGTAAACAAAGCTCACAGGTAAAGAAATGAGAAACGCTAAGAGTTTGTAGGGGAACTGCCGATTTTGCAAGAATCTGTGGAACCCATAAGTACTTAGAACATGAGCTGTATTAAATTCCAGATTTAAGATGTCATTAGCCATATGCCTAAGATTTTTTGATAGTTTGTGTGTCTCCTGACAGGATGAGATCTTTTCATCTTTGTTTGTATCTGCTACTAACGCTATGCTATACTAATAATTTAGCTACAGAATAGATATCACTTTGTCATTCATCTGTATGTTTTCTACTTTAAAGGAGAAAGTATAGGTTAATTTAAAATATATGAAATACAGTGGTGGACTTCAGTCATTCAGATCTTTGCTAGTTTGGGAAGAAAGAGTACTCTTAAAAACACCATGTTGACACCAGACGGTTACAGAAACAAAGATAATCAATATATCATAATAAAAGATTAAGAAGTGAGATTATTATGAAGAGTATCTGAGAGCTTTGTGATTTCTAAGATAGAATTTATCAATGAATCATCAGCGTTACTTAATGACTGCACAGTATAAGCTACAGTATATTTATGTTCTATAAAACTGAAACCTTAGTAAATCAAACAGGCTCAGAAAGCACAGATCAAAACAATTTCATGAATACCTTCATTAGTGCAGCTGCATATCATTATTATTCATGTATTCTTGTTCCTTTCTCAGATTTTATCATAAAAACAAAATTCCTGTAGGTACTGAGTAAAACTCAGATTTTTTAACTTCAAACTTTTTTTGTTTGTTTTTGTTTGTGTTTTTTTTTTTTTAAGGTACTTCTACTAAAAACAATTTAAGTGAAATTATTTAAAATGTCTGAGTAATTGAGGAGATTTATATTTTCAAAAAACATATATTTAGGAATCTAACTTTTACTGATCACCACAGGATTTAGCAGTTTAGGTGCTGATATCACCTTGAAAAGAACTTGAAAGTTTTACTCTGATATAGATAAATAAGCCAAGTTCAGAATTAGTAACTGTATAACCAGCTTAGTTCTCCATGTAGGCCAATTAATTGTACACCCTGCAATAATCTGCAATTTCCAAACAAAGTTAATATCTACCTGCTTTAGAGTTTGCATATCAGCTTGTTACTGCTACTGTGATACCATTTGAAACTGCCCTGGTGTTTATAAAGTACTATTGAAACTGATTCAATATGCTTAGAATCTAAAGAATAATATATCAACTATATATATATATATATATTTTTGTCCCAGCCATGCTTGCCTCCTAGCAATGTTGTATTGTTGCAAGTTTTTAATGGCTAATGATACATTTTAGTTGCAGGCCTAACTTCTGCAGCCAGTACTGACTTTTCAATGGCAACTTGATAGATAGCCAGAGTAAGTAGTACAGAAGTAAGCACTTGCACAGAGCAGTATAAGGAATTTTCTTCTGTTTTTCCTACCTCTTATCTCTGATTCCACCAATTCCCTACTGATGATTACCCTTTTTAACACCAATGTGAATTTACAGAACACAGATAATTGTATACACAGTATATATTGTGTATGGTAACTATATGGTGAGAGAAAATTCTTAGTGACATCCTTCCCCCAAAAAGCATACCAGAACAAACAGACTATGAGAATCCAACCTAGTCTATCAGAAGAGACTAACAAATGCGAATACAAATTATGATAGACAACATAATAGCTTAATGGTCATGATCAGTTTGCTACCTATGGTTTAATTTGGGATAACTAATATTTAGCAACTAAAACTGAGCTTGCACATTCAGAATACATTAATCTGGAATGCTTTGAAGCTCACAAATAAATCTACTTCTTGGAAATTGTAGAGCAGGGCAGGAAAGATCTTAAATTGTGGTGTTTTTATCGTGCTGGACAGCTAAACCCCACAACCGCTCTCTCACTCCCCCTCTTTTTAGATGAAGAGGGGGAGAAGTAAAGCAAAGAACAACTCATGGGTTGAGATAAGGATAATTTAATTAAAGGGAAATAATAATAATAATTAATTAAAGATTATTATGAACTAAAAAATTTAACTAAAGGGAAATAAAAAGGGAAAGGGGAAAAGGGAGGGGGAAAGGGAAAATAAAAAGAAGGGAGGAAAATAAACAAATAAAGTAAATGAAGGCTATGTGGAAGTGCAGAGGAAAGAAATTACTCTCTACTTCCCACAAATGAGTGATGATTGACCATGTCCTTGAAGCAGGGCCTCAACGCACCTAGCCAGTGTTCGGGAGGAGGACCAACGTTTTCATAACGAGAGCCCACCCCTCCCCTCTTCTTCCTGTTTCCACCTTTTATTGCTGAGTGTGACATCACATGGTATGGAATATCCCTTTGGTTGGTTTAGGTCAGCTGCCCGGGTGATGTTTCTCTTCTCACTTTTTGCCCACCCCCTAGGAGGGTTAGAGAGAGGCCCGATGCTGTGCCAGTGCTGCTCAGCAGTAGACACAACACTGGTGTGATAACACTGCTGTTCCAGCTACAGGTGCAGAGCACAGCACTGTATGGGCTGCTGCTGGGAAAGTTAACATTCCAGCCAGACCCAGTACAAAATTAAAGAAGGAATTACCTTCAAACCAAGCAACTACCTTGTTTCACATTTCGCACATGCCAAAGCAAAGACAAAATACCAACTTACAATATTTAGTTCTCAGATGACCTAACTCTTCCTCAACTGGAAAGATAATTATTTATTTTCTTCTGAATTATTGTGACAAATGCCCAGAAATTAATTCATTGGCATGGTCTCAGACATTAGAATCTGTAATCTTTAATATGAATTAGAGAGTTTGCAATAAGGTCTTAAAAGTAGAAAAAGCCTATAGGATATTTAGATTGCAGACCACACTGTAGTAAAAACTTAGATGTAGTCTTTGAAGCAGTAGATTTGAGCTCATAGTGGACCAGTGTTGTGGTTTTACTAAGCTGGGCAGCCAAGCTCCACCACAACTGCTCTTTCACTCCCCATCCTCAAAAGGAAAAGGGAGATAAAATAGGGTGAAAGGGGCTCAAGGGGCAGAGAAAATGGGATAAAAAGGGCTCAGAGGATGAGATAAAGACAGGGAGATCATTCAACAATTATTGTCACGGGCAAAACAGACACCATAGAGAGATTAAAGAAATTTACTATCTATTACTAACAATCTAGAGAAGTGAGAAACAAAACAAACTAAAACCACCTTCCCCCCCCCATCCATCCTCTTCTACCTCCTCCCTATGAGTAACGCAGGGGAGCAAGGAAAGAGGGCTGCAGTCAGTCCCTAACGCTTTGTCTCCGCAGCTCCTTCATGGTCACTCTCTGCCCCTGCTCCGATATGGGGTCCCTCCCACGGGATGCTGTCCTTTCCCAATTGAACCTGCGGGGGCTGCCCACAGGCAGCAGCTCTTCAAGCACTGCTCCCACACGGCTCCGTACCACGGGGTCCATCCCCCAGGAGCAAACTGCTCCAGCACGGGTCCTCCATGGGTGGCAGCTCCCCCCAGACCCCCTGCTCCTGCGGGGGCTCTCCATGGGCCGCAGCCTCCTCCAGGCCACATCCACCTGCTCCACCGGAGGCTCCTCCATGGGCTGCAGCATGGAGATCTGCCCCATGTGGGACCCATGGGCTGCAGGGGGACAGCCTGCTCCACCCCGGGCCTCTCCACAGGCCACAGGGGAACTGCTGCTGTGTGCCTGGAGCACCTCCTGCTCTCCTTCTGCACTGACCTTGGGGTCTTCAGGGCTGGTTCTCACTCTTCTCACTCCTCACTCTCCCAGCTGCAGTTTTTTTTGTTTGTTTGTTTGTTTTTGGTTTTGATCTTTTTGGATTTCAGTAAAGCTTTTGACACAGTTTCCGATAGGATTATCCTGGACAAAATGTACAGTATACAGGTAGACAAAAACATCAGACAATGAGTGAATAATTGGTTGACGAGTAGGGCTCAAAGGTCTGTGGTAAATCGGGCCACATCAGGCTAGCAGCTGGTCACCGGTGGGGTCCCTCAAGGCTCCATTTTAGGGCCAGTTCTCTTAAATGTTTTTATAAATGATTTGGATGTAGGACTAGAAGGTGTTTTGAGCAAATTTACTGCTGATACTAAACTTGAAAGAGTTGTTGACTTTGTTGAGGGTGGAAAGGCCTTACAAAAAGACCTGAACAGACTGGAGAGCTGGGCAGTCACCAACCGCATTTAAAAAGTTTAACAAGAGCAAGTGCCAGATTCTGCATCTGGGACTGGGTAAGCCTGGCTATATATACAGACTGGGTGACAAGATGTTGGACAGCAGCCCTGCAGAGATGGGTCTGGGGGTTTTGGTTGATAGCAAGCTGAATATGAGCCAACAGCGTGCCGTGGCAGCCAGGAGGACCAACCATATCCTGGGATGCATCAAGCACGGCATTGGTAGTTGGTCGAGGGAAGTGACTGTCCTGTTCTACTCTGTGCTGGTGTGGCATCACCTCAAGTACTGTGTGCAGTTATGAGCACCACAGTACAAAAAGGACATGAAACTATTGGAGAGTGTCCAGAGAAGGGCTACTAAGATGATGGAGGGCCTAGAGGAGAAGACGTACAAGGAGCAGCTGAGGTCACTAGGTCTGTTTGGCCTGAAAAAAAGGAGGCTGAGGGGAGACTTCATCACAATCTACAGCTTCTTCATGAGGGGGAGTGGAGGGGCAGGCACTGATCTATTCTCTTTAGTGACTAGTGATAGGACCTGAGGGACTAGTGTCAAGCTGCGACAGGGGACACTCAGGCTGAACATCAGGAAGAGGTTCTTCACTGAGAGGGTTGTTATGCACTGGAACAGGCTCCCCAGGGATGTAGTCACTGCACTAAGCCTGTTAGAATTTAAGAAGCATTTGGACTGTGCTTTTAGTCATATGGTCTGAATTTTTGGATAGACCTGTGTGGTGTCAGGAGTTGGACTTGATGATCCTTACGGGTCCCTTCCAATTTGGAATATTCTATGATTCTATGATTCTAGTTCAGTGTTGCTACAGTTGGTTCATTAAAATTATCTGAGGCATCTCCACAGCTTTAACATGTCTATCCTTATAGGTTTTTTTCCTATGCCCCACTACAAAATGGGTGGGAAACTGAATGTTCATATTATGTAAGTCTCAGTATGAAACCACATTTGCCAGTACATGTTCATGTATATTTCCTACAGGAAGTCAGAAGAGAGGGGACAGAGCCTGGAATTGCCCCATGCAAATATATGGTGACCGAGATCATTTTAAAAGCTCACACTTGCAGTGAGGAGTAATTCCACTTCAAGTCAAGACTGCGTAAGACCTGCCTAGTTAGTGACTCGAACCAAAGATACAGCACAATTATATAGGCAAAATATATTAAAAAATGATTGCTGTTTTCCCAATATTTATGATTCTATTTTAGTTTAAATGTGCTAAATTCTTTGCTTTACTGACACACTTGAATATGGAAAAAACACGTACCTTGAGAGCTGCAGTAACGAAAGAGGTTCCCAGTAAGTAGAAAAGGTAGGAACTGCATGTACTGCTGTGCTTGAGAGACTCAGAAATATGCTTGGAACAAGGGTCAGATATTACCCAGTTCCCAAGGCAGGAGTTACATTTTTCATTTACCGAGTGTCTGTACAGGGAGTGGGTTAGTGTTATAACAGATTACGATACGAATCTTTGCCATGGAAAGAAACTCTTTGTACCTTGATCATTCCCCATAACATTATACATATTTATAGCTGACTGTAGAATGTGAAACTTATTCATTAGTTTCTCAAGGAATATTTCTCCAGTCATGAATAGAAATCTCTGAAGAAGTCTGGCATGGACCCAGATCAGTGGAAAGACTACCCCACAAATAAAACTAACAGTTCTAGTAGATGTAAATACTCCTTCATACAGCTTATGTTAGGGAACACCATCCTTACATCATAGTAGAATTTCTATAGCTTCTTTGAAAATTTGAAAAGCAATGCTAAGGATGCTGTGCTGAATAATCTGGCTGTATAAGTCATGATTGCTTAAGAGTTTTATCTGATACTTTAAAGGCTATGAAGATGATAAAGGGACTGGAGCACCTCTCCTATGAGGGACAGGTTGAGAGATCTGGAACTCTTCAACCAGAGAAGAGGAAGCTCAGGGGGAATCTCATCAATGTATACAAATACTTGAAGGGACAATGTAGTGAGGATGGAGCCAGGCTCTTTTCTGTGGTGTGTAGTTCCAGGACAAGAGGCAATGGGCACCAGATGGAACACATGAGGTTCAATCTAAACATCAGGAAGCACTTCTGTACTGTGTGGGTGACAGAGCACTGGCACTGGTTGCCCACAGAGGTTGTGGAGTCTTCCTCCTTGGAGATCATGAGAAGCTGCCTGGACATGGTCCTGGGCAACCTGCTCTAATTGTCCTTGCTGGAGCAGGGACGTTGGACCAGATGGCTTCCAGAGGGCCCATCAACCTCAACCATTCTGTGATTCTGTGATTCTAAACTGAAGCATCCTGAGAACCTGCAGAATCCTATTCAAACTGGCTCAAACCTGTTCATACTGGTTCAGGGGAAAGTCCCTGAGGGACAAGAAATCTAGGTAAGTATTACTTTATTGGTATTTTATTGCATTTTTGTTTGTTTGTTTGTTTCCTTGTTTGTTTCCTCCCCCCTCCCCCTGAGGTCTTTTGTAACAATTACTCTAAAATTTTTCCAGGCTCTTTCTCATATTGTCAAAAGGATAGACTATTTTACTGTGTACAGTATTTCCACCTAAAGTAAATGTATATTTTAGGTCGCAGAGGGAAAGGTGTATAGGTGCAAACAAGAATCTGTCCCAAGGGTGGCTAATTTAAGTAAGCAATTCTAACAAACCCCTCTCAAGTGACTTCATAGCAAAACTTTGGGTTGAAATGCAAGACTACTAACATTGGCTAAGAATACACCCCTTGCAAATTATGGTTCTAGTGACTGATTTTCTTAGATAGATGCTCTCCTCATGGAGAAGAAGGGTCTTCATCTGGAATAATAACTTACATGCTTGTACCCAATGTTATTCCAAGATCTCCAAAACGGGAAGAGTAGTAGTTATCCAGGAGGAAAAAGGTATCTACATTCTTGTTTTCCTGAACAATTTTATGGACCCTCTCTGCTCATAAGTCACAAGAACTACTAACATGAGGACAAAAAAAAGACTGATAGAGAATTGGTTAATATCAACATGGGAACAACACTAATTATTAGTGTTTATGCAGTAGAAGACATATAGATGTTACAGAGTCCTATTGTGCTACACTAAGAAACCTAGAATGAGAGTAAATTCCTTCATCATAAATAAATATTGTCTAGTTTAATGTGAAATGAAGAAACAATTTAGAGGAAGGAAAGACGTAAAGATCATGTGAAAAGAGGATGAAATGCAGCATAAAAGAAACACTGGCAGGTGTTATATGTACAATAGGTGCTGAGTAATTTAAGCTTTTAAACAAGATAAGGTAGAAAAATAATGAGGAATTCTTAGTTGTCATCCACAATCACCTGGGAAAAAAAAAAAAAAAAAAAAAAAAAAGAGGGGACAGTCTTGGAGATAACAACTTATCTAGCAGAGTGCTGTAAGATTAAGGGAACAAGTCCTCGTGTTCAAAGATGAAAATAAATTCAGGGAAGTTAATTCTCCACAAAGCTCTCATTTTACTTTATCTGTTCTACAGCACATTTTACTTATGAATCTCAAACTAAGGAAGCACTTTTGTGGAACTTTGCTACTTTTTCCCTGATAGCTAAGCACTCTGTTTTCTAGAATACATTTTACAAGAAGTGTGGTCTATTTCTTTGATAACCATCAAAGACATTTTATGGTACAGAGATTGCCCACAATATCCCATGATCTCGTCACTATAAGTCCACAAGTCATTTTATTTGTCCCTGTAAACATTTGCTTCTCATTGCATCTGTCTCTCTGTGAATCTTCTGAAAGGTTACTTATGTGTTCACACCTGGAATATCCTTGATCTTTGCTGAGTTTAGATTGCTTTCTCTTTTTTACTGACTCTTGTCATTTGTAACTGTGGGGGTTTATTCAGATGCCTGGATGCCAGAACAGCATGGGACAGGTCAGCTGACTGGCATATATCAAAGAAAAAAATGATGAGGCTGGAGTCAGAATGATCCTGGTTGAGCCACAGGCCCATTATGTGTTCCTGGGAAAATTGACTGGATTTCTTGGCAGCAAAGATAAGAATAAGTGATGCTTCTAAACTTTCCTCAGCCCAGCATTGTAAGAATCCAACAGGGTTTGGAACATATAAAATGCTATCTAAATGCAACTGTCATCTATGGTTGTCTCAAGGAAGGCAAGTGTTAAAAATGACTCTCTCATCACACTCCAGAAGATTACCCAAAGTTGAGGGATAAACCCTACTTTGTGATTGCCTTGATATTGGTATATTTGATCCCTATAGCTTTTCACTAACTTACCTACAAGCTAGTTGTTTGTTTTTTTTTTTTTTTTTAGTCTAATCCATGTGTGTATTGCTGGCACTATTTTAACTGTGCTTATTATCACAGTATTTCATTGCAGAGTTGTTTCTTCCATTTCATTATTTCTAAAAGTAAACAAGGAACTGAACACCAACCAAGAAAACATAGTTTGCTTCATAGCTCCTACAGATTTGTTTATCTTGTTTTAGATTCCACAGGAGTAGAGAAAAGCCCTCACACAGATATGCTAACCAACCAAAGCAATGCATTTTATGATTTCTTTATGAATGAATTCATAAAGACTGCCTAACTACTTCCATCACCATCCTATACAAGCAACAAAGTCTCAAAGTGGTGGAAATGATCACAGACCTTTTAGGCTCTGAGAATATCATTGCAGCGAGTCACATATTTCAAAAGAGAGTCATTCATATCAGTAAGATTTAACAGTAATTTAGGATTTTTCCTTAAAGCCTGTAGTCATGCACATCATCATCAACATCAGACAAATAGAATTTTTGTAGTACTATAAAATTAAGTTGAAAAATCATGGTTATTTGACATGTCTTCAAGGGCACAGTTTTAAATCATATGCTGTAGTGTAATGTGCTATAATATATATACATATATTTTATGCATATAAGGAAGTCAGGCAAAAATGTCAGGAGGCCTTCATCAGTGAACAAGGAGCTCCTTGACAAATTCAAACACAAAAAAGAAAGCCTACAGAGAGTGGAAGCAAGGACAGATAGCTTGGGAGGAATACAGAGAAATCATCTGAGCAGCCAGGAATCAGATTAGGAAAGTTAAAGCCCTGATAAAATTAAATCTGGCCAGGGACATCAAGGGCAACACGAAACACTTCCACAGGTACATTGGTGATAAAAGGAAGTTGTGGGCCTTCTCCAAAAGGAGACAGGAGTCCTAGTTACCTGGGATATGGAGCAGGCAGAGGTACTCAACTTTTTTGTCTCAGTCTTCACTGGCAAGTGCTCTAGCCACACTGCCCAAGACACAGAAGACAAAGGTAGGAACTAGGAGAATGAAGAACTACCCACTATACAAGAAGATCACGATCTAAGGAACCTGAAGGTGTGCAAGTTCATGGGATCTGATGAGATGCATCTGTAGATCTTGGGGGAACAGTCGGATGCAGTTGCTAATCCACTGTCCGTCATATTTGAGAAGTCATGGCAGTGGGGGACAATGGGGTGAAGTTCCCACTTCTGGGAAGATGGGAAGCAAAACCCCTCATAAGAGGGGAAAACAGGATGACGCAGGGAACTACAGACCAGTCAGTCTCACCTCTGTGCCTGGCAAGATTATGAAGCAGATCCTCCTGGAAACTATGGAAAATAAAGAGGTGATTTGTGACAGCCAACATGGCTTCACTAAGGATGCCTGACAAAGCTGGTGGCCTTCAACAACAGGATTACAGCACCAGTGGATAGAGGAAGAGCAACTGACATCATCTACATGGACTTGTGAAAAACGTTTGATGTTGTCCTACATGACATCCTTGTCTTTAAACTGGAGAGAAATGGATTTGACAGGTGGATGACTCAGTGGATAAGGAATTGGCTGGATGGTCACAGTCAGAGTTGTGGTCAGAGTCTTGATGTCCAAGTGGAAATCAGTGATGAGTGGTATTCCTCAGGAGTTGGTATTGGGACTGATGCTCTTTAACATCTTTGTCAGCAACATGGACAGTGGGATTGAGTGCACTCTCAGCACGTCAGCCAATGACACCAAGCTGTGTGGTTCTATGAATACACTGGAGGGAAGGGATTCCATCAAGAGGGACCTTGTCAGGCTTGAAAGATGTGCCTGTGCAAACCTCAGAAAGTTCAGTAAGTCCTGCAGCTAGGTCAGGGCAATTCAAAGCATAAATACAGGAGTGGAGAATGGACTGAGAACAGCTCTGAGGAGAAGGACTTAGGGTTGTTGGTTAATGAAAACCTCAACGTGATCCAGCAATGTGGGCTTGCACCCCGGAAAGCCATTGTATCAAAAACAGCATGGCCATCAGGTTGAGGGAAGTGATTCTGTAGGAACGAGCCCAGAGAAGGCCCACAAAGATAATCAGAGGGATGGAGCACCTCTCCTATGAAGAGAGGCTGAGAGATTTAGGGTTGTTCAGCCTGGAGAAGGCTCCAGGGAGACCTTATAGCAGCCTTTCATTACCTAAAGGGGGCCTACAAGAAAGATGGAGAGGGACTTTTTATTGGGCCATGTAATGATAGAACAAGGATATAACAAGTAATAGAACAAGGGTTAATGGATTTAAACTGAAAGAGGGTAGATTTAGATTAGATATAGGGAAGAAATTTTTTACAATGAGGGTGGTGAGACATTGCACAGGTTGCCCATAAAAGCTGTGTATGCACCACCTCTGGAAGAGTTTAAGGACCAGTTGGATGGGGCTTTGAGCAACACCCCATATTTGGATCTAGGAGATCTTAAAGGTCCCTTCCAAACCAAACCATTCTATGATTCCATGATTCCACGATATTGACAGTACATTAAACAAAATATATTAATTAGCATGGTCCTTTTAATATGTCCCAAGTGGTTGTTTCAAATTATCTTAATAAAAGTACTGTATTTTTGTTCCAAGACGTTTACGTAGGAAATACATAAATACATAATGTACCAACAGATGGTGTTGTGCTACTTTATAAAGGCTCGTAGGAAGATAGTCCATTGTAATAAAATCAAAAGGTCATGCTGCAAAGTTCCTTTTGGGAAATGATTACTCAAACCATATCTGACACTTGGTATTTGAATCCATTAGATAAAATAACTCTACTATTATAGTTTATGAACTTTTAAGTTTATAATAGTGAAGTTAAACATCTATAGGGAATGTGACTTGGCCAAACTTTTTTTTTTTTTTTTCCTCTCGGTATCACATTTAATTTTTTTCATTACCAAGTTTATTCTTATAATTTTATAAACATAAGAATAAATAATATTTTTAATCATAAAAGTATACATTAAATTTCCATGCAAATATTTCCCATGGAGATATTTATATATTAAATGGTGTCATAGTATGGATTAGACTCAAACTGCAAGAAAGCAATAGAACAGAAATGCAATTTATTTTATTGTTGTTGTTTTTTTATTGTTGTTTTTTTATTGTTGTTTTTGTTGTTTGTTTGTTTTTTGATGACTTGTTTTTTTACAAGTAAGATTGCATGTAAATTCATATGGTACTCCATTTAAGCAGTGTTTGAAAGTCTGTGTCTTTGAAAAACAATTGGATACACTAAACAAAACAGCAAGGTTGCCTCCAGTGGAAACAGGAGACATTCAACTGAACAGAGAGATCCCTTATTTTGGTGAATATTATTCTTCCTTCCTTCCTTCCTTCCTTCATTCTTTTCTATGCCTTTTCAGCAACTACTGATGTCACTACCACTTGCAGTGTATGTTTTTATGACAGTATATGTGCTTCCTCTGGTCAAAGGAAGAGTTTTTAAATATAAATTGACTGTAAAAATGCTTTTAAATTAAAAGTATTTTTTCCTGTTTTCTGTTTTTCAAAATCAGCTATTTCAGATATAAACTTTAAAGATTCCTGTCTGAATATCCATCCATATCATTCCACATTTTAGAAATAAGTTTTTTTTATTATTTTTATTTTTGTTCTTGTTTTTTTTTTTTTTTCACATTCAGGTTAGTGTAAGATTTGTGATATTCTTCAGTACTCTAATGACTCTTTGAAAAATCTAATTCCTGTTTTCCTGCAGAAACTTTTCCTTGCAGAAGATAAACATTGGATTTTATAAGGCACAGTATTATCTACAGATAATATTAGGTTGGCCCTTCCCAGGGGAAGACAGGAAGAGGATGTAGTGCATAAAAGGTAATACTGTGGTTTCTGAAATGACTTTATTTGGTCCAAATGGCAGAGTGGAAAAATAAATAAATAAACTGTGACACCTAGTTAAAAAAAAAAAATAAAAAATAACATCAAACAACAACAACAAAAATACTAACCAACTGACCAACCAAAAAAGACTTGTTCCTTCTGCCAGAGAGCAGAAAGGAAGTGTAATCCCTAAAACATATAATTTCTTAGGAACAATGCATCCAGTTGGGAGGAAGGAGGACAACTTTCTAATTCAGTCACTCACTTCCTGTTTTTCATTGAAGACAATTCATTCAACTACATAGTAACTCTATCTGATCAGAAACTCTAAGAATGAAAAGAAAAAGGCAGCACAGATGTAGGCTTGTTTTATGTAAGTCCCAATCTCTTTCAGTTTCTGACTTACTCCCCAGTTTTGAAGATGGTGCAGCAAAGGAATTTCCATGGGATATTGATCTGTAATGAATACTCCCCACTTCCACTTCCAACTTGCCAATAGAAAATACCCATGGGAGAAGGTAAATCTGTTACAGGGAGGGTAGAGATCAACCAGAGTCCAGCTTATTTTTGCATACTTGCTTCTACGGATTCTCTTTGATAATTTATTCAAATGACATCTGTTACATTTTCCACTTGTACATATGGTTTGAATGGCACTACAAAGTGCCCTACAACTGAAGAGGTAATGAGAAGACTGGATAAATAGTTTTACTTTTTTTCACAAATCATCTTCAACAGTGATCACATACCTTTCATAAATTCTGTTCCAGCATGGATTGCAATAGGTCAATATAGTAGCTTTTCTGGCTAGACTTCAAATCTTAAGTAGCAAGAAAATGTGGATTTTGTATGGGTGAGACATTATCATTGCTTCAAAGTCACTGCAGAGTCTGTTACAATTGACACCTGCTGTAGATGTTAAGGTAAGGAAAAAGAAAGAAAGTAGAGAAAGATGTCTTGCCTGCTACGGTAAAGACCATATCAATTCTGAAGTAAAACATTCCCTTTTCACAAAACCATCTGTGTAGATAAATGACAGAATATGACCAACTCAGGCTAGCTGTACTAGCCTCCTACTTTCAAAAAGATAAAAAATCCTTATTCTTCATTTGACATGCAAGTCTATTTTGCTTGTATGCTAACTTACCAGTTGTCTGTAATGCTTTTGCACATAGCAGAAAGACTACATATACATGTATTTCAGTACATCTGCAATTCTCCTTTTTATGTCACCCTCTAAACTCTATTTTTGTTAAAGGGCAGGATTACAAAAATAGCAAGGGGGAAGGGGAAGTGGTAGATTGATGCAAGTAAGGGATGTGACAAGGTGATTCCTGCAGGCAGAAAGGGACATACAGTAATTGCTTCAAAGCCAACCACAGAATTATCTTTTATTAGCTCCCCTATGGGCTATGGTCATGTGTATTGCAATTTAAAAATGTAATAGAACAATTTTAGCTTTGCTTAATTAGGACCTGATGCTGTGAATTCCTGAGTACCCTCAATAGCCAGAAGTTCCAATAGACGCTTAGTATCTGGCAGCAGTGTCTCGTCTCTATCAACCAACAGCAAGAGTAGCATTTATTTATATTTTCATATATATAAAAAATGTTTCTTCAATAAAATAATTTCCTTTCATTTATCACAGGTAACATTTACAAGAGCTCAGACATTCAGACATTGCAGAGTTTTTTATTTTTTATTTTTATAAAATTTGTATATTTTTTATTAATATTGTTTATTTTTCTAGCTCAAGCTTGTAGATAGAATTGAAACAGCACAAAAGAAGAGGAAAAAATATATTAGCATGGTGGGTAATCTGAGTTATCTTCCTTCCTTTTTTTTTTTTTTTTTTTTTTTTCCTGCAAGGCATGATCTTCCATACAGTTAAGAAGTATAATTTGAAAAACAAGTAACCTAGTACATTTTAAAATTGCATTTGTAGTTAATAAACACAGCAGGTTCTGTAGTGTCATAGCAATGTCATTGGCATGCTTATCCTGTGAATGTTACATTTAAGTATCCCAAGCAGTACTTTATTTGATACTCATTTGCTCCGAGTTTAACACAAGTTATTTAAACTTGATGTACCATAAAGTAGTGGCAAAATCTGAGCTACGGTAACTCCATTGAGCAACAAAAGACAAATTTAAGAAGTCTGCATACATTTTTTACAGGTCTGGCTGCAAATAAGGACATTTGCATTTATGAAAGCCAAGGTTTTTTACAACTGTTTATCCGTGCATGCATACATATCACAAAATCACAGAATCAAAAGGGTCGGAAGGGACCTCGAAAGATCATCAGGTCCAACCCCCCTGCCAAAACAGGTTCCTTAGATTCTCAAGATAACATTTGTTTTGCAAATTTTGGTCTCAGAAACAAGAAAAAATATTTTAATATATATAGAGAGAGAGAAAGAGGTCAGAGAAAATGACGTTAGCAATCAAATGAAGTCCTGCAAATATTAAGCTCTCTCCCAAATTAAGTTATATTAGAACAACAACTAAGGTACCAGTACTCAAAAAAAATCAAGCCTGGGACCCATGTATAATGAACAAAGAAGTACAGATTATGATTGTCCCAGTATAAACTGGTTAGGATATATTGCTCTAGTCCATCCTACCCCAAAAAAGAACAGATAGACAAAGAATTTCCAACTGAGACCTTCAAACAGGAAGTAGATATCCTGGATGTAGTATTTTGCTGTATATATATTTTTTTTCCTGCATGATAGCATATTTAGACCCTGGGCATTTATTTATTTATTTTTTATTTTTTAAATTGCTAAAAGAAAAACTTAACAGTATGCTTTTGCATTCAGTTTTAAGATGATAGCTGACAAATCACTGCACTATAAATTTCATTTTTATCAAGGACCATCTTCTTATTCATGTTAACATTGTACAATAGAACTGCATCATACCTTTTCTAAGATTCCTTTCTTTTTTTTTTTTTTTTAATAAATGCTTGCCACATATTTTTAACTGTAAGAAATTTTTCACAAAAAAAAAAAAAAGTAATCTTTCTTCTTTTCTTCTTTCTCCCAATATAAGCATTATCCAGTTTCAGGAAAAGCGATAAAGTTACAAGTTTTTACAAGTTCTTCTTTAACAAATGAGAAATTCATGTTACTAAAAAGCAGAAATTCCTAGCCTTTTCTTCTAGTTTTGGACTAACATTTCTGATCAGCTTTTAAAATAATAATAGCATTTCAAGTGTATCATTAGACTCAGGTCTTTTTTAGTTTAATAGTGGATTTAATAATGCAGCCATTATCTGAACAGAAACCTATGTAAAGGTGACTTCCTGAATCTGCAGAAGAGTACTTAAAGTACTCTTTAAAGTACTGCTCTTTGATTGCATTATAAGGAGGAGCATGGCTATGAACAGGAGTTTAAAGAGAAGTTCCTAGATGGTAAAAGCTGTGTAATCCTATTGTCAAGAAAGTTATCTGTAGCAGTCAAACACTGGGATGTAAATGCAGTCTCAGAGAGTGTCGGTGACCTTTCTTTTCTTTCTCTTCATATCAAAAAGTCTGAAGAAGCAGATGGAGGCTATGCTTGCAACTGAATGCAAAAGAAAGTTCTTCTATCCTATAACTATCGAAGAATAACTACTTCAAAGTTATCAAACACCTATTAGTCAGATGTCGATTTGAAGACCTTAAGACATCACATTAACAGAAACTATAATCAACTTTCCAGTAGCTGTTGAAGTATCTATAGTCATGGAAGCATCTCATGTATCCTTTCCATAAAGTACATCGTCTATTAGGAACCTGAAGCTGCCAGGTGGAAAACTGAACTTTTCTCCTCATTCTGTTTTACTGATAATAAGTGAGATATGTTCACAAAGCTATATTGCCAAAAAACAAGGTATGCCTGATGAAACAAGATTGCCTTTACCAAGAGGCATTTTCAGATTCATCAAATTATTTAATCTCTAGTTGCCTTTCCCTTCCCTTCCCTTCCCTTCCCTTCCCTTCCCTTCCCTTCCCTTCCCTTCCCTTCCCTTCCCTTCCCTTCCCTTCCCTTCCCTTCCCTTCCCTTCCCTTCCCTTCCCTTCCCTTCCCTTCCCTTCCCTTCCCTTCCCTTCCCTTCCCTTCCCTTCCCTTCCCTTCCCTTCCCTTCCCTTCCCTTCCCTCTCCCTATACAGAGCAGAAATGCAGTCTTGCTTCAGTAATGGGTAAGTTTTGCAGGTAACTGCAAAGTAAAGCAAAAATGAAGAATCTGTTAATATCAAAAGCTGTTAACTGATCATATGTTCAGGAATATTATCTCTATAACATAAACTGATGCACAATATATTGTAAAGTAAATATAGAGTAAATATATTGCAAAATAAATATAGAGTAAAAATGGGAAATGCCACAATGGATCGTCTCAATGGCTATGCACTTCATGTCTTAGGAAACAATCCCTATTGGACGTTTATTGAATAGCCTGACTACTGGGGTAAACTCATTTTCACCCCATTAATTAAGGTTACAGATAAATTTCCATTTAAAAATTTACTGTCCATTTCAGCTGATCCACATTATGTTCTGCAAAGATAAAGGTATGCCTATGAACACAGTTCAGCTTTTCTTATTCTTAAGGCTTATCCTGTTTATTGCCCTCAAAAGAAGCAGTATTAATATGGTCCCTTCCAAAAAAGACTTTCCCTTTATCATTTTTTCCTCCCCATTTACTAGGACTCTGTCTTTTCTTGATGTCCTGAAATGAAGTCATCAGAACCTGACATACAAGTACTTAAGAAGATGGTAACAAATTAACAGATTAACTTAATTACATTATTTCAGATTTTTTAGATTTCTGTTTTTTAAATGTCCTAGCGTTTTCCTTTTGCTGTACATTGAACAGATGTTTTTGCTGAGCTGTCCAAAACATTGCCCAAGTCTCATCCCTCAGTGACTGCAATTAACATGGAAATCTGCAACGTGTATGAGAAATTCAAATTATTCCCTCTAGCGTGCATTACCTTATCAGCATTGAATTTCACTTGCCACCCATAATAAATTGATAACCATTCACTCCAATCCACACACTCTGAGAACTGTACTATGCAAATAATAATAATTAGTACTCACTATTATTAATGAGTACTGAAATAATAAGCACTCAGCAAATAATATCTCTCTAAAAGCAAATAATATCTCTCTAAAATTCATCTCACTTTATAACTTATTTCTATAAACTCAATTCTCAACTAAATTAGTGGGGGAAAAAAAAGTCTTGCAGGGATAAGTAGCTACTGAAATAATTTTCAAAGTTTTAGGAGATACTATTTTCACTGGCAAGTTGAAAATCAATTTTATTTATTTATTTATTTCCACCCCTAAATGGATGTGCTTTATTTCGAAGCAGAATTAGTTCAGGAAAATCCTATGACTTTTACTATAGCAGTAGGATGATCAACAGTCTTCTGTGATAATAGGCCTTGTGTTATTTTCCTCCTAGATGTAACAATCTTAGAGATAATCTTTCTTTATAAAGAGTAGGATGTGATGGGATATTTCAACAATCACCATGACTGTAGCTACTAGACTTGAATTTGTGCATACCATAATCTCCAAATCATTAGTTGCCTTTTTTCTGTGTGTGTGTGTGTGTGCGCGCCTGTTCACATTATCTCAGGCCCACAGAGCACATGTGGTTATGACAGCAAAGAGGTAATGCTTAGTGTAACAGAAAGCTGTATATTTAAGCGATATATATCACAAGAGTTTGGGAGGTCTGGCATTTGATGTCTCCAGGGAAGAGTGCAGAAGCCTGAACAAAATAAAGCATCAAGGACTGACAAATAGCAGGACATAGACTAGTCAGGGACTGGAAAGAACTGGAAAATATTCATTTGTTTTCAGCGAGTACTAAACTGCTTTGTAGGTAAAAAAATAAAAATAATATAAAAAAAATAAATTAAAAACATGGATCAAAAGTCTGCTACTGAGGTCTGAGACAATGAATTGGCTCAAGGGTTGTTTATATAAACGCTTCAGTTGCACACATAAGGTCTAGACAGGTGGAAACACATATGCATCACTTCAAACAATCTTAGCCAGTTTTCTGCCATAGGGTTAAAAATAATAATAATAATAATAATATGCTTGCAATGTCAGAATGAGCTATTTATTGTATTTATTTTTGTAGGGCACACAGGACAGCTGACATACCAAGTTATATACACGTCACTTTTCATAATGGAACACTTGAATTAAATCTTGTAAAACCTTTACAACTAATTACCTTTTGTACTCTTCCAGTAAAATTCTGCTCTCAGTTCTGAATTAACAAGTAAGCTTAGTTTACTTAGAAGGTTATTTTTAAAGAACATCCACATAATCTTGATATTAAAAAAAATTGATATTGCTATATTTTAGTGCTCTAGATATAATAGATATTATTTGAATTACTTTTCCAGCACTTTGTCATAGAGGTATTTAAAAAAAATAATCAAAAATTCATGCGAGAGTATACAGGAATTGCCCTCCAGAACTTCAATTTATCCATAATTTTGCTATATTTAACAAACACTATCAAATATTTGCTATTCCAAAAGATCTTTAGATCACATAGGTATGGATGCAAATTTCTTTCACAGAAAGAGCAATAAGCATTTTTTGTTCTAAGACCTGTTGCCTATTCTAGCCACTGGAATTCAAAGCCTTACCACTACTTGTGCTCTTCTCTGTGGAGACATTCCTTCCCACTACTTCAAGTAGCATTCCTCCTATGCACACAGTATTACAGATGGCACAGGCTGTGGAGAGCTTCAACCTTTTGCCTCTAGTCTAAGAGACTGTTGTGAGGGAATGTGGCAGAGAAAGGCTGGGAAGATGAGTAAATGCTTCATTTGCAAGATCACCATGGAAAATCTGATGACCCCTTAGCACCAGCTATCTGGCAATGCTTTTCAAATACTAGAGTGAACCAGCTATGCAAAAGTTTATTTAGCTTGATAAAACTCAAAGAGACTAGAGGTCACAAACTTCTCTCTTCAGTATTTCTGAGTGGAAGCTGAAGGTGTGCTACATATCATGCTGATAAATACACTCTTCTCTCTTCCATGTAATGGGATTGCAGATTTGGAACACAATTTTGTGAATTCTGTCTCCAGCCTGAGACCTGCTAATGTTGGTAACATTATATCTTCCAATGTCTTCACTAGTGATTGTGTGTGACACTTTATACTGTGGTGAATGTGAATATGATCAGCTTTGAAAGAATAGATTCAAACAGATTAGGAAAACAAACACAATAACAAAAATAATAAAAAGACCTAAATAGAAAAGCAGATATGCAAGAGAAGCATTCATCTTTGTAATCCTAACTAGCAAATCTTTAAACCATTATCTGTGCCCTTATACATAAAATTTTAAATGCATCTAGGTTTTTGCAAAGTGGAAACTTGCAAATGGCAGGGACAGAATAACATGGATAATTACACACAGCAACAAATCCTCAGAAGTCCTCAAGTGGTAATTTAAGCTGGTTAAGACCAGAGCAGCATCTCAGATGTAGACTGAGAAACCTAATAGTGGACTGAACACATATTCAGAGAGTCAGTTTCAAGCAACAAATTACAATCTGGAAATGGCCTTACTAAAATCTAAAGCCCGGAGAATTAAATCAAGGCTTCTTCAGGAAGATAGCTCAGTAGGTCAGGAGGAATTGTATATGGGATAAGTATTGTATTTCATTATTAATTATTTCTGACTGGTCAAGACGGTTATATCATGAAGGATTGTTAGCTATGTTTTGTTTTGTTTTTAAGTTAACCCCCTATTTTTATATTCTATATAATTGACGACTTCTCTGAAACATTATAAAATGTACAAAAGTATATAAAATGCATGTCTTCACAGATGGTTGCACATGACTGAACATTATAATGATTGTGAATATAAACTGATTTTTCTTTTTCTCAAATTAGGAATAAAACCAGGACAATAAAAACAGTACTAAAGTCCACACAAATAAATATTACAATGCATTCGAATTATAAACAAATATAGGAAGTTATTAAAACCAAATGTTGTTTCTCTTCTTTATGTTAATAAGTTGATAAAAGCAAAAAGCATGGACATTCCAGCTGGACTTGCAGATGGACTCTACAGGTACTAGTCTGATTAAATTATAATACCGTACATGCATTCACAGTGTTTGTGGCCAAACAGAAATGAGTAATTAATGTCACAATGCATTCACATTTTATTTTTACTACAGCTAAACTAACTTTCTCGTACTTTCAAAATGCTTTGATGATTATCACTTGACTCTGCTTACTTTCCTCCACAGGTACTTTTCTCCCTGTTCTATTGTTTAAAATGCTTTTCATTTGATAAAACATACTTGAATTTCAGTTTTCTCTGGCATCAACTTTTATTATGGTATATAATCATTAGTTTTTATACTACATTAAAAAAAATGACACAAATTGGCAGCTAGGCAGAAGTTTAAAATTTAGTCAGGGAGTCTCCATAAGAGCAGTTCTTACTAGACATTTTTCATGCCCTATTATCAGTGACAAGACCCATAGATCCATATGACACCTTAAATACTATCATTTTACTGTAATTGATCCCAGAAACAATGGCTTGGCTTTCATTTCAGTATTTTCCATCTTTACAACAAACTCTGTATAAACTTAGAAAAAGACCTCTGTTTCATAGTACTTTGATGTAGCAAAGTAATGCTTTTAATATTGCTTGTAACACCCAAGCCCTTGTTGATACCTATGCTTCAATTAATAAAATGAACTGCAAACACATTGGTTTTCACAAAGTCTTAAATTTATACTGTTTTTTCAACACTTGGTTGTGGAAACTTAGAATTAAATCCAGACCCAGATGTCCTCTCTTGTGTGTTACAAATCCGTGCAGACTTGCACATGAGGAAAGGCTTAGTTTAAAGCACATGAAAGACAGAAGTTTATTATCTAAATGGGATATGATTAAAATTGGGATTAAAGTAGTCTTTAATCCCAATGTTTACAGATGTTTACTCTTGTGAAATTCTCAAAAGCAACACTGAGCTAAACACTGTGTCAACTGCTTACTGTCATTTTCATCAAAAAAATAATAAATCCTACTTTAAAACATTTTCACTATTTAAGTAAACTATGAACAGTTTTTTGTTGTTGTTGTTTTGTTTTGCTTTGTTTTTTAAGTTCTAATTTTACTTGATTTTTCTGGCAAAATTTTTATTAAGTTTCTGATACCTAATAGCATGACAAATGATTTTGAGATACATTTTCAGTTAATATTCAGTTAATACAAAGTACTACAGCTTTTTATTAGTCTCGATTTTACTGACCCAAAATTCAGTCTCAGTGACAAGGGATCTGACAAAGGACCTCTCAGCAATGCCATCTGTGATGAGAATCTGACATGTTCGGCTTTAGAAAGGTCAATGCAGAAGGACAACCTTGCTTGCAGCATCCATCACAACAGAATTCAGCAGCTTGGATAAAGAAAATGCTTTCCTTTAGTCTGATCAATCACAATATCAGGGTGATGTCTCAAAATACTAAAAACAACCACTAACATGTTTGTAAATATTGATTTTTCTTTCATGCTGTCACCTTCAAATTTGCATAATACCCCATTCTGGAAGACTACATCAAACCATTTAATGCCATAGAAAGACTGAATTAGAAAAGCTGTCAAAAAAGAATACTTCAGAAAATAGTGTTCTTCTTAAAACAGTTTTTATAATGCCTTAAATCAATTGTTAAAAAATGTCTAATTTTAATTGAAATATGGATATAAGCTTAAATTTTTATTACATAGATATAATTTTGTTCAGTCCAACAACCTCCATGAAACTCCTACTTTGCTTTATTCCCTTATGGATTACTCAGACCTCTCTATATGTAGGCAATGTCCTGCATGTCCTTCATCAACCTTTCGGTGCCTCTGGTATGCTGGAACACTTTGACCTTCTGTAAGCCTCTTCAAAATATGACAGCAAGGTAGAATTACTTACATTCTGCTTTGCTCAGACTTCAACTTTTTCTGTGGACATCTGGAAAATAGCTACATCAATCAAGCAATGCTTGACTCTTCAAGGAAGTTTGGTGCTACTTTTGGGTGGTAGCAGCTTTGTAGCTACATTGGTAACCATGAAAAATGCAAGGGCAACACATATAAGTATACACGGATTCAACAAATGTAGTTTAGAATTAAAGAAAATAATGCAGAAAAGAAAATAAAAGTAACACTAGAGAAAGGTACAGAATAACAGTCTGGGGCCTGCTGCCACTGAAATCAATGTTAAACATTGCTTGATCTCTATGGTACCATGGAGTAACTGCAGTTTGCTTTCCAGCCAACTGACACCAGCTCTAACTGATCAGTCAGAAGTCTACAAAAGAGAATAAATGTGGCCCCAAATCCCTGGTTACTATCTGCTGTTGAGATAATAAACAATAATAATTTATGTATGATGATAATTATTTACCTGGCAGGACAGAACACCCAGTAGCACTGAATTCAAGAATGTATGTTTGAATAGGTCATGGGATCTTTTTTTTCTACCAACATAATTTCACTTAGACTATCTGGATATATCACTTGCCCTGTTTCTTTAATCCATCTATATTTGTTTCTTCTTTTCATTTCATTAGCACTAAAACAAGAATAGTTATGTTTAGTATCCTGACTAGATACCCCCTTGAAAATTACATTATTATAGCAGTCCACAGTTAGAAGTACAAACAAGAAATAAAATCAGAGTGTGAAGGAGATGCTCAGTCCTATGAAAGTCACAGCCATAGAACTACATCTGCAGTGTCTAGAGGAGTCAAATATACCCACAAAGTATGATTTAAAGTTTATCACCTCTCTTAGATGCTCTAGTGCCATCTAATAAGCACAATCTGTAAAAGTTACCTCCAATTCTACTATTTGTTCTAGTTTCATTTAAAAAAAATACTTCCAAATACCTCTGCACAAAATGTGGAGAGTGATGTGAACACAAATGTGGACAGTATGATGTCACTGTACATGCACGTTTGCTTAGTATCTCCAAGTCCCAGTGGATGGTAAGACGAAGGAAGTCACCTAAGGCTGACCTCAGGTAAAACTGTGTCTTACTTCATCAGTTGTGCCATGGGCTTCTTTAACCAAAACTAAGCACATGAAAACAAAGCAATTATTGGCAAAATGCATTGAAATGCCTCATAGTCCCTGGCTAGTTCCATGCTGGCTAGTCCCTGTTGGTTATTATATTTTCTAACATGCCATTTCTTCCACATGGATTCCCTGGTATAATGAGCAGCCACTCCTGCAGTGTCAGTGCTGGGTCATAGGCACACTTAGGAAGTCTTTTGTCCCACCTCTTTCTTTCATGTGGTGATGGTGGCAGCTGGCACATCTCTGTGCCAAACTCTGCACAGGTGATGGAGGCGGCATTTATTGGCTACTCAAGAGCTGTCATTCATCTACTCCATCTCCTCTGTGAACAAGGCGGTGGAATGTATTTTATATATATATATTTATATATAATTATTTTTTTCCATGCTGCTTTGAATAGATACTGTACAAGTTGTGAAAAATGTATGCTAAAGTTTTGTAATCCTTGTTTTGGATAAGAACAACAGTTAACAAACTGTTCTGCGACATCCAAGATCAATTCAGACTTGATGGCAGCTCATTGCTGGACAGGGTGCAGCTCTACACCATTTACAAAAAAGTCCAGCTATGACATTTACATTATAGTGCTGCCTCCACATCTATTATGCAATGGTAATCACTGCAAACAGTCAACATTCCCATTTAAGCTCAGTGTTTTCCAGCCAGTTAGGATCAAAAGTAATTCTCACCCATTTTTAGATTGTGAAATGCATTCAGCCTTCCAATCTTGACAGCTTGTATCAAGCTCTCGCCAGCCCCAATGAACAAACATACATAAAGCAGAAATGCCAGGCAAAAGAAAGAAAAACTGCTACTGTCCTGAAAGCCCCTTGGCACCTCAGGCAACCATTGCAAGTCAAAACACATTCCTTATAGTCTTTTCACCTGTGAACGGAGACTGACTCTGAGAAACCAACCGGGGTTGAAGTCATTTTAGTACCATCCAGCACTTAAGATGTGCCAAGCAGTGCTTGGTTACAGCTGTGACTCTAAATCAAAATATCTCTTATTTGAAAAAATAAAATAAAATAAAATAAAATAAAATAAAATAAAATATAAAAAATCTTTCACTTTCAAAAGGTAAGAGCTTCCAGATGGTACAACTGTCAAGGCAGATCAGTTTCTGATCTAGATCCAGATACCTTGACAGTACCGTCTTTAGTACAGATGCAAAAAAAAAAAAAAAAAAAAAAAAAAAAGTCAAGAAATTAGATTTGAATTTCAATTACAAGGCATTCTCTTTTAATCTTGTGATGACACTACTTAAAATAAAGTAACATTCTGCTATTGCTTTTGAAACATAAAATGCATCTCAACTGATGCAGCCGAAGTCTAGGAAAACTGACTACTCTCAGATATAAGAATATGTAAATTAGAGAAACTGCACATCCCCAAATGTTTCTGGTATTTGTGAAGGAATATTGCAGAAATTATTGACATAACACAGGTTTAGAATGGCATGCAATTCTAACCAATTACAATGATATGTAATTTAATAACAAATTTGACTCAGTGTTTGCTCTGTTGTTTCATGTCTACATCCTTCCAAGAAGCTTTCTCAGAATATTTGATCACCCGGCATTATTCACTGCTCACTCAGCTATTCAATCTCACAGATTTCTGGGATAAACTGGCTTGAGGCATGTGAATTCCATGGTCAAAACATAATGCACAAAAGACTTAAGCAAAGGAAACCATCACACCCCAGATGGGAGACTTAATTCTTGGAGACCTCTGCTGTACGTAATGAAATGTTGGATGTGTAGGAAAGACACTTCAGAAATGGGATCACAGGAAAAGAGGGAGACGGGCAAAGAGAGGCCAATGGGATATGAGTATGATGTAAGACACAAAACCCAAGAATAGCAAAATAGCATGTGCTTAAATTTATGTGAGATCTACATAAGCAAAGGTATTTCTAAGCCAAAACATTGTATTTGCTCTAAACAGATTTCAATAAATGCCTGTAGGAAACATTTTGTTATGTAACTATGATGTGTGTAAAATATTTTGATGTTTATTTTTTCACCTACACCTTGCAGGATATATGTGGTTTACTGCCAGTTAAGGTTTTATAAATTATTCTCACATTTGTAAATACCAAATCACTGTCAAACGGTTTTCTCAATTTGGGGAAGAGTGGGAAAGGGGGGCACGGGGGGAGGGGGGGAAGACGGGGAGGCACGAAGGTGCTGTTGAAAGAAAATGTAAAGAAAATAATTTTAAAAGGAAATAAAAATAACACAAGCAGCTGGTGGATTGGCATTTGGAGGCTGACAGCTTTGAGGAGTGTAAGAAGCATGTAGGTACTTCAGGGTTTCCACTCTGAGAACACATCTGAAACTGAGTTACCTATCACTTAATCCAACAGCAGCATGAAAGTGAGGACTACATTTTATAGGCAGATCTGTCTCTGACCAGAAAAGGACATCTGTATCACAAGTTACTATGCTGGTTACCATGTAACCTCATACATCTCCCAAACATGTCAAAAGAACAACCACAGAGCACCACAACCTCAACTTCCCCATCACCTTCCTACCCTGCAACAGGCATTAGACTTTCACTATGAAAGACCAAAAACCTCACAAACAATAATGCTGAAATATAACACCTTTTCTCAAGATTGTTGTAATGACTTATTTGGAAACCCAGGCTTTGTATCTTGCAGAAGAAAATCTTTCCTGTCAAAAGAAAAACTTGAGGGTATATTGTGATTGGATTCTTCTGCTTGGTTTCTCATGTCTGCACCTGGTGGTGCCATTTATAGCCACTTCCCATTATAAGCATATTGACCGTAGATGAAAATAGGAAACATTACTGAATGACATGTGTAAGCTCTCTCAAATAAAAACATACAGGCAGGCATCAGCAGAACTAAATTCATATGATCAACCTGAAGTATGCTCTAAAGCAGCTGTGTGGTAATTACACTGTACAGGGAGAAACTGCAGCTGGAAAAATCTTCAACAGCTACATCTCTTTGCCCTTTGATTACACAGAAATAGAAATATACAGAGAGTTGATATCAACTGCACCTCGCCTCACCATGGTTTCCTTGTGAATTAAATAAATTGCAATAAATTGCAATACATTTTGAGTTTAGAAGAATCGGACATTCCGTCAAGAACCAGCTATTTAAACAGTCATCCTTCTTAAAAGGCATGCATTTTATAGCCTTTTATGTGATTGTATAGTTTACTTCCATTTATTTACCCACTTGTCTCATAAAACATGATTGATACTCTTCCTGAGGCTTTCCCTGCAGTCATCCAACTGCCTCTCCTTCCTTAGACTTGTATTCACAGTTCTGCCTCTGCCTCGTTCATCTTTCACACGTGATCCTGGACTATTCCTATTTAGACCCCATTTGGACTCTACAGACTGTACGAAAATTTTACCTCTTCTCTTTCACTACCTTCCTTGGGGGTTCAAAGTACTAAATTAGAGCGCAGTACTCAGTCACTTCCCTCCAGCTTTCCACCACCTTCATTTCCTGCCTTTTCCATGACAAGAGTTTCCATAACATATTATAACCTTTCTGGCAACAACACATATCCGTCTACACAGTGCATTAAAAGAGGTGCCTGCCCTACAAGCCAAACAAGATGTACTCTGCTTTACATGGAGATAAGCCTGAATTAAAAAGGCCCTCCTGAGATATACATGTGAAGTACACTTGTTAAAACTCAGCACTACGTCAATGCAAGCACAGATCTTTTGGACTCAACCCAGCTCACAATGCATTTTCTCAGAGCATCTATGAGAGATCCTAAGCACACCTACAGAACATCTTGGAGACATTTACTCAGTCTTCTTTCTCAAAAACTCCACGTGCATTCATATGAATGTGTGCAAAATATTTCTGGGTGAAGGAAAAAAAAAAAAAAGCCATACACTGGAGCACTGTCTTGTTTACCCTTGCTATTACCTGTGTAATATTTTTCCTTGCTTTTTAAATTTGTTCCCTTCCCTCAAAACATCTGCTGAAGGTGCAAAAACATCCAAGCCAGCTCTGCTTAGGGCCATCATACAAGGCCTTACTCACTCCAGTACAATTGTTCTGCTTCTTCTTCTATTGGGGAATCCCTTTTTCTAAACCTTGAAGAAATTTCCTGTTATCTCATTGATATGGTCCAGAGACCACATCTGAATTAATTTTTTCTTTTTCTGGACTCCCCAGTGCACGGAGAGGTGCCTTTGAACCTTCAGACGTTCTGTGATTTCTACCAACTTTGTACCTTTAATCCATTCTCCTGTTTTTGACACTGTTCACAACTCCCTCTACTTTCACATTCCTGCCACTTTGTGTCTTTCTTTCTTGGAAGGCTGACTAAGAACACCCAAATGAAGAGTCAGCTCAAATCAAGAAACAGAACAACTACTTCCACATGGCTTCTGGACTTCTGAGCCCTGCTACCACACACAAAGACCAGAGAAGAATTAACTGTGCTGACTGAATACATAGCATGACCTACATACAGATCACATAATCTTCTCATTAATAACAGAAAGTTTATTTCATTCCTATTTCAATTTTTCAATTCCTGCTTGTCACCTTTGTTTATAGTAATACTGCTTTTTTTTTTTTTTTTTTTTTTTTTTTTTTGACCAGGTAAGAGGTCAAACAAGTTCTGACTAAACCCAAACCACTCCTATGACTCCCTTTAAATTATCTAGAATATAGGTGCCTTATCCCCCTATTCCCACAGCCCTTGGGTGAAAAACATACCTCAGTAACTCTGATGGCCCTCATGGAATTAGATGTTTTATACTGATGTAATGGAGGAGAAGCTGGTCCTCCATGATGCAAGTCTTAATAAAAAAAATACTGGGGAAAGAATCACCAAGCTTTATACTATTTGTTTGTTTGTTTTCAACTCTGAATGCTATTACTGTTATTAGAGTGGCCCATAATACCTGAGTAAATGTTAACTATTAACCCTTTTGTTGTTGCTGTTGCCACATATGGAAGCTGACATAAAATAAAACTTCAAAATGCCCTGTACGTCCAATTGAGATGGGATAGATTGAATGAAAGATAAAAAGGCAAAATAGTAAATTACTTAATCAACTTCATATATGCTTAACTAGGGGTTGCAGTATAATAAGGCTTTCCCTAATCCAAACAAATAAATTGAAACATCATCCTACTTCTTGGAGAAAAAAAAAAAAAAAAGTTATCACAAAGTATAATTTTCTGCATTCAGTTATATAATCTGGTACTGGCAAAAGTTATACAGTGTTTAAAATATGTAATTATACCGAATTAACAAGGCCAAAGCCCTGAGGAATTTTAAAGTCACAGATGAAAGACAATGCAGTAGATTCCTCTGCAGCAGGGAGGCTGGAGATAGTGCTGTGTGACGTTTAACACCAGAAGTATACTGATAAGTCAAAATCCAGCTATGATAGCTGTAGATAGAGGTTGAAATGATTGAAGTGCTATCTGTAGCAGAAGGCAGGGAGTAAAACAGGGAACTCCTATTTTAGCTCATTGCTCTCAGCGCCTGTGGATGCCCTGATAGTGACCTTCCATACTCTCCCATGAATAGAAACCTCCCAGCAGTAGTTAGAAGAAGGAAGCAAGCTCATGTAGATTTTCCACTACACAGGTACTTCTAGTATACCTCTCCTAGAAGCCTTTCTACTGTTCTTCTGCCTGGGACCTTCCGAGAAAAAGGAAATGAAAGCAGATTTTTTTTTTTTATTTTTCTGAAGAATGAAGAAAAAGCTAAATATTAGATTGTCACTTCCTGTGTAAAAGATCCACAAATGAGACCAATGAAAACACATATAAAGCTAAGAAACAAGCAATAGCTTGTAGCATCTATGAAGGTTTTGCCTCACTGATTGATCTGGGAATTCCCACCATTTGCCTGCAGGACAGCAGCCATATACTAAAAAATAAAAATAAAAATAAATAAATAAATGCAAAGCTAATCAATGAAGATAAGTGAAAAATGAAAACTCATCATTCTTTGGACCAGAAACAAAAGCATTGCAATGGGTGAGGAAAAATGGTTGCTATTGTCTAAATGGACAGAAGTTTTGTGTCAGGTTTATTTCATTGTCCGCAAAACAACAAATACTTAAATGCTTTCAAGGAACTTTATAGCTTTAGTAAACAACTATTGGAAAACATGACATGGTGATCTACTATTTATTTTTCAGAATAAATAAGCTACAACCAGAGTATAATAGGTTAAATAGAAAATATGGCTGTTTTACTAGAAGTAAAAACAGCAAACCAAATAACCTTTTTACATAACCACTTCAACTTTGAAAAACAGAAAAATCCTGCTTAAAAATTGCATGCCTTTAAGTATTGTTTATGAGCTGTGCAAGAGCAAAATAAACAAAAGATTACACTAGTGCAGCTCCTCAAGTAGCATCTTTCTTTACTCCAAGTATCTGTCATTCATTTCTTTTCCTTTTATTGAAGTAAGTTTAAAATAGAATGTATCAATCTATGCTTTCATATAAACCTATCAGCTTTTAAATGAAAGGACAAAACATTTTTGCAAAATAAACCCTTCCAGTTATGATGCATAGACATTTCTTTACTGAATCTCACAGCTCGATGCTTATGGTTCTTTTGCTAACACAGGAGCAAATCAGGAATAACTATCAAAGCTTAAATTCTTATTCCAATACAAAAGTCACAAAAGTCATGCAAGCAAATGGAAAACTCAAAGTTATTTGTTATGAGTCAGTTGTGAAATACCTCTTAATCTGTCAGAACTACATCTTCCATGAGACACTGCAGTCTCACCTAAGTGAAACTAGGCATAGTGAACATCTGATCTAGTAAGGGAGATAGACAGAAAACAAATGCCAAAATATTGGAATTGTCTGTGGGACAAAATCTGTGAATTCAGTGAGCTCTAATGTGATATATTCAGATATGGTGATTGCCACTTCCATCAAACAGTCCCAAAATAAACAAAAAAGAAGCCTGGAGAGGTGATATTCTCAGTCTACAACTGAGAGACTGTTGTACTCCAGATGTACATCTGGAACATCTGCAAGACAAAAAAGTGTTCATGCAAAACTGTGGAGAGTATCTGTGGTGTAATAAATAGCAGCAGTCTAGCAAGTCTGACTCATCCTGAGCTGATTCAGAAATTCTGTTCCATTCTCTATATGTTAACCTATTTAGAATAACTGGTTAATTAAGAAGGCATCACACTGGAAGTAACTTGTCCGATTCCACAAATACAAAGACCAAATTCACACATCAATCTAAATAGAAGTTTGACATTATATTTTACCAAAAAAAATAATAGAAAAGTAAGGCCATTTGATAGTACAGGAATAATTAAGTCATTTCCCTATCTCCAAAGTAGATTTAGGTACATCTAAACTATTCATGACTGATTATTTTTCTTAAAAATGAAAAATGAAATCCACACTGAAATCCACAATGCAAAAGAATACACGCTGTTTCTTGATATCAGCTTTCCTTCACTTCATTTACAAAATGTAATTTTATTTTATTTTTTCAGTAGCAAATCTAAAGCAATGGACTATGATTGGTTGGTTGGTTCTGTGTTTTTTGTTTTTGTTTTTAAATTAAGTTAATTATTAGCTCTTTACCCAGAGATTCAGACTGTACATAAGGAAAAATTTCTTTACTGTGAGGGTGGTCAAACACTGGAACTGACTTCCTACAATGGTCGATGCCCCATGCCCATTAGTGTTCAGGCACTCATACCCTCATCATTAATGTGCCTTAAATATGCTTTAACTTTTCGTTAGCCCTGAAGAAGTCAGGCAGTTGGACTACATGATCTCTGACGGTCCCTTCCAACTGAACTATTCTATTCTATTCTATTCTATTCTATTCTATTCTATTCTATTCTATTCTATTCTATTCTATTCTATTCTATTCTATTCTATTCTATTCTATTCTAGCCATGCCATGCCATGCCATGCCATGCCATGCCATGCCATGCCATGCCATGCCACGCCACGCCACGCCACGCCACGCCACGCCACGCCATAATGACCTTTCTTTCCCATTGCTGAAAATGATTCAAAAGTCTCAGAACTCATTCATAATTATAATTATACTTTTTAGTCTGTTACCAAATACTTTTAAAAAATGTTGAACAAAATCAGGACCAGCACAGTCCATCCTCTTTGAAAATCGTCCACTGATAACTCAGCCTTAAGTACAGTTTCCAACGTTTAATTTTGCACTTCACAAGGTGTAATTATGCACGTTGCCTTAATTTCATCTACATGTTCTTCTAATTTGCTTAGAGTTCCTCATGTGACAGTGTAAGAAACCCTCCTTGAAGTCAAAATTAATCCTATCCTTTTCTACATCCAATTAACTCAAAAAAATCTTTCAGAAAAAGTAGAGTATGTTGATGAGACTGTATTTGACAAAACATATTACCTGTTTTTATTATTTTTTATCTACTAGATACCTGCATATTGAATGCATAATAATTTGTTCTATTAATTTTCCAGATGTTGAAGTTACTCTCATTCATCTATAACTCTACAGTAGGCTATTCCATTTTTAAAGCTACATGTTTGCTAATAGTTCAGGGATTGAGTTGGTTTTCTAAATTCTTAAAGGCAATTAAGAATTTGTTTTTTTAAATTCTTAAAGGCAAATTAAATTGGACCCTGTCAACATGAATACATCATGTTACATTAATATTCTTTAAAATTTTTCCTTTCTAATTCTGTGTTTGTACCTATTTGGTAATTTTATTTTGTTAAGTATGTGCCTGCAGAACGGAGTGGGATTTTTTTAAAATGTTTTTTACCATTCTTCCTTGCTAAGCAAAGGACCAACACAATCCTTTATCATTCTTTCATTCTAATTTATTTTTCTAACACCTTCAGAAAATTTTACTCAAAGCTTTCATGTACCTTATTTGTGAAGCCTCATGAATCCGTATTTCACAGTATATTTCCTGCCTTTCCTCCTCAATACAATAGCTTGCTACTCTGCTTTTAACATATTCCCTTTCAGTAACTGCCAGCTATCCTTCACTTATTGATCCTTTACTTTATCTTCACAGTTGACCTTTTCTACCAAGTCCCCAAGTTTGTTAAAATATGTTTCTTTGAAGACTATTGTCCATCTTCTGCCACTACTGCTGCTTTTTCCTAACACCACAACTTTTGTCATTTTACAGACACTTTCACCCAAATTAGCTTCCAAGCAGAGATTGTCATGTTTGCAGAAATTACTTAGTCATAGCCAAATGTGAGAAATGCTATTTGTAATAACTTTCCTTACACTTTAAAATACATTTCTTCATACATCAGTCCTTGTCTATTCTTCCATAGATGTTCTCCGATTCAACAACATTGTCTTTGTTGTTTCTATTCTTCAACCAAGTTGGCTACAGTAGATTCCAAGAATGACAGCAAGCCTTTATTTACTTTTCCCTTCTCTATACAGGCTGGTGAAAGTGTGCTTTCAAGATGTCTGCTTCACACTTCCCTGCCTTAAATGTCAGACAGCTATAAGGATACTTTTTTTATCTTAAAAAAAAAAAAATATGTATATATATATATGCATATATATATATATATAAAACTTTTTTGACCAAAAAAGAAGTATAACTTCTTTCTCCTTAGCTTATCTAAACAAACCATACCTCAGTAGTCCATTTATTTCTGATTTAATTCATAGTACCTTTGTGACCCATACCAACTAATGGATACTAATGTGTATGCAATGTAATGGAACACACTAGTATATGTTAAAGATATCTTCCAGTTTATCCTGCAGGCATCTCTGTAAAGAATTGTCAATGTCTGGCACTGTTTGATATTGTCCTGCAATTTCCAGGTTCTTGCCTCTGTTTTCAGTTCTGGGAATACTTCAGCCTACCAGTGATATTTTTACTCAAAAATAATTTGATCTTCTTTCGAGGGGAAGGGAGGAGAGGAAGAGAGGGCAGGGGAGGGGAGAGGAGGACCAACAAGCTGACAATGCAGTGTATTCCCTTCCTAAACATTATTAGAAGATTCTTATTAATTGTATTTAATATTAATAGAAGAAAAATCAAAAAGAAGGAAAAATAGGTTTTTACAAAACATATAAACACAATAAATTTGTTAACCAAATTGATCAATTATTTCCATATTGATATTTAAAACAATGCAAACCTGGTTTTGATTATTACAGATGCATTTTTTTTAAGGATTTGAACATATTTTTGGTTTTGCTTTAGGCAGGAGTAACAGAATCTTAAGTACCCTTATGCTTTCTGAAGTACCAGGTATGATGTGAACACCTGTCAGTCATGTCATGTCCCTTGATCTCATTATGATTGGAACTTTTATTAAACTATCTTCAGAACTGGGAGGAAATTCTGAATTACAAATCTTATAATGAAAAAATGTGTGACTTTACTAAAATAACTTAATTAGTCCACAGTAAAATAAACACTGAAATTATGTGCTCAGTTCACTGGACAACATCTGGTGTAACTAGCTGCTGACATTCACTGAAGCCTCAGTGTGGAGATTATTGTACAAATTGTAAAAAATACAATACAAAGTGCCACTATAGCAACATGACTCCTACCATCACAAGTTTGTCTTTGAAAGGAGGTGAGCAATTTGCAACATACATGTCACAATTCTTTTTTGAGATAAATATATTTATTGAAACACTGATTCTGTAAAAACTTCCTGTGTAAAAAATATACAATAACCTAATCATTTTATAAGCATATATGCTGATAAACATATACATCCACACATGCAAACATTTAAATAGCAATGTATACTGGAAAATAATGACATCATTTGTGTTATTGAAATGGGTATAATTAAACTTAAAAGAGTCTACATGTTTTGCATTACCTATGTATTAGAAAAATGCAACGAAAATTTAACAGGATCTATTAAAATTCTAAAGCCATTGCTTATATAAAAAATGATTTATTAACTCAGATAAATACTAACTTAAAAGACTGGCATCTGAGTCAGAAATGTAGCACTCTATTGTCGTAAAATAAAATTAATTAATGAAATAATTCTAATAAATAGTAAATTTCAATAATATAAAATATTTTCATCATGCACCACATACACTGCTGCAAAACAAACTGAAACACTGACTCTGAAACTATCAACTTCTACAGTGACGTTATTTACATGGGATTAATTGTGCAATTTACTCTTAATTAAGCTAGTGATGCATTCCTGTGAAATTTTCTCAGTGTGTAATTACTTTTATATACAATTCTGGTGAGTTCAAACATTTTATGCTTTCTGCAGTATAACTTAAGATTTAAGAGAGGGTTTCTTTTACATTGTCATTAGTAAATGCTTGGCAATTTAACAATCTCTCTACGGTATAAACATTTATAAAAATGTCAATCATTTTGACTTTTATGTGCTTAAAAATATTCAAATTTTCCCCAGAGGGTGGTAAGCTAAGTTCCTTGTCCTGTTCTTGGTACAATCGTAGGCTGTTATTACTGAAAGTCCACCCAGGTTTTCTGTGGTTTACAGCTGGATCTAAATATGGTGAGATTAAGGCTTTCTCTAATGTCTTTTGAAAAGCTCCACTAAAATTACCTTATTTCCAGCTCCTTTACGTTTATTCTTACATTTTCTTCAACAAGATGTAGGAGATGGCTTCTGTTTTTGTTTGTTTGTTTGTTTTAGGTTATGTAAACCTAATCACACTGCAGATATAAAGTTTTTTCCCAGCACAAAGTAACTAGCCTTATTAAACAAAAGGAAACAAACAAACAAACAACAACAAAACACAGCTATCAGTATAACCCACAACTATAGTAAAAAAGAATATATTGTATTCCATGTTTTACATGGATGTTGCCTCAATCTGGTTTTACTTTGCATATTTTGTAAACTGAAATCCTCACACAGTGTTGAACAGAATTTAATGGAGAAACATTTTTTCATAGTTTAGCCCGTTCCAGTAATTTCACAATGAATCGAATGATAACAGTTTAATGAGAAGTGTGCTCTGGTGCAAAGAATAAACAGAACTTAAGAAGAGAAGCTGCAAAGATACAAACACTGAGAGAGAATGTGTTTTCACTAGAAGTTGACTTAAATATTCTATAATACCATAACCTTCAGAATTGCAAAACATGCTTGGCAGAGTCATAAGGCCAAAGTCAAGTTTTATGGCTTTCTAAAAGTAAGGAAAACACAAAAATCAACAAAAGACCTACCTTCAACAAGATCCAGACTTCCTCAGGTGATATAATACTATCACTCCATTGCCCTAATTTGCTAAACATTTCAAAGCAGAAATCATATTGTAGTGGCAAGAATACTTAAATAAAGTTTTGAAAAGAGTAACATAGTCTATGAAGAAGTGACAAGAAAAGTATATGTTATACAAGTTAAAAGGGAAATTCAAGAATTCCACGATAAAAAAAAAAAAAAAAAGAAGAAAAAAAAAAAGATGAGATCTTAGGTTGAATCCATCTTAGACTTTGTCACAGAGAAATTTATTCATCCTTGATGTTAAAATAATAATTTTGCTCTGATCTGTTTCTGCAGTAGCCTATACTGCCTGAACCAACAAAGTAAAATGTCTTACAGTTTCCTCTAAAAAGAAACAAAAACTTTCATGAGCAGAAAATATAATAGAAATTCAATAACATGTTCCAAAAGTTCACTCTACAAATTGAAGAAAATCTTGTTTCCTAGAATTACACTAAGCTGCTACAGAAACTTAAAATGAGACCATTAAAACAATGGTTGAATCTGTTCCAGTTTATATGAACTTTGTCAAGAATTATAGGAGATGTTCTAGCTGAGGAACAGGCTTGTGAGAATCAAAAAGAGGTCATCAGTCTAGAGAGATGTCAAAGTCTTACTGTGAGGACTTGTAGACACTCAAACAAATAATACTTTTAACATTTAATGTAATTTACTGGAATCAGATCCTTGCTACCAGACTGTCTATACAAGGACAGATTTATCAGCAAACTAAATGCCACTGTATTATGTATAAATTTTTACTAAAATCATATAGTCTGCTATCCAGCAGTGGATTCCAGGAATTGGATCTATGATAAGAGCTAAAAAGTTTGAACTATAGCAGGAACTGCAGAATAAAGTGGAATTATAAAAACATCCACTAAAAATTAGAGTGCTGTAAAATAAAGCAGTTACAGGAAATTACCAGTTACAGGAATTTAGCAAAAAGTATTGCTTTGCAAATTAATATGGATTATGTCACAATTCTCTTATCTAGAGCAGGTGATTCAAACTTTCTAGATAAACTGCTCTCAACTATATCTCTCATTTCTCACACACATACATTCATTATTTAATGGTTTTAATTTAATAAATAAATAAATAAATAAATAAGTAAATAAATAAATAAATATCTGTCTTTCATTGTTTCTATAAGGACTGATTTTTTTCTGGAGTCAGTTCCAGGATATGTGTGAGATTTAGTAGGCTGTAGAACAGAAGAAAGGAACATAATATTCCTAGTAATCTGTAATTTATTCCCTGCAATTTTTTGTTTTACGAGGAGACTAGATGCTCACACAAGAAGTAGATGAACACAAATTCTGAAAAACTTCTTCCTCAAGAGCTCATTTCTGAAAAGTGCACTTGAAATTGACAAAGATCAGTTTCATTCTATGATTTACTAACATGACAAAACAACACTGAAGCCATATTTTACTGGTCATGGCATTAGATTTCCACATTCCATGAACAGTTACTATGTTTTTACCTTTTTATTTCATTAAGTTAAGAGCTTGAAACAGTTTGCAGGATTAAAGCCCAAGAAATTTGCATACATATAATAGGCACATGGTAGAAGTTGGCTTATTGAACTTTATTTTTTATTTCCCTGGCACAACTGGGCTTGAAGCATGAGTTTAACGAAGGAAACATATCTGGCTACCAATCCCAGCTTTTAGTTATTGCTTTGCTTCTCCTGGAATTCATAAGCATCATATTTGTTTAATTTTTACTTTGTAAGAATTACCTTTCTATTTCTGTCAAGGTAAAGTTGTTGCATTTAGTAATTTGACAAAGTTTTTCTTATACTATTGAATAAATGAGCAGGAATATTTCTTCAGAACATTAAAGAGAAAACATCTGCCCCTAATCTAGAATTCACCATTTTTCAACATAAAATGTTACAGAAGACTGAACAGTTTTGTTTTGTTTTGTTCTAATCCCATTTTATTTTGGTTTAAAAAAGTTAGACTAGAATAAGATGTAATTATGTGTAAAGCTAAAACACTAAACCTTTGATGTAAATAAATAGAAGTCATAATCAATCAATATATCAATATCTCTTAGCAAACATCTAGAAGTTAATTATACTAATTTCACACACTAATGGCTTTGCCCTGAACCTAGAAATGCCTACAGCCACTTCATGAAAGGAAAAATAAAAAAATAAATTCTGTAAGGGTGAATTTGAACAATGTAAAGTTCCTGTTTAAAGGTCTTGCTACTGTGAAGTTTTATTTAATTTTTTTTACTCAGTAAATCAGATAGTGGCACTTTTTTGCTTTAGCTGTTGTTCAGATGTATAAATCCTCATTTGTCCTGGTTTTAGATCAAAGGGATTAGCTCCAGATCAGCTGCAGAGACACAATCAATTCTCGTTCTCTGAATGGAAAGCCCCCATTGTGGGTTCTTCCAACAAAATTAGTTTAATTATAAATCCAAGAGCAACCTATCAGAAACATGTTAATAAAACCTGTTTCTAGATCCTAATCTATATTCTCACTTCTAAACTTGTTGTTGCTGTTTTCTGACATATTATGATATTAATTTGTATAATTTGTTGTTACAACTGTGCTAATTCTACTTCAGACTAAAAAATATCCTATTATCCAAACCCTATGACAGTTCATGGGTGTCACTCTGCTGTCATTGAAGGCAGAGGCTCTCTGACTACAAGACTGATGTGATATTATAAGCTTTAAAAGCATACTATACCCTTCCAATCCACATTTCAACAATAATCTTCACATCTGTGTTGAATTCTATGCAGCACAACCAGCTAATTCCAAATAAATATTAGATTCATAGAATCATAGAATCATAAAATATCTCAAGTTGGAAGGGACCCACAAGGAACAACAAATCCAATTAGTGGCTCCACATGGACCCCAAAATCAAACTGTATGTCTGAGAATGATGTCCAGATGCTTCTTGAACTTCAGCAGGATCAGTGCTGTGACCACTTCCCTGGGGAGCCTGTTCCATTGCCCAACCACCATCTGGGTGAAGAACCTTTTCCTAACACCCAGTCTGCCCCCTCCACTGTCCCAGCTCCATGCCATTCCCTCGGGTCCTGTCACTGTCCCCAAAGACCAGAGCTCAGCACCTGCCCCTCTGCTCCCCTCATGAGGAAGCTGCAGGCCGCCACTGGTTGAAGTGAGGTCACACTAGCACAGAGCAGATGGTCAATCCCTTCTCTCAAATGGCTAGCAATGCTATGCTGGATGCACTCCAGGGTATGGCTGGCCCTCATGGCTGCCAGGGCACATTGTTGACTCATATTCAACTTGCTGTCAACCAAAATGCCCAGGTTTCTTCTGCAGGATTGCTTTCCAACCTCACATCCCCCAAGTCTGTACATACAGCCAGGGTTGCCCCTTCCCAGGTGCAGAATCCAGTACTTGCTCTTAAACTTCGTATGGTTGGTGAATGCCCGACTTCCTAATTTGCCAAGATCTCTCTGCAAGACCTCTCTACCTTCAGTGGAGTCAACATCTCATCCCAATTTAGATTCACTTCTGGATATGCAATAATTATTAAACAGATGCTAAATGCCCCCTATTGTTGTATACCTAGGGTTCACAGGCCACTTCAGCGTTTACTTGACTACTATGACAATTACCACACCAATTCTCAGTCTTCCAGGACATTGCTAGCTCCTGCTAGGTTATCCACAGAAACTCAGAGACAACACAGGGAGACTTGAGCAACAGAACAACAGGAGTAAATGAAGGGCAGTCACTTCGTGCAAATGTTTATACTCCGTTGCCTCTGGACATGTAATAAAATATAATCTCATGATTCTCCTGGAATTTATGAATTGGGAATCTGATTTCCTGTTCAAACTGTAGAGGTCCGCAGTGCTCTTATGAGAAAGAATGATTTCAAAACAGTTATATTATACAAGGTTTTCAGTCCCCTTTAAGTTTTTTTTTTTTTTTTTTTTTTTTCTGAAGAAGACCAATACCTAAGAATCTAACATAAAACCAACCATGTGTACCAGTCTGAGATAAACAGCACTCTAGAAAGCTGTTATTTCTATAAGCTATCCCTATATTCATAATTTTGCAATTAGTAATTTGATAATGACACAATGGGAATTGTGCTATATCTTTCAAATATACACTATAACTGTAACAGTGAAAGGAAAGTAGAGGCCAAAAGAGCAGAGATAATACCTATACATACGTATCATTCTTAAATATGTCTGGCATGTCTCCACTTCCCTTTGCCTAACAATAATTACTAAGCATTTTATAATTATTTGTTACAGAATAATCATCACCTTGACCATGGCAATTAACTTTAAAAAGTTATCATAATATTTTGTATGTAAATTGAGTATCACAAAACTCTCACTTTCTAAAGAATTTACCCTCTACATTCATTTACCCTCCTTAAAGTTAATTATTACAATGTACCCATAAAAGATTGCATAACAATGTCTCCAATTGCTGTATAGCAAATGAAAACTAACAACGAAACAAACAAAAACTACCACATCATTTTAAATAGGTAGTATGTCTTTGACTTTTTAATGTTGGATTATGGCAAGTCAAGAAAGTCAAGGTTCTTCTGACAATACACTTCCTCTTTTGCTTTGCCATATTGGCATTCAATTTATTCTCTTTCCCTCTGAACGGTCTGGGAAACAGTGCCTAGACAACTAACTGCATTAAAAGTGTAACTTAAGCAAGAGAGGGTTTTATCTTTTTATTTGAAAAACGTGCTAGCAAGTGTCCTGCAGCTGTCATTAATTAAGTCTAGTACAACACCATCCTGTTTAAAATTCTGACTTTGCTTAATTACAACTGCGGGTAAATCTCCTTTGCATGTGGTTAGCATAAACATTGATGTATATGACCTATAAAACTACAAAGTCTTAAAACAACCCTAATAAAATATATTGTCACCTTATTTAAAAGTACTCCTGTATATTCAGCTCATTGCCCTAAGTACCTGCAAGATTAGAATCTGTCATTTCCTGTTGTATAAGAAAAAATAACTTTCCCATATAAAGCTACACAACACTGATGATTAGTGTCTCCTAACAATCTATGGTTAGGAGATTGTTTGAAATAATGTTAGTTTCCAAATACAGTGCTAAAGCAGTTGCATGTGCACTACAGGCCCACAATTCCCATACCAATTTGTATTTCCACAGTCACAGTTTCTCGGTGTTAACACCATTTTTCTCTCCTCTTTTGTAGTATAAACACCTTCACTAAAAGTGAGAATTGATTTATTAGCACTCTCTTTAAGTAGATCTAATGCATCTGGAGCATCTCTCTACTGTGAAAGAGCAAAGTAACCCTGCAGACTATTTAGCATCTTTTTCCAAACTTAAATAAACTCATTTACATGAGCAATGATGCTAGAGATACTGCTTCTATCTGGGACAGACAGTAGACCCAAGCAACAGCGACTGAATACAGAAAACATCTCTCTAAAGGAGACAGACCACTCCAATTTGCTTCAAATATTACTGATGCATAGCAGAACGAGAAGTACCAGTTTGCTCATGCAGCATTGACAACTTCCTTACATATAAGTAGGTAGGAACACTTGACAGTAGTAGACATCTAATTGCAGGAGCTGAAAAACGGTCTTCTTATGTGACAAGGGAAAGGCACAAAGTAGGGCACAAAAAGAAACAAGAAAATGACATGTCTGGCTGAAGTCCACACCCCTGTGTTTCCCATTAGTACAATATTTATTTCCATTACAGATTTACTATTGCAAATCCGTGAAGGATGAAATTCCACCAGTGACAAAGTATGAAAAATATATATTTTTTTCTCATTTGCTCATTCTAAGAGGTCCAAACTCAGAAAATACTTGATTCATACTTAATTGAACCACATGCTGCTCTGAGAGCAAAATACTGCTGCAGTATCCAGCACTATACAATCCATTAAGAAACAGATCCCTTTCTCCATGCATCCAATTTACCATTATACAAACTCTATGTCCCTCTTTAATCTCAAATTTGGTGTTAAAGAAGGATGATAATATCAATATATTATCATATAATGCATCCCTGCAAATACTATCAGTATTCAAATTTTTATTTTTGTTTTTCTTGTGCAGTGACAAAGTTTAGATTTCCTGTGAATTCAATGGACTGGCTAAGTACTGTTTACTGTCTCTTTCATATAAGATTTAGAGCCACTTTTTTCTTTCAATCTGTTGGTTTCTGTATCTTCAGGTATGCAAACAGTAACATTAAAAACTTTCTCTTTTGCTCTAGGCCCTTCACCATTTTTGCAGCCCTTCTCTGGACACCCTCCAATAGTTTCACATCCTTTTTGTACTGTGGTGCCCAGAACTGCAAACGGTACTTGAGGTGTGGTCGCACCAGTGCAGAGTAGAGCGGGACAATCGCTTCCCTTGACCAACTAGCAATGCCATGCTTGATGCACCCCAGGATAGGTTGCCACTCTTGGCAGCCAGGGTACACTGCTGGCTCATATTCAACATGCTACCAACCACAACCCCCAGATCCCTCTCTGTGGGGCTGCTCTCAAGCAGTGCATCCCCTAGTCTGTACATATAATCTGTTCTCTCTTTAGCTTACTGAAAATCTAGAATATAATTTTTCTCTTCAAGTGTTTCTCCAATAAGCACACATCTTAAATCAGTTCATTCTTGACAAAAACATCAAAAGCAAGCTCTGTGTCACATATTGGTTCAGCTCTACAGAATATGAGTCTGTTGTGATAGAATTACACACCTAACTGGTTATAAAGCTCCCTCTATTTAAGCAATGGTTGATTACCGTGTTTAATTTGGCACTCTCAAGTGCACCTTCTAATCTGACGTTATTTCAGACAAGCAGGATGCTCAGATTCAGCTGCCTCAACTCTACAACTAGCTCTTCAAGCCTTTTAAATGTCGCAGTTAATTAAATACATTTCCCCTAGAAAATACATTACTATAACAGAGATGTGGCTTAGTAATTTCCAAAAGGACAAATTTGTAAGAAAGAAATCAGGTTCAGCAACGGAATTTCTAAAATACACAGAAGTGTTGTTCTCCTGAAAAAGAAAATGACCAAAAAATGGGAATAAATAAATAAATAAATAAATAAATAAATAAATTCTCCAGGCAAACAACTTGCTGAATGTAATTTTAATCGTGAAACTTCAAATGAAAGCTATGCTTTGCTCATCCAGCCAGAAGCTACGATATGTTCACTCTCTCCTCTTATATTCCAGTAGACATAAATAACCTTTGTCAATAGAATGCTTCTCTTAAAACTTTCCTATCTCTTTCAATGGAAGTTCTCCTTGCTCTAATGCTCCTGCTATTTGCTGCTGGATTTCTTGCCAGAGAGATGTTCAGAGTAAATAGTCCTGCCTGGAGAACATCCACACTGTTCCCGATGGGAATCAATACCGATAGCACTTCATTTCTCTCACATATCTTCCCACACGAGGCACTAGCTTTGTTGTATAAAAATGAACTTTTACACCCTTAACAACAGCTATATGCAAAATAGGACTCAAATGAACTATGATCAACACACAGACACACATAAAACCCCAAAATATCAAGGAACTGAAACCCTTTTGGAGACTTGGAACCATCATGTGTTTATAGTATGCAGTACAACAGAATATGCTTGAACTAGTGACAACAGTCAAATTTAAAGGGTGGTTCAACTCCAAAATGTGTTTTTCAACATCTTTTATGAGATTAGAATCAAAAAAAAACAAAAAAAAACCAACAAAACTCCCCAGCTCTTTCCACTCCTTTCTAACTCTCAGCATGGGATCCAGAAAGCTGTTTTCTCTCTAACATCCAGTAATCTTGATCCAATTTGTACATAACAAAGGGACAACTATGGCAAGGATCACTTCTCTGGTCTATTGTCCTCATTGGTAAATATAGACATTAATAATTATCTTTAGTAAATATGATTAGTTATCTGATAATATTTATAAATCCTATACATATATTAAAATATGTCTGCAGTCCACTGCAAATTCCCCAAATTCTGTATAGATACAAACTCAAGGTGCAAATCTTGTTTGGAAAAAAAAAAGTTTTTACACACTGTTTTAAGGTTAATAACAGAAGTTGTGCTCCAAGGCTGCTGCAGGAAGTGACTGGGAATATTTGACAATGCTCTTCTCTGTAATCACTGTGAATAAATAAGTTCTGAAGAGATGCCATTTTCAGTTTCTAAAAACTCACCTTGGATAAAAAGTTGTACTTCAGTTGAGGATTATGTAGCTCTAGCAACATTTACAAAATAAAACAGAAGTTTATTTCTGCTCATAAAATTCAATAACAATTTGTCACCTGCTCTTGCTACAGAAAGAGCATTATCAGTAAAGGCTGGGTTTACATTACCATACGACTGATAGTTGGGCAACCAGGACAGTGCTACCAGGATGGATGTTACCTCAGTATACAAGAGGCTGGAGAAGGGAGACATGCAAATAGCATGGAGGGGCAGAACAGTCAAGCACCTGTGTCATACTTCATTGGACTGCATGCCCCAAGTAAAGAAGAAGGCCATACAACTACATTCACCTGATGGGTAAATACAGGCTCTATGAGAATACAAATACTCTTTTTATTTTCTGCTTGTATTGTGGTTTTATTACTTTTATGTATTTTAAAGAAGTATACAAGTACAATGCACAACATTACCTCCTCACCATAAATCAATGTCTCAACTGAAATATTTATGGATAAAGTATCAGCTGTATTAATAAAGAATGTGGTTTTGGCAGCCAATCATTTTGACTGCACAGAAAGAACTTCTACCATTCATAATATTTTAGGTAGGCAGAGGTTAAATTATTGAATACCTAATCAAATACCTGCATTTTGCAGTGCTTGGCTGTGCCATTAAAGGTGCAGCACTGAGTTGTGTCCAAGGTCAACAATTAAAAAAATCAATCATTTAAGTAATAAGCTCTTGCTGACTTTCCTAAAACCATCCTTCAGTCGTGAAGTGTTTTTAAACAGATCAGGAAGATGGCTAGATTATGAAAAAGTTCTATTCTCACTATCAGACCTTTTCAGAAATTTAAATTAGAATATTGGCTTCAGACACCTCAGCATAGTATGTCTATTAAGACTCATATAGGTATAACCAGGAGTACTGCTCAGATATAAGTGATTGTTAAAACACTATCTTCATTAACTGTATCTTAATAATGCCCAGTACTGTGTATTATAGATACAGCTTATAATGTTTTATAAGGTTATAATTCAGTCATATATTTAAAGACTAAGAAAGCAGTTTATGTTTTCTGTGTCAACCGGTCTATTTAAAAGGAAGAAAGCTGAGAATTTCTTGTAGTTTTGAAGGTTAGTAGCAGAATGTAGACTGCACAAGTATTTGTGCTCCAAGGCTGTTGCATGTCACTGGGAAGATTCAAGAATTGTTTGTTGAAGGGTCTTGTGGAATATGAGGGGGAAGGAAACAGCTTCAGTCCAGTATCTTGCCAAGGGGTGGTTATTACAACTCTCTCTTAAGCAAGACTCGAATAGAATGTAGCAGACATTTTATCAAGCAAGAATGAAGCATTTCTTTCAAACTACCTTTCTGAAATTTGCAATTCAGCATAATACAGAAAAGCAAACAACCTCTATAGCCTCAGAGAAGTTGAACGTGTCTCAATTTAACTGTTTACAAAATGGAGAATAACATCAGCCATGTACATTGATAAGCTAATTGGAAATGTCCGCTGATAGGATAATTGGAAATATCTTCCCCTTTTTGTAACTGTCATGTGCTAAGGTACACAAAAAGTTGGAAGCAGCACGTTTATATAGTAGTTTGTTGCAAAAAATGTTCACAATATTTTTACAATACCATCTCAGAAGGGAACAATGAAACTCGTTTAGGTTTTTCAGAACATTTTGAGATCTTTGATTTACTTTATTTAGTGTCTTTTAAGAATTTATTTTATTTTTTTATTTTTTTCAGTTTCCAACATTCCAGGAAGCCAATGCCTCTGTCCTTTTTATTCCATTTCTAAAATGTTCTCTTTTTATTTGTTTCTCCAAAATAATAAAATAAAATTAAAAAAAAAAAAAAAAAAGAGCATAATAAAAGTAAGCATGACTGAAAAGCAGTTGCTATGGTTCACTGTGTTTCACAAAGTGCTGAGTGGAAAGTAAATGGTAGAAAGAGGACAAGAAGAATAGCTAAAGCGTTCCAAACAGGGAGAAATGAATGCTTTGTAGTACATGTGAATCTGTTCTGCAGTTATTATTACTCTGAAGAGGAAAAAATTCATATTTCTTTCTTCAGGTTTGAGAAGAAACCTTATAAATTCAGCATTCATACCAACCTCCCCACGAGGGAGCGTATATATAATACACATTTTTATTACAGATTATGTATCTTTATTATATAATATGTATGTGTTATATATTTGTTTTTATATTCTATATTTATATAGAATTTAAAATATAGTATATTTGATGTATTATATTTATGTAATAAATATAACAGTAGATAAATATATCTTATTATGTACATATATATGTATTTTCAATACACTGGCTATTTCACATGCTATCACAGTTTCTTATAAGTGCAAATTTACATGTAGAATTCTACATGTATGCAATCAACACATGCATGACATCTTAAAAGAGAAATCAACTCAATCTGCACTCTGCTCCTCTAAAGATTCATGATGGAATTGTGTGGATGTTTCTGTAGAAAAAAGATACCACTTGTTCTGTAAAGCATCTTTAGGCCAACTGCAAAACTAAAGGGTTAAGCCTAAGAAAGAACCACATGACTGGTGATTATGTGAAGTAGCTAACTCCCTGCCATATCAACATTAGATTATCATTCTGTAGAGGCTTTGTCTATAGATCTGTTTAATGAATCCCACAGAAAAAGAACAAAGACCTCTTATTTGAAATTAACACGAGAGGGTGGTGTTTGCTTTAAACCAGAGGCTAAGATCAGTCTTTATACCTCAAAGATGAATATGTGTATCACCTCTGTTGCAGGTGATATTTACCTTCCTGAATTTCCAAATCACATCAGATCTTAAGGCTCTATACCACTCTTTTCAATCTGCAGCATTTGTTCTAAGGTCTCATTCATCTTCTATAATTTTTTAGGAAAACTTTCATCTCAGAAAGAGTGGTTAGGAGTTAGAACAGATTGCCCAGGGTGTGGTGTCACCATCCCTGGGGGTGTTTAAAGAAAGGGTAGATGTGGTACTTAGGGACATGGTTGGACTAGATGATCTTAGAGGTCTTTCTGACCTTAACGATTCTATGATTCTTTGAAATGGTTTTTCAAACAACAGAAATATATACAGATATATTTCCTTAAATAGTTAACCTTGTCAAAAATGTTACCTATTCAATTATATTAGTGCAGTTCTAGTATTGGGCATGCATCACACAGAGTCATTTTAAAGATTAAAGTAGAGGTCATTCAGACCAAACCTATTATCCTGCATAAATGACCTGTTTCCATTGTCTAGTTTCAGTCAAGTGCTCATCCTTAACTGTGAACATTAGTCTCACTTATATGCTTACAGAAAGCTATAGCTGTCTATTATTACAAATAATGGGAATTTCAGTGTATAAAGTGTATAAACTCTATCGTTTCAGAACTATACATTCTCAGAAATGTAAACAAAGGCAAACTAAGGAATGCATTTCAAATATCAGCAAAGGATTTCAAGGAAACAAAGCTTGTCTCTTCAGCAATATTCTTCTATTATCTTTAGATAAGACGATCAATACAAGTTTGTATTTTACAGTGCATTCCCTGAAACAACCCATTAGAAACTGGAAGATACAGACAAAGAATATAAATTGAACATATTTACACTAATTTATATTTCCTCGATTTGGAAAACATTGATTTTCCTTCTTGTACTCTGAAGAGAAGTGAAATTTGCTTGTCTGCATATGTTTAACAAGAATTTAAACTCATACCATGTCTTGGTGTTCTCACACATCTTTGCCTCCATACTACCACCATTTGAGTGATATTTGTGTATCTCTAGGAAGTGATTACCTTTTATCCGTATCAGCGTAACAAGGGAAGAACCAAAAATAATTGTTGTATACCCCACAAAAATAGCGATTTAAAAATTATTAAATCATAATAAAATAAAAGAAGAACAACCCATCTTAGATAAGGGGAGTCTGAGTACTATATCCCAGCAGAAGATTATAGTTGAGAACTAAACCTGATTTGATGTCTGACATTTAGTATTAGATAATAATAAACATGTCCTGTGAGACTAATATCTGGCTGAGTTGTGGCTACACTGCAATCAAAGCAGCCTGATCATATTAACTTTGAGAACCTGAGTAAAGGTCTAGAATTTGTTTCTTGTGCTCCTAATGTAGTAAAGAACACCGCTTTGTTGTACAAAGGCTGCACTGCTCATGCCCTGAAGAGTCTGATTTCAAGTGAGTCAGAGAGACAAAAATGTAAGGAATAACTAGCAAACAACATTTATTTATGTCTCAATGATAAAATTAACCAGACGATAATATTGCATCCATAAAACATTGTAAATCGATGATATATGGAGCAAATGACAAGTTTCCATAAAAACACATAGTTACTTGAAAATATAGATCTTCAAAGGGAAAGAAAAAGGGAAAAGAAAGAATGAGTGACCTGGAAGACAGTGCCTCCAGTTCTGCTCTTATTATTATTACTAAATGAGAAAAAAGGTGTATTTCTGGAGCCATTATTTCGCAACTAGAAATCTCATGTGCTTGCCCCTATTTGACAATAGCTATTAAAAACAAAACAAAAAACACTTAGTCTAAAGAGCCTACCACATTAAAAAGCATAATAAAATCCTCCATGTAATTTAATTGTTTCAATAGATAACTGGAGCGGGTCCGGGGTTTTGTTGCAGGGAAGCAGTTGGTCATACTTATGGAACTTCAGTCCATTTTTAATTACATGTATTTGACTCAGCAAGCAATCTTTTACAGATAGAAAAGTATAGTTTTTCAAACAGCAAATCTCAAAGCAATAGCTATAGCTAGCTGGTACTGCAGGATTAAACTTCTTCAGTAGCTCATCAACCACAGTTTAGCCCAGTCAAGTTAAACTAAGGTCAGAGGTTCAGGTACAGCTGCCTCTAGCTGATGAGTTCTGAGATAAACAGTGCAGGTTCTCTATAGCTGTAATAGGACAAGAAAAAGTGCAGAATAGCATGTTTCTTTTCAGCTTATTTCTATCTCTGGATGAGCTAAACACAATAGCTTTCTCTCCATCCTTTCCCCATAAAATAAACTAAACTAATCTCTCAGTAGAAGCTTGCCTATTGTACTTTTTTTAAACTTGTATTGGTACCCTAATTTATTATTGAAACAGCTTTTGGCAGACCTACCTGTGTCGGGCTTACTTTAACCATTAACCATTTCTCTGTGACCTGCTGTGCCTGCAGACAGGCAATTTATGTTCTGAAGATGCTTCATCCCATATTCTCATTTGAGATGTTACTTCAGCAGATGGGACATGCTTTTAAAAATTGAGAATAAAATAAGGCAGTTAGTGGGACAGTTCATGGAGGATAGGAACAAAGAGAAATAGATATGAAATGGAAGGAATAATAAATACTGAGAGGTAGATTTGAAGAAACAAAGGGAAAGAAAAGGCAGAAGGTTTGGCTACATAGGACAGTTATGAAAGCATTCAGGAGTAAAAATTTTGGTAAAATTCTGTGGAAGAGGGAGTAAGGTGCACAGAGATGGTGTAGGAGAGTGGACAACAGAAGAAGAGAAGAAGGAAAATTAAAAACAGGAAGCCATACTGAGCTGCTTAGTATTTAGAAGTTCACCTAAGTCAGCAATTTCTATGTATTTCTAGTGAAAAAATAGTGATATTTATTAAGAATTTATTTATTTATTTATTAATCTCTGGATGAGAAAGCAACATCACCTATTTTTGCATCTTTGAATTTTTAAGCACTGCTTTCATTCCTTACAAGGAAGAAGGCTAGTTCTTCACTTCAATACAAGGCAGGCTACAAGCATTCTTCCCCCAGAATTTCTTCTTTAGATTCTTTAGATGCAAAAATTTGTTTAATTCAAAAGAAATATTATCCAAGAAACTTCTCAAAACTCATGAGCCACATAAAGCTATGTAATACTAATTGGAAATCCAAACAACACACAAAAAAAAAAAAAAAAGTTAATGAAAACCATAGTGGAATTTGAGAATCACCTGCAACACTTTTCTCCTTTTCTGAAATTTCTTGAAGTTTCTATTTGGAACAACAACAAAAAAATGTTTCTAACGTCACATTTCATTAGGCAATTATTTCTTCCATTTTCATCTACTGCCATGGGAAACAAATATCAAGTTTGTTAACACTGTAGGAAGTATTAGAACCAGACAACTGGTTAACAGACAGTTCATTGCAATGCCTATCTAGAAGGTTTTCAAGATGATCCACAAATAAATCAATCAATCAATCAATCAATCAATCAATAACGATAATGATAGTAATAGTAATAATACATTAAAAAATATAATAATAATAAAACAACCTATTTTTGGCTCCCTACTTACAAAAAAAACCTGACTAGTAATCATATTCTGGACAATTTAAAGTAAACATGGATAGATAATTCTGGAAGACTCAAACAGTAAAATAATTGCTATCTAACAGGATTAAATAAAATCCTGCAGCTGCAGTCTCTTATATTGGGCTAATACAAACATTTCAAGATGCAGATGTAGGAAAAAAACAAAAACAAAACACTACAGTAACACTTAGAACATAAAAGCTTGATATACAAACAGCATATGGAATTAAAACATACCATTTGTAGAAAGACAATGCTATTTCCTCTTAACAGAATTTACACACATTTTAAATATCAATAGACACACAAGAAAATAAAAAGAAATGAATATCTCAATGAGAGAGCTTAGCAAAATCAACACTCATTCCAGTCATGCAGAAGACAATAAACTTTAAGTAAGTTATTACTCAGGTTTTGCAAATCAGCATTTACATTCGCTCACAGAAAAAAATGCAAAATATAGTGGGCAACAGCATCAGCCAAGAGTTTAGCTTACCACAGACCATATGGGAGGATGTCCCCATAGACTGTGCATCTTGTACTAGCATGGCATCTGCAGTACATAGTAACACTTTATCTGATGTAATAAGGCCTTCTGCTCTTAGTCATTCTAAGTTATAAAACAAATGATTAAATGATTTCACCATAAGCAGCCGCATGAAACACTGACAAGGTGGGATGAATATAATGGAGTTACTATTCCAAATGCCAGGCAACTTGTTACTGTTATATTAACAGTTACAGCCAAGCTTATCCTTTTGTTAAAATACTATATGGTTAAAAAAAAAAAAAAAAAAAAAAAAGTTAATGAACAGAGTAAAACTTCTAGAGTTCTTTTGTATCTTACAGTGGGGGTATATTTGTGGACCAATGCATCCAATGAAAATATAATAAAATTTAAATATACTGCATGTTATCAACAAATGACTGTCATGCTTTGAAAACTGTTAGCTAGAGTGAAGTAACGTAAAAGCGCCACCCACAACAAATTCAGAATATGTTCATTGCTACGCATTTTCAACAAATATTAAGAGAGCACAGACTTTAACAGCTTGTCATGTGAGATATGTTCACAAAAGTACACCTTCAAAAATATTAATAGATCACAAAAGACTTTAGCAACTTTTGCTATGAGAAGCTTAGAAGAGCTGCAGTTTTTAGAAAGAAGGACTTTCCAGTGGGACAGGTACTCCCTATAGACACCCTCTCCCATTATGTCATTGTGATAGTTAATAAAAATGCAGCTGATAAGCACTGTGGAAACAACATTAAGAGAAAGTTGCTTTCCAGTAAAGTCCCGTGCTTCAGTCATAGAAGGATTACATCACTAAAATTTATTGTAATAAAACAAGTATCAGCAGTCCTTTTTTATTTCAGATGTTTTCTCATCAAATACAGCCTTTATTTTTCCCTAGCATTAGAATACACATCTAACTACAAAAAGAAAAAGGGAGAATACAAATGTCTTAAATTAAAGAAGAATAGAATGCATTTATTTCTTTAACATTCCACAGGGAAAAAAAATAAATAAATAAAAAATAAAGTAAGGAAACCAGTCTAGATTTACCCAAAGGAACAAAGACACAAAAGGTAATCCATCCACTAGTTCTGGGGCCCATGGGAATCTTCATTCAAAGAGAAAAGAAGTAGAAAAAAAAAATCATGGCATGTTTATTTTAGCAAATTAGCATTTTCCAACATATATTCATCCCTAAAAAATTTCTGTCTGGCTCTCATCTTGTCCTGTCCTATGCTAAAATCCCTGAGCAGGAACTGCTCTGGCCTAAGTGACAAACCCAACAATACAGTAAAAATATCTTCAGCATACTACGTCTTCTTAATCTGCCTGCATTCAACATAATAACTCTACTGGGAGCTACTGATAAAACTAGACCAAGATAGGGACACATTAGAGATTAGTTTTAGAGATTTTGGCAGTGATGTTACGTTCTCAAGCACCATTGACATTAGTCTCTTTTTTTATTACATCTTCAATTTTAGCATACTGTGTCTGCTTTTAAACATTCTTCACTCATGTGAGGACCATTTGACCAAACCGTGTTCCATCAACTACTTGCAAATAATATATATATATATATATATATTTTTTTTTTTTCAGAATTTTAAGAGATGGCTTACCCAGAACACCAGGAATCCAAATTTCACACTGATTTTCCTTAAATATTTTATCCTTAAAGGCCTTGACATCATATCATATAATTTAACACGTAAAGCACATCTCCAGCTCCAGTAATCTAATCCTGTTTAAGCAGGAAAAATTCTTTCAGTTTTCTCAACGTCTCTATAATCTGTGTCAACTTTCTGCTTGAAATAAAGATAGCCCTAAAACATACTGTATTTTTCACCCCTAGGATTGCTTTGGATTGGTTAACTGCATAGTTATCATAATTATTTTTTATGTAATACATATCTACCTAATAGACAATTTCCAATTGTCTGTTTCAGAGCAAATCCAGCAAAACCACTCTGGTTATAAAAGTGATTCTCAAACTAGTCCAAATAACTGTTGAATTTGCTCTGAACCTTGCTATTGAAGTTGGCTGCTGAGGAGATTATAAAGTTCAAGGATTTCTCACTTGTGAAGCTCCAATAACCTCAACTGTGTTACAGGTCCTGAGCACTAGGCACAAAAATATCATCTCCAAACATTTATAAGGTAAGGGATCAGCTCTCTGCAAGGCTTTAGAAGAATGCTTTTTCAATTGTAGTACTAACATTTCATCTAAATTTCCATTTGTGTGCTAGAATGCTTAAACAGGATTACTTAGGAGAAAGATGTTTTCCTGTCTGAAAGCACTGTATGTTATTTATGTTCTGCAGATTGTCTAACATCAGTAAAACATGGTGAGGCATTAGTTACTTCCTGCTTGAAAACTGCTGCTCATTTCCTAATTCTCTTCATGTAAATACTGCCATTCCACAGCTAATTGTCATTAATGAAAATGTAATAGGTCTTCCTTCAGAACAACTGAGTTGATATCTAAAGGAATCAAATACAAACTTTTAATAACAAGCCTTAGTTTAATTTTCTCACAAGCCAAGCCAAAAGAAACACAACTAGGCAACAAATATGATTACCATGAAATAGGAGAGCCACTCTTTTTCCATTCCAGTCACTAATCGAGATCTTTTATCGTCATTTTCAGTGTAAGCATAGGTCTTCATTTTTTTGAAGAATCTCAGAAGTAATTACATAAGAGAATTCACTTCTGAATTCTTAATTACCATAGCACTGTCACTGTTGTATGTGAGTGAGGTCATGCAGTAAGAACCAACACTTGTCTCTAGATCGAGATAGAATAGAAACTCTTGGTTGATGAGTAGGTAAAGCAGATAAAGTAATGACAAAGGATGGAGGGGTGTGGGGGAGAAGAAATGGATTATTCAGGTTTTTCCAGCAAGCAGGGAAAGGTATCAAACTTCTACTAATCTGTTCTGGCAGGTGGTATTGTTTGGAAGGTTCGGTGCAGGAAGAAAGAGTCAGGATTTTCTCCTCCTATTTAATCTGGTTGTCCAAGTGAAGGTAGATTTCACAGGTTCTGGAAAAGAAGCTTTGTATGAAGCTAATTAATGACGATCCCCACAGATGTTCTGTTTCTTTTCAAGGGCTCACTTGGAACAGCTGTTTCCAAACCTCCCTGACTTGGGTGGGTAGATTTTTTATGCACAGACACAGGCATTAACTACAAAACCTCCAGATAACTTTCCATGATAATTCTATACTGCCTATGAGAAAATAGGACACAACACAATCACTAGAATAGACAGACTTGCTTTGGTACAGTTGGAGGTTGAGATTAACCAACTTCTTCCTTCTGTTCACCCACTAATAATCAAGAACCCAGCCACCCTGCTATGGAAAGATGAGGAGGTACAGCATGGTGGAAACAGGAGAGCACTTCAGCAAAAAACATGAGATACATCAACAAAGGAAATGAGTTTAATGAAAGTAGACTCCTCCTCTGCTTGTATTTCTACCTGTTTGCCTGAATTTGCATACAGAGAGGCTCTGAGCAGCAAAGCTACATAAGTAGCAAGCTGAATTCCAAGGTATGTGAGAATGTCCTGTTAGACAAGCTAGCTCAAATAGTAGAGGCAGTATAGTTACATTATAGAAGAGTTCTGCCACAGATAATCAGACCAACCACTGCATCATGTTGTGGGAACGTATCCATAAATTGGTGTCTAATGGACAACCTCATGATTAGAAATTATGAAAAATAAGATGAAAGGATTCTAGAATATGATCATGAATACAAGGTTGTGTAGTTATTTCTCTTAAGATATTTTGGACTTCTGCTATTATGACATAATACCTTCTCAAGACACTGGTATATTTACTCTAAGGATTTCCATGCACATTCAGCTTTTAAGAACTCTGACATACAAGCAGCCTAAAACAAGACATGTGATGAGATGTCAGTGCCTGAGAAAGAAAAAACGCATCCCACTGACTCTTGGAAGCTTGCCTTTCTCACTTAACCTGTGCAGTGTCTGAGTAATATTGGTTTAGCATTATAAATGAGACAAAAAGAGGGAGAGCCCTTGAAATATTTCCATATCCTAAAAGAAATGGAAAACTATCCCCATTTCTATATCACCCTAGTTATTTCAGAAAGAATAGCGTATCTCACTTGCCATCCTCTTTTTAAATAGTTCTCTTCTCTTTGGATCCAGTTTCTGACTGACAGCCTTCAATTTATCACAGACTGCTTGTCACACACTTCTTCAAACATTTCAGTATATATGAGGATATATTAGCAGGATAGCAAACAGACCTGGAAATGCCTTCTATATATCTCGACTACTAGTAATGATCAAATGCTGCAACTTCCATATCTCTCTTTATTTTTACAACCTCTCTTTACTTTTCCATCTCAGCCGCCATCTCCTCCTTGAACCCCCAAACAATGCTCTGCCAAAGCTTTTCTATATACAGCCTTTCAGCTTCCAAGCATTTTTACTTGCTTTGCTTCATACAGATACCAAAGCTTACCTGTCACACAAAACCATCAGAAATTAAAAACAGATATTAAACTTATTATTTGCTTATTTTGACCTGTGGACATACTAATGAATGCACAACTTGAAACTATCACGCAGTAGCTGATATAATATTTATTTTCAAAAAATCAGAGTAACAATGAATATACAAATATTTCCAGAAACTGCAAAATGTTAGACAGCAATAAAGCTTGTAACCAGCACAGATTTACATTTTTGTGAAATCTCTTTTGATAGTACAAGAAAAAGGCTTTGACTCAAAGTTTTTAGACGTGTGCTGTACTCATTTCTATGGAAACTTAAAGTTTGCTTTCATTTAGGAAATGCAAACCAGGCAAGGCAAAACCTTACATAATCTATATAACCTAATTCAGAAAGAAAAGTACTCAATTCTGAAAGTCAGTTATCACATCACACCAGAAGTGCTTTCCTATGTCCAAGCTACACATTTGTCCAAGTAAACTGAACAATGAATGAAAGGAAAAGAAATAACATTCAGCACTTTATTGGACTCTAAATAGCTTGTTCCCAAAGGGCAGACGGACCCTGAAATCTTTATCATCCAGCTATGTAATCACCAAACCCATGAGCTATCTATGCATGCATATGCACCACAGTCAGACAATCACAATCAAGAACACACAAATAACTGAAAGACATCTTCTCAGGTACTGGAAAGACATCGTCTCGGGTACTGGGATCACCGGCCTTAACGGATTTTTTTTCTCAGAAGAAAGAATACTCTTTCTTTATACTCTTTCAACTTCATTGAAAAGGTGAAGAAACTATTGCAAACAACTAGGTCCCAGAGCTGATTTGACCCCTTTTTCTTTTTTTTTCTTTCTTTCTCTATGACCCCACAGAATGGTGCTGACTCAAGGAGTCAGTGAGTTGTCTGGAAGCAAGGTTCAACTACGGGAAGGCATTTGTTTATTAGTCCTTCTTATATTGATTGCCTTCCCTAAATTGTTTGAATTTTCTTAGAAACTTAACTAATCTAGTTTTATGCTTAGAAATCCTAGAAGTAATTTACTTATTTACTTGTTTATTTAAAAGCCTTCAGGTTTTGTTTGAAGACTTACTTGTAAAGGAAAAGTCTATGAACATCTGTATTGCAGCTGTGGTTGACTTGGGTTCCCATCACACTAAAAAGTAAGTTCTCAAATCAGCAAAGCTTCAAATGCATCTGGCAAAAACAAATAAACAAAACCACCACCAAGAAAAACCAGACAATAACAGAATCCAGCTGTATCTAGCACATTAGTCTTGCAACTTCATGGATATGGCCATCAATTCTAAGAATTCTAAAGGTCTAACTTTTACCTCTGACTGCTGCCAGACAATCACACCTACCAGAAGAAAAAAGCAGTGCCACATGAATAATGAGGATAGATTAAATCCAGCTATTTGAAACAAGGAAAGCCAAAACCACAGCACCAATCACCTCTTTGCAGCCCCTTTAGTCCACGTTGTCAGTATGTTCTGAAACTGTGACTCTGAATACTCAAGTATTTTTTCCATTCTTACTATGCCTTAATTTGAATTCATTTAAGCTTTTATAAATGTATTTTTGAGATGTTATGCTCTTCATGTCACCCTGAAGTTGATCATCTCTGATTTTATCAACAGCAGCCTGAATGATGTAGAGTGATTTTTTGGTGATGCTTGTGCTTATTGTACTGCTAAAAGTACACCCCCATTGACAGCAATTTCTGGACCATCACAAACAATCTAGGATTCAGCAAGGTTCTGTCCATAAGCACAAGGTGTGCACTATGTTTTGCTTCCCTTCTTTCTTCCATTTCCTTTACAGCTGTGCCAATCAGGCAACCAATTTCAGGCACCATCTTTTGCTCTGTGTGCTCAATCCCCCTCTGCAGTCTCTACAGAAGCTCAGGTGCGTCCTGAGACTTATCCCATACTGCTCCTTCTCAGTTTTACTTATGTAAATGTTCAACTCAGTCTGATGGAAAATTCTGGGACAGAATTAAGGTAGTCAGGCTCTAAAGCAGATTCAGTCCACTACACTAATAAAATAGAGTTAAGGTGTCAATTTTAGTCATAACTGACAGTGGAAACTTTTACTTCCATATCCCATTTATACTGTGTTTTGAAAGCCAAGACTAACTAATATGCAATGTATTTCTTAAATAATGTTGGTTTTAATTGCCTAAAGTAAAGACAGTGCATTTCACACTCTTAAATTATGGATTACAGTCTTCTACTTCAGCAGGACTATGAGATCATACAGTTCATTAAATGTTAATTAGGATATTTTCTTGCAGTTTGTCTTTAAATTTAGGGACATGGGACAAAATTCTGCAGGGGAAAAAAAATAAAATAAAAAATAGAAAGTGTCAAAGCTCCCTTCCCTTATCTCTGATGTTTGACAAACATAGTAGTGGAACACAGGACTTTACCTTTGACTTAAACAGCAATTTTCTCTGAGAAAATTGACTGCAACTTACGTTGAAGCTGACTTACAAAAGTTTTCAGAGTCAGAAAACATGTCAGGAAAACATCAGTAAAAATGCACTAAGCTAGATTATGGGTTTTAACCGGGAATTTTGCTTGCTCTTATTACAGTATTTAAAAAAAATGCAAAACTAATCTCCTGTGGTACAGGTAAAATCACATTATCTTAAAGAAACTCCTCATTAAACACAACTGCAATCTAAAGATGTGCCAAACCTCATAATATGACTGTAAAATACATTTTGTCCTTCTTCCAGACACCTCTATTTTTTAAATAACAGGAAAAAAAAATAAATAAAGAAAGAAAAAGTGGAAAATACTCTGTTAATAGAAAATTATACAGTTAGAACATCTAAAACATACAGATGTTAGAACACCTAAAATTTTTTTTAACAACTAGTAAGATAATTTTTTTAAGCTTACTGATTAGGGTTTCTATACCAGTCTTCTAAACATAGTTGAGTCATCCAGAAATAATTTTAACACAGTAAGGGAAGTACTCTGACCATGACTTGCAGGTGTTTAACAGAGAAGCAAAGATATGGAGTCTGAAATCCTTTCTTCAATAGGATCAGTAGGATCAGCAGCAAACTGAGAGATTTCAACAGTACAAAATGGCACTTGGAGATGCTACTAAAATAGTCAGCTTTACAACAAAGTAATGCTGAATCATCTGAAACCAAAACACATACTACATTGCTGGTAGAATTTATTTTTACTTATCCAGGTTATTTTGAAAGTCAGAGCTGGAAAAATCCATGATGTATCTCATAAATCATTGCAATTATCAATCAGTAAAATGGTGAACGGTCCCACCTTTTAGCAAGGCAGCCATCAGCTTGGATGATCAATGCAAAGCACCAGGACTGATTAAAAAACACTAAAAAAATTCTAAACATATATATCTGAAAAAAATATATAATATTTACATGCTATTACTTCAAAAGCAAATTGAATATGAAAAAATCTGTTCCCATCATTTAGTACCTCTTTTAGAATTACAAATTCTCTGAATAATGTTAATGAGATCAGTCTAATGAGATCTTACAATCAATTTCATCTGAAGTATTGCAATGGCGTTTCAAGGGATTTATTTCATATACAACTGTTTTCACTGTATTCTACAAAGATGCTTTAAATTTTGAAGTCATGTTTTTTGTAACGTTTTTAAAGTGAAACTAAGTATAAACTTACATGTTTGATTTTTCAGGAGTAAATAGAATCCATGTAATAACAATACCCAGATGTTCAACCTGTCAAATGTAATATCATCTAAAATAAAGGAGTATGTAAACTACAGATTTTAGCTGTAAGTAACCACTTAGCAGCCTTATGTCCCAGTCCCAGACTCACAATCAGATCTCCTAAGAATAACAAATATTCCTAAAAATGAAGAAAAACGAAGCTAATAGACAACATTAATGAAAGAGAGAGAGAGAGAGAAAGAAAGAAAATAGTACTTGTTGATTATTCACAGCGAATGTGGACTTTATAATTCCCTATAGTTAGCAATCTGTTTCCTTCCTGCTAAAGTAGTTCTTCTGAAAAAGCAATGCTTTTTCATTGCAGTGTTCTATGACTGTTACTTTTGGCTAATAAAAAATATTTTTTTTTTCTTTAGATTGTTACCTGTCTGCCTTTGAAATACACTGTGCATCCTTACAATGACTTTGTTAGCTCTTCAAATTCTTGTATTCTCTAGATAGCAACTGAACGCTGTATTTACTAATTCATCTTTATTTGCAGCTGGCAGATGCAAAGATGTTGGATATACTCAGGAGACCTTGACATGTGACTTCTTGAAACATAGAGGATTTACAATTTTCCCTTTAGCAAACTGTTCCATGATTTATTTCAAGAAATGTGAGTCCAAAGGCAAAATGAGGTTATTAGACTGACTTACTCTCTTTCAAAATAAGGATTTAATGACTAACATGCAGCTTTATACTTCTAACCTTAGCTAGCTAAGACTTTGGTTTAGTTAAAGTTACTTCTGGTCAAAAAAAAAAGCAATGTGTGTGAGGGGACAGAGGAATCTCAGCCATCTCATTCTGAGTCCTGCCATGGATTTACAGGCTAACACAGCCATGGTGAATATCTCCTGACGCAGTCTGAAGCTGTAATAATGAATGGAGAGAATGTTTGGCACACAGTGACTTTGTGAGCCATTATTGATAAGAGGTAGTGCTGGTAGCATTTCACCAGGTTAGTTCAAGACTTATGTGGACTAATTACACGCTACGACAGGTAGGGAACACCTTTTCTGCAGGTTCAGATTTCAGCAGAACAGGTCAATTGCATGTTGCCTTGTCAAAACTGAAAGAAGTTGAGTCAGGCAACAAAATATACTTGAATTTCAAACCGCTGACAGAGACTTGGTCTCCACTGAATCTGTCAAACATCTTACTTATAATCCTTACTTAGTGCTGTTGTACAAGAAGGCATAGACTGTATGGCTCAAAAGTATGCAGAAGTACACCAGGGACAGGAGAATAAAATATTTGAAGCATTTCACTTCTTCAACACAGAGATTTGGTCAGTGGTAATATGAAATGATCTTCTCCCCTTAGAAAATTATGAGTTCTTCTGAAATTGTAGGCTTTTGAATCTTATACGTGAATGTGTCCCCTGGCCTGCCATACATGCACATGAATGATCCTCTATAGAGTCAACTTTTTAATACCAGACTCAGTGTTCAAATTTGTCTCCCAAGCGCCAAATCAGATTATGCTTGGTACCTTGTCCTCCAATGTTACAAGTTTTCTTTATACTTGCTGTAAATACCTGTAGAATTAACAAAAACTTCCCTCTGTTCTAATCAAACTACTGACCTGCAAGTATGCCTCAAATCTCAAAACCGTATATATGCTTTTTGGATGGGATACATGTAATCCAAGCACAATAGCGATACATAAATAGAATATAGGTCAGTAAACTTTGTCAAAAACACTTCACAGATACGAAATGCTCTTTAAGAAACTGATACAATCATTTAAATACACAGAAACACATAGCAATTCAGGCATAACTATTTCTATTCTTCACCATTTGGTGTATGATACTGCCAAACTCTTGTCATTTCTCTCTATAAAAATATGTTGTTAGTAGTGGAAGAACAAAACTGTTCAGAGATAACTAAGAGATTAACAAAGAAAAAAAGACTGTCAACTCACAGAATTATTATTCTGTTGCTTTCTATTCACAACCATTGACACTGTGGGTATCCAACATGGACAGAGATTAATAGCAGAGCCTTAAGAAAAACAGTAAACTGGTCATTCTGCTAGCTGGTGAGAGTCCTCGAGCACATCAGTATAAGCAGACTGATGTCACCTCACTCCTTTAAGTTATTCACCAGGAGCCTGTTGCTGTATTTTATTTTTTTTTTCTTCAGCAGAGCTAAATAATTCATCAGGGCATGGTGTTTTGTGAGCAGGCCAGACTGCAGGCATCAGGCCAAGACCAAGGTCGCCATGGAGACGTACATGCAGCATCATTCTCGTTCCCTCCTTGCTGAGAGAGCGTATGAAAAATGGCATCAGCTGAGCAGCCTTGTTCATTTTAGCAATGAACAATAGGTATAATAAAAACAAAAACAAAAAAAGGAAGCAAAATAAGGATATAAAAGCATCTGCTGTAACTGCACTGAAAGATTTAAATGACAAATGAATCATTAAGCAGTTCCTATTTGCACTGATACAACTATTATTTTACATGAGAGAAATACCAACCCCTCATTATTAATAAGAGCTATTGCTCCTCTTCAAACAAGTGCGTTATCCTATACATTGCAGATGGCAAATTATTAAAGATATATGTTCTTTACACTTTTTTTTTTTTTTGTATCTGAAATGCAGTTGTAGAGGCAAAATTAAATCCTAAAATAGAAACAAGATTTATTGGTTTGATTTCCTTTTCCCTATTAAATAAACTTGCTGTAAAATACTGATTTTCAGAGTTCTCTCAGCATTCCTTAAGACCTGGGCATATTTATTTTCTAAACAGAAACAACAACAACAAATACTACTCAGAAATGCCCAAAATTACATCAGAGGAAAAATGTTTTTGAATGGTGTTTACTGAAGTATTATTTCTCAATGAATTAATGGTATATAACATGAAAACAACATTTTTGTAGGTCATATCAATGGCAAAATGAAAATCTATTCTTTAATTAGCTTAACTTTCTAACCTCTATTCTTGCTACATATTGTTGTTTTGGCAGTTTTGCTCTCCAGGCACCTACCTGCTATTAAATATCATTATGATCTATTACCCAAAAGCAATAATGTTTTTTATCAGATGTACAATGTAAAAATCTTAAAAAAAAAAATCTGCAACCACCTAGAAAAAAATTCTTGATTTTTTTTTTTCACTTCTAAGCTTGTTTATTACAGAAAACTTATAAAACTACTCCCTCTAACACATTCCCACATCCTCAAGATTATGTGTTTATTGGAAAGAGTGATTCTGCGGAATGCTGACATCACACAAATACAACATAGTACTATATATATAGCCTTTGCAAACCACGGTGTTCCTTGCATAGGTGATAACGGGAAAACTTACAGTCTGAGACCAAAAGCACACAAATTGGAGGACCACATGACTTCTTTATGGTAACCCTGAATGCAGAAGAAGAGCATCTCTTGCCCTGGAAGGTCTTTATACTCTCCCATTGCCTCTATTACAGACTCCTGTTAGGACTCCAAAACCTTGAATCTACTATAAACTAATATTTTGAAGGTTTTTCTCTATGATTGATAATCTCATTCTCTGCCTAGGCTCAACTCTCTCTAGCAATATTCTTGTCTATCCCTTACCCTTCCAGATTCATCTCTAAAAATTGTAGTTGAAGTATATCAGTGTTGTGTGAACACAGTAGGCCTCTTCTCGATTTCAGGTGCTCCCACAGAGATTCTCTGTGTTCAAATAAAACTTCATAAATAGAAACCCTACAACATTTTGCAGCAGTGTCCCCACTGGCTATCACATACATGTGAGCAATTTGTATTTTGAGACCAATTCTCCTAGGGTAAATCTGACAGATGAGAACTGAGGACCGATGCATTTCATGAAAAATCTGAGGAGATAAAAGTCACAGAACCCCTGATTTCAGAACTATCACATTTAATTTAAATCCCAATCCACCCACCAAAAGCCACAATATCAATTTGTTTTGTCTTCCCTTTATAATCATGAAGGAGTTAAATGAGCTCAAAATCATGCCTTTTCAGTTTTTTGAGATGGTGTGTTTTTTGTTTTTTTTTTTTTTTAATTATTTTTATATATTTTTTTTCAGAATAATATTTTGGCATATAAAGATCACAAAACCTAATTACTAATACATTACCTCCTTTTTTTTTTTTTTTTCCTTTTCCCTATTTCATCACACAGAGGACAAAAGTTCCTTTGTCTAGAGAGACTACTAAATCACCCCCAAAAAACGTCTGCTGTTGCTCTGAAGCACTCTAAACAGAAAATTAGAACAAGTCCCTTTGCTCAATTATGAAATGGTAAGAAGTCAAAGGTTAAAACCTTGTAGCTCAGGTAGGGATAGAATGGTCTATTGCTGGAAGCCTAAATTCCATTACAAGAGAAAGGCAGACCTACGGGTGGAGTTTTCATTTGGGATGATCTAACTGCAGCCTTCCAAGCCAGCTGGCCATTACATTTATTTTCCATTGGATTTGACAGGTCTGGTCTGCCTCCAAGGCTGCACACAGAACAGCCTGAGTATCATGGAGCAGAAGACCTCATTACAAACATTAAAAAATCCAGATACGGTAACACAAACACCAGCAAGTGTTGGACAGCTGAGGAAATGTGCTGAATGATTGTGATGCTCATGCTGATTTTATATGGACTAGAAGAGAGTTACTTTTGAATCAGACTTCATGTAATGTCAGAGCCAGGCCTTTTATTCTCTCCTGAGCATACATAGCATGGAAAAAGTTGTTATTCCTCTGCTTTTTTGATCTGTTGTTTCATGAATAGCACACACTTCTGTAAATCCTTGTAGCTATTGATGTTAATAAATCTTTTTGACATTTACAAATTGTTACTTGCAAAAAGAAGAAAAAAATGAAAAAAATATACAGCTTAATTTGATTTATTTCTAAAACATGAAGAAAAGGCCTAAGTGAGAGCTTGTTGATACATTTTTACCTTATAACACAATATAAGTGGTCACAGGGAAAAGTATAAAGAGAACAATTGCCACGAAAACCTACTAGAAACATTGTTACAGACAGACTCACAGGATGCTGAGGATATATGTTGTGGAAATAAAAGTAATTAACAAAAATCACATTTCCCGATATAGTACATATTTTGTTATCAAGATTATACGGAAGATATAGATGACATCAGATACAGGTCCTTTTAGATTTGGTGTCCAGCAATTGTCCTGCTTTTTCAGTCTTCTATGTACAGTAGTCATGCCATGGACATGACAAAAAAGCACAGATGAACAGTTGTTTGTGTGAGTTGCACTAGATTTCACATTATCCAAAAGCAATGGTTTTTCTTCTGTAATGTTCTTAAGGGGAGGGAAAAATGGGATAGAATTGCCTTGTCACCTGCCATGGGAAGACACAGTGTTAAGCAGAAGAAGGCAGTTTTTTTTTCAAGTTGTTTGGCTTTCTGTCCATCTCCTGGTTCCTTCGTGCTCTCTGATGTTAGTTATTTGATCCATACGTCTTTTCCTGTGTAACTCTTGTAGAGAGTATGGCTTACATGATAGTGAACAAAGGATGTTTAAGCTACTAGGAGAATATATGACATAGTGGCATGCCACTGCTCTTCCAAAGCTAGGCATCTTGACATCCAATCCTCACAATGCTCTCATAGTAATGTTTCGGCAGATTAACTGAACTCTGTTTCCTCATCCGTATATGTATGCTAGGCTAAAAAAAAAATAATAAAAAATGTTTTCCTTTGACAAAGTAAGAATTTTTAATTTTGTCTAAACAAAGATGAAATGTCTGATGACGTTTTACAGTGCTAGCATCGTACAAACAGACTAGCATCATTAAGTACAGTGTATTGTGACTTGCTTTTAATCACAGAGATTAACGACCAGACGTTCCACTTGTACCTGAACTAATATGTATGCAGAAATTTGGATCCATACCACGATATGTTAAATGACTTTATTGCTGAACTATATATAACTCCTATGGTATGTGATAAGTTCTATAGGAATCACCAGGGACGGTGAGCTTTTACTGAATGGGATGTTTAAGCAAAAAGTGAACGTGTCTAGACAGTGAAAGCAGTACAGACTGGAGACTCAAAAGAACAATAAGACTGTGGCAAGATGACTGAAAAGTCTGTTTGGAGTGATGACTAATGTTTTCCAGCATATATGTTAAAAGGTTTCAATAAATGTCCTATAAAGTGCTACAGAAAGTACAGATAATGTTTTTACATAGCATTGTTATCATTGTGAAAATTTGCCAGTGTTTGTCAAGCATTTTGAACAAGGGCACATTTATATGCAGAAACAATAAAAAACAGTCATATTTAGCTGCTAGGCAACTCTGAAAGATTGTAAGGCTCTTCCTCCAGACTACCATCACAACTCCACTTCATCTTGACACCCCATATTTCTTCGTATGCACAATCATGGACTCCTATGTTTTTGCTCTACTATTACAATTGCTTAACAAAATGCTAGGTTGACTAGCAAAATGAAATGCAGTAAAATTAACTTCCAAGGTTAGTAAAGGAAGGTCTCTAAACAAAAGCAGCAAAGTGATGCAGGTCCAGATCTACACATACAAATGCTATTTATTTATTTATTTGTCTCTGGATATGGGGATTTCTTAGTCAGGTGTAGCATTGTATGACTGCTATTGGGAAACGAATGTTGTAACTAGCAAGGCACAGCAGGTAGAATCAGTGATAGTTTCAGCATATCTATCCTTCACTCTGTACTGTAGCAGAGAGATGTCTTCGTATCAGAAACAGCATCACAGAACACTATAGTGACATATGAGCATCTCACATATTTTAAAATAAACACTTCACTTGGTTCTCAGCCAAAGAAAGGAGGAGTAACACTGCTAATGCTAATGGAGTGGCAGTGGTGAAATATATATCATGCTCTCCTCCTCCACTTGCAGGGAAGTGCAAATAATTTGTCCCAGCATGTAGTTCAAACAAAGAAGCTAGGTCAAAGTAGCAATATTTATAGCTTGTTCTGCTGGTGATCACTGAGACTAATTTTGAGAGAGAATTATTTCAACTTGAGGCAGAAATTATGTCCTCATTTAACATCATGATGGAACATAAGAAAAATATTTCTAGTGACCTGGTATATGTCTGCTTGGTACATATAGGTAAGTTAAACATGATCATCTTCCACTTTTTTTCCCCATAAGTGACTTCAATTGCCAATGCCTTGGAGATTGATTGTCAGACACCACATTCAAACAACATCCCTAACTAAGCCTCTCCCAGTTCAAATATCTGCACTGCCTCGCTTGATATTTTTTTGTATTATGACATTTTCTAAATAAAATAAAATAATGACTTTGCCAATCATACAAGAAACATTTCTGGAAAATTATGTCATTTTTATCTGCCAAAGGCTTATCCTGAAAGCAATACTCCCTTGTAGCCTACAGTGTTCAGCCAGTGCTACTGATGTTAGCAAGAGCTAATCCCAAGAGTGAAGAACACAGAGTAAAAACCAACATGAAACATTCTAGCTGGTGGCAGAGGACTCCCAGGCTGCAGACACATTCCCCTCATGCTTTAACTGAAAGCTTTATAAGAAAGGTACTCCAGGTGACCACAAACACACAAATGTCAAGAGTGAAACTTCTATTAACTTCACTCGAGACATAAATGAACTGTAGGAATTTGTCAGTTACTAGGAATTACCAGTCTTCGACAGAATACTGTAGTTTCTGTATCCTTTCTTCTACTTACAGAATAAAACAACCAAACAAAAAACTTGAAAAGGGGAGAGGAAGCATCACACATTACATGGCAATAGCTGTATCTACACAGAGAATGAGGGAATATCTGAAGAAATGCAATGCAGTAACTGATTTCACTTCTGCAGCAGAAATTGGAAATGCATGCTTACAAACCCTTAACACTGTATGATACTTAGACTGACAAAGTAACTCAATCTCATAAACAAACAAAACAAACAAACAAAACACACAAAAAACTACACATGGCAAATTTATTGTACAAATTGCTGACATGACAGACAAGCATGTTGCAATGAATATTTTATTTATCTTGATTTCAAGCTCATTAGTGCTGCACCACACAGCAGTTTCACCTACAAGGTCAGACGTTAGAAAAATTGCTCATACCATTTCATAACTGGTTTGTTAAAAGAAAATGGAGGGTGCCAGCTCAAGAGGAAATATTTGGCTTGTGTACAAGTAATAAGCACAATAGTAATCAATAACTTGATTTTGTTTACACAGTGTAAACTGAAGGCAGTATTTCACAGGGTATCAGAGGAGGTTAATAATATCAATGACAAACAAATAAAAATAAAAGCATGGAAAAAAACACTGGTCTTTCTCCTTTTCAAGACACGGATCAGTCTCTTACTTAAATACAGTTCTCAAAAGCATGCTTTCCCAGATTAAGGAAAATTCTTCTGCTGTACACTAGGCTGAGCATTATAAAGAGAAATAAGGAGGAGAAGAAAGAAAAGAAGAAGAAGAGAAGAAGAAGAGAAGAAGAAGGAAGAAGAAAGAAAGAAGAAGAAGAAGAAGAAGAAGAAGAAGAAGAAGAAGAAGAAGAAGAAGAAGAAACAGAAGGTTGCTCGTTTTTTTGTTTTCCTGAGTAACAATCTGAATGCGGTCTGCAAGGTTAATAATGCTAGATCATTGCTACTACAGGAGTTCAGAGGATTACTAGTAGATAACACAAGTTGATCATCCCACATCACTTTCCAAAAATATAGTTCAAATAAACTCTCACTGACATTCTTCTTGACAGTCCAAGGAAGTAGGACTTTAGCTCTGGTATGATCAAATTCAGCATAGTGCTGGGCAACTTGCATCACCACTAACCGTACTAGCACAATGCCAGGAAAAAACATGTCCATCTCCTCAACAGTTAGTACCTCCTATTTCAAACCAAAACTTGCAACCAAGAACGACATGATCATATGAAAGCAAAGACTCCAGACAAATACAATGCAGGGCAGACAAGTTTTTGTCTCTAAACTTACTGTATGCAACAAATGGCAACAACATGATTTCAGACATTTGAAGGCAAATTTTCTAGATCATATGTAAAACCTGACTGCACCCTTTTCCAATAGACCAGTATGACTGTACCACAGACTAACATGAAATAAAACCTTTATCCTCAAATCTTAAAATCTGGTTAAATTCTCCTTTCACCACAAAAGTGTCTGGGGCTAACTTTTCTTTGTGATGCTTGGACGATAAAAGTCCAAATTAAATACTAATATGCAAAAACAAAGAAACTACAAAACAATCAGCTTTCCAATACAGTCTCTGTCAGAGAGTTATCCAGAAGAGATTCATAATTTTAATATATTATACATAAACACAGTCAGACCTCTAATATATTGCAATACTGTGTTCTTATAGAATAAATCCATACAACATAACTTGAAGCTTACAGTGAACTCAAGCGCTAATTTCTTGTACAGAATCTGCTTTGTTTTACATCGGACTAGTTCTACAGACATCAGGTACTGCAACTACAATGCTTTTTTTTTTTTTCCCCCCTCCTCCAACATTTGTGATTAGAGCTTTACGTCAGATCTGGACATAACAGGTAAAATTCATTCCACTATTTTAGAGGCTCTTTGGGCAACTCAGAACTCACCTGCAACTCAGAAGCCAAATCCAACTCTGTTAGTAGAAGCAAAGAGCAATGTTCCTTCTCTGTTCTTTCAAAACAGAGTCAAACCAGCCACTGTATTTATCTGACATAAGCGTGCTTCTGCTGAACTCTTACTTTGAAATTCATGATTTGCTGTTTCCTTACTACCTAAGCAACATTTTCTGAATCACAGAAGAGATACGTGGTGGCTAATTTAAAATACATCCCATTACAGACTTACATGGTTAAAATACAGCTGAACTTCCTGTTTGCATTCTTGGACAAGCAGAATCCCTATTACCAGGTCTTCCAAAGGTCATCTCCTGATTTTCACTTGTGCAGGAAATCAGTCACTAAGGGAATTCTGAAGTTTAAATATATGTTTTTAAGTAGTCAATTATTTGTCCCCTGCATCAAGATTAAACAAAATGAAAGAGCAAAATAAAAGAATATAAAAAGAGAAAAAACATCTGATTACATAGCAAGAAGAAGGATTTAGATTATCTATATACTGTTTTCTAAATTAACCTATTTAGTTCACAAATGATTTTTAGTTTATGACTAAAAGTATATGTCAATACTGACATCGGTACTTTAATGTACTGCTTTTGGAAGTCTAATCTTGGACCTCTAGGACACCACTTCAAAACTCTATTTTGTAGAATCAAAAATTAGAGTTACAAAATCACAAACTTAGTTTAAAAGCAGTAAAAGCTTTTATAGTTTCTCCTTCAATGAGCAAAATCATAGATCGTGTAAAAATAAAAGCTACATCTCTGGAACACTACCCAGTCACTGCAGCTGCAGTCAATGGTTAAGTCAAATGTTAGGCTAGTCAAAGTTAGGCTTCTCCCATGGTCAAGCAAATGGTGATGCACAAGGCCAGCCAGCTAGCCACTGTCAGTTTCGTGGTGTTATGTAAATTGTATAATGGTAGTAGTCATCACACTCTTGTGTTGGCAGCAGTTAGAAGCACTTTGGCCTTTTGAAGTGGCAAGTTTTAATAGAGGCAAAAATATCACCAAACACAGTTCTGAAGGCAATCAAAACTGAAAGTGGTAATGAAGTGAGTATTGTGACTAGAGTGTTAGGTAGACTTCACCTTAAACATCTAGTAGACGTTCATGAAGACGGTTTACTGCAGATAATGGAAATATTAAGTTTCTTTAACTGTGAAATTCCTGTCCTCATTTCAGGAAAGGAAAAAGTAATCTGTAAACTGTGAACATAAAAGTTCATAATGCAGAAGACCAAAATATTACCAAAAATATTCTAAAAGCCTTTTTATGATTTTTACACCAGTCTGGTTGATTCCACAGGCCACATTCACAATTGGTAGCATTGAATTAAATATTATTAGAAAAAGGCACTATCACACATGGTGGCTGAATAGTGTAAGCGACAAAAGGTAAGGAAGCGGAGAAGTCAACTGATGCAATACAGTCCAAAGTTTTGTTCTAAGTTCTTAAGGTATACAGACCAGTGCAGAAGAATAAACATTACAGTCAATAGCTGTCAGTAGACATGAATAGCTGTCAGTCTCACTGAATGAGGAAAATTACTGTTAGACTCATGGTATAGGGAAAGGAAAGAATCCAGTCCCTTACTGCTGATGACATAAACCATATTAAGAGAGGCCTTTCATTAAATGGTTAGAATTTATCACAATTTAATTCCACCCTGCCCCTCAAAAAAATTTTCTTTCTGGTATGCTTTCACAGTGGCCACTCCTCTAGTGATGTTACACTTCCTTCTAACTACAAGATTAGTTTTACACATAGATAGTTTCTCTCTACTTCTTTTTGTACTAAATTTAACCTTTATGCACAGGTTGAGACTATGAATTTAGAAACGAATATTCATCTTAAGTATTCAGTATACTGATCGTTGACTCAATTAAAACACTGAGTGATTCAGGGCTTTTCAAACAGTATGGAGTAAAATCCTGGATACAATAAAACTAATGGCAAAATCTGACCAATTCCATGAAGTTAGAATCTCATCAAAGTTTTCCAGTCAAGACCACTGGAAATAAATACCTGATTAGGATTGAAAATAGATATTTGATTAGGATAATAACTAAATAAGCAAACAAATAGCAGTTACATAAAAGAAAATGGGAAATATTGGTGGATTCCCTTTTCTCAGTTGCTTCTCCTTATCACTCAAACATGGGCAACGCATGAGCTCTATTAAAAGAAACTATGGAGCAAAAGCATATTTGTACTCTCCTTTTCTACATAAATCTTAAGGCTGCTGACTTCTTTCAATGAGTCTGAATTCTTTGTTCCAACGAAGAAAAAATACATCATTTTTTATTATTTTACACCGAAACACCAAACACCGTTACACAGTTTTCAACTACACATGTAGCTGTTTTATTTCTAAAAAGTTAAAATCTAAAAAGACCGTTCTTTGTAGGGCATTTAAAATTGAAAGCCCCATTCTGTCCTTTTCTAGCTATCATGTTAATGCTAATGTGCTTGATGAATTTCTGTATTGTATTATTTTATTAGTTAAAACACTAGAAAAGCTATAGTTTCTTAAGGCTCTCCTGTCTCAGCCACTTGTAATTTTTACTAAACATCACCAGATGTTCTAGCATTTTGAAAGCTTAGTTTCAGCTTAAGAATCATTGCTTGGCTGCTAAAAATTTAGAGAAGGAAGGGGATATTCATAAAGACACACACACACACACACAAACCTTACAATGAAATGGATTTTTTTTTCTTTATTTTGAGCAAAACTAGAGAAAGAAAACATTTCTACAGAATACAAATCTTTTGGTCCAATTTAAATTGACATCAACTCTTTAGAAAGATCTTGCACGTAGAGAAAAATTCTCTAATATCTCAGTGGAAAAGACATCTAAGCAATTAATCTACGAAGAACAATGACTCTATCTTTATCTGACTGCTAGGACAAAAAGTGAATTCTCTCAGCAGCCAGAAGAAATGATGGGATTATTCACAAAGGAACTAAAATACTGTTTTTTCTCTAAGTGAGCCTGTCAGTGCAAAACAATAGAGTAGAGCTAAATATTACAAAGGAAGCTCTTCTGGAATAGAAGATTGCAGATATAATCACTCTTCTCCCCCAAATGCAGACCTGAAAATCAACAGTAGATCTATTCTCCCTTCAATTACATGATAGCAGAAACCTCAGTCAAATAGTATATCTGGTAGTATATTCAGGTATTTGCAAATCTGGATTTACAAAAAAAGTAAATAAGCAAACATATAAACATAAAATGGCCAATAATTCTCTTATTCTGATCAAGTTGTTTGCACAGTTCTGAAGATCGAAAGCAAGTAGTGTAAATAAATCAATGAAATTACATACCTGACTATGATGATATCTAAACTCTAGCATTAACACTGAAATGTAAATTTTTGTTGAATTAATCCATGTTACTTTACTGTATAGTACTTGAAAACTGCTAATTATTCTTGAGAACACATGGCTCCTACCCAGAGAAATTATTAAAATGTCATTTTCATTTTTATCTTCTTGGGGATTGTCTATCAGACCACAGATATTTAGCAAGCTTATACTTCTAAAATATATTTTTTAATTACTTACTCTTCATAAAAATGCTTAACATTCTGTTCTCTCTCCTCAAGGGCATCAGATAGCTGTTTTCAAGTTTGTATGTTTAGGAAAGAAAAACAGCCTTTAAAATCACTTAGGGTAAGGCATCAAATAACTCTTGGGAGTATTGTATTTATAAAACAGGGCAGAAATATACTAAGTTAGATAATACGTTGTACACTGACTTAAACAGGCCCAGGCCTGGCCTCATTAAGGTTGAAGGCAAAACTGCCTTGATGTCAGTAGAAAAATGTTGTGTTCTTTATATCCCTAACTAAATATTTAAAATACATGAAATCTAAATGTGTATGAAATAGTGCCTTCTTGCATTAAGGGATAAATCTATGTAATAATGTGTAGAGCATCAGAGCGACAGGATGAAAATCATACCACCGTAAGAGAGTTCTGCTCTTTGGCTTTGCCAGAAATACTAGTGTCTAGTGTGATCTATGATGATCTACATTACCCAGGGAATGACAAATATGTCACTGGACTTTTAGGATGGTCATGATTTTCTAGAATGTTATCTAAAGGCCAAACAAGACAGGCCACAGGGGCTAACCACCAAATAGACAAATTTAATGAAACCCACCATTGCAGAGGGAAGGGATTCAACACCAAATTAAGACATCTGAATACCAATGTCTACACGGGGGAGCCTCATAGATACAGGTGTCTTGACACACTCCACCATCACTTAAACTCTGCAATAGGATTCGAGTACCTAAACAGAAGTGTCTAGTGCTACCTGAGATGACCTAGGACACAGAGCCTGACTTCCAGCTGCTAATCTGAAAAAAACAAAGTTTCCATAGATATTATATTACTTCTGCCAGCTTTATGCATATTTCACCCTTGGGCTCCTTAAATGGTGCTAGATGCCTATATGTAAGTAAGTAAATCATGCTGCTAGTCAATACTAACAATGGAATCCAGAAAAAGATTCAAGTCATTCTGATGTCGACATTAAATGGCTGATTAGCTGAATTATTCTCTCTGCTTCATTGATTTCCGGGAGCACATTGTTATTAATACACAGGAAACATACATAAAACACATTTGAACACCTAAATGTAAGTATTGTTGTCTCAAGCTGAATCCCTTTTCCAATCTAACCCAGAGGGCAGCCTTGCTGCTTGCACACTGGCTAGAAAATGTATCTCATACAAATAATCCTGCACAAATCTCAGCATTAGGATGCATGTTAGCAAACCAATCCAACCTTCCCACATAACACATTTTGAGATTTTTTTTTGGCAAATGTTACAAAATATGCAGAGCATGGACATTATGATAGCTCACATGCACAAGTGTCACAAACATCTTTAAGTTTGTGTTTGTGAACATACTAATGATATGATGTGTGAACTCAAAAAAAAAAAAAAAAGGATTTCTTCACAGGTTGTTGTATCTAGATATCTATAAAACTCCTACTAATATCCAGTTTTATTCTTCAGGTGGTAATACTTAAATACAAAAATGCACAATACTTACAGAATCATAGACTGGTTTTGATTGGACCTTTAAAGCCCATCTAATTCCAACCCCTGCCATGGTCAAGGACAACTCCCCCCACCAGACCACATTGCCTACAGCCCCATCCAGCCTGGCCTTGAGCACCTCCAGGGATGGGGCATTCACAGCTTCTCTGGGCAACCTGTGCCAGTGCCTCACCACCCTCTGAGTGAAGGATTTCTCCCTAAAATGTAATCTAAGCCTAGTCTCTTTTAGTTTAAATCCATTTCCCTTTGTCTTATCCCTACACCCCCTGACAAAGAGTCCCTCCCCAGCTTACCCGTATCCCCCTTTAGGTACTGGAAGGCCACTATAAAATCTCCCTGGAGCCTTCTTTTCTCCAAGCTGAACAACCCCAAATACCTCAGCCTGTCTTCATAGGAGAGGTGTTCAAAAACATCACAAACTATTCTAACCCTTCTGACACAGTGATAGCAATCCACACAAAACTGCATATATTTTTACATCAGGTACTCTTAGTCTATTTCAGCTGCACTACAAATTTCAAACGAAGTGAAAATTTAAATAAAGCCTTTGTTTCTCGCTGCTCCTCCTGTTGTTTTGTTGTTGTTGTGTTTTTTGTTTTTGATTTTGTTCTTTTTTTTTTTTTTGTAAAGTCAAAGAAATGCACAGAATTACCAGTCAGTGCATATCATCTGTTCTCATACACAGATGCTCTCACTTTGGCTTGCAGAACAGACATCACTTCTATCAGAAACAGCTTAACTGGAGACAACTTTGAACTATTGTTGCCAGTAGCCAAAGGAAAAGTCTACTGAAAAGAATTCTTCCACTGTAATTTTCCATAATGTACATTTAGCAGTTTGGTGTTTTTTTTTTTTCCAAGTCCAATTTTGGAAGTTCCACCATTGTGGATTCTAAAGTTTGACTTTACAAAATGCCAGAAAACATAGAATAGCAAGCAATCTAGCACTGGCAGAGAAATAGAGGCTTAACAAGTCTTTCTCATCTCTTCTATCTATGATTCTATGGTTCAATAATGACTGATGACTTTCCCTGGCTGCAGGCAATGTCCTGTAAAGAGACAAGCTGAGGATGCTGAGGAAAGTAACTTGGCAGGAAAGTGTGTGTGTGTGTGTCGGGGGGGGGGTTGGAGGGAAGGGGGAAGAAAAGAAAAGTAAGAAGAAAAGTAGAACAAAGGAAGACTATAAGGTACAGGAGCCTTGAAGAAAAAGATTCAGTTTCCAGTTCTATAATATTTAACATGTCAGCACAGCAAAGCTCTTATTCTCCCAGTGCCTCATCCTTTGCCTTTTATTTATTTATTTATTTATTTTAATAAGCAGTGGTATGTGAGCTGCATGTCTGCCTATTAGTGGTGTATAATAAAAACATTAATACCTGGAGCAGTGAAAAGTCAATCCTTTATTTCAACTCATGGAAATCCACAAATATTCAAACAAACAAAGAAAAAGGCTAGATACTGTGATAACAAGGCAACATGAATGTTTGTGGAACAATTCACTTTATTAAATAAGTGAATTTGTTTAAAAATAAAATACTTTAATTTTGCATTGTGCAACACACAGATTGATCTGAAATCCATTTTATTTGATAAGACTTTTACACTGAAAGATATTTTGAAGCAAACTACTTGTTTTGTATTTGGGTATCAAAAAATTATCATATTCAAACTTTCATCCTGAAAGAGAATGTCATACTCTGTATCTTCAATCATTTTCTGACATCCTTCATGTAATCCTACTGACAATATTTTCTATCTAGCTTTGGTACATATATTAAAAAAATACAAACAAACAAAAAGAAATAAAACAGTGTTTGAAATGTTATTATTGACATGTTTTTCATTTCTTCTGCTCTGGTATTTGTTTCTTGAATATATTCATCACTTAATTATTACACAGATGACTTAAGTGAAATGCTGTATTTATTTATATATATGTATATATATAAATAATTTCCCTACTATTTTTTACATGACAAAAAGGGAAACAGTTCAGAGACAAATGAATGATCTAGAAACATTCATGGCTCTTTAGCATCATTTCCATTCTATTGTTCTTGACATGTATTGGAAAAGGCAGCAAATACTCCTCAATTAGTCCAATCTACATTTGTGAAAGCTCAGTTAAGGATATGACAGCTCTGTTATCAATATTGATAGCTCTGCTATCAATATGAAGACTCATTATGAAACCAGGCACATGAACCAGATCTCCAGCCCCCCAGCACATTGCTTCAATCACTTACATCACCTCATTTTTCCTACATACCCGAAAATACATGCAACAAAGAGACACCTTTCCAAAGCTGACATACTGTGTAAGTAAGGAAGGACAGAGGTATTAGAAGCCAGAATTTGTTAATTATTTAAATTAATTAATGAAAACAGAAAAATGGAGTGCAGTTCTTTTTTTTTTGTGATATACATAGAGCTAATGAGAAAAGAGGAAAAACAAAACAACAACAAAAAACTCTCACTTGCCAAAATCAAAATCATGCTGTACATTTAGCAATATAAATCTATTACTGCTCGTAATAATAATAAATTTTATTGTGAGGAAGACAGATCATTTATTTTGTTTGCAATTAAATATATCACTACAATTCCAAGCAGCATGTAAACCACGGCATGTAGACAAACACAATCTGGCAGTTGCTCTGAGAAGACAGTGGGTCAAAGTAATTTCCTAGAAGAACATCACACAACCAAAGTCTGAGGTAAGAAAAAAATATGACAGGATCACCACCTTCAGATCCGGATGCGGTACAAGAAAGAAGCAATTTCCTCTTTGCTACACTTCATAAAAATCTATTGAGACATTTAAAGGAAGCATGCTTCTTCCCATTGAAAGGGTTGCTTTTTCTTTTGTTTTGCTATCTACTTTTTAAAGAAATTGATGATTTTCCCTCTGCCATTGAGTTGGTAATTTTCTGAAAAGGAAGTCTCCCCCTTGCCAACCTGCATATCACACTTGTAAGTGGAGATGCGATTACAGGTTAGCAAAAATGAAGAGGACCAATGGAATAAAACTGCTTCTCTACAAGATCATGAGGAAAAAATATAATAAAAAATAGATTCTGAGGCTAGCATTTCTTTTAAAATTACCTATCCAATTATGAAACCATCTCAATTGCTTCTGAAAATATGCTGAACATCATCTTCATTTACTATAGCTATGTCACATAAGTGGGAAAAACTGATGAAAATCCACATAGGTTTGTCTTACAGCAAGCACCTTGTTCCCCATAAGCACAGCTTGGTATGAGTAGTACGAGGGAGTCAATACAGTTAGAAGCTTAAAGTGGAGGGTATCAGTCCTAGGGGGGCATTCCAACTCAGTTCTCCAATAAGGAAGCAAAGCCACTTGCAGACCAAGAGGTAGCAATAGCGAGACAAATCTACTTTCACCCTGGTCCTAGAGTGACAGATGCCCTTTTAAGACCTATCTATAAGGAATTTGTCTCAGTATTGCTCTTGATGTATAGAGACATCCTCTCTGAACAATCCATGGCACATCTGTTATTTCTGCACTGCTATTCCACACAAGGGTCACTCACAATACAACCCCTAAAGAACTAATAAAAAAGGCAAAATATTTCTCATCCAACAGTCAAGACAACTGTCAAATCATATATTTTATGAACGTGTTTCCATACATTGTAACAAAATCGACTATTTTCTCCCGAAAGCATCAAGAGACTTTAGTGTTCTACAGAAGTACTCGGGCTCATTGCTTCAGCTGCACATCTTCTGTTGCAGCAGTTTTTAACCCCTGAATTTTAAAACCCTTTTCAAATACCAGGTTCAAGCCTTAGCACTTGAGAGTGGATTGCCTATGGCTAAGCAGTGGAATCAACAGGAGAAGTTTTGTCATATCCTGAAGCCTTGATCTTAAAATTAACAGGTGATTTTAAACATGACAAAAACACCTGAACAAGACCCTAAGACAATTATGTGTTGTAACACCTAAAGGTGTGCTAGGACTATTATAATCACAGCTGAAGTGCAAGCAATTCCACAGCTGGGATAAACCAGCTCTTAACAAATAAACATTGTACCAGCAGTTTCAGTTAACAAGTAAAACTACAGAAATATTCTTTTCCTATTTCTGTAATTTCTGTCAATTTTAACTCGACACAGAAATAAGTTGTTACCACTTAATTGCTCTTACTGTACAGCAAAGATGCTTATAATGAATGATGATAAGCAGAAACATGAATGAACAGTTGCCAAGCAACCAATAAATAAAGGTTCCAAATAGCATGACCTCTCTTCAGAAGATAAAGCTCTAATCATAATTATTTTTCAAATCCATTTCTGTGCCAAGTAAAATCATGTTTGCAGCACTAATCCTGGTCTTCCTCATACAAAATTAAACTAAATCTGTCATTTGACATATCACAGTTAGCAAAGTGAACAGACTCAACCTGCTCCTTCAAACTACGGTCAATTGCGTGGTTTAAGGACAGCAAACAGGTTAGACGATAAACTGAAATCTGAAACAGGCAGGTAACAAGCATTACACAATTTAATAAAGGTCATTTTAAAAAGTTACATCTCAGCTTTAAGGATCATCAAAAAGCATCAACACAAAGTCTTCCACAATCATACAGTAAAGTAGAAGGATAAGACAGACTTTAAAACACTGACAACAGATGCAGTTTAAAATGTTTAAAATCCATATAATACTGCATTCTATCTTTATAAACTCTTACAATTCAGTCTTGCTGAGTGCATAAGGAGAGCTGAGATGCCTAGAGCAAGCACTGACCTTTTAGATGGATTCAAATAAAACTGACAAAGAGCAACATAAATCTTAAACCAGTTAAAGAAGATGGTATATCCACTCTGAAGAAACAATGAATGGTTATGCAGGAGCATTATTCTACTGCAGGATGCCTTCTGAATAATGGAAGGGGAGAGAGCTTGGGATTGTTCAGGCTTTTTTGCTGAGCTAATAAATTGTGTATTTATTTTAGTAAGATCTTTTCAGAAAACATTAGGAATACATGTTTTGGCAGGTTTCTCTTGCAGTAAATAAGGTGATTACATAAATCTCTTTGTTTAACTATTTTATTTCTTTTCTTTAGTGGAACTAATTACTAATAACTCTCAATTAATAACTAATAGCTCTCAATTAGATCTCAAAATAGTTGTGATGCTCAATCACTAAGTAGTCAGAAATATGCAATAGAAAAATAAAGATGAAATAGAACTATACACAAATCTGTCCTGCATCTAAGGTCTAAAACACTATGTCAGTGGTAAACTCTTTGGAACTGGGACCATTTTTTTCAATCTGTTTTTGAACAAAATAAGAGGCAAAAAAATCTAGAAGGTTATCTGAAACATTTTAAACAACATAATCTCATGCTACACAGTAGAAAATTGATCTACTGTAATTTTTGTAAAAAGGAATTGTTTTAATTATAGCAGAGAATATACTCTACTGACTAGTGATCTCCACATACATTTATTTTATAATATTAAATGAGAGCCTATTTGTCATGTAGTAGGTATTTGCCTACTGTAACAGAAATGAGTTCTGTTGCCTATTAGGCATAAAACTTTCTGAACATTAGTTTCCTTATCTGTTCATCAGAAACCCTTACAGAAGGTTTTCTTTGCATCTGTATTTCCTCAATAATCAAATAGGAAATATCTCATATTATATCTATATTTTTATTGAATAATATTTCTCCATCTAGCCACCTCCATCACCGGATCCAAGCCTCCTAATCCCCTCCAGCCCCCTAATAATTTCATCTTGAACTTCTTGTTTTCACAAAGAGATAGTTCATTTAATAGATATGTTATCCAAGGGCAAGATTGAGAATTTGAACAACTGAGAATCATGCGTACTATCTGCACCTAAAAACAATGAAGATGACCCTGTAAATTCTTTTTAGGACACACAGCACTACTTACATCAAAAACACTTTAATTGCTTCTCCTTAATTCTCTCTGAGCTTGCATTTTAACAAGTTAGAAAAGTACAATTTTGTGCTTGCAAACCTGCTAAGCAAGCCCACTGGCTGACAAGTGTGTAAAGGTGATATTGGAAGAATGTTTCCCTCCCAAATGTTTATTCCCTTTCAATTGCCAGCTGAAGAATTAAACTGGACTTCTTTCAAACTTAAATGACCCAGAGCCCATGAAAGAAAAGGTCCTAGATTACCACTGGGCAGGAGATGGATGCTAATTATAAACTTTATTAACAATGAAAACAATGTGGTTCTTAGGCACTTATCACCATGGAGGAAATTGATAGTATTTTCTTGAAGTTTTGATTCTACTGTATTTTGTTCCACAATAAGAAATTTAACTGTCACACATCTGAAAATGGGAGGAGATAAAAGACTGTATTGTTTTAAAGAGCTGCTCACACTAAAATAAGATTCATTTTAAGACCTTCCCTAGGGATTCAAGTCTATAAATTTAGCATTAGAATAAAGAAACTAGAGTGTAACTGCCTGCTTGAGGAGAGAGATGATGAAGCATGCTTTGTCTCTAGTGCTTCCCACATCTCAGATACAGTGAATGAAACCAGGTGGGAACCTAAAAGCAGTTCTTTCCTTAACAGGCTTTATGCACATACCCAGCTGATGCGGTTACTCACAGGAATAAGAATATCCAGTATTAGAATACAAAATCGAATCTTATTCTAGATTCATGATTGACTATCCTGTCTTCTGACCAAGGTGTACTTGTTTCAGTAACCTTTAAATAATGTTGACATTGCTTTCTATTTTTTATATAAAATAAATAGCATTAAATATACACAGTTACTATTTAAATATATACATAAATTAATTGATAATATTAGAAGATGAGCTCACAGATTAATACCAGCTCAAACAGTACAATAATATTGGTTTTAGGAAAACATTTAAGTATCTATACAGTCTTACATGAATGATACTCATGGAAGACCATAGATGGACAATCCCAATAAGACATATTATTACTATAGTGAGGAACTTTGAGGGAAAAAAGAAAAGCCTGGCTGGCTCAGAATATCATCCTCTATCAGATTCTGAGAACAAATTATCTTGTGCTTGTTTGTATCAATTTTACTATTTAAATATGTGTTTAATAACTGTTATTCCATTATCTATTTCACTGATGGGCATTTTCCTCTATTATTGTATGGAAATAATTTAAAATAGTAGAAAGAAAAACCTACATCAAAAGCCATATCCTTCTGTTACTGCAATTGCTTATGGATATTATAGTTCTGGACCAATAATTCAACATTGAAAATAGGAAGCTACCAGTATAGTCCTTAGTTGTTCACATGATGTTAAAAGCAATGTTTCACCAAAATACCACTGGTAACCAGTGAACTTGACCATTAATGTTAAATCTTCCTACACATACCAGTATGTGAAACTTAAACTTCATCATGACTTCTTCAACTATCAATTCAACTTCAACCACCTCTCATGCAGCTTTACCACAAAACTCTCATTGCCTCTGAGTGCAAGTGTGCTCCTCCAGAGTCCCATACTCCATGACCTGAATCCTACTCAGCTATGTCTATTAAATACAATACTACATATATGAACACAATTCAGAATTGACAACTCAGGTATCATTGGAAGCTTAAGGACTTCATCCATGTAGATATTTGCTTAGAAAAATTTTACACAGAAGCAATAAAATTACAAAGAAAGAACAGTAATGTTCATACAAGCTTGTAACCTTCATCTTTATGTTTTTCTTTTAAAAGGCAACATTTTATTTAATATCTTTGAGCTACAGTAGTATCTCTTAAGAATTGCTCTGGCTCACAGCCCAACAAACCGGCATTGAAACAAACAAACAAACAATCCAAAAGTGCTACAGAAATGTTTCTTTTCAATTAGGAAAATGGATTAACAGAGGCAGAATAATAAGAGGAAATAAAGGATCTCTGTATTTTATAATGTTCAACAGGTATTATCTGTACTTTATTTAGAAATCGGAAATAATTAAAATCTGCTTTCCAACCATCCTAAGTATCTGTTCAGGGACATTTTATTCAACTAAATGTACACTCCTTCTTTCCTGAAACCTGTTCCGTATGTAAATTTGTATTGCCATAAGAATTGTCATATATTCACACAATTTACCATCAAGTACAATTGTATTATGCACTTGTGCTGACACAGAGTGCTGTACAGTACAATACATACACTGCTACTGCCAACACCTTTGCCTCAGATTTCTCATGGTTTTAGCCTTTGCTGTTCCCTACAAGAAGAAAGTTGAATTTGCAGTGCTATCCAAATAGCATGAACATGGGAATGGCTGTTCTGGGGCAAAACTCAAGTCTGTCTAGACAGGATCATGTCACAGAGTAGTCAAAAGCAGTGGTTTAGGGAAGAACCTCACATTAGGACAACTCTTGAATACCAGAGAAATTCCCTCAAAACAGATTCTGGCTCCCAGCAATCTGTGGCTCAAAGACTGAAATATGAAAAGAGACTGAGAGAGCTGGCTGGTATATGATGAACTGGGAAGAAGAACTTCAGATGGAATATTTCAGAAGGAGGAAATATGTTCCCTCATCACACTACTGCATTTCACCCAACAGTGTCTCTTGCTACTGGTATTGTCTTTTGCCCTCCAAACGTGTTGTTTTCCATATGGACGAGGTGGCAAAAATGAAACTGTTTCCCTTCTTGCCTCATAAAACCTCCTTCTGACTGGAGTTGGCCTCCTGTTCCTATTCCACTTGACGAAACCAATCTTTTTCTCCTCCCACACTAGCTCCATCTGCCGCCCGTCTCTCCAGCAGAGCCAGATGCCAGCAAAGCAGACTACTGTGGGAGGAGAAAGTTCTGTTGCTGGAATTTCTTCCCTATACCCTGCAGGGGGCCAGCCTGTGAAGCCTGGAGAGTCTACAGAGAGCAACTTCCTCCCTTCCATGCTGCTTTCCTATGCTCATCCATAAAGAAGGCAGCTGAGGACAGGAGCAAAAGGAGAAAACTTTAACATGCACTATGAAATTGGTGACTTCAATATTTACATAGCAAGATTCACAACAGACTACAGACTACACACTGCATAAACGCATAAGAAGACATGAGTGTTGCCCCAAAGTGCTTACAGTCATACTGAAGCAGAGATGTACATTTGTGATGTGAAACGAATGAGAGGGACTAGTGTGCAGATAGCAGAGAGAAAAAAAAAAAAAAAAAAAAAAAGGTAGGATGTATGATCAAGAGAGATTTTAATGATGGAGTAAAGACGATACTTTCCACAGAGAAAGAAGTCAGAGAGGGAAGCTGAGGTTGCGTGTTGCTAAGCAGAAAGGAGGACTGCATGTGGCAAGGGAAACTGCCATCCAAGAGGGAAAGGATAGAATGAAAGCAGACAAGGAAAGAAAAAGTGATTTTGGTATGTATGAGGTGATCTTGCATGAGGCAGGATGAGAGAAAGTAAAGGTAAGGACTTGAGACAGAAAAGGAGACAGTTTAGGGATGGAGGAGCATCTGCGGGGGTAGTTTTGACATAGACAGGAGCAAGAATGAATGTCTCTAAGTGAGAACAAGAGCTCACATAAAACAAGCCAGTATACATATGTGCAAGACAGAGAAAAAGGCAAAGGCTTCATTTCTGTGAGAGAAAGAATTGTGGGAACATGAGATGAAAGAGACAAGGAACAAGAAGATTGAGTTGAGGGTGGTGCATGGGTGCAGCAGAAAGTTTGGAGTGGGGCTGGCAGGACAGAGGAAAGAGAAATCACACCAAGATCTAACAGAAAACCATTACAGCATACGTGAAGTGGAAAGAGCACAAGCAAATTAGAGAGATGTAATGAGAAGATGAAAAAGAACAGACAGAAAGGGAAAGACAGCACATTGAAAAAGATGAGGAAGAAGGGCTTACAACAGAATGAACAGAGTGACGGGAGGGGGAAAAGGAGGAGAGAATAGCTGCTGTAAAGTCAGTAAAAGCTCATTATTTAATAGGAAGCATTATCATTATGTAAAAATATATTTAATAATAAATAAATGGAAAACGGGGAGCATATGGAAGAGTGACTGGAAATAGCTGTTCACTGAATTCTCACCGTGGCTGCAAACTCTTAGGATTTGCCCCATCTAGGTAACACTATGTTTTAACCTTCATTTTCACTTAGGAAAAAAAAAAATGTATTTCCTGGTCCTCCACACCCTCTAACTTTTGTGTTGTAGTTGCACCTTTATGCCATTTGTTTCACCGTTTCTAGTGGCAACTCTTTTTGTTAGCTTTAAGTGGGAAAAAGATCTTATTTTGCCAACCACTTCACCACAAAGAAACGCGCCCCACATCCCAAGTTTCCTTCCTCCTGTCCCCACAACACTCTTTCATTCATTCTTCTTTCCAAAAAAATTAAGGAAGAGAGAAGGATCGGAAGAAAAGGGTGGAGGTAACCTCAGCTATACAGTAATATCTTAGGTCCACGGTATTCAGAGAGCCTTCCCCGAGCTGTAGTGCCCAGCGCCGGGCCGGGGGCTGCCCGCCTGTCCCGGGGGGGCCCAGGGGGCACGGGCAGCGCTCCAGAGCCCGGCACCGAGCCTGGAGCTGCCGCCGGCAGCGGGATCCCCCTCGGAAACGCAGCCATCAGGGAGAGGAGCTAGCTGCCGGCTGCTGGAAAGAAACCGCCACCGACCTGGCTGCTCGATGACATGGCTGGCTGGGGGGGGTCGGTTTTATTTAGGGGATGTGGAAAAGGGAAGGGGGAAGCAGGAGCGGAGGGAGCACACGCTCGCACACGCATACGGCTGAGCTTACCTCCACATTGAAATACTGCTCCGCTTTGCACATTGTAGCACATAAAATCCAAAGGAAGGTTTGCAAGAAAAACACCCTGGACCGAGACACGAAATCCAACCGGCTTCCAGTGCTGAATGCGAGTACGATCATAGTGAACTGTGCTTCAACGGATGGAAGATCTCTCTCTCTCTCTCTCTCTCTCTCTCCTCCTCTCTCTCTGTTCCTTAAACAAATACACAAACAAACCAGCCCCCTCCCCGGGTCGGTGAAGAGCCCGTAGCGCAGGTTCACCCACAGCAGGGGAGGAGGTGGAGAAGGAGGAGGAGGAGGAGAAGGAAGGGGCACTTGGCAGCGCCGGCAGCAGGCTCAGCTATCGCTCATCCTCCCCGCCAGTCCCGTACGGGGGGAATGTGGCGTCCGAGTGCCGCCGCAGCTCCGGCACGACTCCTCTCTGCCCGGCAGCAGCAGCAGCAGCAGCCGCCTCCCCGTGTCCTCCTCCTCCTCCTCCTCCTCCCCCTCCTTCTCTTCAGCCTCCTCCCCTCCCTCCGTCCGTCCGTCCCTCCCTCCTCCTCCTCAGCCTCCTCCCCCTCCGCCTCCGCCTCCTAACGGGGATGGCTCGGCTCCGCTCCCTGCCCTTCCTCTCCTCTCTCCCCACTTCTTTCCCCCCTCCTCATCCCAAATCCACGCAGCCCCGCCTGCCTCCCGGCAGCCACCTTGAAGGCGGCGGCCCCGCCAGGCGGCCCCGCCGCGCTCCGTCCCTCGCCTCCCCGCCGCCGTCGGCCCGGCTCTTCCATCCCTTTATTTTTTTCGCTTCTGCCGGGGAAGGGGCCCGCAGCGTCCCCAGTGCCTCCTGCCTCCCTGCCGCCCCCCTGCGGGCCGCGGGGGGAGAGGTGGAGGGGTCGCTGGGGTGCCCCCGGGTGACCGGGGATGGATGCAGAACCACCGCGGGGAAAGTTCCCCGAATGGTGTAGTTAGCGGTGATATAAGCAAGTCAGTAATAAATAAATAAAAATAAAAGTGTATTTTTAGTTTCAAAATCCATTTTAATATGCTCAGATGTACGGTCATATTATTGGGGGGAAAAATGCCTTCCGATTTAGGCACATAAGCAATTATTGTGATTTTATGATAAATAGATCGTTTTATGAAGCTGTTTGATGTTTTAGCAGAGCTGCCCAGTCAAAGGTGGAGCAACTCATGACATTAGTGAGACAAGCTGTTGCGGTAATGCATCTTGTTCAGATATGTACTGAAAAACAACAACAACAAAAACACAGGAAGAAAAAGAATAATTTAGAAGATTCCAAGATATGAAAACTTACAATATGCTTAGTTATCAAAAAAGATGCACTAGATCAGGATATGCAACAGACTGGAAATAGAAGACATCCCTGACAGACAAGTCTACTTTATTGGGTAGTTGAGGTCAATGACCAGAATTAAAACTCATGCAGTTTAGACATACAGAGTTTTGATAACACTTAGTAGCAGAATGTAGGAATAAGGCAGGTTCTCCATCTTTTGATATCTTAAAAATAAGGCAGTTATCTCTGAAGATGTCATGTTCTGCCTAACCAAAAGTTTAGCAATTTAGCAGAATTCCTATTGTGATACACTTTTCTTTTTTTCTTCTCTTTCCTTTTTTTTTTTTTTTTTTTTTTTTTCTTTTTAACATTAACTGCTTGATCTAAAAGGCATTTTCTCTTCTTCAAATTCTTAGTGATGTGCATGATGGAATCATGAAATATAGAGCTGGAAGCAAGCTAGAAGGACTTGCTGGCACTTTGGTGTCATCAGAAGTCAAAATGAGCTTAACAAATTAATGTATTGAAACCATAGCAAGAAACTTAATACTGACAAATGCAAATTACATTTGGGAAGAAAAATCAAAAAGTATGACACCAGTAAAACAACAACAGCACATCAGAAAAGAATCTGAGCGATGTAATGGACCTTAAAGTAAATATGAGTCAGCAACATGCTACAGTTAAAAAAAAAAAAAAAAAAAAAAAAAGACAACCAACCTCATCGTACAGTGTATTAATAGTTGTCCTTTATTTCTGATAGGACAGATGATTTTTCTGCTAGGGACTGGTGGAGCCAAGAGTGTTTAGTCTCAAACTAGAGAGAGTCCAGAAGAAAATAATACTAAAACATTTAGAATGTAAGACATGGAAAATTTGAAATAAACACCATTTCTTTAGTCTGACAAGGCCTAGGGGAAATAGTATGGAAAATTTTCCTTGTATGGAAAATGTTGCTGTGAAAAGGACAAAAATACTCTTTCAGTCTTCAGGATGAAGGAAAAATGTATCAACTAAATTATTTAAAAAATTTAGATTTAAAGTTAGATGAAAACATTATAAATTTATTGCTAAATTTATTTTCTTTTATTTCTAAATTTATGTTTTGTTTTGTTTTGTTTTTTTTTTTTCTAGATTTATTCTTCCTAAAATATAAAGGTAGTAATATTGGGAACTAGATACCTAGGGGGAGTGTGGAATATCTTTCATATGGAGGTTTGATAAGCAATAATATTATAGCTATACCTTCCATTTTCAGTATAATGGATTGGAATATGTGATCTCATCTTTTTTTTTTTCTTTTTTTTTTTTTGGGGGGGGGGGTGCTATTATATTAGTAGTTTCATTCATTTTATTATTCTATGAATTAGTAACTGGTTATTACTCAGGTATTACTTTGTGAACTAACAACTGATAATTCATTACTCTGTGAATCAGTAACTGGTGGAAAAGAAGCACTTATCCTGTGCTTTTTGTTTTTCCTCTTCTTCTAAGGAACCTTCTTTTTATCTGTGCTCTCAGAAAGTGCTAGCTCTGTTTTTGTTGGTGTATTTTGTAACGTCCGCCATTAATGTAATACCTGAAAATGGATACATAAAACATAGAATCATAGAATGGCTTGGATTGGAAGGGACCTTAAAGATCATCTACTTCCAAACTCCCTACCATGGGCAGGGATACCACCCATTAGACTGGGTTATCCAAAACCCCATCCAAACTGGCCTTGAGCACAGCTCCTCTGGGCAAATTATGTCCCTGTCAGGACTGCTCTGACTATTTATTCTGAAAAACATGGGACTATCAATATGATTACCTTCTTCCTTTACACTGTATTCATTAGAAGAGGAAAGAAGAAAAGCAATGGTATGAATAGAACAGTGGAGAACAAAAACACACAAGTGCTTGTAAGGCTGTGTGAGAAAGATAGAGAGACCATAGTGATAAAGAAAGAGATTGGTAAGGAAAAAGAGCAGAAATATGTGGCCATGGGAAGAAATGAGGCAATGTCCATATGAAGGACAAAGATGACCTTTGAAGTGAAAAATTTCATTCAGGAATGCTTGTGTGAGGAAACACCAGCAGTGATGGGAAAGGGCCTTGAATATTTATGTGTAAGCTGGGGGCATCAATATACAGGAGTACCATCAGAATCTCTTGGACGTTCAAGGTAGAGAGAAAGAGAAAAGAATTCTGAAACTCCATGCAGTGAGCTGTAGGTAGATATCTGTGTATGGGAGTGTGTGAGAGATTGGAGAAAAGGCAGGAAAGAGCAATGAAGATGAAAAAAAAAAAGGAAAGAAGAAGAAAAATGGAACTGGAAAGAACTTGGAGATATTTCTTGAAGTACTTGATTGATTCAAGTCCTGTACTTTATTAGTGTCTTGCTGATTTCTATCTTTATGAAATAGCAGTGTGATATTTTCTATTCTTACTGCTCATACTGCTTACCAGCAGTAATTTATAAATGGTGAGCAGGTTTGTAGGGAAGCGAAACTGAAAAGGAAAAAAAAAAAAAGAAAAACAAGCAAAAAAACCTTTTGGCCTTTTTCAAATACAAGGAGAGGTCTTTTCCTGCTGCTCCCAACCAACCTACTAGCTCAGTTTTTTAGGTTCCGTAGATTATATCTTTTATGTATGACTGCAGTCACATAAGTACGTACTATACTAGTATGTACTATATTGTACTAGTATGTACTATAGTATGTACTAGAAGCAAGCATAGGCATCATTGAGCATGCCCATGTCCAGCTTGGAATACAGGGCAAACATCTTCCACATTACTGCATATACAATTCTGAATTTAAAAAAAAAAAAAAAAAAGATAAGTAAAAAAACACAAAATATTACATGTTGTCTTTGCTCATTTCTGTGGTGCTTAGCTGCTAATAGTGCAAGCTGGAACTTTTTAAAGGAAGAGGGCTTTGTTGAAACATACAATAACCTGCAAGAAGTAAGGGTAAATATCACAAATCTTACATATCTATGGATTGCTATATTTAGATATAGTTTGGAAAGATTTTCTACACACATGACCTTTTACTTATGAAATGAGGCTTTCATAGATGTGTCTATTTGGCAGGTCCTACAGGATATGAAGGCAACAAGTTTAACAGAGTACAGGGAATACTGCATTTAACATGCATTCCTGCAACAATTAGGCTCATATTGCCTCTGTTCAGGTCACTATTGGTCTTTATTGTGCAAGTTTCATTGTAGTCATAAGCCTATGTAGTCAGGAATTAGAACTGACTTATACTGCTAGTACACTTTCCTGTGTTGTCTTACAGCTCCACCAATGGCTTTATAAAGTAGCTGAGTAAAGACAGGAGAAGTAATATTGTGAAACTTCACACAATTGTAGTAGAATCACAAGGAAAGATCCTAGAATCATAAAATGCACTAATAATTCATATTTTGGTTCATGCTTGGTTGCTATTTTTCACCAAAAGCCGGTGAAGTCAAGGAGGAAGTCTGAAAGTGTAAAAACTTATAACTAACTAAATAAAATTAGTTAAGTATCCATTGAATGTTTAATTCTAATAGTCATGATGTCATAGAATAAGTAATAAATTCATAATGTCATAGAATAACTTAGGTTCACAGTGGCCTCTGTAAGTCATCAGGTCCAACTGCCTGCACAAAGCAGACTCAACTCAGATTAGGCTACTCTCTCTGGTGCTTGTTCTGAGAGTTACAAATCAAGTTAACCTAACCTAAGTATATAACCTAGTCTGCAAAATGATTTCCCTGTGTCAGGGAGATATTTCAAGGGTAAAATCTCTTTTGTGTGGCATTTGTCAGGCCTCCAGTTATTTCAGTCTTCGTAGTGACAGCATCCATTTCAGAAACTAGAGCAGATATCTCCTAATCTCTTAAAAGTAGGAGAGGTCACCAAGAGAAATAGCTATTGAATATAAAATTCTGTAGCTAAAGACTGACAGAAGTACATTTTAAAGAGAAAGAAGACACAGTGTTAAAGAAAAATGACTCTTGGAAACAAAAACATTGTGAACTACACAATAACAGTAAAAATAATCTATTTTTCTGTAATAAAATCTTAAAAAAAAAAAATAGTTGCATGAGTTAGTACTGTATTAGTGAATAATAGATCAAAAAAAAAAATGCACCAAAGCAGCCAACTCCTTATTTACTCCATGCAAGTACTCATATAAAACTTTATTTTCTCTACTCTATGACAATTTTCATGCTACTGTTTTCCCTTTCAGTTGTAATACATTCTCTCCATGCTTCTGATCTTTGTCTGAGTCTCCAGAGCAAGGAAGGTCTGCTTAAACATCAAGTCCATCAGCAATTTCCCAACATACTAAATGGGTCCATGCAGCCAAAGGTGTATGAATGGTCCAGCTGTCCTTTGGACTGTGCTGCTGATTACTCACTAGGTAATGCAGGAATAGAAGTCTAGTCAATGTTGTAAGATCTTAACAATTTATGTTGAATATTATCTCCTTCATTTTTTACAATGTGCCCCATATTGATGTTTTTAAAAGCTAAGGAAAGAACATGATGCACAAAACAGAAATAAATAATGTAGAGCAACAACAGGTGAGTCTGACAGACAGGAGTTCTGAGAAGCATAGTCATTGGCTTGTAAGGTAATAGAGTGCTTTGAAAAATATATAAAATATTTTTTTTAAGCTTTGAAAGGTTTGGTCAAGAAAGGAACCAACAGGTGTTTTTCATAAGTTGTGTTTCATAAGTATGAAAAAGTCTAGTTACTTGAGGGCTTCTACAACATAAATACAAAGGACTTCATATTAGTTTGAATTTTAAATGAAAGGTAATTATCCCAAGTTTTGCATTGCTCTAAGCTGACTGGAAATTCAACTTCAACATGGGTTAAAATAGACACGTATAACATTCCTTAAGATCATTTTACTTTATAGCATTTATATATGAGATTTTGGATCAAGAATAAATGTTTATAGAAGAAAGACTTCACACTGCTTGTAAAAAGAGAGCAGAGTTATCAATAGAAAATATGTTTTAAAAGGGCTCACTTGAAAATGTATCTGAGGAGGTTAGCCTGCAAGAAACAGATTTCACCCAGGGTTAAGCTTATGCATTACTCCCTTTTGCAATAGATACCCAAAATTACAGATATCTATCAGATAGAAACAGCTATTATTCAAGTGACAAATCACGCACAGGGGATTCAGTTTTTCTATGTCTAAGTTCCTCTGATTACAACCTGATTTCACCCCCTCCCCCCTTCCCCCCCTTTAATAGGCAACTTTTACTTCCATGTTAGGGTTATCTTAACATCCCTTTTCTCTAATTGGTTAATTGTAGAAATAGGTTAATTTTGTCACTTGGGAAATAGTGGTCAGGTCAAAGAAGACTATAAAATAAAGTATATTCTCTTGAGACTAGTATTAAAGTCTTGTTTGCAGTCTCAACTTTGTAACCTGGGTGCTGATGGTCTAAAAAGCAACATTTAACAATTTTAGAAATAATGTTTTTCAGTGTGGGAGTATTGAAGTGTGGGTGTATTGTTATAAACTCACTTACCCCAAAGCAAAAAAGAGTAGGGAAGAAAAAGGGAAGTTAAGACCTGGAAAATGAATTTGTTAGAATAGAAGGACAGACATGTTTATTAGGACTACAGTGTATAAAAATTCATTACACACTTACAGGATCTTGTTGCCCCAAACAGATGTTGTTAGGGGAAATATAAATTTGAACAGGACTCAGTTTTCCTTTGCCTAAGCTCCTCTGATGAAACACTGTTTTTAACACCATTTACTTCTGGATTCAAGCAATGGTAACAGTTTCTTTTTACTCTTACTGTTGTTTTTCATATTTATATTTGTCCTGGACGGAAAGAAAGGAACAGGGATTTTATATCAGTTAAGCTTAAACAGAATTTTGCCTTGTTAACATTTTTCGTCAGTCAAATTTCATGGCATTGCCTGTTCTTCTCTATTCCAGTGCCAGTTGTGTCCTTAGTTTTATCTTAAGAGTAATTAAAAAAAAAAAAAGTTTTAAATATGATGTCATAAGGGCAAAGATGCTGGTGTAGATGTGGTTGTTGGGAGGAAGGGTAGGAAGTTCCTTTGAATCTGATATCCTGCAGTGAAATTACTGTAGCATTTTTGAAGGGGAGGTACAGTTCAAACCCATCTGTATATATGATTGTATTGTATGTGTGTGTGGAATAGAGCTACAAAAACAGATTTAACCTCATTATATTGTTCTAGTACTATATCAAGGAAAAGTTATGATAAAGGAAGAAGATGGGGTGATAAACTGGGGTGGTATAACAATGTTATTAGCCTTGAAAAATCTGCTTGTACATGGCTAATAGTAGAGGGGAAGTTGTCAGGAGAGGAAGATAAGTAGACCAGTTTTATGTGTGTATTCTGGGAGAAATTCAGAGAAAGTAGCTAGATTATGTTATGAACTTTTACAAAGTCTTATTTATTCGGTTGGATGTGGCCTTCATAACTCATGTGCAGAAAAGTCACAAGAAAACTACTAGGGTTTTGTAACACCCCCTTCAGTTTTGCTCTGTACAACGTGTGAGCCCAAACACCATCCTGGAACTTGTAATGCTTTACAATGTCCTTCTTAAAAAAGCTCGCTAGGTTCATGTATTTTGACTTATATATATATATTAAGGAAGATAAATATATATATATATATATATATACATATATGGAAGATAAATATATATATATATACACATACACATATATGTGTGTATATATATATATATATATATATTTATCTTCCTTAATCTTAGACATACAGTTTTTTAATCTTTTCTCTATCTTCCTTCTGGGATTTTTCTGGTCTTCTCAATTTTATTTTCTTCTAACTTCTGTATTGCAAGACACCTCATAAAAGCACAAGAACTGGTTGTACAGTATTTCCATATCATTAAGGAGGCTCCCAGTAGAGATCCCAAGCATATGTTCTTACTCATGCATATCTGAAGAAGAGGCAGAATTATGCTTAGACCTTTAGCTTAAGAGAGGCTTCCAAAACTGCTCATACTTTCAGGTTGAAGTCTCAAGGCCACCTAACAGATTTGAACACCTAGTTCTCATTAATTTTCTGGGACTTGGACAAACCTGTATGCACAGAAGCAGATGTGGAAATACTAGGTTATTTCTTCACCTGTTTCATTGCCCTGTGGTGAAAAAGATAAAGCAAAAATAAAGGAATGGAAAAACAAGAAAAGCACAGGGGCTTACTAATACATACATACATACATACATACATACATATATATATATATATATATATATATGTATATATTTTATTTTTTTTAAAGTGCATTTACTGCTATTTATTTAGCTGCTTAGTCATCACATGAGTTTTACACAGTGTTTACCTGAATTGATTGATATCACAGTTGCCCAGCTTATTACATGCTCTGAAAGCCTTTCTAACTGTTCCTATTATTTCGTGTTATTACCATTGCTATTGTGTCCAGACCTTCACAGTGAAAAAAACACCTTTAGTGAGTGCATTTTATGTGTGAGGGGCGTTTAGCTGGCTTAGTACCCTCCAGACCCAAAGGCAGCTGAAAACATTTGTACCTTTTTAAAAGTTTTGCACATTTTGATAAAACATTCACTTGTTTGTCAAGACAAGTAAAATTTCTGGAGGATAGAGGATGACAACAGCAACTTGAGGAATATGTGGTTTGTTCGTTTGTTTGTTTTCATTCTAATAGAGATATTAGCATTTGTCTTCTGTGAGAGTGCATGTGTGCACACATATATGTATGTGTGAGAGAGAAACAGAGAGTAAGCAAGGCAGAATTCCAGATTCTTTCAATAAAGAGGATATAATCTCTAGTTTTTCATTATAAGCATCCATTAATCTGCCAAAAAGCAGAGGGTGTGGTGGAGTTCCGAGACAAGGACTTCTTGCTTTCCCCAAGCCCGTATAGATATTAACTTTAAGCATATGATGTCCATACATATCTAGTCTGTATAAAAAATGAGTGGTACATATGTATGGTATGCTTATGATAGTATATATATGTATATGGACTAACATCTAATGAATATTAGATCATGTAAAATAAATTTTCTCATTAATCATTTGAGCAAGCTCCACTGTACTACATTTAATTATTCTATCTGGTTTTACCATAAATTTAAGTTTACCATATTTTATTATCCAAATAAGTGAGCTTGTTAGTTGTTATTATAACTTGAGACTGGAGTTCATAAAATAATTTAGCTGGAAATTTCTTATTTTATGTTTAGTCTGTGCTTCATTAGTAACTTCAGTGATGTTCAGATACATTTATTTCAGGTGGGTGAACCTCAAGCACCTGTCTCAGTAAATCTATATTTGACCTAAATAATATCTTGCAACTCAGTACAATCAAATACTTTTCTAATGAGTAAGAGAATAGATTAATACATATTTGATGAAAGAAACACTAATAACTTTGAAAATTACATGTTGTTTTCATTTTTATTAGTATGAATTTCAGGTAAATGCAAAGTCTATGGAACATAAGTCTTTTGTCTAACAAGATTACTTCAATATCCAGAAGTAGTTCTGGTGTGTATTAAGGGTGCTTTTTATTACGCTATTTCACAAATACTTAATAAAATGTAAATATTTTTCCTAATTATGTTATTTTACCTTTAAATTGTAATCATATAGGTAATATAGTTTGCTACCACATTCTCCCTATATTTAACATTATTTATTTATTTATTTATTTATAAGTAGTATCATTAGCTATGTCCTTTTCCAAGCCTCAGGGATCTTAAATTACTTGACAGCATTTCATTCAATGATACTTGGTATCATACTGCCTCTTGGGATATCTTAATTTTCTTACCTTCCCATAGAATCAAAACCGTTCATATTTTATATTTGCCAGATTTTATGGTTCAGATCCCAAGTTTGTGTAACCTTTATATGTTCTAGATGAATGTTCTGTTCCTCACCAAAGCATTTTGTTGCCATAGTGAAACAAATATTTCCATATTACTTGGTATCAGTAACTAATCAGTTTAGTTGTTTTTGTGTTTTGTTATTCCTTTTGTTTGTTTGTTTGTTTGTTTTTCCATGGAGGGCAGGAGGGAGTCAAGTCTGAAAATGTGGGACAATGCATGAGTAGATGATGAAAAAAGTTCCTTTCTTAATGTAGTTTTCACAACTCCATAACAGCATTCTATCATGTACAAATGAAATTACTAGAAAGAAAAAAAAAAAAGTTGAAAAAAAAATATTGTGCTAGCTCAGTTTTAAGTAAATTTTAGTTACAAGGGGGGTATATTTCTGTTCAAGTTGACCCATTCATAGACACTGCTTCTGTGAAGGTCAATTCCATATTTTCTTTAACAACCTAAACAATGAAATGAAGGGCATGGTAATGCAATTTGCAAATTTTTTTCTTTGTGAAGTTTGTAAGTATTCTGGAGATAAATGCATGTCAGAGAAAAGGTCAAAAATATTATTAAATTTAATGATGATAAATACATGTACTATGATTGTGAAAAAATGATATGGACAAACATAAAATGAGGAAGAACAATGCAAGAAAGACTGGGAAAAAAAAAAAAAAACTATAGATGTTCCATAATTTGAATTACAAAAAAAAAAAAAAAAAAAAAAAAAAAAGAAAGGTAAATACAATTCTGGGAATGCTTTATGGAAAATTGACAACTTTGGGTAATACTTTTTTTTTTCCTTACTCAGTCTTACTAAGATCTCAACTGGAATTTTAGATTTGGTTACCATACTGTAAGACAAAACAAATAGAAAGTGATCTGAAACAAAGTGATCGGAGATTTGAAAGCATATAAGAAAGGTTCTGTTTTGGACTGGAAATTTTTTGTGTAGCCTAGAAAGGAATTCACTACAGAGGATATGGTAATTATATCTGTGAAAATGTACAAGTATCATAAAAAGCATACATTTACACCCTGTCACTGTGGGGTAAATTTGACTTAATTACAAATCAAGAAATTTAATTTAGACTTTTTTTTTTTTTTTTTCCTAATAGTACATAATATTGGAAGAGGCTATTTATGGAGGCCATGAAAATTCTATATCTATATTCTAAATATCTATAAAGATATTTAGGGTACCTGAACAGAGTACATGTCACAGAGTAGAGTACACTCAATAAATAACCAATCTGGTGAATTCCCTTTTTAATGAATTATAGGTAAGCAGTGCAATCAACATTTAACAAACAGCAAATTTATATTGATTTAAGTGTGTGTGTATATATATATGTGCACATACTTTTTTATTATTATTATTCCATGGGAAGTATTTTTTACTTGTTCTACTCCTCAAGAATCAACTGAGACCAGAGAACTGCTTTTCTCCAGTTCTTACCCCAAATTCATTCATTACAGATAAGTTTCTAATTTCTCCATTTTTGTTACATTTTTATTTTTTTTCCTAGTCAGGAAAGATCCTCACATGATGGGGAGTTTTGTGAGCTATTGCGGAACACAGTAGCAAGCTGACTAACAGGACTACTCTTTGAAACACTAGTGTTCTCTCCCGTCATTTTTGCTGACAGATGATACATTTTTCTTTAGCTCTTGTAACTAAAAGCTTTTCATTTAATGATTAAAAATGTACTTGCTTGGAATGGTATGAGATTGCCATTCTGAGAAGACGATGACAATAATATGATTGTGATGTAATTACAGCATATCCAGCTTTGGGAAGTGATCTCATTTTCAGAAACCCGTAGCTCATCGTAATAGTTACCAATACAGTCTTTAAACTTGCCTCTACAGATGGGAAAGGATAAAATTATCTGGACCTTATACAGATGACAATAATCAGAGTGTAGCTATCCTTTAAAATACCTTGTTGCCTTTTTTTTTTTTTTAAAATAGTTATTACTTCTGAGTTGGAGGAGGAAGAAATTAATGAACAGGTAACTTCTAAACTTTGGTTCACATTATTGAAGATCACCCTGGTCTTCATGTAGTAAGTGGGTCATTTCAAAATATGTGATATTGCTCACTATTCTTCTACTTGCCGTTTACTGTAAGCAGTTATGTGTCTTATTCAGCCTAAAGGTCTACTGCCAACAAGACCATTGACGTAGTTTCAGTAATGAAGACAGGGAAGAAGAAACATGTAGTAGAAGAAACATGCTGAGCATTTAGTGCCTTACAAATGACTCACGGCTGGTGTAGCTGAATACCTATAACATGAGTAGAGAAGTAGACATTAAGGCATAGAAAAACAAAGCATGACAGCAGTACTGTTTAGAATAACACACAAAGTGAGATATGCAAGGGCATGACCTTGTATTCAGTAATCTACTCTTTATGCAAGCAATTTGCAGAAATTTGCATTAAGATAAACTAGTGAACACAGGGAATGATTTCTGTAAATAATCTTTTTTTTTTTTTTTTTTTTTAAAATTCACTTCAGCATTGTATTTATTGGTTTTGTTTGTCTATGAATATTCTAGTGAACTAGAATTAGTGTGCATGATTATATTTATTTGGTTAGTTAACCATTAAAAAAAAATAAAATAAAGTAAATGCTAGAGAATGTTTCAGGAAGAGGAGTCCTGCACCTGTAAACAAAAACTAGTCATGGCAATTTCATTACATTGCAACTGGAAACTTCCTCAACTGAAGGTAAATAGAAAATGACAAAAATGTCCTAGGAAACATCTCTCCCCCTTGAAGTGTCTGAGGTTACTGATGCCATTCCTTAGTATCACCTCTCCTCCTCTGAGCTATTAAACTGAAGCAGCTCCAGAAGCTTTATTCCTGTGGCTCCATACAGTGTCCTATGAGGAGAGGCTGAGGGAACTGGGATTGTTTAGTCTGGAGGAGAGGAGACCTTATTGCTCTCTACAACTACCTGAGCTGGGGATCTGGGGTTCAGTCTCTTCTCACAGATTAACTAGTGATAGGACTAGAGGGAATCACCTCAAGTTGTGCCAGGGGAGGTTTAGGTTGGAAATTAGGAGACATTTCTTCTCGGAAAGAGTAGTCAGGCATCAGAACAGGTTGCCCAGGAAGGTAGCGGAGTCACTGTCCCTGGGGGTGTTTAAGGAAAGATTTGATGTTGTGCTTAGGGAGATGGATTAGTGGGTGATATTGGTGACAGGGTGATGGTTGGACCAGATGATCTTGAAGGTCTTTTCCAACCTTAATGATTCTATGATTCTATGACTTTGTTGTAGTGAGAGGGGAGATAATCTTTCCTATGTCTCTGTTTTTGTTTGTTTGTTTGTTTGTTTGTTTGTTTTTTCGATCATGTTCATTCATTTTACTCAAAGAATCAGCAATTGTTCCCACTCCTACATGACCAACTGGGAAACAACACAGAACAGAAATTGTTCCCACTTCTACATGACCAACTGGGAAACAACCCTCTGATGAGTGCAGGAACAGAATCATTGGATCTTCTTTCCATTTGCAGAATCTCCTCAGAAGACCCATTCTAAAATCATGCATACCACTTCACTAGTCAAAGGAATTTGTTCTCATTTCTTTTATGTTGTAAGGATAAAATAACTGAAACTAGCTCTGATCATCCTACATCTCTCATATCTGGGCCACCAACAGTTTAGATGAAGGTGAGGAAAAATTAGTTTTTAAAAATGTAGTAATTACACAGCAATTTATTTTATTTTGTTTTGTTTTATTTATTTATTTTTCATCTGTATTACTGTCTTTGCTTTCTGCTGCATCCATATGGACTCTGGTTGCAAATTGTAAAGTTTTGCAATCTGTACACAGTCTGTATTGCAATCCTAGGTGATGGGTAAAACTAAGTCTTCCCTTAATGCTACTTTTCCTTTTGGTTGTAGAAGACATGATCAGTTACCTATAGATCTAAAATTATCTGTAAGATAGTAGAGAATAGAGGAAGAAAAAAAAAAAAAGTGGAGAAAAATTATAAAACAGACAGGCAAAAGAACAGTAGAAGGTGAGCTTAAAATTTCTGATATATCCCTTAAGAATATCAGCAATATCAGCCTTCTTGGGCATCACTGTCTTTCACCATTTCCTGTTAATGCCACTGCTTGTTCTACCGTTCTTTGAAATTTGCACTTTTGTGGTGAATGGAAGAATCCATCTCTTTTGTTTTCAGTGGAAGGTTGTGTTTGTGACATCGATCTAAAGGCCACTTTCATGTTGTTCTGTAATAAGGAAAGAGAAAAAAAAAAAAAAAAAAAAGGAGACAAGCTAAATGAGGAATATCCTTTGCAGCTGTAGACAGGAGATTGATTATATGTGGTAAGGATGAGATATTGGTGTATCTAAGAGAAAGCAGGAAAAATGATACCATCTGAGAACATCATGACTGGCACAATGGGAGGAAGAAATAATGAAGTAATAGGATGAGATCAAGAAATGGAACTATGTGGCTTCATTACCCACTTGACCGTACTGGGAGAAAAGATCTTTGCAGATTGCCAGGAATATGTTGAAACAATTACAAAATGACTACAAAAATGTTTATAAACAACAACAACAACAAAATAAAATGAATATATATATATATATATTTGGATCCAGTCACCCCCTTACTCTGCTAAAAAATGAACTGTTGTTGCCCTCCAAGTCTGATATCCAGGTAGGACAGAAAGTGGATTTTGTCTCCCAAGAAAAATGGTGAAATCATGAGTCCACTGAAATTCAAAACAAAGGTCTGTAATTTAATTATAGCCTAGAGATATGAGTTCAATCAGTGCATTAAATATTTGCCTTTATATTTTGTTGTATTTCCAAATTTATCTCTTGTACCTCTTCTATTAAGAAAAATTCCTTGGACAATCTATTGAGCAGTATATATTTTTATTCTTCAAAGTATTCATTATATACCAGCTATGACCTTGAGTTAATAATAGGGGTGTTTGAAAAGGCAGGGGACAGAATGAGATTGTAAGGGTAACAAAATGTAGAAAGTAATACCATGCAGAGAAGCATGTTGCACTTGTATTGAAAGAATACATACATTTTTATGCAACATGGCAAACTTCATATGCACTTTTGGAAAGAGAAGAGGTGTTATCTAATGAAAAATGTGTTTCTCTTTCTATTGCACTAATATACCAACTACACAGAGGAATAAACAATGTTAATGTAGCCTGCTGAGATGAAGCAAACCCTACAGTGACATTACTTGACATATACAAATAAAATGACCGTATCTCTCATGCTGGAAAACAGTTAAAATCCATGAAGTACCAAAAAGTGGAATCTTTCTATGAGATAATGTACATATTTCTTCTTGTTTAAACATCAGGGTAATTAATATAAAACCACAGATCTAATGTGAAGTGCATGCAATACATTTTCAGTAAAAATGAGCTACCTGAAGATCTCCTAAAACAACTACTATAACCTTTCTCATCTGTATAGATGTAAATTTGATTTGCTGATCTTATTCATAGAGTTAATCTTAAAATTTCATAGAATGTTGTGAAACTGTCAAGATAGGTACGTTTCAAACTTAGCGGGAATAGCAATTGATGCCTTAACATGAGGAATACACTCTACTGGTACTATTTTGATGTAATGTTGGATCACAATTAATTCTGACCAGCTCAATGCTTGCATGCTTTCAAGAGCTGCATATAAAGGGTTTTCTTGTTGGTCTGACCCAGAAATATTACAGTGATGGAACTGCATGCATGACTGAGAGATTAACGTCCTCACCTTGCTCACTGTAGGAAGCCATGTATATGATGGTTTAGTGGGTTTATGTGGGAAGGTTTTGGTAGTGGGGGGCTGCAGGGATGGCCTCTGTGAGAAGAATCCAGAAGCTGCCCCATGTTAGATAAGGGTCAGTTTCAGCCAGATCCAAAGGGACCTGCCACTGCCCAGAGCTGAGGTACTAATTGATGTTGTTTGCACCTCTGGGAGAGCAGATTGAAGAAAGGGAATAAAACTGTTGAACAACAGCAGCTGGGAGAGTGAGGAGTGAGAACCAGACAGAAGAAGGGCTGGAGGTGCACCAGGCACACAGCAGCAGTTCCCCCGTGGCCTGTGGAGAGGCCCGGGGTGGAGCAGGCTGTCCCCCTGCAGCCCATGGGTCCCACATGGGGCAGATCTCCACGCTGCAGCCCATGGAGGAGCCCCCAGTGGAGCAGGTGGATGTGGCCTGGAGGAGGCTGTGGCCCATGGAGAGCCCCCGCAGGAGCAGGCCCTGGGCCGGAGCTGCAGCCCATGGAGAGGAGCCCACGCAGGAGCAGGGGGGCTGGGGGGAGCTGCCACCCACCTGTGGGGGACCTGTGATGGAGCAGTTTGCTCCTGGGGGATGGACCCTGTGGCACAGAGCCATGTGGGTGCAGTTCTTAAAGATCTGCTGCATGTGGGCAGCCCATGAAGGATCAGTTCGGGAAAAACGGCATCCCGTAGGAGGGACCCCACATGGAGCAGGGGCAGAGAGTGACCGTGGAGACAAAAGTGTTCAGGACTCACTGCAGTCCCCATTCCCTGTTCCTCCGTGCTTCTCAGCGGGGAGGAAGTAGAACAGTGTGGATGGGGGAAAGGTGTTTTTAGTTGTTTTATTTTTGTTTGTTTCTCACTGTTCTAATTTGTTACTAATAGGTGATAAATTTTATTAACCTCCCTATAGTGAGTCTGCTTTGCCCATGATGATTATTGTTGAGTGATCTCCGTGTCCTTATCTCAACCCTTGAGCTCCTTCCATCCTATTTTCTCCCCCTTTTCCTTTGAGAAGGGGGATTGAGAAAGTGGTTATAGTCAAGAGAAAGTGGTTATAGTCAAGCTCAGCTGCCCAGCTGGGTAAAACCACCACAGATGCTTTACATCATTATGGTGATACCTGTATAGTTGATCATTTATTATGGCACAGGCAAAACACCTGCTTTTCAGATTCCCTCTGCTTTCTTTTCCAAGGTTATACAAGATGATATCTGACCACACTTTCATCACCAGGTTGCTGCTGTGCAGCCCACCCACTACCCTGAGAGGTTAACTCCTTGGGTAAGCACCATGTCATCCAAGGATGATTTGTATTTACTTAATTTTATATTTCAGTTGCAGAAACATCTATTTGCACAGTCTTTTCTACTTTACTTGTGGGTCCCAATGTATTTATTTTGCCTAGCTCAACAGTTGCTGTGAGATTTTAGTTGGCAAATTATGCAATCTGAAAACAAATTTTAAATTCTAGATACAACATAACAATTAAATACCATTTTAGAGACTGTTAAAAATCTCTGAAGTGTGCTTATATGTGAAAGGTAATTTTTATGAATGCATTAGGTATGACGGAAGCTGAACAACTAGGTTAGAGAATATTCTGAATAATGCAAGAAATACCTGGTAGGAAAAATTATCTAATTCTTTACACGTTACAATGTGTAGAAGTCCAGTCTGCCTTTAAAACTCTAAATTATCAGATATGATTCATAAAATTAAAGCAAATATAAATTTGGGCCTGATTTATTTATACAAAAATTAATATGTACCTTTTTATTTACATTGCCTACAAAAATTTAGGGAAACATTATTTTATTCAACCCTGTGACAGGGAGCAGTGAGAGCTCATCTGGCCTTGGGCTCTTGATGAGGAGAAGCTGACAGTAGGTGGGACAAACAAGGCAGTTCCTTCCATGATGAAGGCACAGCCGCACAGCTTCAGGGCAGGGTAGTAAGGGAAGCAGGCTCAACCAGCAGTCACAGGCAAGGTGAGGTCATGAGTCAAGTCCAGGGGGAGCCTAGGAGGTAGGATTGAAGACCCTACCTGCGGCCTGGCTGTCCAGGAAGCCTACAAACCAGGACAGCAGGAGGCATATCTGGGCTCATGGACACCTACAGCATCACTCTGGGCAGGTCTGGGTGTCCAGGAATGAGCTTAAATTAGACTCTCATGCCACCACAGAAGGGGTGGGTGAAGGTCCAGGTGAGGCTGCTTAGGGTAGTAAAGCCTGTTAGCACACTCAGGACCCAACAGTGTAAATCCAAAGTAATACCATTTGCTTCAAAGTATAAGCAATGGAATTTACAGAAATCAGTCTCTCTCAGTCAAATTTTCAACCCCGTTATGTGTTAAGAAATGGTTTAGTGAAATAATGAGTCATTTAACAAATATTTATGTTGCCCTTTATTGGATGAAATAAGTCTTACTGATGAAGTCTGAATATTAAAACAACACCCACTAGATGTTTAAAACAGATTAAATGCCCAAAATATGTTGTTAGAATTGTTACATTTATACTTGCGATATGTGTGAAGCCACATCTTAATCTCATTAATCTATATTTCATAAAAATTCAAACATATCCCAAAGAAACTTTCATTGATTCCTGTTCCAAATTATAAGATATTATTCACTTTAGTTATAAAGGCCCCATTTATTCAAAAGAGATTACCTATGTAGACAGATGCTCAGTGTAATTTACGGTGGGAAGAACACATAATTCCCCAAAAGTAGTTCATGGGATATTTTTCAATCAAGGATATTTTCTGGTTCTGTCTCACAGTTCTATATTACAGAGCAATATGTTTTTCAATTTTTTTTTAGCATAATTTATACAATTGCAAATAAATATATCCACTAGAGGGCAATAACTTTGCTAACCTAGCTGAAATAACAATATTCCAGTTGATTACAATGTTTAAGTGAATAAGGAAAGACACAGAAAATCATGTGAATGATACAGTATTTTGACTGACTTCAGACTGGGAAGAACACTCATCAAGAATTAGGAAATTCCAGAGAGTATTTTCATCACTTGGATGATTGTTGTCTGTCCTCTACAAAAAGTAAAACTGTAAAAAAAAAAAAATAATAATAATCCTCTTCATCTTAATCTCTTCATGGATGTTTTGATGACTCTTCCAATTCAGAAACTCTGTTTGACAGCTCTATTGCAAATTTAATTCCAAAGTGAACATTTTTTTAATGAATAACAAAATGCTGCTAGCCCCTTTGAAAAGAGTTCAAACGCATTTATAAGAGGAAAATGGAACCAAATCTTGATAATTTATAAAGGTTATATATCATTTCATCAAATTGCTATTCTGCTCAGTATTATGACAAAATTATTCCTTCCATAGTGTGCTTTGCTCCAAGAAAAAATTCCTATTACATGTGAATCCTGGGAACAGAAGCTGAAGAAACTTGAAGAAACATTGTTCAGGAAAGTTGTGTTATTATACAAGTCTCTCAAAGGTCCAAACCTTTCAGTCAAAGGAAATGTGGGTCAGAAGTAAGTATAAAGAAAATAAGGCAATGTAAATAAAAAGGTACATATTAAAAAAAAAATAAATAAATAAAAATTGAAAAAAAAAAAACCAACAAATATGCAATTACTAGAAAACACAACAAATTCAGTTATTCAATGTTTAGTTGTAAAACTAAATTTGCTGATTTATTTGAACTGTTAAAGTAGAAATAAAGGTCTCTCTAAATTTAATCCCAATATTAACAAAGTTTTTAATGATATTTCTAGTTATTATATACAAATGCACTTACATGTAAAATTTAAAATGAATTAAGGAAATAATAAACATACATATGAAATTATAGGTAAATCAGTTTAAATGGAAATATGTTCCAGATGCCAAAGGAGATGCTGGTAAAATGCCTGGGATGTGACGTCAAAGATGATGAGTAAATAGGGTTTAGTAGTAGCATTGAATTAATCCTGAAGATAAAGTAGCATTGATATATGCTCCAGGAGGATTTCACACAGGAAACTGTAAGCTAGAAAATCATAACTGTTGCTCTAGATGGATGGAGGGGATATATTCTGCTTGAGCATTCTCTCTGGCATAGTGCAGGTGCCCTGTCATGCCAGCTGAATTCCTTATGCATTATAACAGGTACCTGGAAGGAAGGGAAATGGAATTTGAAATTATCTCATTTTGCCTGGGTGAATGTTTAGATGAGTACAGAGCCTCTCTCTTTGCTTTCTGAAAATATACAGCCCTGGTCTTGTAAGAACACAGTATCTACATTAATTCTGACTAATCCTAATGTCTTCAGGTAGTATGTATGCAAGAAAATAAAAATTCAAAATATTACAACTCAAGATAGAAATCTAGAAGCTATTTACCTCCAGAATGACCAAGTGAAGTTTTGATGCAATAAACTTGCAGTTAAGCCACCTATTCTACATAGTGCATTGAATATTGGTGCTATGGCCCTGAGGGCACTGCCAGCCCTGCCTGGCCCTGTCCACCCTTGAGGCTTGCCCCATGTTACCCAGGACAATGAACGTTCTGTCAGGCTCCAGTACTGTCAGTTTCTATCCCAGTGATGCCATAATGGGGGTAGTCACCAGCTGCAAGGCTGCACCCACCTGCAGGCTGTGTCCCAAACCCAGCCTTGGGCTGTCCCAGTTCTCAGGGAGGAGCCTAACACACTGTGTTACTCTCGGTTACCTAGGCCTGATCCTGACCTGTTGTCCTGTCTTGAGCTCAGACTTGATTAACATGGCCTTGAGTAGTGATCTGGGCTCTTGGGTGAACCCATCTGCCATCTTCAGGCCCACTCTGCCACCTTGCCAGGACAGTGGGACAGGCGCCTACGCACCAGAAGCAGATGGTCCTTGCTGCTGCCTGGCAACTGGGATGCTGAGCCAGCTGCTGGGAATAATGATTGTAAATGATAAAGAAATAATACAAATTTGAAATTATAATCTCAGAATGATAAATTCCATGTCCCACAATCAAATTTTTCTCATAAGCACTTAGGGATGCATTAAAGCATTCTGTCATTGAATTATAGAATCATAAAATATCTTGAGTTGGAAGGGACCCACAAAGATCATTGAGTACAGCTCTTGGCTTTACAGAAGTGAAAGGTTCTTCACTGAAAGGGTGGTGGCGCACCGGAACAGATTTCTCAGGGAAGTAAGTGGTCATGGCACCAAGCCTGCTAGAGTTCAAGAAGTGTTTGGACAATGCTCTCGGACATATGGTTTGATTTTTGTGTGGTCCTGCATGGAACAAGGACTTGTACTCAGTGGTCCTAGTTAGTCCCTTCCAACCTAGGATATTCTATGATTCTATGATTAAGAACTACATTGCCTGGCCTCAATGTTTTCCTGACGGTAGATCTATAAATTCACACCAGCAGATTTTTTTTCTGTGAAGGTATCGTACCTACAACAAAAGTTGATATTCACTCATATACAAGTATAAGCCTCTCCTATGTACACCTCAATAACTGTGTGAACGTACAATAAATTAATAGTCCCTATTCTTTGAATATGGAAAGTTTTCAAGTTAATCTTTCAACAACTTAGAAAACATCATTTTTTTGCGTCATGTTTTGAAAGGGACTTTAAATACTCTGTTAGCTAATTACTCCAACTAAGGTCAGAATCTAAAGAGCTTAAATAATATTTAATCTTAATCATTTTGTGTTATGTTATGTTATGTTATTGGCTTATTTTTATACTTCTATAAAATATCCATTATAAATCCATTTTAAATGGATTAGTGGGTTTTCTTTTTCAGAGTTGCTAACACTTGACAGGAGGTGGAGTAGAAAAAGGATAACCTCCACAACTTTCTTAGTCAATGAGAGAGACAGCTTCCTTCTAAATGAAGATGAATTTAATTTAACATGCTGAACCATCCTCTTAAGGAATCTCTCTACACTTATTATTTGAGAAACCAAAGCACAGATAGATATAGATGGTATAGATAAAGATATAGATGATATTGATAAAGACTGATATAATAAGACATACTTAGAAGAATTTACTTTTTTTTTTTTTCTTCCTAAAACGAGTCTGAATTTGTAGGATTTCTCTACTTAGTACATGATTTTTTGGTTATCTTAGTTCGTACAATTATGATGCCAGAGATGGTTAGATCATTAAGTAATGAATTTCTAAAAACTCCACAATGAAAATCCTGTGAATAAGAGACAGGATGGTTGGGATCCAATTTTCTGCTTAAATCAGAGTTTCTGCTTATTAGCTTTGTTTGAAAAGTAATACATAATTTTTTCCCAAGTATCTGGCCTAACCCATTGAAATAACTTCTAGTGAAATGATTCTAGGAAATAAATCATATAAATTATTTAAAAAAAATTAAACATTCCCTTTAGGAATTGTTGGGTTTGTTTCACTGTCTTCTTTTTCTTTATATAGATTACCAATTAGCTACTCTCAGCAAATTAAAGCAAGAAGTTCCATTGGATGGTCAAATATTTTTTTCTTTAGAATTAAACATCACAGAACAGTCCTTATGATGAGATGACTCAGGAAGACAAAAAAAATAAATAAATAAAGGAGATTATTTGAAGAATGTTCAATGTGTGGTAGCTAATGCTCCTCAAAGGTGAATTTTTTTTTTTTGCTGCCATAATCTTGAATGACTTCTCATGACTTCTTTTTGTCCAAAGCACAAGGTGGCAGGCAAATGAGAGGAGAAAAACAAAAGGAAATCCTTTCACTCAGTGACATATAGAGGAACTCCAAAATGTGAGTTTCTCTGCTTAGCTCTCACATAGTTCTGCTTTTACTTTACTCTGTTTCTACTCTGAAGCCCTCTAAAGCTTTTGTAAAGTCAGTTACAAAAACTAGATTCATTAATGTGCCTTGACAATGTGCTCTGCCCTGAAAATGTAGAATAACTTCAATGCAGCTTTAGTGGGGTCTGAATTGCTTTGGCATGGTAACAAATCTAACCTTAAGGGTTAAAATAAAAGTTTGATACTTCATAACTTCATATCATTAGGCATTATGAAGAGAATGTTCTCTGGCAGCTTCTAATTTCAGTGTTCTGGAATTGATAATTCCTCAAATGTAAGAAAACATAGAAAAATATCCTGCAAAGGTAAAAAAGCAATGTTAACCAACAGCAAAATGCTATTTACTCTTTCTTTACCAATACACATTACCAATATTACTTCTATTTTTATTTTTATTTTTTGTCAGTGGATTATATATAATATATACACATACAGTGGTGACAGTGAATTGTTGACTGATAGACACCTGCACACGCATGTAATTTTTCATTTGAGCAGTCTAATCAGAGATTCAGGCAGGTCCATGGTGATTTTAAGTGAGATCTCACTACATTTTGTATCATGGAAGGCACTCTGTACTGTGAAACTTTATGAAGGGATGGAGAAACATAAAATATATATATTAAAAACAAAAATAGACAAGACAACTTTCCTCAGCTTAATATCATGTGTCATGAAAGAATTTTAAATTCTCCTGCCTACAAACAGGGGTCATTCCATAATCATACTCTTAGGTATACATGTCGAATTCCTGAAATCGTATAAAGCAAATAGGTGAGTAAAAGAGATAAAATAATCGATAATTTTCTTTCTTGATGTGCCTCTGCTATTACTTCCTGAAGAAAAGATACAAATGGTTTAGATATATTTAAAAGTTTTTTTTTGTTGTTGTTGTTGTTGTTTGTTTGTTTTCAATCAGGTGTTGAATTATACAATGAATATACTTAGGCCATTATGCAGAGAACTGCCTTTGGTCCACTATAAAATAATATTATTAGCCTTAACTGCTTGCAGAGCAATGTCAAAATAGTATCAAAATTAATATTTCCAAGTAAGTTACTCTGAATTAGAGCTACCAGCTGTGTCCCTTTGAATTACAAGAGACTTCAGTGATTCTCCTTGAAAATGATTTTTTTTGTGCTCATATTAAAAGAAATGTTAATTTCAGTTTAGAATATACATTTATTTAAAAAGTGGAAAGCTAAGCTGTGTTAGATTAGTGAAATGGAACTCATTTTAATATTTCTTTTATACTTTCATTAAGGAATATACACTAGTAAGAATTAAATAATAGATAATGCAGCTTTGGTATTTGGTTTTCAGAGGACTAACTTAAAATAAGAAATCCTCAGAGCATCCACATCTTAATTCACATCTTAATGAGTCAATTGTTTCTCTAGAGACTGAAACTTACCAGCTTAGGTTAACAAATATATGATAGTGAAGTCCAAAATGTTTTTGTATATGCCGGTGCCTTTAATTCGGTTCTTGGCTTTCTGTTTCAACTACTTTTGCAAAGGTTGAATTTAATAGAATTTGGTTTCATTGACTGATTTTCACTTTCAAGGTACCCTGCATGGTGCTTTTACCTTGCTGGGCAGTTGAACTCCACCACAACCTCTCTCTCACTCCGACTCAGAAGAGGGGGAAAGAAATTATGCTGGAAACATAAATAAATAAATAAATAAGGATAATTTAATTAAAGGAAAAGTTAAAAAAAAAAAAAAAAGTGAAGGTCATGAGGAAGCAAAAAGAGATAAAAAATACAATCTCTACTTCCCATCAATGAGGGATGTTTGGCCACATCCCAGGAAGCAGGGCCTCAATACATATAGTGGTTGTTTCAGAGGACAGATAACTCATCAAAAGAGATTCCCTTCCACCCCTTACCCAACTTTTATTGCTGAGTTTGACACAGAATATGGTAGAGAATATCCCTTTGGTCAGTTTAGGTCAGCTGCCCCAATGACGTCCCCTCCCCACCTCTTGTCCACCACCCCCAGCGTACTGGCTTGGGGGGAGAAAGGGAGGGTTGGAAGGAATCTTGATGCTGTGCCAATATTTCTCAGCAACAGACAAAACACTGGTGTGATAGCAATGCTGTTGTAGTTACAAGTGCAGAGCACTATATGGGCCACTTCAGAGAAAGTTAACTCCACAGCCAGACCCAGTACACCCTGAAGTTTTTTTTACAAGATAATGAGACACAAGCTTCTCATTTCAACTGATGTGCAAGAAAGAGTAGTCATATAAAAGAAGAAGATCTACACATCCGTGTTTGGGTGACATTCATATTGTACTCCTATGGAATTTTCTTGAATAATAACAATAGACAGCCTCTGCAAGGGCATAACAGCCTGAGTGGGAAGCCCAAATGTTATCACTCTCAAGGGAAGGTATGCACCTGAAGTACCAGTGGAACCTTTCATGCACCAGCCTCTGAGAGGAACCTGTGGTAGGCTATTTTCTGAAAAACATTATACAGAGAAAATGCAGCAAGATCACCAGGGCATATAACTTCTCACTTCTCCCCAGGTCACATAGTTGCACAGTACAACATCAGGGCAAATAAATATCCATCTGGAGACAAACTGTTGAGCTTTGATTTCCATTTTAGATGTTAATGCCTACATCACAAGAAAACTAAATACTGGCTGAGGAAGAACCCTGATATTTTAAATTGTCACAGACTCGTCATGTGTCAGCATCAGTTAATCTCTCTTGCCCATATCTCCTGAAATTCCTGCAAAGCATTTTGACTTACCGGATACTGGAAGCTTTATACAGTGCTTTGTAACATAATATCCTCAGGCAGCACCACAAAACTTTCAAATATAGAGGATGTGTGACTCACTCTCTCCATCCTCTATCCCACCATCCTCTATCCTAGGAGTGGTTTCTAAATTAAGTTTCAAAATTACTTCTTCAAAGTAATCATTTTTTCATCCTACCTGTTACTACTATACCATAGCAATAAGATGTTACTTGGCTTTCCTGTGCATGCATCATTTAAATGAAAACACTTCTGAGAATTGATATTTTAAGAAAAGCACCTTAAATACAGTAAGAATTGGCAACAGCACACAACATACCAAAATAGAAGGTAACTAATTTTCTTACTGAAGACACTCTGCTCTCTGCATTGTGGTTAAGCATACTGATAACCATGGTATTTTGCAACCAGTGTAAATAGCATTAGACTTAGAAGAGGAACAGTTATGGCAGAAGAGTAACACTTATTTTGAAGGAAGAAAGGAAGAAAACTGTTTGCTCACTCACAGCTAGGCTTATAGCTGTATTGAGTGTAAATAAAATAGAGTTTTCTTAATAATAATAATAATAATAATAATAATAATAATAATAATAATAATAATAATAATAATAATAAATAGTTTATCTCTAGAATCCTGATGTGGTTTCATGTGTGGACTGGGCTAATGTAACTAATGTAGTTAGTATTGCGTTAGTCGTGGTGGCAGGGATTAGCCTTATAAAACTCATAAGACTCAGAGCTAAGAAGAGTGTTTGATCAATGCACAAGGAAGAACTTTGGAGGACAGCGAACGTGCACCATAGGAAAAGTAAACTTCTGGCATATCCTGAATTTCCATAAGTTAAAATTTGCATAGGCTGTAGTTTAATAGCAATATATGAAATAGTAGCAATAAAGCTTTTTTGTTTGCTTGTTTGTTTGTTTGTTTCCATATGTTTTTCCCTTGTTTTTTCCCTTGTTTTCCTTGTTTTTCCCAACTTCATTGTTCAGGGAAAAAGGACAACGTGGTTGATAGAAATAACAGCAGAAGAGTAGAATATATTCACACTCAGGGTAAGACTGAAGAGAAATACTCTTCTTACTCAAAATCAAGTTGCTGTACTAAAATACTACATCCTTACAAATTCATGTGTTCTGTCATCTACTTCTAACTGGAGGATCTAATTGGAAAAAAAAAAAAAAGTCACACAAAACAGAGTTTAAGAGAGACAGTGCAAAAACAGCTATAATCTAAGGAAAATATCTCCAAGTAGAAAGAAGATAGACATCTATAGAGTAAACTGGAAGCAGTTTAAGAGATAGAATTGCAGTAGAAATTAGAAAGCCTACAAAGACCCATCAGTGTTTGTTAAAAAGCAAACAAAATCTTTCAGTAACTTGAAGACTATCATTATCCCAAACCACTTCAAATAGCATTGAAAAGTCAGTATCATTATCAACAACATGAGTATGCCATCCAACTTCAGCAGAGAAATAATGCTCACTTTTTGGAATATAAAAATGAATTCTGTCATATTGAGCCAGATGAACCATTCAGCTACTGATAATCTTGACTTATATATATATATATATATAATATATATATATATTTTTTTTCTTAAGGGAAAAATACTAGAAAACATGGAGATACAGAGTTCTACCAAGTTTACAGCCAATACATACATTTATTAGGTGGGTAAAAATGACACCAAGGAAATAGAAATTCATGTGCAGATTCAGTGGAGGAATTTTAGACAGAAGGCAGATAAGTTGAATATTATTGTGAAATTGCTCCATTCTTTATATCTTGACAGGTGGTGGTCTCCAGCTTTCACTTGAATTTTGAGAATAAGTAAAGGAATCCAGACTGTTGAATGAGAACTGACCCCCCACAATTTGTAGAGGTGGTTATCTTGGCTACTTGAGTTTCTAAATATCTTGTGGTCTTGAGAATCTTTAATATATAGTGACATGGAAAAAGGGAGCAAAGAACAGCATTTGAAAAAAGAAATCAAATCATAAGAGGATCTCTAATCCTAGAGAACCTTACCTCTCCATCACAAACTAGAACAGCAATGTAGTTTTTTATTAATTTTTGAGGCTCCACTGACACAAAGAAGCACCTACTAGTAAAAGGGCCTATACTTAAAGACATGATTCTTAAAGTTGCTTTTTGTTGTGGATCAATTTAAGGAAGTCATTTTTAAGACAAATAGAACATATGTAGTCACATTATCAGTGTTAAATAAGTTCCATAAAGAAGTTGCAATGAAGATAAGATTTAATCAATATTAATTCTTTGCTTTCTGGAGTATATAACACTGTATTGCTTAAAAAAATAGTTCTACTGTTGTACTACATTAGGGGAGTTTTGGTGTAAGGACAGCAGTTGTGACTGTTGTAGGAAGAGGCCATGAATGGCCCTGTACTTGTCACAGCCAGTTCCAGCTGGCTTGTACAACAGTGTGAGCATTTCATTATGCATTGAAACCACTACCAGCCAGTGGAGTCCCAGTGTCATGGCTCTGATGTGTTCAAGAAAGAGCAACAGACTCTGTGGAGGCAACTAGATGAAGGAGATGCTGGGGACATAGATGAAAATGCATTTTCAGAAGTAGACTCCAGACAGTGTACGTTACTGAGGGATTGCAAACTATGGATTAGCAATGCTAAAGCACAGATATCTCTAAGGAAATGTGGTAATAAGTGACCCCCACACACACATACTAGGGTGTAGACAACATGAGGGACCACAGTCATGGACAATACCCATTGGAGCAGAGGAAAACAAATAGAAGCAAGAAGTAATGAAAAACTCACCAACCCCAACCTCCTGTCCTCCTCTCCTTGTCACATCAACATAAGAAATTGGGATTGACTGAGTATAACCCACTGTCAAAATAAGGTGAACTAAGACTGGAAAGGGAGTTGGAAAACTGACTGAATTTGAGCCTGGCAAAAGGGGATGAAAGGTCTTTCCTAATTGTTTTTATTTTAGTACCTCAATCAGTAATCAAAATTATGTGTCAGTTGGCAATAAAGTAAACTATATCCTCTAAGATGAGACTGTTTTGTCCACAACAGGCATTGTTTATAACAGCTTGGGTACAGAGAGAGATGTGTTGATCCAGGAGAGTCCAGCAAAGGAGCACAAAGATGACTGAGGGACTGGAGAGAAAGCTGAGAGAGCTAGGACTCTGCAGCATGGAGATGAGAAAGCTCAGGGGGAATGTTATCTATGTATATAAATACTCAAAAGAAGGATGCAATGAGGATGGAGTCATGCTCTTTTCAGTGATGCCCAATGCCAGGACATGAGGCAATGGGCACCAACTGGAACACAGGAGGTTCTCACTGAACATTAGAAAACACTTTACTATTGAGTGACAGAGCACTGGCACAGGTTGCCCAGAGAGGCTGAGAAGTCTTCATCCCTGGAGATGTTCAAAAGCTGTCCAGACAAGGTCCTGGACAACCTGCTTTATGTGGCCATGCTTGAGTAGGGGTTTGGACAAGATGATCACCAGAGGTCCCTTCCAACCTTAACCAATCTGTGATTCTGTGAGAAAGAACCAGCAGTTGTTCCCTTGGCAACCCAAGAAAAAATTGCTGAAAGCATTATTAAACTAACCATGGGGCTTCCAATGAAATAATACATAAAATAAATATACATAAAATAAAAAATAAAAATAATAAATAAAAATAATTGATTCCGGTAAAACAAGGAGTGATCTCAAAGACTCATTCACCTTACAACAGTCATTACGGAATCTTACTGGAGAATGGCAGCTACCAGTAGGTGTTAGCTTTGAATGAAATCACATCTCCATTATCTGCTGTGGTTCCAGACATGTTGCAATTCCTGCATAAGCAAAGAGCCAAAAAATATACCTGGTGGGTTACAACTGATGTTGCAAGTACTTTTTTTTTCCAGTCCCTATGGCTGAAGAAGCAAGACACCAACTTGCCTTCACCTAAAATTATGTGCACCTGGAACTGGCTGCCAAATCATCTACTTTGGCATCATCCACCTAACTGTAAACCAATAGATATCCACATAATTTTTCCATTACATTGATTGTATATTGAATTGGAGAAACAATGTCAAAAAAGTACTAAGGAAAGGATATGTTAACCTTGGACTTCAGTTAGATGACCACCAAACTGCTCATCTCCGAGAGGACAGGGAGAGAAAATAGAATGAAAAAGCTCATAAATTGATATAAAGACGGGCATCACTGACCAATTACTATCATAGGCAAACCGTACTTGACTTGGAGAGAATTAATTAAATTAATTTTAAATTTACTTTATTATAATTTAAAATAGATTTTGTCTAAAACAAAGAAAAAAAATAAAACAACCCCTACCTCCCACTCCCACTTTTTCTCAGGTTCAACTTCATTTCCCAGGTTCCTTCTTTCCCAGCTCTTCTACCTACCCATCCCCACCCTGATTGGTGCAGAGGGAATAGGAAATGGGCAGTTATGGTCAATCCACAGAAGTTCCTGTCTGCCTTGTGTTATGTCTCCTCTCTGAAACATATCATAGCTGTCCAAATTTCTTGAGTAAGAAACATGAAAGTCCATTTATAAAAAACAAGAACTCCTTCCTGATCATTAACAGTTTCTGGTGCATGCACAGCCCAAGTTACAGTCAATTGACCAAACCCTTATAACAAGTGACTTCCAATAAAAGTCATTTTTTGACAGAAGAGAAACCAAAGCAAATTTTTGAACAGATCAACCAAGAGGTAGCCTGGACAATGGCATTACTAACAATCCAGAAATGTAGCAATTTTGCTATATACCAATGCAGGAAAGAGGAGCAGTTTCTGGTAACAGGAGTAGGATTTTGCAGCAATGATCACCTGAAGAGATAAGAGGGAAGCTGTTGGGATTCTGGAGTTGGAGCTATAGTGGAGCCAAAAATAGTCACATTTCTCTGGAATAAGAGGCTGAAAGATGAGGGTGTTCGTGCCACTGAAATATTAGGCACACAGCAGTCACAGTGGTTGCAGGACAGGACTACCTGTCCTGAGCTCTTTGTTCAAGGATTCAAAACCCACTGAGGAAAGAGCAATCAGTACTATGTTACAAAAATGGGTCCTGGCCCCTACCCAGGAGGCATGCACTGGTTCAAGCTTCAGACTGAGATTAGCTGAGTTTATTAGTCAGTAAGCCAGTAAATCAATAATGTGAGGAAAGCAAATTCCTTGGGCTGTTGAAGCCCCAGCATATGATTAATTAAGTACTGAAAACAAACAATAGGGTTTGTTTACAGATGGATCTTGTAAAATTGCAATAGGGATCAGGAGGTGGTGAGCTGCTGGTTGGAATCCCTCCACAGGAGAAGCTGCCACCTGCAAAGGCTCTAGTCAGTTTGCAGAAGTAATGATCTTGAAAATAGTCTTGGAACATGTTCAGGAGCATCAACGGCCCCAGCGTATGTATATACAGACTCCTGGATGGTGGCTAATACAGTGTGGAAATGGCTTGAAGAGTGGAGCTCATATTAACGGGCAGCAGTGAGTAGTTGAGCCTGGGGAAGGGGGAAGAAAGTGTAGGTGTTTAATTGTGTATGGTTTTAAATGTGTTTGTGTAATTTTTTCTTAGTATCTGAATCAATAATCAGAAGTTTGTGTTAATTGAGAATAAAAGTTAAGTAAAATTCCTCAAACTGAAAATATTTTGCCTTTGACAACTGCTGACAAGATGGTATAAGCAAGAGGATTTCTAGAGGGTAGCTCTAGAAAGCAAAAGATTGATTTCATCTGCTTACTACCATACACTTCCTTCATGAAAGTGGAAAAAAGGGTACTGTATGCATGGACAGATCTAAAGGAACAAATATACCCAATTGCTGATGGGACTGTGCAGGTAACCCTAGCAGATTTAGGAGACTTAAGAAAAATCTATGTTTCAAATAGGAAGTAAAGAGATTACCATCTGAATATGCAAGCTTATTTGGCATATGTTTGAATAGTGAGAAGAGTGCAAACAATACAAAGAAGAATATACAGGATATACAAATTTTCAATGGAACCTGGGGAAAACAAAACAAAACAAAACAAAACAAAACAAACAAAAAAAAAAAAAACAGATCAGGATTTAGGAAATATATGGATTACAGAAGGGTAATTTTCAAATTTCCAAGAGAAAGTCTATCTAGAGGGCAAGAATTTATGAGAAAACTAAAGACAGATTTTACACATTCTGACCTATCTAACTGACTCAGGAAATGAACAACACATTGCAGTATAATTCAAGTGACTCAATGGCATCAGGGAATCTGAAAACATAATGGATATCAGTAGGTCTGCCTAATCCCCTGGAAAGACATCCAAGAATCTGATGTCAAGGGCAAACAGAAAAGGATCTTTACCTGCTAGTTTTGGATCCAACAGTCCATCTTCACAGGTAACAAAACAAATTCTGGTGATCTAGAAAAACACTTTTATCCCCTGAAGTCATCTGGACCTCACCAGAGAAATGACAGACCCTGCCACAGTTATGATAATGCCAAAAACAGTGGGCAGCCTCTATAGCAAAGTAACCAGTGACCTGAGGTGAGGATATACAGCTGAGCATGCTTAGGTCCAGCCATCAAATTATCACACAAAGCAATGACAAAAAGCAATAGTCCATGTTGCCATGGAAAACAGTGCATGTAAGGTAAATGCAGACTGACAGAGCAGTGGAGAGAAAAACATGGACAACTGCATAGAATTGCCAGATAGAGAGCATTTATGGACATGAAGAATGTGACCTAGCAAAATGTTACATCCTATGAGAAATGAATTTTCCTAATATGTCTATGACAAGAGTTACATGATCTGACAAATCCTCTTAGGCACCACAAAAGCATTCAAATTCAGGAATTCTAAGACCAAGAAGGTTTTAGCGTTTATGTTTGATGTGAATTTTGAAAAGATTGGTTCCCATTATGATTCAGAAAAAAAAAAAAAAAAGTTATGCTGAAAGAGAAAATGTGAATTTAGTGAACTGTGTATCAACTCTGTTTCAAACTGATGGCAAGATCTTTCACTATTCTGCTACACCCTGTCTATGGCTCTTTTTTAATGTCTTAGATATTATAAGATATATAACATTTCTGAAAAGAAACAAAATAACTAGCTTAAATAATATCAGATGTTTCCAACTGTGAGTAGTTTAATGATACATAATTTGGTGCAGTTAATGCAAACAGAAAGGGATGATAAACTGTTTTATTAAATATAACATAAATTATCATAACTACGATACCAAATTCTCCTCTGCTTTGATTTTTAAGTGAAAACGTTTTCATTTGTCCTTTATAATTATTTTTAAGGAAGCATATGTAATATTCTTCAGTATATTGATAGCACACTTTATCCTAAATAGATGATCTTTGTTACGGATTCTACTTGTAATCTAGGTTAGATCTGAATAACCATACAGACTTCTATCTGTGTGAAATTTAACAAAGTTTATCTTTGCAGTATCAGTGAAGAATTTGCTAGTTAACAAAGTCTATAGATTTCAGTTTATATGGAGAGAACGCAAAGCAGGTTCTTAATTTTATCTCCACCACACTAGCACCAACAGATGAACTTCAATGATATAGGTAAAAATTAGTACTGGCATGTGAAAATTTAAAGGTAAACTGTGAGTGTGTATTTAGAAGGGTGATATCTTCTACAATTTTCTCTGAGCAAGGCTACAGGGGACTGACAATGTGGCAGTGCCTATTTCACAGTTTATCCCTATTTTTCAGGAAGACTTACTGAATGGAATACTCTCACTTGCATGAAAAGCATAATTCTTTCAGTCCTGCAGGATGGATGAAACTAGTGGTGCCAAGTGCTGTAAGAAAAGACCAAACATATATTTTGCTGTAAAGTATATAGTGTGCTGAATGCAAAATATGAAACAACATTGCAGCATTTTAATAGACAGCCCAAAAGAATTAGGATAGTTAGGATAAATATACCTTTGATAGCTTGGAAATATCTATAGAAAAACAGAGTTCACCATTTTTGGCATATGTAGGCATTAAACATATATATGGTTTTTGTTTGTTTGTTTAAAGGGGGTAGTGTTCTTGAAGATGAATGCTATATATTTTGGTGATTTTATTTTAAAAAAAGAAAAAGGAAAAAAATGTAAATATTTTCAAAGCTGTCTATGTGTTTTTGGATGTCATACAAAAGCTAAATCCATTCAGAGGAATACACAATTTTATGGTATTTATAGAAAGACATGAGAGATTAACATTTAATTTTAAATGCTATTAGAAATATTTTTTGAAATAGTTCACAGATGATCATTTAATATCATTTCACACTTTATATGAAATACTTAATCTGAAAGTAGGAAGGTAACCTAGAGCTGGTTCAGAAGATCTGGAAATTGTTTCTTGTTTCATAATTCAAAACAAGATAGTTCATGAAGTTAATTAACCACCGAGTTTGACAAAAACTGTGATAGATTTTTTAATCACACTGAATTGAAAACTGAATGTCTTCCTAAAAGACATGCTCCAATTAATAAATGAGTTAAAGGGCATCATATGATGAATATCTACTCCTTTGATATATAGAAGAGGTAATTATGATGACACTCTAAAGTACTTTAAAAGGAGTTCTTACCTAACAACATCCCTCTAACATCTCATCACAATAGGAATGAATGTACTTCCATCTTAAAGGAAAAATTAAACATCTGTTGTTGCTCATTGCACGCTGTGATGTGAGAACATTTCTGTGACACCCATTGTTTCCATTCTTATTTTTCCTAGTACAACTTTTGGATTGTAATAAAAGTACATAAAAACAGAGAATTATCTCTTAATCTGGAATATCAAATCTATCTCTCTAGAAAATAGTTTTGGGCTTTATGTAAGCTGGAAATTTTATTTTAAATATATTCAGTTTAAATTTAGATTTTGCAGGTTTTAAAAATGTGCATTCATAGATGTGTTCATATGTTCACAGATGTAATATAATGTGAAGTAAGGAAGGAATAGTTAACAACTTTACAGTCTGATTCTACCACCATATTTTTATTGGAATGAGCTAGCCATTTCACTGTTTCATTACAGTGCCGGTTTAGAGCCTTAAAAAGTAATACATAATCATTTCTGCGGGGGGGGGGGGGGGGGGAGGAGGAGAGGGCAGGGAGAGGCGGAGGGAAGTGAGCTTCAGAATATACCTTATCAGCAAGGGAAAGAAGGGCTGGAAAGAAAGTGTAAAAATGTGGACATTTTTTTAATGCAAATTTTAAAATGTTAAAAATAATTTTAATTGCCCTGGCATTGCATGAACATCATTGGATTAGTCATTAATTCAAGCCGGCAGCAGGTTTTTAAATACCTTTCCAACTTTGCTGTGTGAGGAAGCAGATCATTTTAATGGATATTTAAAGCCTCGAGATGTGTCTAATACTGCAAAGCTTCAACGTAGAACTGGCAGAACTATGGTGGCTTCAAAATTCTACTGAAAAAAAATCTCAGTGCAACTAGTATGACATGTAGAGGCCTCTAACACAAGATAGCTCTTGTTTACAGAATGGCAACAATGAAAGGTTTGGTCTCATTTGTACTTTGTCTTTTTTTTTTTTTTCCTATGTCAAGTTATAAGGTTACAGTTTGAGCTCATGTAGAAATTTACAGTTTATGTCCTCTAAGGCTTTCTCTTAGGTGATGCAATAGTTAATGGAGCTTATGAATACTTTGGAAACTAAATAATTATTAAATAATTCTAATGATTCTCACTAGGTAGTATCTTTCTATTAATGGTTGGACTATCTACAGGCTAAGTCACAAAAACAAGTAATGAACGTCTCTGAGGCACAGACAAGAGACTAAACCTGGTGAGAAATTTAGGCACACCGAAGTACTTGACAGCTTCTAAATTATAAATCAGTCTGTTCTTCACCTTTCCATGTAGATTCCACAACTAGCTCAAAAAGAACAGACTGTAGAACTACGCCAGATTAATCACCCAGGTTCTGGAAATGTGGAGGGTCTTTTTAGCCAAGGGCTCCACATACCTGGAAAAGTGCAGTACCATACACTAAAGCGCAAGTTTTTCCTGGGATAAACTTGTAAACATCTTGAAAGCTTTTGTACTACATAGTAATTTTTAATTTTTACAGATTTTTGATTCATAAATCCATGAAGATCTCAATATTTATCTAAAAAACAAGCAATCAAATGAGAAATGTTATTATCGTTCATTTGTTCATTACTGGGCAATCCTTACTGAAGTCCTTATAAAACATGTCTCCATCCTAAGAAAAACTAATGCACTAACAAAACCTTTGTCCCATGTTTCAGTACTAACACCATCAATAAACCTTTTAAATCCACAAAACAAGAAAAAAAAATCAAAGCGCACATACACACACATACACACACACAAAAATCAGTGAGGGTGAATAAACAAGATGTTACTAACTAAAATGCTGTGGTTTTGATTTTTTTTTTTTCCCTTTAATTGTATAGAATCTTACACAGGAAAGACTCACTTGGTAGCATTTGGGAAACATTAGTGAAAGCATAAAATAGTCTTTTTGTGGCAAAAGAGTTGCAAGCTAGGCTAGGCTATGTAAGTAATTATTGCTGCTGCAGAAATCCAGTCATTTTTCTTTTAAAAGGCAAGGGCAGGAAAAAGATAAAAAAGTTGGTGAGACCAAGTCTCAATTGCAACTTAAAAATAAGGAAATTACAAGTACAGTGTGCAGTTTTATCTGTCACTTCCAGACTTGATAAAGTTCTACCCAAGCCTGTGAATAGACAAATAAGTGTCTGATGTAAGAAAAAAACTTTCCTGGCTTATACAAGTTCCTATAGGCAAGCTGTGTGTTTAAAATAACCCATATCAGGATTGTCAGTCTCCTTAAAAATATTCAGAGCTCATGTTATATCTGAGTCCATCCTGGCCCGTCTTCAATTAGCTGGAGGAAATCTTTTTACTCCTAAACTCTTACGGTTCTTCATGATGCCTTCTCGTCCTTCAGTGTGTAAATATGAAAAGGAAATTCAAGAAGGATTCTGGATCTTGAATCAATTGTTAAAGATACATAAAGGAAAATGTTTTTGACATACTTCCCTTCCTAGCTATGCTTCCTAGCATTTGCTATTGAATAGTTTAAGAAGTCTCCTTACTCAAAAATGTTGCTTCTGGATTGCCAAATTCATCGTGTACACTGTGAGGGATGAAATAATTCTGTTTCAGGTTCCAGTCTGGTAGGTCTCATGTATCAAGCCCATATGCTTCTAGTGAATAATCCAGTTCATTTAGCTTAGGGTAACTAAATAATATCTTCATTTTAGGTATTTAATGAAGTATTAAGATTTATCTCAGAAAAAGGGATCTATTTGTCCAAGGTTAAGCACCTAAATTAGTCAGATATGATCTCATTTCATGAAGACTTCAAAGGCACCTACTTTCTTCCATTGACCAGATGGGAGATGTAGGCTTTACCTTTAGAATATTGTCTGCTTTAATATGACTAAAATAGAAGGTAAATAGTTTAGGCTCTACCTTAAGGTTACTTTTGGGTCTAGCCTGAAATACTTGGTCTTTCATTTTAAATTTTTTACCATTTATGTTTTATTCCAGTCCTCAGAATCATTCAGTCATACTCATATGATATTCTGTATTAAAGACACTTTCTGATTCTGTATCATTACCAACTTTCATTATCACTTCAAAACTTGTGCCATGTCCCTAATGAAATACTTAAATAACATCAGTCCCAAGACTAACTTTTTAGAGTTCCCCCAGTAACTTTCTTCTAGGAAGATAAATTTCATTTCTGTTCTTTTCATATTTCATTGGTCAGTTTCTTAGTTTCTTACTTATCACAGTTTCTCTACTAGTTCCCATTTTCTACAGCTTAATGAATATCCCCTGTGACACTGCATCATGATCATTATTGTTATTATTATTTTAGTGAAGAGCAGATCAAGTCTACTGCATTTCTCTAAATGGCTTAGGAACAAAGGAAACATGATCCATTATATTAGATCAGCTCATAAATTACATTTTAGCACAGTCTAGTGTAAAGAGATAATAATTTTAAGATATTAATCAAAAATGATAAGTAATACTCTCAGAATTCACCCAGAGACCAAACTTAAATATTTATTGAAATATGTGGAGAGAAACCAAAACAACACTAAAGCAAATAATCTTTTTCTAAATGACAGTTATTAACTGAATTATTTCTAATGATCTGATGTTTAGGCACCAATAATCAGGAATCCTGCTCTCTTAGAAACTGCAAATACCAACTCTACAATGTAATATGATGTTTTATTTGCCTCCTCCTTGGTTCTTTCTTTCTGACAGTGTGATGAATTATATTGGTGTTGCAAGTTATTGGGTCACTAAAGTTAGAGCACAAACTCATTTTTATGACAGCACTAAGATATTACTCTGCCTATTCCTTGAAAATAAAAAGAGTGTTTTTGAAGTTGCAACTTTTTCTACATGCACCAAAAATGATTTCTGCAGTCTCTTTAAAGAGAAATTAATTTGTAATACACATCACGTCCATGTGTCACATCTGACATCAATAAGCCCTAATATGTTTCTTCCTAGGTGTTAAAGTCAATACTTGTAATACAGTACTGCTTTGGAGAAAAGGAATAACCTGGGAAATAGAGACGCACTGAGAGCTCTCGTGATTCACGATTCACTAGCGTACAAATGTCTTATCAGATGAAGTTATGAACAAGTTCTGTATACTATTCTCCAGCCAAAACAGACTAGTTTTTCTTCTCTTGTGAGCAGAAAATTATGAAAGATTATTACAGTGATGTGTAATAATGCTTATCAAACAGCAAAACCAGAAGTGGACACGATCAAGCATAATCTATTATTCAAAAAATATAGTCTTGCAATTTTAGGGGTGATCTCTGAGAATGATTATTTCAGAAATAGCAGATGAAATCTTGGCCGCACTGAAATAACTGAAATTTTGCCATCAATTTGAATAGAGATAGAATTCCAGCTTCTTGTTTTAGTTTTCATTTTCACGTCTCACTTTTTTGGTTCTTTGGACATTTCGTATTCAAGATGTATTGTAATTTGTTTTATCTTTCAGCTTGGGCCTGGGGAAAAAATGCACATCTGTATTTCCAAAGCATTTGAGTCATCTCACTGTTTTTGATAGATTACTTATATATGTACATTTATTCTTGAACATATCTGTGGGGAAGGCTAGAGTATCTGTGAGAAAGGTGAACAGGTAAAATCAAATTACATAGACCTATATAGATTCCCATAGATTCAATGGGAATCAAATATCTTTTACTGTCTCTATTTATAAAGGAAAACAGTATTCCTAACACACTGAAGGATATCTACCAGGATGTTCAGAGCACACAGCCTGTATGAAGGGGATGAGGAGGACTGTTTGAACAGTCAGAGAGAAGACTAAGGGACAATAAAATACTTGAAAGGTAGTAAAAGTCTTCTCAGTAGATAATACAGCAAGTGGCAATAAGGTAATTCAGGTTGGGAGGGTTCTCAAGGGGTCTCTATTCCAACCTTCTATTCGAAGTATCTGTGAGGTCAGAACAGTGTTCTCATGTCTTAGAATCATACAATAATAGAATTGTGCAGGTTGGAAAAGACCTTAAAGATCATCTAATTTCAATCCCCCTGTCATGGGCAGGGACACCTCCCACCAGACCAGGTTGCACAAAGCCCCATCCAACCTGGCCTTTAACACTTCCAGGGATTCCCATCCACAGCTTCTCTGGGTAACCCATGATAGTGCCTCACCACCCACAGAGTAAAGATTGTCTTCCTTATACCTAATCTAAACTTAAAACTTTTTAGTATAAAACCATCTCTCCTTGTCCTATCTTTCCTGTAGGCCCCCTTTAGATATGGAAGACCACTCCATCTCCCTGGAGCCTTCTCTTCCCTGGGCTGAACAACCCCAAGTCTCTAAGCCTGTCTTCATAGGAGAGGTGCTCCAGCACTCTGATCATCTTTGTGGCCCTCCTCTGGACCCTCTCTTATAGGTTCACGTCTTTCTTATGCTGCAGACCCTAGAGCTGAATGCAGTAGTCCAAGTGGGGTCTCACAAGAGTGGAGTGGATGGGGAGAATCACCCCATTCAACTTGCTATCTGCTCTTTTTTTGCAACCAGGATATGGTTGGCTTTCTGGGCTGCAAGTGCATATTGCCAACTCACTTCCAGTTTTTCTACTGCCTGTACCCCTAACTGCTTTTCTACAGGGTTACTTTCTATCCTCTCACTGTCCATCCTGTATTTGTGCTTGGGATTGCTCTGACTCAGATGCAGGACCTTCCACTTGGCTTTGCTGAAACACATTATATTTATGTGGGCCCACTTTTCTAGTTTCTCAAGGTCCATTTAGATGCCTTTAGATCCCTCCAGTGTGTCAACTGCACCACTCAGCTTGGTGTCATCAGTAAAACTGCAGAGGGTGCACTCAATCCCACTGTCCATGGCACTGACAAAGATGTTCAATAGTAAAGGTCCTAGTACGGACCCTTGAGGACCTCATCATTGGTCTTCACTTGGACATCAAGCTGTTGATTCTCACCTGCATTAGTGAGACCATCCAGCCAATTCTTTATCCACAGAGTGGCCCATCTGTCAAATCCATGCCTCTCCAATTTGGACACAAGGATGTCATGAAGGACAGTGTCAAACAGCTTGCACAAATCCAGGTCTATTCTGAAAAACCTTCAAGAATGAAAACTGAACAGCCTTTCTGGGCAACCTGTTCCTTGCTTGATTGCCCCATTTCAAAAATTTTTTCCTTATATCCAGTCTGAGCCTTTCTTGCTTGAACTATATGTGTTGTATCTTATCAGCCTACCATGGACCATTGTGAAGAGCCTAACAACACCTTCTTGATTTCTCTATTGATACTGGTAGGCTGTTGTTTTGCTTTCTGAAGCCTTCCCTTCTCCAGGGTGAACAAATCCAGCTCCCTCTGCCTTTCATCACAGGACAAATGCTTCAACCCCACATGTCACTGTTCCTGACTTCTGAATTTGCTTCAGCATTTCAAAATCTCTTTTTATACTGGGGGTTGGGAGAGGGCAAAAAATTGGATGCAATATTCTGGGTGTGGTCTCATGAATGATAATGTATGATGGGATAATAACTTCCCTTGATCTATTTTTGAATTGAATTCAAAAATTCTTGTTCATTTCACCCAGGATTTGGTTGACCCTCTTTGGTGCCAGGACATACTACTGACTCATGCTCATCCTGCTGTCTATGAATCCCCACTGGTCCTTTTCACCAGAGCTGCTTCTCAGCCTGATTCAACCCAGCCTGTGTTGTTGCCAGTGATTTTTCTTCCAAGATACAGGACTTGGCATTTGCTCCTCTGGAATTTAATTGGGTTCCTGTTGGTCCATTCCTCCTGCCTGCCTAGGTCATTTTGTATGGTACCCTTGTTCTCAACCATTTCAGATGTTCCCTCCATTTTTTCTGAAAACCTGAGGAGACTGCACTTAGTCATCCCCTAGAGATAATGGTGTTGACCATGACAAAACACAGAGTAGACCCCTACAATTCTCTACTTTTTACTAGCCTCCAGGTAGAGCTTAATCCATTAACCACTGCCCTTTAAACCTGATCACACAATCATCTTTTTACCCATTCATTGTGCACCCATCCAGACTGTAATGTCCTAATCTGGATTCAAGAATATTGTGGAAGACAGTATTAAAAGCCTTGCTAAGGTCAAGATAAATTATATTCACTGTTCTCACTTCATCCTCAGATTTTTTTTATCATGGAAGGCAACCAAGCTAGTCAGGCATGATTTATCTTTGGTAGGTCTACAATGACTGTTTTCAGTCACTTTATTCTCCTTTGTGTGCCCAGGAATGTGTACCAAAAAGGCTCTTTCCATTATTTTCCCAGGGACCAAACAGACTGATTGGCCTGCCAGAGGCTGAGGCTTGGAATGCTGAGGTTGGAGATTATGAAAAACATTCAGTAAGGAGTAATGAAGTGTTGGAACAGATTATGGAATCTCCATCCTTGGAGTTTGTTAGAACTCAGTTAGGCAAAACCATTACTGACCTGATTAAACACTGGCAATCTCCTACTTTAAAGCAACCCTGTTGTCTTGTACAAATTTACCTTTTATTGTACTACAATCACATTTTTTATACACAACAGATTAGGTCACTTCGGCTTCCATGCAAAATATATAGGGCTGTTTTGCCTATAATAGTTTATTTTTATATTAGGCTGGGAAAAGAAGAAGTTAAGGATGCTCTAAAGCAACCTAAGTGCAGTCAAAAGAACTTTAAAACACAATGGAAAAAATGTGGTCATTTAGAGACTACTCTCATTTGAAGTTCACAACTATTTTTAATATTGAAAAGAGAAGAAATAAGTAGTATTGTCCCTCCTCAACTACTCTACCTTACACAGGCACTGAAATAACTTTTTTACAATTTATTATGCACTAAGAAGGATTTCATTTCAAACTACTTTGTACCCAAAAATGACTTAAGTACCTTAGAAAAATTCTTTAATCCTATCAGCCATATTAGATAGATGGAGAAATTAAAAAAAATAAATATTAAATTTATGTCAAGAGAGGAATTTAATTTTAGTGGTGTTATGAGGACTGAACATCTTGCAGAATTGATCTCAAGAAGTTCCATTCAAGAAAACTGGGTTGAATTGACTTTGTGAGAGTGGTGATGAACAGGATATTATCCTGACAGAGCTTTATCCTCCATCTTTTTGAGTCATTGGCTTCTTCAGTAGGACTTATGTGCAAATGACATATTTTTTATCAGGAAAAGATTTTATATTTAGACACTATTTTTCCAGGCCTTAAAAATGTTTTTATTCCTACATGACTGGATCTTCAAAATCAGTCGCATTTAAACTTATTGGGATTTGATTTGAATAAGAAACTAATGGAATACATTAAAATTTTTCAGATTCTACAGTAATTTTAAGGATTGAATATACCTCATTAGACAATCAACTAACATATATATATATATATTTTTTTTTTTTTTACCTGATTCTACTTTCTTAAATTTTGCAATAGCGTGATTTACTTGAGGTGTTTGAATGATTTTTATAACCTTTGTGAAATTTGGTTTTCTCTTTCAGTGTATCATATCCCATGCAGTGGTATAGATGTAGGGAAAAGTGTCTGGAAAGTTGCCAGGCAGAAAGGACCCAGGGGTCCATGTTGACAGCCAGCTGAACATGAGCCAGAAGAGTGTCCAGGTGGCCAAGAAGGCCAATGACGCCCTGGCTTGTATCAGAAAAAATGTGGCCAGGAAGATGAGGGAAGTGATTGTCCCTGTGTACTCAGCACTGGTGAGACAACACCTTGAATAATGTGTTCGGTTATAGGTCCCTCACTATAAGAAGGATATTGAGTTGTTGGAATACATTTAGAGAAGAGCAATAAAGCTGATTACTAGAAAACAAAATTATATGAGGAGCATCTAAAGGAACTGGAGTTGTTTAGTCTAGAGAAAAGAAAGATGAAGGGAGACTTTTTTGACGTCTACAACTACCTGAAAAGAGGTTGGAAAGGGGAGGGTGTCAGTCTTTTTTCTCAGATGACAATTATTATCACAGAAGGAAACAGTTTCAAGTTGGACCAGGGGAGGTTTAGATTGGATATCAGGAAGAATTTCTTTGCAGAGACCATGGTTAGGTAAATACAATGTCAGGAAGAACTTTTTAATGGAAAAGGTGATTAGGCATTAGAACAAGCTACACAGGGAAGTGATAGAGTTGCCATCCCTGGAAGTACTTAAAAGATGTGTGGATGTATTGCTTAGAGACATGGTTTAGTGGTGGACTTGGTAGTGTTAGGTGATACTTGGACTTGATGATCTTATGGGTCTTTTCCAATCTAAATAATTCCATGATTCTGTGATATCACTTACATAGAAATTTCTGTCTTTCCAAGAGCACAGTTACAGAGACGGATATCACAGCATCACAGAATCACATGATTAGGTTGGAAGGGACCTCTGGAGGTCATCTGAACCAACTCCTCTGCTCAAGCAGAGCCACCTAGAGCAGGTCACCCAGGAAATATCATCCATGTAGTAAGCTGTACAGGCACAAGACAACTTCTAGAACAATGGGGTGCATTCATTTAAGTCTCACATTTGATTGTTTCATTTCATCTCTATTCACTACTCTATTTTGGACATAATTTTCTTTAATTTCCAGACCTTGGGAAAAAAAAAAAAATCAATCAACTGTTTAAAAAAATAAAATCAGAGCACTGAAAATGTATTTTCCATCTCATACATTGCAGCCCCTGGTGCTATGTCCTCATTTTCAGCTTGGAAATAATGATCTCACTGTAACTAATTTTAAGGTTCAGGTTTGAATCTAGCTGAATACTAAAATGGAATAAGCAGAAGTTTTCCATCTCTCTCTCTCTCTCTTTTTTTTTTTTTTTTTTCTGGAAAAAGATGGCAAGAAAAGTCTAAAGATCTAAACCTAATAGATTTTCAAATGGAAAGAACTTCTCTAGAACACTTGGAATGTTTATGTGGTTCCCTCCTCCAGGCCAGCATCTACCAGCAGAAGTATTTCTATTCAGCACTGATATTAATGAAGAATTGTGCTCCCTTTACCTGAAGTGCTCAACGGAGAAGAGTAAGAATAACTTGGTTTGTCACATTTTGAACCCGCTCATTACCCCACAGTTGTTACCACTGTCCAGAGACAGGCTCTAAACCAAATGCTGAGCAGCAGCCCAGTGTTACGAAACGCTGGTAGTTCACTTGCCTTTTTTTTTTTTTTTTTTTTAAACCAATAATGTACACAGGCAGGTCAGAAAGGACCCATAAGGGAGCTGCTCTTCTGGCTCATATCCAAAGTATTTTCTCTAATAGTCAGGCCTTTTGCTCACCTACTGCTGAGTGACAGACGATGGCAGGCACTGACCTTGCATATCCCTCATGAGAGGACAAAAGGAGCCAGCTGTAGATGGTTGCCAGTCTCAGCAGGGCTATTCTCAAAGCTGAGTCATATATCTCTCTAGACTAGTCTTATCCAGTTGGTTATCAGGCCAATCCCCACTGCTTTAATAGTTATCTTTAAGCAAAGGATTTCCACAAAATGGACATAAAAAGTCTTTTGAAAGATCTAAGCTTTCTATATCAGCTGCTTACCTGCTAGGAAATGAGAAGTACTAACACTCTGGAATCCCTCAGGCTAGAATGATTAGTGGCCCTTGAAATAGCAAAGTATCAGTGAACAGCACACAAACATTTTCTCATGTGAAAGCTGCATTGTGAAAATAGTCTATAGCTCATTGTACAAAAATAAACAGATTAGTGCCCCGTGCAACTGATGTTTTGTACAGTCTGGGCATTGACATAACAAGCTTATGAAGTTGGGGCCAGGCCAGTTCTGATTCCAGGAACACAGCAAGAGATTGATTAAAGTGAGCTTTATACCATCTGTGGTCAGGTTGTGCTTGGGATAGTTCATATATCTGCAAGAGCAGCAATAAATATGCCAGTAGAGACAACAGCTTTTCATGAACTGAGAAAAGAAGCAGAAGCCAAACAGGGAGATGATTTCTGCCTATCAGTAAGGATTCGAGGAGAATGAGTGGCTCCCTGTCGCCTTCTGAGAAAAAATCACCTGCAAATGAAAGCTGATACTCGAAGATGCTTCCTCAGAGGTGAATTTATGATTCAAACTCAAATTCATTCTAATATTTATTCAATTAAGTTTGGTATAGGCATTTTGGCAGAAATTCAAGGTCTACATTAGTGAGACAGTAGCAAAATATATATCTGGTTAGGAATAACTGGCTCTCAAATGCTTTAGTCTATTAGTGAGATTGAAAGTAAAGGCCAAATTATAACCAGTGCATAAACAGGCACAATTTAATTCACTTCAGTGGTATGATACACTTTTCTGCCAGGTATATGTTTTGCCATAAGAGGGTCAGGGCGAGCAAAGTAGTCCTTACTTCTCCATACCTTCAGCTAACACGAAGCAGCCGTCATCCTCACCACAAGAATTACTTGATTCCAAATACACGCCATTTCTGATCCATCCACAGCCTAGGCCTTGTGCCAGCTCCTGTGGGTGTCTTGGCAGGGAGCTCCATTAAGATCTGAATTACCAGCACACATAATCACCAATGTCAGTTGTTAAACATGAAGCAGTTATGTCAAAGGATAAAGCAGAGAATATATTTTGTGATTAATCTCCTACTTAATGTTTTGTTATCTCAAGCATCTAATTGGACCCAGAAAAGATTTGCTAGTACCTATAAGTGAACTGAACTGAGAAAAGGTGGAATTACTACAGGAAACACTTTCCATGTTTAAAAAAATGCAAGTAGGTAGCTGAAAACAGTAAAGCATATGATGTAGGCAGGAAAAGTAATACTATGTTCTCAGATCCATTTACATGGGAGTAATTCAGGCAGATTTTTTTTTTAATTATTATTAGTTTTGATATATAGGTTTTCACAATGGGTTATGTGTAGATTTAAAGAAACAAAAATACAAGTCATATTTCTAATAACACTTTATCTTTCTGAGTTTCCCAGACATGTGCAATGACTGCTGAATCTATTCTGGAGTAGTAGCTTCTTTTTAAAGAGTACCAAATCCTTTCTATATTACTAGTAAATGCTATAATTTCAAACTTTTATATTGTATGTATTCTCTGATGGAGTTTGCTGGGGCAGACCCTCCTGCTTCTCATTAAATTACGATGTTCTTATTAAATCCCATAACAGTATGGGATTAGGCAGCAATGCTGGCAGACCAAGCAGTTGTCTTGGACTGTTAATGTCATCTTTTGTCATTATCATTTTGAAACTATTTGATTATAAAATTAATCTCATAATCCCACTTTTCTTAGGAACACTTTTTCTTACCTAGCTTTCTGACAGAAGAATATTTTTCAGTGTTTAATACCAGAAGCAATCTTTGGATATAAAGCTGCTCCGCAGTAAAATTCTTAACATTTTTATAGATATTGAACTACTTGTTATTTAATAGCTATAAGCTTTTTGACTTTTTTTTTTTTATGTAATTTTTGATGTCCAGAATAGCTCGTTAAGTGGTCACCTGTTATTTAGGCATTAATATTCACATTCAGAGATTCTTATTATCTTTGCTGATATATGACTTTCCAGATAAGTTTTTGATTTTGACCAGGCTAATTCTAGCCCCGCCCCCATTTATTTATTTTTTCTTCTGGGTTTCATCATTGATCTTCTTTATCACTTTTTTGTTGTTGTTGTTGTTATTAACAAAGCAATATTACAGACTGAGGATGATGTGCCTTTTTGATGGTTTAATACAACAAAATCTGGGAACCCTAGTCCATAAAGAGAGCTAGGATATAATTTTTACAGGTTATATACATCTCATCTTCTTAGTCTTTTACAGATAGATATTTTACTATTTTTTTTTTAGTCACTTAGAAATGTGCATAACGCATGCATTTTTAAAATTCCATTTTCCTTTGCCAAATCTTAACAGACATTTTCTGATTTGGACCCCAAAATTACTATGTCCCAAATAACCCTAAGTTTTGGACTCTATGTGAAGCAGTGGCTCTCCAAGACAAGAACCCTACAACTGCTTTATCTGGGCTTCAATAACAGCCTTTTTGCATTTATTCAGCTTTATAGATGGAAGAAAAATAAGGATAAGAAGCTAAATTATCAAGAAAGAGACATTTGTGGTTTAGAGAGTATAAAAGATTGACTCTGTACTTACCATGGAGAATGATGGAGACTCCCAAATGCAAGTTCAAGTTTCATCACAGACTTGCCACTACTTTAGGTTAGGTTAGCAGTACTGAGGGGTATTCTGACTCTCTGGGTCACAAGCCTCAGGTGCACAATCTACACTTTCAATCAGTGCACCAAATGTATTAAAAATACTCTTGAGAGGGCAATTTACTAAACAGTGGGGTTTGAAGTAGTCAGCAGAGTCAACAGGAAGCTGCTAAAGCCTAAAGCTGGGGTCAACTGAAGAGGCAGTGAGGTAGAAATTTCTGCTTTTTGAGAGTTGCCAATAATTAAATTTTTCTTTAAAGAAACAGAACCTATTTATATATAAATAGGTTAATTATAAATATGTAAATTTTTATATATATTTATATAAATGTAAATATATATAAATATATAAAGAGGTTATATATAAAACATATTTATATGTTTTATTTTCTTTTAAACACCATGGAAGTTGAAAGCAGAGCAAGTTTTATATCAAGGTTTAGTAGTTCCAAGGCATCCCTTGGGAGCAGGAGTTTTAGGTTTAGGGCTGTTTTCAGCCTAAATGAGTAGAAAATACATCTCAGTAAATGTGACCCTTCATACAGAGGTTTAGATAAAATTACTTGCAAAGCTTCAGACAGAAGTTTGCTTATTACATCCTTAGCTTTTAAGGAAATCTCTAAATAATTATCTGATAATACGTGACCTGTGAGTTTTACAAAGGTTTGTAGCCCTGCCAAGAGTGAGTTTATTTTCACAGGGGAGACAAAAGAGTATGCTTCGCATAAAACACATCTCCATCAAAACATTGGTTCTTGCTCCAATGTTTGGTATGTTCTTGAAATGTTGAGAAATAATCATCAAGTCATTTCTAAATACAGGGAAAACAGGCTTTTCCCATATTTCAGTCTGAGGTAGAACTGAACTAATTTGCCTAAATTTTCTCAAATTTATACCAAGGTACAGACCTGCTAAGAAAAAAAATTAAAAAAAAAAAAAAAAAAAAAGAAGAAAAAAGGTAACTCAGTAGCTGAAATTTGGGAAAATTGATTGCACATAGAGATAGAAATATGTGTAGGAATAACATCGTCTTATTACTATAAGTCTTCTGGGACTTGCATTATAATTGCAACGAGATCTTGAAAAAGCAGTCACATAAACACAATTGCTTAGTGGTATCTAATTACATTATCAGGATACACTTGTCACGGAGATTATATGCTGCAGTAAGTGCAACAATAAATAATATCAGAAAAGGATTTGCTGAAGAAATTCCAAAGGCTGAATCGTCATTTTTGTTAAAATAATTACATTGGGAAGAGTTTCAAAATTAGGAGAAGAGCCATTCACTTTAACACATAGAAGGGATTAAGCAATGGTGGTATTACATTGAGATAGTCTTTGGCCCATCCTCAGCACAGCTGAGAGTATGTAAGTACTCAGAGAATTCTTAGCTCAGCAAGAATTTTCTGCATTATTTCTGATGTTGTTCTTTTTAATTTCTCCCTTAAGTAACATCTATTGGGGAACATTTTTCAAGTCAGACAGTTCATAGATTTTCTTTCTTTATTTTTACATGATCAACTGCTGTTAAAGTTGAGAAATGAAAGGCTAAACCTTAACTGAATGGGAAAAAGGAGAATATAGAATGTCTCTATGAAAGAATATGTAGGAGAACAAACATTTTGATGGCACCAAACCTGACATGAAACTTCCCTTTCCCTAGAGTAGCTCATGACATTTAAAGGCACAGGATTGTGCACGGTCTTTGTCCATTTACTGACAATAAATCCAAAACCAGAGAGGATCTCATTTTCTTCTCATGTACAAGGCATTACTATTTTATTGATGGAACTGAAACTGGTCACTTACATGCTTGAAAGAGTAGAGTAGTAGAAGCAAGATTTTTTCCTTTTTTAATTTCTGCCTTTCTGCAGTTTTCATATGGGGGGGACATCATTAAGCATATATAGGGCAAGAAGCTAATAATAAAAGTCCATTTTCTACAACGTATTATGCTCTACAAAGAATGCTTGTCTTTTGAGGCAGGTATTCAAGATCCCAGATTGAAGGAGTAATTCCTCTACTGTCCCATTAATTTATGCCATAGACAGAGACACACACAGCAGTGCACTGCACTATTGCCTGTGGAAGAAGCCATACAAGATGAATCAGAAAGTTATAATTCCCTGCAGAAACCCATGTATGAGTTAGGAGGGAACCTGGATTAAGAAGCACAGAAAACTACTTATACTTTCTCCTAACTAATCCCCTTGGGAATAACTAAGATGCTGAATTTATCAGACTTGAACCTGTAAAGAACCTCACACAGCTAAAAGGACTATTTTGGGGTAGGAGCCATACTTATGACATTCCTGTGGTAAACATACATAAATTTCTCTTTTAAGGCAGGTATTCAAGATCTGTGTGAAATCCGTGAAGATAACATGCATTTATTTGGGATTCCATCCCATCTACAGTTAACTGCTCATTTTAATTTTGAAATCCTGCTTCTGTTCTATAGCCACTTAATAAAACACATTTTATTACTAATTTCTAGAAATCTGGTCTCAGAATATTCTAGAGGCTTTGGCTCAAAAAATGTGAAATGCAGCTAAGCAATTTGAAAGGAGGCTTGGTGGACATCTCCCATTCTTAGACTAATTTAGTTGAAAAGCTAAATCCAAACTGCAAAGTTTTTATAACATATTTAATTCCATAAGAACATTTATTGCTACTCTGATTTTTAGTGGTTTCTGGAACCATCTTTAGGCTTTGTTATTATTGTAAAAGCTTGTTAAAAAAATTAAGATATTTCCAGAAGAATTTAGTTATTTAGTTGATGTTTTTTTTTTTTTTTTTTTTTTTTAATGCAGAAATACTTTTCACATAGGCAAAAAAGTCACCACTGAAGCCTAATGAAATGAGATCCGAGAGTAGATATCACTGTAAGTGAAACAATATCTCTTCTGGCCTTAAACATTCTTAATTTATTGGCTTCCTGACATTCAAATACTTACAAGATTTTCAATTGGTCATATTATTGTAAGTGGAAATACAAAAATTTTTACTTGTCCATGTGAAGGAGTGCTGTTTTTTTTTTTTGAAAACACAAACTAGGTATTTATTGAACTGAAGAATGCAGGACTGTAAAGGTAAAATGTATACCTCTTTATGCTTCCTTTGATGCAGGTAACATATAAATTAGTTATTAGAGAAAACTATAAATATAAACTGTAGGCTATAAACTAAAACTGTAGACTATAAACTAAACAGAAAACTGTAAATACAAAATACAAAATAGATATTAGGAGAAAACTGTAAAGCCTGCCCATACTTTTATTCTAATATTTTTCAGTATTAGGTAATTGTGAGGAATGTTTTAACAATTCCAATTCGTGTCCATAAATTCGTGTCCATAAATAAATAAGTCTGTAATAATGTAATAATTGCAATAATTCTGTTTGAATCCTGCCTGCCTCTGGGCCCTGCACTGGCAATTTAATTCTTGAACCACAGATGCAGTGTGCTCCGGTCTCCCCCTCATTCCAGTCAGTTTATCACGTCTTCAGAAAACACTCCTTAAATTTATGAACCTGTTTGCTTTTGTTATTCCTGACTTCTAGTTCTAACAGTTACAGTTTTTCTTTTCTGTCTTCTTCGAGATTGATTTAACACTGCTATAGATGTTATGTAGATGACTGTGAATAGCTGGGAAAGAATGTTTTAATTGCTCGTGAGTTGCCAACCTGTTTGGGAGTTTCAGAACAACTGATAATAACCGGTGACTGCTGGTGACTGTTATGGGATCCTTGGTATCTGGCCAGGGGGGCCAAGAGATTAAGAGGAAGAGAAAAGAAGCTGAAGGACGGTTGGGAGACAAGACCTGCGGAGAGTGTACAGAGAGTGTTCCATAAACTTGGAATAGTGCCGAGTAAGTACAAAGGGTGAGAGGAAGACTACGAGCCTTCAGCATGAAAGACCCCTAGAGACCCCCAGAGGAGACTGATGCGCATGCTCCAGTAGGAGGAACTGGACCCCGGAAGCTAATTATAATAATCTACTTTTTTAGAAGTAGTAATGAATATGTATTAGTCTAGGTGCATAAAAATCAGCTGCTTGATGTAACTGGTGTGCGTCCTGGTGGAGCAGAGACTCCCGGTGCACCCAGCGCTGTTTGCTTACCTCTATTCCTTTATATTCTTTTAATAAATCCTATTTTTTTATTTAATCCTAATTTGAATCCTGAGCCATTTATAACAATTTGGGGGCTCGTCCGGGATGGCTATAGTTCCTGAATTCTGATTTAATCTAGGAGAGGCGCCCCACCATTTGGTGGCTCCTGTTTGAGTCAGATCGGGACTAATGCCATCCTGAACCTGAATAAAGGTAAGCAAAGAATTTGATTTTTTTGAGCTCCCTTGTTGCCGGCTGTTTTTTGCCCGTAATTCTGCGCGCGAAGATCCGGACGAAGACGACAGAGTCGTTTGGATACCGTTCGGTTGGATTCCGGTGTCCGGGATCAAACCGGACGAAGACGACAGTCGTTTGGATACCGTCTGGTTCGATCCCAGACGAAGACGCTGGTGGATACCGTCCGATTGGAGTCTGGACAGTCTGGACGAAGACGACTGATTCGTAAGATACCGTCCGGTTGGGTAAGGGTACGGTTGCCATTTTTTGTGTGTGAGAGTGTAACTGAGACTTCTAAAGTCAGCGTGGAGGTCTTTTTGTTTTCTCACTGGTTCTAATCTCCTGTCGGGGGGGCTGGGCTGGTGAGAAGAGGGATACGTGGGTGGGTGATAGGTCCTAAGCCCCCTGCAAGACACTCTCACTGGGCAGCCAAGGGCTGGGGGAATTGCCACTAGTAAAATTCCCGGATGGGTCAGATAAAATCGAAGACCAAGGACCAGAAAGGGAGCAAATTACCAGATATATGACCAAAAAGTCCATTATGAATAATTATTAGAAATTGGAACAATAGGGGCCCCAGAAAATTAAAGAGTAAATTAAAAATGATCCAGTATTTTATGATAGAATGACCAAAAGAACCCTTAAGACCCCCTGTATTTTGATCCACGGAGGACGGGGTCAGGCTTTGAACATTAATAGTAGAATACCCGTGGATCCAGAAAAGAGCAAGCTGAAATATTGGAATTAGAAATTAGAGAGCAATTGATTAAGAACGAATATGTGCTCCATTTGTGCCTGTGCTGCGCTTATACCTCCAGATAACAGGAGCCTCTCAGGCCCTGAGAATCAGATCAAAAACAACCTCATGGTTCAGACTTTAACCAAGGGGTCTAAGATAAGGAGTGTTCACAAAGGGACAGGTTATGCATATGTATAGGAATGTTTATGTATATGTAACTCTTTACTAAAGTAATTTGTCACGTTAGGCCTGCACGACTTTGGGGGGACTACCCGCCCCATGCTGCACGGAACTGAGTAAACATACCTACTTTACAATCTTACTGATTGTGGAGTCAGCTTTCTGAGAGTCATTTTGGTGAGCCAGGCAGGAGACACTCTGCTCGGCTGCGGGATCAGCTGCAGCGCGGACGCCCCTAGGTGCACCCTGAGTGTTTTTGCTCGGAGGGGACTCCACTCTCAGCTGCTCACCGCAGGAGCAGAGATCTCCTGAAACTGCAGACAAACAGTATGTTTTCGGCTGCTGGAGGGATACTAACTGGAGTGTTAATAATTGTGTGTGTTTTTATGTATGTATTTTGTGTTGAAAGTATTTGTGTAAATGTAAGGGTTTGAAACAAAGTGTTACAAGTCACTTCACGAAGAACACAGTCAGAGACAATACTTATTTGGTTGGTTATCATTCTAAATTATATTCCTGTGGTATGAATGAGATGTGCTGGAGGCCTCCGTGTGCGAGTGTGCTGTGTGAGTGAGACGCAGCGTTGCTGCAAAGCGAGTGCAGAGTTCCGATCCGTTGTTCCGTACTCTCCGCAAGGGGAGTGGGCAGAGACGAACGAAGTGCTTGACAGACTGAAAAGAAGTGCTGTTTTATTCAAGTTTTGAGTGGTGGTGCCTAATATATGGGCCCGGTGTATCTTGTGTATCTTGTGTATCCTATTTTTGCTCTTAAATGTTTTGACTGTGACAAGAAAAAGGCAGGAGCATGATATGACATGCTTCCTGCAACATATGAGGCCCGCACAGGCCGAGACCTGGACTCACTGAGACCCAGACTCGCTGAGACCTGAACAGGCCGAGACCGGAGCGGCACCGAGAGACCGGAGCGGCGCCGGGAGAGCCGAGACACTACGGAGGGACTACCGCTGGACGGAGAGAGCCCTGAGAGATGCTGCAGAGCCACGGACGGCTCTGAGAGACACAGAATAGACCTGACAGAAGCTGCAAAACGCGGGGAAATTGAAGTAATTGTGGGACATCCGAGATCGAGCTGCTACGGGAGACCAGAGGCGTCAGTGGACACCGGTAGCTGACCCTCACCGTGAGGCGAGTCGGCACAGAGCAGAGGGACGGACATCAGGACCCTGCAGCCTGTCTGACGTGACCATGGAGGCAGCGGCAGCAGCGGCTGTGCTGCTTCACTCTGGCATTCTTTTTATAAAAGGTTTATCTTGCAATGTAAAAAAAGACTATTAGTCCCCAGATCGGTGTTATAACTATTACTAATGATGACTTAGCTCTATTGCAGGGCAGGAGTGCAGAGACGCTGATTACACTGCCGAATGACCACCGGCAGGCTCTTTCACAAACCTAAGGTTGCAGCTGGCACTGCCTGCAGCCGTATAGCAGACGTTACACTCTCTTTCCTAACTAGTAATCATGTGTCTCATCCATTTGTGGTGAATGGCCAGTGACAAAAAGAAAAGGGGGAGACAAAGACAGAAACGGTACAAGGAGGATGCCACTGACACTAACAGCATGGGTAATAGGAGTAGTATAAGTGACACAGGTGACGGTGCGGGGTGCTCTGCCTGCTGCTCGCCTTCACCTGACTGTGCACTGATTCCAACGGTGCTAGAGTAAAATGTGAAGACTGCTCAGATGGCAGTGATGAGAGTGCTTGTGTGAAGAAGATGTGTACTGAATCTGACTTTGTGTGCATAGATACCAATAAAGTGTGTAACCAGCAGAGAGACTGCAAGGACTGGGGTGATGAGCCCCTGAAGGAATGCAACATAAATGAATGTGACTGTCCAGCTGGGTTTGACTTTGTAGAAAAGAGAAACTGTGGAATTGATGAATGTCGAAACCCTGGTATCTGTAGTCAAATCTGTATCAACCTGAAAGGTGGCTACAAATGTGAACGTAGCCGTGGCTATCAGATGAATCCTGCTACAGGAACTGGGAAAGGGCCATACTGGTACAAAAACACAAATAACACCTGTGATTACAATGACGCTGCTAAGCAGGGTTTAGGGGTTCATAACATGGAGACAAGGGGTAACAACTACAGTGTTTGGAACAATTGTACAGCTTTGGCCTTACCTCCTGATGTTTTTCTGATTTGTGGGGATAGGGCCTGGCAAGGTATCGCTGCAAATGCTATCAGATGTCCATGTTACTTAGATAAACTCATTGTATTTGCTCTTAGCTTGTTACAGTTGCGTGAGATCACCAGACATAAATGGGCATTGCTTGTACCGGATAGCAATGATAATGTTGAATTGTGTGGGGCTGCAGCTAGAGCAGCATTGGCAATTTTAGTGCTTGGAGTGGCATCTGCGGCCGCACGTAACAACTTAGAAAAATTGGTATGCTGGGCCAAGAAGCAAGCCTATGCCATGACAGAGATACTTGAGGAGATGTTACCAGATCAAAATAGTCTGCGACATGCGCTCTTACAGGATCAAGCTGCTATTGACTTTTTGCTTTTGGCTCAAGGGCATGGGTGTGAGGGACTGTACCTTGTTTTACTGACTACTGAAACAGCTGTGAGAACAGCAGAAAGGGGTTGGACCCATGCATCCAGAGTAAAAGGACCAATAAATACCAAAACTTGGAGGGTTGAGTCCGCTCCTGGGGAACTGAAATTAAAACTAAAAAGAACTAATATTCCGGAAATAGGGCATGCTTTACATGAAACACCAGAAGAAGGGGACAAGCAAGCCCGCAATGAAGAAAGGTGAGAAGGCAAGACCGGGGCAGGATTCTCCACTGCGGTGTGTATAGTCTACCGAGGGAGGCAACCCCTATGGGTATTGACTGCCGAGTGTGAGGGCCTCTACCGGACTTCTCCCGCACTGAAATCAAGCTGTCCCAGAGAAAGAAACAAATGAGCAAACGGAAAATGTATGTATATAGTAAGAATTTTGTTGTTTTTTTTTAACCTATTGTAATTAGTTTTCCAGGAGCTGAATCACTCTCGAAAGCCGAACAGTGACACGAGTTTAAACAGATTCTGGAGGTGGATCCAACCCCAAGGCATTTCTCACACCTTTACGATACTCGCTGGACGACGCAGAAGGATGTTATACTTCCTGGTACTATTCTTACAAGGGCAATGGAAATAATTTTTTTATTTTGGGGGAGGAAGTGGCTAAGGCTTTTAATCTTAGCAATTGCTGGGTTTGTGGAGGACCAGGAGAAGCTGAAAGTTGGCCTTGGGTAGCTGGCCCAGTCGAACCTAAGTGGTGGGTTAGTAATTTGAGTGAGGTTCATGATGGAACACAGTTCTGGAAAGAGGAGGAGGACCCGTGGCAATTGCATTCATCAAGAAAAGGTATATATTGTTTAAACCGAACAGGAACAGTAAAAGTAGGAGAAAGCATTTGTAAATGGACTCTGTCCCCTGGATATGAATGTACTGATCCTGAATGTGAACCTATAAACTGTACAGCAAGTAAAGGGAAATGGAATACCACACATGTCCAGCTAAAAAAACGGGACTTGGCTGAGATGCTCATCTAAGGAATTTTTTGGGCCTGGGTGTAAAGCCATGGCAAGAGCACAATCAAAAGGACAATTTGACGTTCAAATTTTGAGTTGTCAGCGTGATAACACCACCAGTGAACAGCATGTGGTAAAAGTCTACCGCTGGAGGTGGCAAAATGAGAATGGGACACAAGTTTCTTTTAAACATTTCTGGTCAGCTCGTAATATGACAAATCGTGAAGGAGAAATTAGTTGTAATTGTGAGTGGGAATCTAGTGCGGGGGCTTGGAAGTGTATGTATACAAGCATTAATGAGGCAAACATTGTAACGGGGCCTCTTGGTAATGAGAACACCTTGTATTTTCATGCCCCAAGGAATAAAAAGGAGTGGGACGGTCCTTTTCCAAATGGGGTGTGGACTTTAAAAGGACATTATTGGGTATGTGGCAAACGGGCCTACAAAAGGCTACCAAAAGATTGGTCAGGAGTATGTTACGTGGGATACATAAGACCTTTATTCTTTTTATTATCTCAAATACAAGGGAATCACTTGGGAATAAAATTATATGATGATATTGATATTGATAGGGAGAAACGATACATTGATACCTCTTTAGCCGGAGGTAGTGCTCAAAAATGGAGAGAAAACGAATGGCCTCCTGAAAGAATCATACAGTATTATGGACCAGCTACATGGAATCCAAATGAGGTAATATCTGGAGCTTGAGAACCTATTTATAATTTGAATCGCATAATTAGGTTACAAGCAGTTCTCGAATTAATAACTAATCAAACAGCAACAGCTCTGGATCTCTTAGCTGACCAATCTACCCAGATGAGGAATGCTATTTTCCAACATAGAATGGTCTTAGACTATTTACTAGCAGAAGAAGGGGGTGTGTGTGGTAAACTAAATTATTCTAATTGTTGCTTACGAATTGACGATAATGGAAAAGTAGTTAAAAAGATAACCAAGGAAATTAGAAAATTAGCCCACGTCCCAACACAAACCTGGAAGGATATGGAATGGGATTTATTTTCATGGCTGCCTGGTGGACCATGGGTTAGAAGAATGTTATTTTTTTTTTGTTATGTGGTGTAATGACGTTATTATTTGTACCTTGTATGATACCTTGTTTTACATTATTAATACGCCGGGTGATAAATAGTACATTGGTAATAACTTCATTAAGAAAGGAAGGGAATATGTCAATTATGATGCTTAAGGATTGGAGAACAAACCGAGAACAAACTGATGAAATCCAATTATTAATAACAGAAGAGACACGAATTGGGGATATTAAAAAGAAGATAAGGGATTGTGAGGAATGTTTTAACAATTCCAATTCGTGTCCATAAATTCGTGTCCATAAATAAATAAGTCTGTAATAATGTAATAATTGCAATAATTCTGTTTGAATCCTGCCTGCCTCTGGGCCCTGCACTGGCAATTTAATTCTTGAACCACAGATGCAGTGTGCTCCGGTCTCCCCCTCATTCCAGTCAGTTTATCACGTCTTCAGAAAACACTCCTTAAATTTATGAACCTGTTTGCTTTTGTTATTCCTGACTTCTAGTTCTAACAGTTACAGTTTTTCTTTTCTGTCTTCTTCGAGATTGATTTAACACTGCTATAGATGTTATGTAGATGACTGTGAATAGCTGGGAAAGAATGTTTTAATTGCTCGTGAGTTGCCAACCTGTTTGGGAGTTTCAGAACAACTGATAATAACCGGTGACTGCTGGTGACTGTTATGGGATCCTTGGTATCTGGCCAGGGGGGCCAAGAGATTAAGAGGAAGAGAAAAGAAGCTGAAGGACGGTTGGGAGACAAGACCTGCGGAGAGTGTACAGAGAGTGTTCCATAAACTTGGAATAGTGCCGAGTAAGTACAAAGGGTGAGAGGAAGACTACGAGCCTTCAGCATGAAAGACCCCTAGAGACCCCCAGAGGAGACTGATGCGCATGCTCCAGTAGGAGGAACTGGACCCCGGAAGCTAATTATAATAATCTACTTTTTTAGAAGTAGTAATGAATATGTATTAGTCTAGGTGCATAAAAATCAGCTGCTTGATGTAACTGGTGTGCGTCCTGGTGGAGCAGAGACTCCCGGTGCACCCAGCGCTGTTTGCTTACCTCTATTCCTTTATATTCTTTTAATAAATCCTATTTTTTTATTTAATCCTAATTTGAATCCTGAGCCATTTATAACAGTAATTTACATGACAAAACCAGTTTTCTAAAGGGATTCATCAATTAGAAGGAAAATGTACTAATTTTGTAATTCTTGTTTTAGTATCAAATTTCCAATCTATGCAAATTAGAAACTACTGTAACTATTTTGGAGGAGATTTTGAAATGTCCAAAAAAAGTATTATGTTCCATACTTGATTATTTAACAAGATGAAAGACACAAAGTTCTGACCATTTAAAAGGACAAAGGCTCTTGGAGCATGTTATGTGGTGCTCTGAAAATCAGTTAAACTTTCAAAGTAGAGATTGAGCAATTGAGTTAAGCTGACAAATGCATTCACTACTTTACAGGCCGTATTCCAAAATCAGTTAATTTGAAAAATGTCTTGGAATTTCCGGAGTTACTATACCAACATCCTGCTTTCACCTGTTCCAAAAAATAAAAGTGTTTGTGTTATACACAGAGGTGACTAAGCATGGTCTGTTTTTGACCGTGTCAGTAAAACATAGACCAAGAAGACTGAAAGGAAGTCAGAAATTTAGATAGTTTGGGTAAATACAGACACCACATTGAATCTGTCATATTATGTCAACAGAAAGACTGTTGGAAAATTATAAATATATACCAGAAAAATGGCTGCTGTGGCCTGTTTTCAAGCTTCTGTTTTTCCTATAAAATGTTAACATTACATTAAAATATTCTTTACCAGCACCTCATCCATTTGGAAGTACAAAATACTTCATGTGCTAGAGAAGGACAGATGGTCCAGCTAGTTCTACTAAAAAGGTCCAGGAATCTTAGAATTGGGTCTCACAACTTTGAGTTCAGTGTAAACTGAAAGAGCAATGAGAAATTTCTTTAGTCAAGTGATGTTTCTTTAAGGGTCACTAAATCTGTTGTGCAATGTAAGCATCTAGAATTTGATAAGCATTTGGATACCCTTAGATGGAAAATGTTATTTAAGTTTGAAGGATTATATCTATGTATTTATTCATGAGAGAAGCTGAAGTGGGATTGGCTTTCTGTCAAAAATTGTCAAACAGAAATAGACTTCCTTCTGGATTGTTGTCTTGAGGATTCCTCCTGCTGTCTCAGAGATTTATGTGGAAAGATTTACAAATGTATTACAGTCCAGTGGGTGGAACACAGGACTAGAAATAGGAAGGATTATACCGCCTCTGACCTTAGTTATTTTGTGATCTTTGACATGTCCTTCCACCCTACCTTAATTTTATTTCCTATCTATAGTCAATCTTATCTTCTTTGGCAAATTTCCATGTACAAAGAAAGGAGACAGGACTTAGGAGCTCTAATACTACAATTCTCAGTGATTTTACAAGAATACTTTCAAAGCTTTATCGTCTCTTTGAACCTCCATCTAACCTCTTCAGAGAGAGTGACTGTCTCCAAGTGTTTATATTTGTGATGGATTAAAAAATGAAAAGTGATTATTTTTTAAATGCTACTGTAATAATCTTGCTGCTTTTACAATTTATGATAATATTAATAATTATAGTAATGTTGCATATACATAAACATCTACATATGTTACATATATATAAACACTTCCTAGCTGTACATTAGTAGCTCAGACTACAAGTTCATGTATCCAAGAGAGTACCTGGCGGTATATAGTAAGGATATATCAAAACCAGATAGCTGTCTAATTTTATATAAAGAAATCAGTGTATGCAAGAGCTGTAGTGCATCCTTGTCTGAACAACAGGGTGACCAGGAACCCCAGTATTTTCAAGTAAGTAGTATGTACATTCTTTTCAGTATGTACACAAGGCATAACCCATGCATATTTTTACTCTTGAGAAACACACAGAGAAATGGAAGCATAGAGGAAGATTGTACATATTCCCTTTCAGTAAGCTGCATGTGCCTGTAAAATAATCATATTCAAAACAATCAGATTATAGATTGACTTGTCTATGAAAAATTAATGCTTTGAATTCCTTTTAAACATTATGCTTTATTGATTTTTAAATGTCACAAAAAGGACATGTAATTATTTAGCATAGAAAAAAAACAGCTTTAGATCTTTCAATAAACAGAGAAGACAGAAGACTCATTATAAGAAATGATGGTTTGCAGACCTTATTGCCTACGTAATGAAAAAGGAAGAAGAAAGAAAATAATAATTTAGCGATTTTAAATCAGATCAAGAAAGGTAATGCAAAATATTTTCTGCAAATATTTGTCTTTTTTGTGGATTCCTGTCAGTCATATTTATTACATATTTTTATTAAAGCTGGTAAAAATTATTTTTTCTGCTCAAATTTTTGTTAACAAGGAATACAAAAGACACTTATGTGACATCATGAAATCTATGTGTATGTTTGAATGTGTGAGGTTTTGCACTAGAGCTGTTTAGATGTTTATCCAACCAGCAAATAAGAACAATACCACGTACTTTTGCTGATCAAGGCATCAAACAATAGTAAGAACAATAGTATATATATAGTAATAGTAAGTTATATATATTATATATATATATATTACTAATATATATAGTAATAATAAGTATAGAATAGTAAGAACAATGAATATTCAGTCCATAAAATTAACAAGGAATTTTTTTTTTTAAAGTAGTTATTTTAATTCTGAATATTGAATAAATCTGAAAAAACTGCAATCTGCTCACTGCAATCTGCCATAAGAAAAAGATTTAGATAAATTATACATAACAAATCATTCACTCATCTATGTTCTGAACAATATCCATCAGTGTTCTTGGAGATGTCTATATAACAGCAAAATATGTAAATATAGATATCAGATAATATATGTATATATATATACGTATGTAATATATATATATATTATGCTTGAGAAAATTAAAGGAGAGTGCTTGTTACTTTAACAATCCACAAAAAAAAAAAAAAAAAAAAAAAAAAAAAAAAAATCAAAGACATTTAGGAAACAACTTTTACAATAAAATTTCCAGACTTTATCGGCATGATATTATGCCACAGAACAGTTGCATATGTAGCAATTCGGCAGTTATGCCCCTGATTTCATAGTGATGTCATCACCCTTGATAGAGTTAAAATAGACCAACCTAAAAGACAGGATGAAACAATGGTCATTCAAAAGAACTGAAGTTACTCTAATCTACTGAAGCTACTCTACAAACAAACAACCTGTCTTAATACACTTTTGTGTAGTAAGACAAATATTTTCTTTAAATGTCCAGAAATCTCATTTAGATAAAATATAAGGAAAGGGGAATACATTCTCATAGGAATGAGACCTATACAGTATATTTAGGTGTCTATGGCTAGGTGTTGAATTCCTTGTTGACAGGAGGAGTGCAGAAGGAAATGGAGATGCCCAGTGGAAGCAATTTAGGGATCAATTACTATAACAATTTGGTTTTTGTTTAAAGTAACAAAGACGAAATTTGGGTACTGAAATAACACATAAATACATGCTCAGACACATGCAGTTCTCATTTTCTCCCCCATACATCAGCCTGTGCCTACAACTGAATAGAAGTGGCGACACAGAAACAAATTCTGAGGCATCCAGTCTTGGTTGTGCAATTATGTCTGTTTTTTTAGACCTTGTTTTCTTGAAAAGTACAAACTGATGTTCTAATATTCCCCTTGGAAAAAACCATACTGTTCCTGTGGAAGAAATGTGAAATATATAAACCCCACAATGAACATTTAAGAAATGTGTACAATTTATGAATTTTTGTGCTGTTATATTTGTAAAATTACATTTGTACTAACAAACTCCCAAACTATTCCCAGGAAATTTCTGGCAAAAAGCAGTTGTCCTGTGCTAATACTTTGCCAGGGACTCTGAAAACAGTTGCACAGTATAGATGATCACATTCCAGAGCTTGAAAATGCCATCTATAAAGGTAGGAAAAAAAAAAAAAAAGTGTCTTACAATTATACTTCTAATGTTATGGACAAGGACCAGAGCTTGCCTCTTGCAAGTCTGTCTTTGGAATAAAGTACCACTAAAGTGCTTTCATCTAGGTATGCAAAGAGAAGGATGCAGTTGTTTGCTTCTTTTGATTGGGCTAGTGTTTAGAACAGGAGAATTTCTTAAGTGGTCACATATAGGAATTTTGTGTTACTATGGGGACTGAAGAATATTTGAGGTGTACAGGAAGACTTCAACAAAAACAGAGTGGAAGAAGAAGGGCATAATGACTTGTTTCTGACTTCAGGACTAGTCGAAGTCAAAGGAATTTGATAAAGACAGGTGAAAAGATCACATTTCAGAAGATAAATTCTAATCATGGACAATATCCCAAAAGAGGTAGCTGGGAAGAAATACTCTAGAGTGGGTAAGAAACTTTGGCAGAGAAGTATAGAGATTACACTTTATTTTCTCTACATCTGTACACTTTCTGTATTAGCAAAACCTATCAGTAAGCATGGTTAGTGGCATCAGGTGTGACTGTCACTATTTTCAACTGTCTCCCATTAACTAAATGCTTTATTCTGTGTGAGAAAAAAGTTAAAAGTTTCAGAAAATGATTTAAGACAACAAAGTCAAGAACTTGTCCATAGGGGCTGAAGTCACCCCTTGCCTAGAGCTTAGGAGTGTGACTCAGAACTGTAGAGTTCTGAATCACGGTAAGATCTTGATCATTTTAAGATCTTCTTTTATCTGAAACTATCTGTCATTGTTCTGTTGAGTACTGAACAGGTAGGTCATTAGCAGGGCTTCTATCTTTAAATGTATCTCAAAGCATTTTATGAGAAATATGGTCATCAGGGTTTTGTATACTATGGGTGTACATTCACAATTTTTCAGGACAGCATTCTTTCTCTCAGGGAACTCACCTGGAATAAGCAAAGGGATTCATTTTCTTTTTCCTTTTGCAACTTAATGACCCTGATATAATTAAAGACTCCCATGTTTTCTGGTTAGAGGTAGTTACCACATCCCAACAAAATGCAGTGTCTTTATTGTCAAGCATATCTGCTTGTGTTTCATGAATTAAACACAGCATCCTTCCAAACACTGTAGTGTTTCATTTCCAGTATAACATTTTTCATCGTTTAAAATTTTGTTTGGTAGAAAAATCACCATTTTATTGGTAGACGAACACAGTTATGAAAAGTAGATTAATTGCATCATAAGTGATATTTATGTCTTTAGTGGCTTGGTTTTAGGAAGTCTAGATTATTTGAGTAACCTATTCAGGAAAAGTTTTTTCTTTAGCTTCATACTCTTGGTTACAGTCTATGTTCATCTTAGGAGAATTATAGGCAATACATACACAGTTGTTTTCATTTTGAATGATAAATATAAAACATCTTTTCTCTAACTTATGTATTAAAACAATGCATCCCTAGTGTAAAAATCTTGTAGCGCTTGCCATTTACGCTCCTAAAAGCAGTAAATTTTGTATTTTACAAAATAGGAAACTGAAGCCCAGTAAGAACATGCTTGAGAAACTTGGGGATAGAACTAGTCATTTCTGTGTAACACCAGGCAACAAAGGCACACAGCAATTGAATTTCATAGAGTTGTTGAAAGTAAAAAGGAAAACACCTATCTTATCCTTTACCATGAAACTTCAGATTTTGTTTTTATATTTAGTTGGCAGTTTACAACATTTTTTCAAACAATATTTTTGTTTTCTGGTAATTACTTGAAAATAAAAGTCTGGATTCCTGAGACTCATCAGACTGATAAGTGATATTTATCTGACTTCAGTCAATGATTTTGGGAACTGTCTGAAAGAGCAAAAGGTACTCAAAGAGAATATTATGTCAACTGGTGTACATAGTAAATGTAGTCACATATGATGTGACTTTTGAATTGTGGCTACCACTGAGGCCATTGTCACAGTTGTTTAGACAAGATTTGATGGGGAGTATAAATCCGGCTGCTAAAAAAATAAAATAGATGTATAATGGAAAATTAATCTATTTTCTAGATTTTAGGAACACTGAAGATTTTCAGAAAAGGTTATTTTATCTAAAATGTTTATTATCTATTTTCAAAGTAATCAGCAGGAAGACTATGGCCTTCTAGATGAGACAGACCAGGCAACTTGCCACTACCTGTTCTTAAATTCGTCATGAAAGAGTCAGAAAGTTTGTGGAAACTGTAAGGGAATTATATGTCCTTTCTGCATTAGCCTTCCCTCTAAGGGAGGACTCATCTCAATAGATAAGCATATGCTGAACAAATATGGTATTTCAGGCTTTCTCATTCTGAAGTCCACATCATTCTGACTTACATAGTGCTCCTATTTCAACTTTTCCATTACTCATTTGCAGAGAAAGAAAAATATCCACCTCTCTGCTGGTTTTGAAGTCAAAAATCAATTAAGATTTCATATATTATTATTATTATTATTTTATTTCTGCTATTATTTCCACTGGTATTAGTGTTTCTTCTAACATTTGTATTTTGGAAATCGTTCTTTTTCTATTGTCAGGTTGGTGTCCAGGAAACAAGACAGATCCATGTTTACTGTCTTCTGTTATCCAATAGGGTGTAGCTGAGGTTGAATTCCCAAGCAGACAGGATCCTTGCAAGAAAGCAGAGGCTGTATTCAACCTGGTGACTGATACTGCTCCCTTTTCTCTTCAAGCTTCCATACATGCATATCCTGCCGCTCTTTTACTGTAATGGAAGAAATTCTGGAAGCAATCAATATAACTTGTGAGTAGTTCTATAATGCCAGGCCTCATACAAACATTAGGGTGTGTAATATCAATCTGAATCAATATTAGCTATCTGTAGCTATACAGTAGATAAACCAGTAACCTCAATGTGCCCAGCACCCTTTCCTGATTTACAAGTAACTGGCATAAGTGAGTTATGCCAGTTAGTATAGGTGAGTCCTGTTAAACTCTCCTGGAATTCAGAACAATATTTTGGGAATATTCCACAGTTTGCACTGATTCCCAAAATGCCTGCCAATTGTTTGTAAGAATGTGGCATGGGCTGAAACTTGGTCAGGTACAATTGTAGTAAGTCAGCAGTAATAAAACAAAATTTGAGAAATTAAAGGATCTTTGTAACTGTTGCATGTATCTTGTATATTACAGCCTGCATGCCTGACATCACCCAGGAAAGAATTAGAGAGTATCTCAACATCATGAACTAGTTGCCAGACCATCCATAAATGTCTGCAGTAAATATTGGCAGTTATCTACAGCTGTTGTAACAGCTGAATATTATTGTTGATAAATTATTGAACCTGACATGAAAACAGAGGGAAAGAGATAAAAGAAGAGAGAACGGGACAGTAGATATGTATATACAACCCAGTAGTACCATGAATGTAGCTGATCATGGAGGAATAGTCTGCCATCATCTCTTGTGTCTGTCACTTGGAAGTAACATGGAATCAGATTCCTCCAAATGGGGAACATTGCTTCAAAATTGCATTATGGGAATCTCATTTGTAATCATAAATTGAGAACAGAGATGTACAAGTTGGTATTGCCAGATTCTAAATCTCTGTTCTGCCCATTGATGCTCTGTCGTCAGTTATCTTCAGCACTAAATGAGGGATGACCTCAGTACAAACCTCCAGGAATGTGAATTCTTCCACTGGCCCACCTCCCACATTTGTAGCAAGATCTGCTGTTAGTTATTTGTTCTGCTCAGAAACTCAGAGACTGAGTGGAATGGGAAGCTATTCATCATCATGCTGAATGTCACTTCAACCTGCTGTAATTTAATTTCTTTGTGTACTTTCTCTCTTTGTATGTGGTTTATGGCAAACACATCAGCGTGCTCCCATACATTAGTATGACCATGGCTGGGCAGAGATCAAGTCTTTTGCAGCAGCTACTTTATATTCATCCTGTAAGAATGGGACATAGTTGAACATAAAATTTCCATTCCACAATGCAGACAGTCACCTGGACGTGCAGTATTGCAATATTGTCTTTTTTTTTTTTTTTTTTTTTTTGGAAGTAGCATAATTCTTAGGTACCAGCCAGCTTTGAAATGTAAAGAAAACCATGTGACAGGGCATGTATTTCAGACTGCGCACAGTGCCCAGAAGAAGAGTTGAATGCACGGAAATTTAAGATGCACTGATTGTTTAAGACTGATGTAAGAATAAGTCTAAGAGGAGGAAGGTCAGAAAATCTCAGATGCGTGCTCTTGCTAATTTGGCATTATCATTTAACATATGATAATGAGAGTCATGATCAGATGACTGAGCAGTGCAAGCATTAACTTGTTAGTCTTGTTTGTCTTTCTCCTTTGCTAATAACTTCTCTGTTTTCTGAATGTTAACTACTTTATGATGAGGCATCATAACATTGTATGTTATTGTTATTTACTCAATTATTAGTCCAAGGGCAGTATAACTACCAACTATTGTTTTTTTGCCACTTTTCCTTAGGTTTGACATAGGTTGTGTAGGCCCACAATGTATGCTTTCCAGCTTCAGTGTTCTTACATGGTCTAATAAAAGACATTTATTCTCCTCCCAAGCGTTATATCTATCAATACTTGGGACTGAATCACAGAATGGCTGAGTTTGGAAGAAGCCTCTTGAGCCTCTACTAAAACAGTATCAGATAGAACAGGTTGCCCATGGCTGTCTTTATCTGTGCAAGGTAAAGTGCAAGGTACAGTGAGGGTTGTCTGACAACCCTCACTGTAGAAAAAAATATGTTTTCTGGTGTTGAGATGAAATTTAATTTCTTACAGTTTCTTGATGTTGCCTCTTATCCTGTCACTGGATACTATTGAGAGGAATCTGTCTCCCTCTTCTTCATTCCCTCCCATCAGGTATTTGTACATACGGATAAGTTCCCTGCCAAACCTTTTCTTTCCCTCGCTGAATCTGTATAAACAAAGGAGCAATTAAAAGATCTAAAAGTGAAATGAAACACTTTCTTCCCAATTGAGCCTTTATCTGGAGGGATTGGGACTGTAGAAAGTTGTTTGTTTTTGTTTGGACTTACAGCACTGGCTATATCATTTTATTTTATTTTATTTTATTTTATTTTATTTTATTTTATTTTATTTTATTTTATTTTATTTTATTTTATTTTATTTTATTTTATTTTATTTTATTTATTATTTCATTTCATTTCATTTATTTTATTTTTCTGGGACTTCCTTACAAAGATTTTTTTCATGTGAATTATTGATATTTGGTTCACCTCTGTTGTTAATGTCACATGGTATTTCTAATTTGAGGAACTTTATTATTATTATTATTATTATTATTATTATTATTATTATTATTATTATTATTATTACATCTTCACTAATGAACTTTTCTACCTATTAGAAAATATCCATATCTCGTGAGTTTTATAAAAAATCACTTTTTAGAACTTGATGTTTTTATTCTAGGTCTTCAGTAATTTGGTTACTGTTAGAAATATCCCTGGCAAAGTATAAATAAAAAGTTATTTGCAGTAGTTTTATTTCTAAATGTTAATAGTATGGCAGCAGCTCATAAATCATTAATGATAAGCCTCTAATTATGTGCCAGCATCACAGTGGGATCCAACCTAATACAAAAAAATTTACATATTCATGAATACATTCATATTTATTCATGGCAGAAGGGCATAATACAGTAGAAATCATATAATAGCTTTTGCTTTCTACAAACTGTTATTTGGGTGAACTGTCTCCTTTCCTTCTACTCCTTTTCCAGGTATGTACCTATGATATATACTGTAATTTCAAAGTTTTCTTTGGAGTTAGATTTTAGACAAGAGATAGTTTCATCTTGTCCAGAAGAATGTGTATAGTCTGCAAGGTTATAGCTAATGAATAACTCATGTAACTAGTGTCCATTTCCATTTGCTAACATGAATTTGGAGTTTAAAATATAGCTGGTATATGTTCACTCTAGAATTGATGGAGCTTTATTTATTTATTTATTTATTTATTTATTTATGTATTTATTGTGATATAACTTGGCATCATTTTTTTTTAATCTGGTTTTCTTTTGTTTTGTTTTAGTGAGTATTTACAACTGCCTGTACCTTGGACAGTTTATTTCAGATAGTGTAGGTACTTCAGTAGGTGAGCAATGAGGGATGTCTTGTAAATGTAAACGGTAATGATTGGAAGGAAAAGGATGGGCTTTATTTGTTATGTTTGTACAAAACTTTTTAGTACAGACTATAGAAGACATCACCTTATTGATGTGGGAGTCTAGCCTTTTTTTCTCAGCCCTGGAAGAATCTAGCATGAGTTCTTTTTGAAAGAGTTTTATTCTAAAACAAAACAAAATAAACAAATAGACAAACAAACAAAAAAAAAAAAAAAAAAAAAAACACAACACTTGAGTTAAACATCAAAACAAGCTCCTGTCTTCTTCAGACTTCCATCCCTGAAGACTTGGAGGGTTTTCTTCCTTATGCCTTTTTGTACGTGACACTCTCTTCATCCTGCTCAGTGTTTTGGTCTAATGTGGGAGATCACCTGCAGATCTCTTTTCAAATGAGTCACTTCCTACCTCTGTAATCATTTCCACCTTTTCCACTGGGCCAAATAATTGAAAAAGATGAGCTGTATCCTGGCTCCCTATCTCTTAAAGGAAAGCAGGCTGCTCCAGTATAAGCCACGATCTCTGCTTGGGGCTTATTGACTGCTGTAATTCAGATGCCAGTGATAGTTATTTTAATTGAATGTACCTATAACTAGTTATGTGTATTTCCACAGAAGATAGTATTCAAGGATCTCTACGCATTTTTAGCAATTAAGAATTATTAAGATTCATATCAAACCTGCATAGTATATAATGATAATTAAAATATCACAATATGTGGCATTGAACAATCTCTATCTCTGTTGTAAAATACAGAGAGCATTCTGCCAGTTTTTGAGGATTTTGCCATTGTTCAGGGCTGAATTTCCAAAACACTGGGGGTGCCAACTGCTCTAGAAGCCTGCCCATATCCACCCATACTCCCTGCCACCCACAACTATACTGCCTCCGGGCAGATCTCCGGATGAGCTTCCTAAGTAGTTGTTTAACTTTAAGCAGAATCTGAAGTGCATTCAGGAGGCAGAACAACAAGACTATGGTAGTCTGAGTATCCCAAGAATATTCAATATCTTGGAGAGCTATTGTGACAAGCTCAGGGGATAAGAGAGTGGTGAAGGAGGAAGGCAGAGTGATCCAGGAGGATACAGGGGTGGTGAAGGAGAAAGGGAGAGTAATCAAGTAAGAAAAAATATCTTCCCCTTTCCCCTCCACAGATTGACTCTCTAATGGAGAAAAACAATAGGTATAATTGCTAATAGTTCCCAAGATACTGTTTCCAAAGTACAGAGTCTACAATGTTACTGAGTATAAATACCAAGTTAGAGTCATGACCAGATATCTTATCGTCTCATAAGCCATTGCTATAACACTCAGTACCATAATGATCTGAAACCAGGGCCCGGAGAGGATAAACAACACTACAGAGAGCAAATACGGAAAATAATGTACTATAATACTCAATTTGGAAAACAGGCGCAGCAGAGTTGAGATTAAAGCAAACAGCATCATGACAAGTGACTATTAAGCAGGTCTAATCCTTACACCAATTTTAGTTTAACACACTCTGATCAGATCTGCCGTTATCTCAACCTTTCGAGCCCCACGTTGGGCGCCAATACAATATCTGTTAAAAAAAATTACATGCCAAGAAATTCACAGTTCGTATTATCACCCCTCTCCCACACCCCACCCTCATTGTAGACCTGTATCTCACTCATATATCACAGAATGACAGAACTGTCTAGGTTGGAAGAGACCTCAAGATCATCGAGTCCAACCTCTGACCTATCACTAACGAGTCCTTCACTAAACCATATCACTAAGTTCAACATCTAAATGTCCTTTAAACACCTCCAGGGATGGAGGTCTTTATCTCCAGGGATGAGCACCTCCCCTGGTAGGCTCACTAACCAGCTGCATCAGGAAGCTATCTTCCATGCTCTTCAGAAACCTCCTAGACTGCTTTATCTGGGCTGTGTTGTGCTTCCAGGACATGTTAGGGAAGTTGAAGTCCCCCACAAGAACAAGCACTGACAATTTCACAACTTTTTCCAGCTGCCTGTAGAACACCTCATCAGTCTCCTCATCCTGGTTCGGCAGTCTATAACAGACCCCCACCAGGATGCTTCCCTTGTTGGCCTTCCAGCTGATCCTAACCCATAGGGACTCAACCTTATCATTCCCAGCCTCAAGTTCCACAACATCAAAATTCTCTCTGATATAGAGAGCCACACCACCACTCCTTCTATGATGTCTGTCCCTTCTGAAGAGCTCATAGGCAGTCATTGCAGCACTCCAGTCATGAGAGTGGTCCCACCATGTTTCTGTGATGGCAACTAAGTCGTAGCCTGCCTGCCGCACGATGGCTTCCAGCTCCTCGTTTGTTACCCATGCTGCATTCATTAGTGTAGATGCACTTCAGTTGGGCCATTGCCTTCTCTCCCAGCCTTGCCATTGTTCCCTCTTGCACAGCTCTAACAAACCTTGTTTCAGTCCTGTCCCCCTTCTTACCTAGTTTAAAGCCATCTCAATGAGCCCTGCCAGCTCCTGGCCTAGGATTCGTTTTCCCCTTAGAGATAGGGACCCGTCTGTGGCCATCAGGCCGGGTGCCTAGTAAAGCACCCCATGGTCAAAAAAAAACAAGATTTCTGTGCTGGCACCAGCCTCTGAGCCATGTGTTTATCAGATGGGCTTTTCGTGTCCTGTCAGTACCCCTCCCTGCCACCGTAGGGATAGACGAAAACACCACCTGTACTCCCGCTCCATCCACTAACCGTCCCAGTCCCCTAAAGTCCCATTTGATGGTCTTCAGACTTCTCTCTTCAATGTCATCACTGCCAGCCTGGACTATTAAAAGAGAATAATAGAGGGGCGAACCAGGTTGGGAAGCTTTCTGGCAATGTCTCTGACCCTGGCCCCAGGGAGGCAGCAGACTTCCCTACGGGTAGGGTCAGGCCGACAAATAGGGCCCTCTGTTCCCCTGAGAAGGGAGTTGCCCAGTGTGTTGTAGAGGGTGTACATGGCAAGGTTTTGGTAGCAGGGGGCCATAGGGGTGGTTTCTGTGAGAAGGATCTAGAAGCTGCCCCATGTTTGGCAAGGGCCCCATTGTTTTCCAGATCTGAGCCAATAAGCGATGTTGTTTTGCGCCTCTGTGAGAGCATATTTAAGACAGGGAAAAAAAACGCTGCGCCACACAGCAGCTGGGAGAGTGAAAGGAGTGAGGAACAGCCTTGCAGGCACCAAGGTCAGTGCAGAAGGAGGGGGAGAGGTGCTCCAGGCGCTGGAGCAGAAGTCCCCTGTGGCCTGTGGTGAGGACCATGGTGAAGCAGGATGTCCCCCTGCAGCCCATGGAGTACCACGGTGGAGCAGGGTTCCACGCTGCAGCCCGTGAAGGAGACCACGGTGGAGCAGGTGGCCCTCCACCGATGGAGGCTGCTGCCTGTGGAAGACCCCTGCCAGAGCAGATTCCGGGCCGGACCTGTAGCCCGTGGAGAGGAGTCCACGCAGGAGCAGGTGACCTGGCAGGAGCTGCTGCCCGTAGGGGAGCCAGGTTGGAGCAGTTTGCTCCTGAGGGATGGACCCCGTGGTACGGACCCATATCTGGGGCAGTTCTTAAAGAGCTGCTGCCTGTGGGAAGCCCACGCCGGATCAGTTCATCAAGGACTGTATCCCGTGGGTGGGACCCCACAGCACAGGGGACGAGAAGGAGTGGCAGAGAAGAAGCGCTGTAGACTGACCATAACCCTCATTCCCCCGTTCCCCTGTGCTGCTCGGGGGGAGGAGGTGGAAGAGGGTGGATAGGGGGGGAAGGTGCTTTTGTTTTCTTTCCTTTGTTTCTCACTTCTCTAGCTTGTTAGTAATAAGCAATAAATCTTACTATCTCCCTATGCCAAGTCTGTTTTGCCCATTACAATAATTACTGTGTGATTTTCTCGTCCTTATCTCAACCTTTGAGCCCTTTTCACATATTTTCTCCCCATTCCTCTTTGAGGAGGGGGAGTGAGAGAACGACTGTGGTGGAGCTCAGCTGCCCACTCAAGCGGAACCACGACATGTGTGTGTCATGGACACCTTGCTGCTGCACCATACATATACTGTGGGTCAGAGAACAGAGAAGTTCCTCCTGATCATATATTTCTTTTTGTCATCTAAACCCCTTCTTGTTGCACAACAAACAGATCCCCTAACACAAAAATCAACATCAGTCCAACTAATAGGTCTGCTGAAGGATGAAAAGAAACATGAGTATCTAGAGGAAATTGCATACATAATTTATGGAGCCAAACTTAAGTATGGCAGTGTGAGAATTGCCAAGTTGGTGTACAATAATGGTTTGTCTTATCCACCTTTCTGTATCTGACAGTGAACAGTGCTGGGTGCTTTCATGAAATGTTTCATAAAGATAAAAGTTATAGGGTAAGGAATAATAAATCTTATCAAAGAATTCTTTTCAGCACCTATATATTGAAATAATCCTCTTTGTGCTCACTCTCCTTAGACTATCATAGCAGTCTTCAGCTTGGCATGGCGTTCTTTTCTCTTGACTCGAAGTTCCAGGCAAAGTTTTGCTCATCCTCTCAGCTACATATTATTCCTGCTTCAATGAAATGTAGTGTGAAGAGTCACTGAAATTGAACTTATAATTTTGTCCTAGAGGACTCTAGCTGTATCTGGAGGAGGCTGGAACATGGCCTGAAGCCACCATACACTGGTTTGTATTATCATTGGCTCATGTTCTTCGTCAGGACAAAGCAAGAAAAAACACGTGGTAAGAAAAGTAGAAAAATTTCAGTGGTTTTCATTATTATGATCCTTAAAAGTCCAAGTCTTTCTTTATTTTTTTTTTTCTTTTTCCTTCCTAATTTATACACTGTTAAAATAATTTAACCTCATTGCCATTGAATTAAGAGTGCAGTTAATCATTTAGAAAATATTAATAATTAAAAAATGCAATTAAGAATGTCACAAGAACTATGGAAATGCTTACAAAATGATCACCAATATTTCTTTAAGATAAAGCATGTTTCAGTGAAAAAACCTGAGCAGTTTTAATTTGAAACTTTTGAACAACTCCACTGGTACTGAAGGCCAGGCTTTCAAACTTATGTAAAGTTTTGTCATTTTTTGCTATAGTAGTTATTGTTATTTAACAAAATAGATAAACTGACAAGGATCCTAGTATACACATCCTAGAAAAATTAAGAAAATCTATTATATTAGTGATCACAGTACAGTGCTGTCATATAAATACTTTATAGTCATAGAAGATAACACATTTTAAAATATTTTTGAAGTTCATTTTTAATATTACAAAATCCAAACTTCTGACAGAGAGTGGCTGATGTGTTAATATGCTGTCCAGTTTACAGAAACAAGTACCTTCCTACTCTTATTATGGAAACTTGTACTTGCAAGAAATCTGTTGTAAAGTATACGATACGTGATGTACAACAATGTTAAGACTAAGAACATGGATTGAGATTGCATTGTAATACAACAGGCTTTCCTTGCTTACGTTGTTTGCAGATTATATAAATTAATAAACTACTTTTCCTAAATCCACTTTTATTAGAACAATCTCTTCTATGTTGAGCTAATACTTCTTTTCTATGTTGAGCTAAATATTGAGCAAATAACCCTAACACAGAAGTTTTTGAAGAATTCAGTTTTTTGTTTGCTCATTTGTTTTTAAATCCCCTCTTTATTCTTCCAATTTATCCAAATATAGCTTTCTCATGTCTCCTTCTATTCTAGTGGCTTATTCTATTCCACGCGGTTTATAATCCTTCATCCTGCTTTGTCTTCTTACACACCAAGGAAACTTTTAGCATACAGAAATCTCCAGCAATGGGACATGGCAGCTGAATACTGCAAGGTCATTTAAAGTGTTTTCTCAACTGATTTCCTATTTCCCCAGGGGCAATTACTTTGCAGGATAACTTTTTTTTATTATTATTATTATTAATATATTATTTTATTAAAAAAAGAAGTCATATATAAAAGTGGGATTTTTTTTTTTTTTATTTTTAATTTAACCATAATTTATAAAGCTTGAATAGTTTTCACAAAGTAAAAGATACCACAAACTAGGTTGGCATATTGGATAACAGTTGCAAGAGATATTTTTAAACAATGGAGTTTCCTTATTTTTGTAACAACATATGGAAATATATTATTTAAAATACCTGCCCATAATGCACTGTTCATTCTCTATCTGTCTTCTCACCTGGTTCTGGACTGGACACTTTGTGATTTTAAACACAAAGGACAAACTTCACCTAGGTAGAATGTACCTCTGCCAGTGAAACTGTCAGTTGACATGCATATTAGGTGTAAATTTCATGAACTTCCTTATTTTTAAAGTTTTTGCTAATTTTAGGTATATTTGCTATAAATGGTTATCTTCTTACTGTCTTTCACATCTGTGTTTGTTTTGTAATTATGTTATTTGCCTGATGGAAAAAAAACATGATCCTGCTCCGGCCACATATCAGCAAATTGTTCAGCATTTGTGGAGATAACTAACATCACAAAAGAAATCAAAATAAACATAAATAATCTACAAGAAATGAGGAAAACATTTGAATGCTTCCACCAAAATTGCCTTTGATTTTAGAGCTCCTACTCTAAATGTCATGTTGTAGGTATTAATTTTAAAACGTCAAGAAGAAAAGTTAAGCTGTTTCTATTATAGGAGACAATTCAATTCAATGTTTTTCTAAATATCGACATTACCTACATTGGTATTAGAATAGTAATTAAAAAAAAAAAAAAAATGTGGGGAAGGGACCTCTAGAGGTCCTTCTCAAAACAAGGGTAAGCTCAAAGTAGAACTGGACTGCTGACAGCAGTCCATCTGGGTTTTGAAATATTAGGATTCCAAGTTTTCTCAAGGTTGTTACATTCAGACATGAGATATAAAGTACTTGTAAGAGTCTTACAGAGAGCACTTGTATAGGTCTGCATTGTGTATTTTGTATGTGGTTTTAGAAGTACATACAACATGTAGTCTAATAATTCCTTCTGACATTCAGCTCTATCAATTTTCTTTTCTTGACAATTTAAGATGTACCTAAAAATCAATTATGTATATATTGTTTTCCACTAACAATAAACAATAAGATAGACAATGATATTTCATAAAAATTTTAGTGTCCCATAAGAAAAGCTCCCAAAACACCCATAGTTTACAGTGGGATCAAGGTTCTGGTGAGGACATACATAAAACATGGCCTCTTTCTGATTGCTGTAAATATGCAAATACCATGGACAATATTTAAACACAAAACAAAACAAAGTATTTTTTGCATACCACATTATTTACCTTTATTGCAATATTTATAATATTCTGACACTTTGTGGAGGAAATTTATCAAACACTGCATAAATTTAAAGGATGATTCTGTAAATGTCCACTTCTTATTTGCTCCCAATATAAGATGAAAACTAGGATATGTAATACCTCACAGTGCTGTCTTAAAAAATAAATCTTTCTCTTTAAACTTTGGACATCTTTTGCTTCTGAAAACTTCTTTAAGTCAAGGTATCATAGCTGGAGTTATGTATCATAATTCCAAGCAGTGTTTTTTAGGTCAGTGGCAAAAGAAGTCTTTCTTGAGTTTTAAAGAGGTTTTTTAGTAAAATTCCAAGCTTCTTGCACTTGGTTGGCATTTAAATGAAACACATAGAGGACTTGAGGTACAAGGAAAAGACCTGGGAGGGTGTGGGGGGAATGATTGATTGTTGTTGTTGGCAAAGAAGTTGTTTCTGGGTGGAAGGATAGAGTTAAGAAAACCAGAAGAGATGTGATGTAGAAAAACAAAGAAACAAACAAAACAAAACAAAACAAAACAAAACAAAACACATAAAATTTATAGGACAAAAATATGATTCAATTTATACCCACCTTTCCTCTCATTTTGTCAACACTTTTCCACTCATTTTGTCAACACTTAAAACTGTCACATAGTCCCTGGCATGTTTTGAGTGTGTGTGTGTGTTTGTGTGTGTGTGTGTGTTTGTGTGTTTGGTTCGTTTTGTTTTGCTTTTTTTCTATTTTTTAGACATTTCAATTCAATTCAATTTAGAATTTCAGACAGCATTGTCACAACAAATTTCTGGCAGTGGTTCAGAAGTTAGAGTACTACAAGTCTTGCAGACCATTCAAGTGTTACTGACCTGTTTGAGGGGCTAATATACTGTATGATGGTTTTTATGGTGTATATAGAGGATGAAGTATACATAGAGAACTTCCAATGCATCATATTTTCATCTTTATCTCAGCTCTTGACTTTGGGACAACATAAATTTTCTGATTACTCTTCAGCTTGCTGTTTGAACTTGTTCTGCATCCACACCATGGCTGCCAGTGTGTTGGCACTTTTAGACCCATTCTTTCTCTCTGCAGAGGTATAGACTTGCTCTTTGCTTTTTAACAATAAGAGAAGAAACCAAGCCAAAACATGCACTGTGTTCCTAATGTGTCTGAGAGAAATTTTCTTACTCAAACATTTGTGTTATGGATTCAATCTGTATTCTGGGTCTTTCTGTGATACAGGAGCAGAACGGGGGGAACGGCAAGGACATTGCGGGGGGCGGGGGGTGAGGAGAGGCTCCAGCAGATAGCTATTTTATAAGGGTCTGAAGACTTATCACTATCACAACCAAAAAATGATGTGCATGTGTGAAATTCACATTGTGTAGGAACAGAAGAAGTTGTTGTTTTGATAGATAGAGACACGGAGATTACATTTGTATTTATCAGTTTCCTAACTTGCAAATATAATAAATGTTATCTACACTATTTTTTAATGTAGTTTTCCTACCTAGAAATGAAAGATCGTATGTCTCACCTTTATTTAATAGCAGAGTGGGAATGCAGTTTGATATGGGTCAGCTCAAGGCAGCTGACATCTTTAAAACTCCATCAGGCCTTCTGCAGTGGTTTACTCAAGTTCATATTTGAGATGATCATTCATGATAACTGCAGTTGCTCAGATTAAGATAACATTCTCTGTCATGTGCATTTGCATCCTCTGATTGCATGCAATTCTGCTGCTGTTTTCACTCATTCCAGAGCTCTCAAAACTTTTGTGTGATTTTTGGGAAGAGTAAGTAACATTTGGCCGTTTCTGTCCCAGTGCATGCCTCAGTGGAGTAGCATTGTCCTAGAAATAGTGCTATTTTAGTCAGTGTCACACTTCTGGCTACTTCAGGAAAAATAAATAAATAAATAAATAAACATCCCCACACCACCCACCCCCACAAAATAGCAAACAACAGAGATTTAATTAAATTGTAGCCACCTACAATAATAGTTTACAGGACACAGCTTGATGTATTTTGGCAAAATTATACAGACAAGTGTTTTCATTGCCTCTATTTAGAAATGTATTCTTTGCAAGTGATTTTCACTGTCTTACTTCTGGCAATTGATAATGTACAGCAATTTTACTTTCAGAAGAAAGTGAAATAATTTATTCCATGAAAAAAGTAATCCATAAACAGCCTTATTCATTAGAATCTCTGGATCTCCTTTCCATTTTTCAATATTCTTAGGCATTTCTATTCTAATCAGTCTAACCTAATCTTCCTATGATGTCTGACACCCCCATATGATGTTGTAGGAAGCCAAAACACTTCTGAATATGCAAAAGACTGTGACAGAGCTGTAGCACTGGAGCCATAGAAAAAAAAAGTTGATTGTTTTAAAGTAGTGCAAATACTAGGCATTAGAAGTTATTCTTAGTTTGACCTGATATAGATGAAATCAGATTTTGCTTTTGTAAGGAAAATGAATGTTGGGAATGCTACTGTGTTTTTCCTAGTTGCTTTTCAATCTCCAGGAAAATGGAATTGTTATATATATGGACTCACTATTTGATTACCATTTCCTCACTCTGCCTTGGGTAGCAATCACTTAAAATAAAATTTAATATTAACAAAAATTCAAAAACACAAGGCAACAACACAGTACCTTATGATACAGTTTCTTTGAAATGACTTTCAAAAATATGCACCCCCGCAGCCTGGCTTTTAATTTGTATATTTTCTTAAGCACATAATAGTATAGACATCCTAATGTAAGACTGGCACCATTCATAAGCTGAGGGAATGAAAATTTGGTTTGTTTTTATTAATTCTTGTTGGAGCAGCCCATGTCTGGTATGCACAACCTACATTCACCAGTTTGTATTTAAACACTGAAAAAGAAATACATTCCTTCTTTATTGCTACAGTTGCTTTAAATTAAAATTGTGAAGGAATACAATGTTAGGTAACACAAAGCTTCTTTTATTTCTCTTTTAAAAAATCTTTATGAACATACTGATGTATTTTGTAAACATAATAATTTTTATCTAGTGAATCAGTGGGAAAACATAGCCTCAGGGCTCAACTCTGTGGTGTCTCTCAGAAATGATACTAGTAAAGTTATGCTAAAACTATCATAAAAGTAAAGAAAAAAACCTTTTAGTGAGTGCTTGCAACATTTTAATACTAATGGAACCTTATTTGCTCAAATGAGAACATTTTCGTAAAAGCTTACAGAGCAAAAGGCTCTGCATTTTCTTTATACAAATTAAAGACAGAACATTAAAGGGCAGATGTAAAACTTTGCCAAATAGCTCTCTCTCCATTGATTTTACTGTGTGTTAAGAAGAAAGGTTCTAGCTTGCTTGTTTATGACATGGAGAAAAAGTGCTGTTTTTGCTGTCATGAAAGTCTGAAGGACCAGTGGAGCAAACTTTTGTGTGAGAAGAGGTGAATCTTATAAAGGCAAGTATCTGAATGAAACCTTCAAGGTCCAAGATGACTAAGGAGCAACATATCAAAAAGCTTATCAATGAAAAAGCCAGGTTCCAGCCTCCATTGAGTTTCCATCCTGGGCTTTGTCAGCTGTAACATCAGACAAACGCTCAGGCTTTGTAAAAACAACAGGATGTGCAGGATGATGCTTCCAAGGCTGGTGGTCTCATCTGGAAGCATATTTGAAAAGCTGAAGATGGAGGCAAAGGTCTATTATTCTATTGTTCTAAACTATTATTCTAATTTCTCTTATTAGTGGACAGAAATGTCACCGGTGATAGGGAAGGTGTTTTTACTACTTTTACAAGGTATTCCTATGGTTCATGAAGGTGAGAGCTACACTTAAACTGCATAGTGCCTTTGAAAACAGCGTGCAGGGAAAGATGAGGTCAGAACTCCTAAAAGCTTTTCAAACTGGTTCCTGTCAGTATGTCTTCTCTGTTACTTGGTTTGAGGTTCAAGAGATGATTGGTACAAATATCTTAGAAAACTTATTATAATAAAGACTAGTCTAGTCTTTACAAGTATATTCATTTAATCTCCATTTTTTGTCTTTATGAAATAAAAGATTTTTATCTATCTAGAGTACTTACTGAGAAAGACAACATTTTAGGCAGAGTAGATAGAAATATAAAAGAATCAGAAAAACTTTTTTTTTTCAGGCTGTTTTGGCAAATCTCTGTTTTGTGACGAAACTGATCAAAAATATTTTGTACTTTTAAGTGGTAGAGGTAGTCTTTTTCTCTTCTCTTCTCTTCTCTTCTCTTCTCTTCTCTTCTCTTCTCTTCTCTTCTCTTCTCTTCTCTTCTCTTCTCTTCTCTTCTCTTCTCTTCTCTTCTCTTCTCTTCTCTTCTCTTCTCTTCTCTTCTCTTCTCTTCTCTTCTCTTCTCTTTTCTCTTCTCTTCTCCTATTCTTCTTGTTTTTGTTGTTGTTTTTAAACTCAGTGTGTTTCTAAGAATTGCTTCTGCCATGAACAGAGAAACGTTGAAGGGATGTTTTGAAGGAAGGAAGAAGGGGAAATTTTAAAGTGCCTATGGAAGGGAAAATATCCTGACAAGCTGCTCTATGAGGTTATGCAACAGTTTTTAAAGAGAAAATTCTGAAGTCTTCTCATTTGAGGCATGTAAAGTGTCAAGTGACAGAAAACTAAAAATTATATTGTAGAGAACAGTAACATGCTGGCAGAGAGATGGACAAAATAATCTAATAAATATTTTCCTTCCCAGTTTCTATGATGTTATGAAAATATTTCTTTACTATTTAAGATTTCTTTTTTTTTTTTTTTTTAATGTGAAAAAAATAAGAGCAAAGCAAGCTGTCCCCTTTCTCCTCTGAAAAGCATAGGAGATAGTAAAGGAATGAAGAATTTGTTGATATAAAAGGAAAAATAGATAGACTACTTATAGATATAAAAATAGCAGTCAGATTTGAATCTGCATATATTATAGTGACAGGCACCACTCACAAATTGCAATGCTACATCAGGAAGCAGTCCTTCTCTTACTGCTGAAGAATAATAATCTCAGAGCAGCTCTTATATTTCTTAACCATCCTCCCTCATGCACAAGCAGAGAAAATGAAACAAAATTATTAACAAAATACATGATCAATAAACAAGAGAAAACAGGCTTAGTAGGATAATGATTGTGTTTTTTCAATTCAAATTCTTCCCAAAATATAGTCCAAAAAAGGGCTGGTGTTTTCAGGAGTGGGTAAAATCTACAAGAAATGAAAAGGAGAGAGTTCAGTCATAGGAGGTTTCGTGCTATTGTATCTGAAACCATCCTCACCCAGGTGCATGTAAGAGCCATTAGCGTACCATTATCATGTCTGTCAAACCTTTTTGAACACCTTCATAAATCCCAAAAAGAATAGAGTGACTGTCTGCTTATGTCACCATAGTCTTCTTGCTCTTTTCCTGCAGAACACAAAAGTCACCACATACACCAGCATGAGCTGACAGAATCATCAACAGATTTGTGACTGTTTAAGGTGATGCTAGGGCAGTTTAAATCTGAAGGCTTGAATCCCCAGTGTAAGCAGTAGATAAGAAAACTACATAAAAAAATTGTGTTAACAGTTCTCTTCACACAGTGCTCCAGTGGAGAACTCCAACTCTAGTATACTTTAATGAGCATCTATCCAATGTTACGTATACCGTAATATTAATGGAATAGTCTGCATGCTAGGTATATGATATTTCTCCTTATCAGTTTTCTAACCATCAACTATTTCATATCTAGGGATTCTCTGACTTCTTTGTGATTTTGGTAGAATCATAGAATCATAGAATATCCTGAGTTGGAAGGGACCCTTAAGGATCATCAAGTCCAACTCTTGACACCGCACAGGTCTACCCAAAAGTTCAGAACATGTGACTAAGTGCACAGTCCAATCTCTTCTTAAATTCAGTCAGGCTCGGTGCAGTGACCACTTCCCTGGGGAGCCTGTTCCAGTGTGCAACCACTCTCTCTGTGAAGAACCCCTTCCTGATGTCCAGCCTAAACTTCCCCTGCCTCAGCTTAACTCCATTCCCGCGGGTCCTGTCGCTGGTGTTAATGGAGAAAAGGTCTCCTGCCTCTCAACACCCCCTTACGAGGAAGTTGTAGACTGTGATGAGGTCTCCCCTCAGCCTCCTCTTCTCCAGGCTGAACAGGCCCAGTGCCCTCAGCCGTTCCTCGTACGTCTTCCCCTCCAGGCCTTTCACCATCTTCGTAGCCCTCCTCTGGACACTCTCCAACAGTTTCATGTCCTTTTTATACTGTGGTGCCCAGAACTGCACACAGTACTCGAGGTGAGGCCGCACCAGCGCAGAGTAGAGCGGGACAATCACCTCCTTTGACCTACTAGCAATGCCGTGCTTGATGCACCCCAGGACACGGTTGGCCCTCCTGGCTGCCAGGGCACACTGCCGGCTCATATTCAACTTGTTGTCTACCATGACCCCCAGATCCCTCTCTTCTAGGCTGCTCTCCAGCGTCTCATCGCCCAGTCTGTACGTGCAGCCAGGGTTTCCCCGTCCCAGGTGCAGGACCCGGCACTTGCTCTTATTGAACTTCATGCGGTTGGCGATCGCCCAGCTCTCCAACCTATCCAGATCCCTCTGCAAGGCCTTTCCACCCTCAACAGAGTCCACAACTCCTCCAAGTTTGGTGTCATCAGCAAACTTGCTCAAAATGCCTTCTATTCCTACATCCAGATCGTTTATAAAAATATTGAAAAGTACCGGCCCTAAAATGGAGCCTTGAGGGACCCCACTGGTGACCGCCCGCCAGCCTGACGCAGCCCCATTCACCATAACCCTTTGGGCCCTGCCCGTTAGCCAATTGCTCACCCATCGTATGATGTTTTTATTTAGCTGTATGCTGGACATTTTGTCCAGTAGGATCCTATGGGAAACCGTGTCAAAAGCCTTGCTGAAGTCCAAAAAAATCACATCAGCTGGTTTCCCTTGGTCTACCATACAGGTGATCTTATCATAAAAGGAAATCAGGTTAGTTAGGCAGGACCTACCCTTCACAAACCCATGCTGGCTGGGACCAATGACTGCTTTGTCCCCCAGGTGTGCCTCAATACGTTCGAGAACCATCTTCTCCATGATTTTACCAGGCACTGATGTGAGACTGACAGGCCTGTAATTGCTAGGGTCTTCTTTCTGACCCTTCTTGAAAATCGGCACAACATTTGCCAGCTTCCAGTCTACCGGGACCTCTCCAGACTCCCAGGATCGTTGAAAAATAATTGAGAGAGGTTCTGCGATGACGTCCGCCAGCTCCTTCAGCACCCGGGGATGAATCCCATCCGGACCCATGGACTTGTAGGGATCCAGGTGGAGTAGCAGATCCCGCACACGTTCAGGGTCGGTTGGGAGTTTGTCATCCCCACCGTCCCGGTCCTCCAGCTCGGGGCACCCTGGGTCCCGAAGCCCATCATCGGCATTGAAGACAGAGGCAAAGAAGGCGTTAAGCGTCTCTGCTTTGCCTATGTCATCGTCTGTGAGAAGACCTTCCCTATCAAGGAGCGGCCCTATGTATTCTTTAGTTCTCCTTTTTCCTTTCACATATCTAAAAAAACCCTTTTTATTTTCTCTCACAGACACAGCCAGCTTCAACTCTAGGTGTGCTTTAGCCACACGAATTTTCTTCCTACAGACACGAGCAGCATCCCTGTATTCTTTCCATGTCACCTGGCCCTCCTTCCAGTAGCGAAACACTCTCTGTTTCCGCCTAATCTCCATAAGAATGTTCCTGGTCAGCCACGACGGCCTCCTGCCCCGCCTGCCTGACTTGCGATATTTAGGAATTGCCTGATCTTGTGCTTCTAGGAGGCATCGCTTAAAGAGTGACCAGCACTGGTGGACATCAAGGCCTTCAAGAGCAGCTTCCCAGGGGACCTTGCTGACTAGTTCCCCGAGCAGCCTGAAGTCCGCCTTCCCCATATCTAGGGATGAGGTTTTGGTGGCACTTTTCCTTCTGTCACCGTAAATTTTGAACTCAACCACTTCATGGTCGCTATGACCGAGGCGGCCACCAATCACCACATCTCCCACCAGACCCTCTCTGTTTTCTAGCAACAGGTCTAGGAGGACACCTTTCCTAGTTGGCTCCGTTAGCACCTGCACCAAGAAGTTATCATCTAGGTGCTTCATGAACCTCCTGGACTTGCTCATGTCAGCCGTGTGGCACTCCCAGTTAACGTCTGGCAAGTTGAAGTCCCCCATAAGGACAAGGGGAGTTAATCTCGAGGCCTCTCTTAGTTCTGTAAAGAATAAGTTATCGGCGCTATCGTCCTGGCCAGGCGGTCTGTAATAGACTCCCACAACGACATCCCCTTTATTCGTTCGTCCCTTGATCCTTACCCAGAGGCTCTCAACTTTGCCATCGCCGACCTGAAGTTCCACACAGTCCAGCCCCTGCTTCACATACATCGCCACCCCACCACCTCGCCTACCCTGCCTGTCCCTCCTGAAGAGCCTGTAACCATCTATCGCAACACCCCAGTCACAGGACTCATCCCACCAGGTTTCGCTTATGCCGATGATGTCGTATCATGTCGATGATGTGGTATTTAAGGAATACCCAGATTACTTCTTTTCCATGCATGCAACCAGTCATTGGTGAGGCACAGAAACAGGCTACTCAGAGAAGCTGTGGATGCTCCATCCCTGGAAGTGTTCAAGGCCAGGTTGGATGGGGCTTTGAGTAACCTGGGCTAGTGGGAGGTGTCCCTGCCCATGTCAGTTTGGTGGAATTAGCTGGGTTTTAAGGTCCCCGACAACCCAAACCATTCTATGATTCTATGATTCTATGATTCTGATCCCCCTTTGCCCACATAAGCTTTAGAACAGTACAGCATTCAGTGCAGCCTAAAGAGAAAGAAAAGAAAAGTGTGTCATATTTCCACCACATGTTTTTCCTTTCCATTAGAAGTCTTTCTGTCCTCTTCTTAACTTACCTGTGGGTCAAAGAATAAGCAGATTGAAAAATACCTCTATGTATGTTTTAATCCAAATTCCTGCTCAAAGCTAGACCAGTCCTAGAGAATGATGATAGAAATATAGTTCATAAGCTTTATGGGCAGAAAAGAAACCTAGCACTGACTATATACTTCCTGTATGTGCTTTTCTGTCTCACCCTCCAGACTGCTGTAGTCAGCCATGCACTTTATCTCACCTTAAGTACTGAAGGACAATGAACTTGATAGAAAAGGAAGGTCCTAATAGGATTTTATGATAGCTAAATACTGATTTATTTACTTTATTTACAGGTTACTATTTATGATACTAAATGAGGTACCTACAGTAGGTATCTCTTCTTGAATTTACTTGTATCTTTTGTGTACTTATTTTGTATTTGTAAAATGCACGACCTTAAAGAACTGTGGTAATTTCAGACTGAAGTAGATGGTTTTTTTTTACATGGTTAATTGATTTCTTTATGTTTCTACATTTTCTGCAGTTCCACTTGCTCAGATGTCCTACAAGAGACTTGTGTGTATGCTTTCGAAAATTTTGGTCTATGGTACACTTGCAGTTTCTCAGGCAGTATGCTTGTGAACAATAAAGTTTTAATTGAATGTGGGGGCTCTGGATCAGAAATTAATTCTGGTGTATGTCAAAATACTATCATATACCATAGAGGATTATTTACAACACGTATATCATCAGCAAAACTGAAAAGAAGAACACTGTTGTAGTTTAACCTAGCAGGCAGATAAACACCACGCAGCTGTTCATTCAACCCCCTTCCCAGTGGAATGGGGAAGAGAATAGGGAGGGAAAAAAAGGTAAAACGGGTTAAAATAAAGACAGTTTAATAGAACAGAAAATAAAGAGAAATAATAAGGATGATGATGACGATGATAATAATAGAATGTACAAAGCAAGTGGTGCATAATGCAATTGCTCACCACCTGCTAACCAATGCCCAACCCATTCGTGGGTTGGGTCTCCCTCACAAGTGGAGCAGCGGTCTCCTGCACCCTGGTGAACCACCCCACATTAATTGTTCAGCATGATGGTATATGGTATAGGATATCAATTTGGCCAGTTTGGGTAGCTGTCCAGACTGTGTCCCCTTCTTGGGCACCCCCAGCCTCCTCTTTGCAGGGCAGCATGAGAAGATGAAAATTCCTTGAGTTAGTGCAAGCACTGCTCAGAAACAACTAAAACAGTGTGTTATCAGCATGGTTCTCATCCTAAACACATCCAAAACACAACACCATACTAGCTACTAGCAGCTACTAGGAGGAAAATTAACACTATCAGAGCTGAGACCATGAAAAAAACACATGGTAGCATAAATCTATATAACGTTTTGCTTTTTCATTCAGTTCCTATGAAAAAAAAACTTAGAGGTATTTTCAAGGGAGAATTAGCTCTGTATAAAAATACATATATAAATAAATTAATTAAAAATACGTTCTAGATTTGTTCAGTTAAACACAAAAAATGAATGTTCTTATGGCAGAGAGACATATACAGAATTACATACAAACAAAGGTTAACAGTACTCATTAATCAGATAGCTGTTTTTATTTATTTTAAGGCAAACAGAAACTTTAATAAATAATGGGGTACAACAATGAAAATGCAGCTTCCTAGCTGCAATTTTGCAGATAGATTTATCCTCTCTTTCATGGTAGTGCCAATGTAATCACTATGAAATGACAATAACATAAGAACTTTCTCCTGATTTCTGTATTTCATTGCATTAATCAAGGTCTTAACTTAAAAAAACGTGCACATCTGTGTGTTTAGTGGTCTCAGTCCTTCAATCAACCTCCATACAAAAGCTACAGTTACTTCACAGAAAATTATAATAATGATAAAGTCATTTTACTTAGGAAAAAATATATATATACCTCCTAGGGAGAATAAGAACTCTGAGTATTTATATGAATAATTTAAAGATCAATTAGCTCTCATCTGTTAGGAACTTTTACTAATTCTTTACAGACTACATGTTTCTTCTTCTGCGGAGAGAGCAATAATTTCTATATTATTTATGGAAGAAAAATTATTTTAGTTTTTAAGACACGGACTGATATCATTAATCAGTTGTGGCTGCATGATAGAGTTACATACTTAGTTTTTCTGCCTGTTTTATAGGGATTAATTTAGCCATAATAACAAAATTTATGAAAAAAATCTTCAAGTGATTGTATCTGTGTATACATTAAAATACATGAATGATGTCTTGCCCACTGATACATTTCTGCCTCAGAGATAGAAGAGTGCAAGGCAGTATTCTTCCCCAAGTTACCAGCAAGTAAATTTGCCTCCAAAAATGTTGTTAAAGTCAGATATATGTAATGTGACAGACTGGAAGTGCACTATCATTAACTGGCTGAATCTCTGTCTTGACAGATGCATGAACACAATTTCTGTTTAATTTCTCAAGTTGTATAACTCTTAAGTAAGGGAAGGAGGAATTTTTCTTATTTGGACTAGCATGAACTGACTTGCTCTATCATAAGAGTTTGGAACAATTATATGTAGTCAGAAGAATCAAATGACACTGCCAGATAGTTCATTCTCATTTTTATGAAGTAGAAGATTTTAATGGTAAGGGAGTCTACAGATGTGTACAATTTAGTATTGGGGTTTCCAGCTAGACACAGAGAGGTGGCCCTTTGAAGTCCTACTACTTACTCCATCAATAAACATCCAAATACAAAGTCATTTGGAAGCCAGACTACATGGGTAATATACAAAGACTTTATTAGTACATACATGCCACATTTATACTTTTTTTTTTTTTTTTTTTTTTTTTTAAGAGTAGCCTCTGGTTTTAGTCCCCAGAGATGTTTAACTGAAAGCCTGTGTACTGTCTGCAAACTCTCTGCACTATGCTTTGACAGCTATGCTGATCAGCTATGTTTGAGAAGGATCTCAAGTGCTCTCTGCACTCTGGCCATGCCAAGCTTTCAGGCTTGTTGGATGCATGTAGGTGAGTGGTTTAGAGGATGGCCTCAGGAGTTTCCTCAGCAGACAATACACACTTATACAGGAGCCTGGAAAATCTTATTTAGAACATTTGTCTAACATTTGAGGCCTATAACTCATTTTGCAATCCATACAGATAGAACTTATTTTGCAGGTGGGATTCCCATTATAAGATTGTCATGTTATTAGATGTATATTGATGTGAGGCTGATAATAGAATTATAAAATGTATGCACTAAACCCCTTTCAAAGGGTTTATTGCTGTTATTCAGTAATAAGTTTAAGACTTATAACAACTTAAAAACCTGAAATACTTACACTGGGACAGAACTAAGACCAGAGTTTTGGAAACTGATATAACATTTTCTTTATATATTTAATAGCTTCATAAATAGAATTGCCTAGCAGAAATGTGGAAAAGATGGCATGGCAAACTGTAGCATTGGAACCATAGCTTTAGATAGATACTCTACTAAAGTCCCCAAAAGTATGACAAAGTTTTCCTATGTTATTTTGCCCTTTTGACTAGCTGTTGGTAAATATCAGCATGGTGAGATGGTTTGTTTGGTATCCAGTCTAAGACATCCAGGTTCATTTGTGCTTTGACTGCATGTTTGGGGTTCTGTTCTGACAGGTTACAAAATATGACTGTGTACTGTCTATCTTCACATACATCAATTCTTTTCCTGAAGCTGTCTGACTCCTTTTTCAGTCACAGTGCTTCCAAAAGTAGGGGCAGTTTAAGCAATGCATTTAGATTAAATAATTTTCTAAATATAAAAAAACATTTTATTTTCTCATGCAAAGATGAAAAATTATCTCCCTTTGTGCCAATTCTGGGAGAGGTAACGGGCACAAACTGAAGAACCGGAGGTTCCAGCTGAATATGAGAGGGCACTTCTTTACTGTGAGGGTGAGAGAGCACTGCGACAGGTTGCCCAGAGAGGTTGTGGAGTCTCCTTCTCTGGAGATATTCAAAAGCCACTTGATTGTTATACTGTGCTCTAGGTGATTCTGCTCGGCAGGGATGTTGGACTTCAGAGGTCTATTCCAACCTCTATTAATTTGAAAGTCATGCTGTTCATTAAGTCTCATCGACATTAACATTTGTCACCATCTCTTACTGGAGTTTTTAATTTTTCAGGACAGGAGTCAGAAGTTTGTAAGGAGTTTTTCATTTTTCTTTCAGGAAAAGCATAATCACAAAATATAACATCCCAAACATCATTTTGTTTGTGGGACAAAAGAGGGATTAAGAAGTTTCTTACAGGAATAGAAATGCATATAACTAATTTGCAGATATGAAAAGCACCTGCTAATTTATGCAGTTGGTGGGAAGTCTGTGAGTACTGATCACTATAGAATACATAGTCTTTAACTACAGTCATGGAATTAAAAATTATTTAAAATACCCAAAAGTCCAGAAATGCCAAACAATTTTAACCACGTCATTCAAAGGGAAAATTCAGGTGCTGGCAGAGGTATTTAGAATATATGTTAGTCTCATATTTCTCTGGATATTTCTCTTTTTGAGATACTTCAGATTAAAATATGAATTGTAAGTGAATCTTCAATTACAAAAATAGTTTGCCTCCATAGTTCACACCAAAGTGAGCTTTACCTTGTATCGCAAGGAAAGGCCAACATTCCTTTGCTTCAGAAGATGAATCATTTATTCAAAGCATAAAAATAATATCTAGCTAAATGTAGGTACATGTATCTGACCTTAAGTGTGTCTGTATATGTAATAAATATGTGTATTTCAGGAAAAAATAAAAAAAAAGAAAAAAAAAAAAAGAGAAATGAAAATATCTTCCAGTTCTGAAGCAAGACTTAGTTGCTTATATTTCATGTGCTGAATATGAATTTAGAGAGTATCCAGAGGTTGGTGTTTGCTCTGTAGGGACATTTGGTTCTATACCACAGCCGTTGTATATGAGAGCTCTATTTTTATTCAGGGACACAAGGTACTGCTGAATACTTTTTGTTCTTTCATGTAGAACAAAAATGAGGGATGGTAGCAGTAGCCAAACTGAAATAATCCAACCATACTTGTTATATACAAACTGAAGTATCAAGAACTCTAACATCTTCCTTAAGGAAATAAGTATACACTATAAATTGCAAAAACCAAAATGGATACTAGCTATTTATCTCCAACCAATATTATCAAATGCAGTTACATGAAGCACTAAAGCCAATAACCCAATACAAGTTAAAATATTTTCGTGAGCATAGGACTCTTCCTGACGTTGAAAATCTGAAGTCTAATCTGTATCTCACATCTATAAGAAAAATGTATAATTTCAAACTTTGAAGAATAGTGAGAAAAAAAAAAAAAAAAAAAAAAAAAAAAAGATAGCTCAACACGGTAGGCTACAAAAGAAATTACTGAAATATATATTTTTTTCAGAGATATTGGAAAAAATGCTTTGCCTGAAGATGAATCATTATGTCCTGCAACCAGAGAAATGATTATTGGCTACACCCAACAAATTCAAGGCCTTTTTACATAAGAAAAGAGATTTAAATAAGGCCTTTGCTGGAAACTCTTCCTATTCATTATCCCATAAAATATTTTTAAAATAATGTTTATCTGTGTTATTACTAGTACAGCCTAAATTTTATTGAACCTCCAACATCTAACTTAAAATGAATGAAAATTCTATGAGTCTATGATTCTATGAAGATGTTAAAATCTTACTCTTTTGAGCACGTTACCAATAGAATGACCTAAAACCTTTTTTTCTGTGAAGTTTATTACTGGGGTAGTTCAGAAGCTACTAACTAATGTAAAAAAAAAAAAAAAAAAAAAAAAAAAGTGTAGTACTGAATTCTCTTACCTTGCGCAAGATCTGACTTGAATTATGAGGATGGACAATAGAAGCAAGAGCAATGTCTGTTTAAAATAAATGTTAACACTGAAGATTCATACTGTCAACATGACCCATTGCAAAAGTGTTATTGATAATTCAAGTAGCATCTTTCACTTTTGAGAAAGCAACATTATTATATTGTGCATCAAAATGTATGTGAGCAGTGTTACATCTTGTAGAGATCATCCTTGAATAAATTTATTTGTCAGTTTTATTGTTCACAATTGCATTATATTTCACTTATTTTTGCTTCCTGAAGCAGTTTATTACATCCTTGGTCAGCATTCCCGAGCACTAAGAATGCTATATAAATAAATCCAATGCAATGACATTCAATGGATATTGTACAATAGAAAACCCTTATTTTAGACACCATTTAAATTGTTTCAGAATAGCTAGTTCTATTTTATTACTTATTATTAAACTTCTTTAGAACAGTAATATTGTGTCATGAAAATTAAAACAAATAAACCATGTGATGTTAATAATTTGCTTGTTTCCTGTAACTCTGTTTTGACTTGTCTGGCAGTTTTGGGCTACGGTGGGAGAAAAAATGTGTTTTGGAATTTCTTGTCAAAATAGTTTTTGACAATTCTTATAGCAATTTTGCAAGAAACCTCTAACTAGTTAGAACTTGGAAAATTTTAATACTGTAACTTCTACAACTCTGGCTACTTTTGTGACAAAACAGAAAGATTGCAGAGACAATTATTAATAGGAAAATATATATGTATATATATAAAGAATATAGAACATTATTCAACACATCTGGTTACCTTTTAGGACATTATTTCAAATTTTAACCAAGAACAGTGATAAAATAGTGAGATGTTGTCCAAAAAGAACTGTTCTCTCTTATATATCCTATACTTAGCTTCAACTACTTTTCCCTTCACTTTCCACCATGGGACAGACTGGTACAGGTTCATATCCTTCATTACTGATCCTGCCCTAACTGTAAACAGCATGGCTTTTCAAATAGACTGTGACAGAAACACCTTTAAGTCTTTAGAGCATGATGGGCCAGCATTCCTTGAATTTAATTAGTTCTGGAAAACTTAACAGCCACCTCATGGCTGATTAAGGAACAACATCATTCATTTCTCTGCTGAAAGATACTAGTCCTGACAAAAATCCTTGAGGTAGGTTTAAATCAGGCATATCAGACTTCTATTAAGTATATATAATATTTCCTGGAAATAAAATAAGACCACTGAGCTAGCAAAACATGAAATATTGAGAGACTTCCTCTGACATAAGAGCTCAAGGACAGTCAGTCAGAAAGTGCAGTAATCTGCTCTGTCTGAAACACCATTTCACTGAACAGAATAATGGAATTATCAAAACTTTCTCCCTGGCTAAGGATCTCACTACACTGTGAAGAAAAGCTATGGGAACAGAAGCGTGGACAATAAATTACGACAATGTAGTTTTGAGCAGAGTGAAAGAACAAAATAAAACTGCCAAGTCAATGTCAGAGACAGGGTCATGAACTAGATGGACCTTCAGTCTGACTCCAAATGGTGGTTTTTGTGTTCTCATGAAAGAAAGAAATTATTTAATTAATCAAAAAAAAAAAAAAAAAAAAAAAAAGAATTTTGTAGAAGAAAATGCAGAAAGCTGTTTAGGGACTTGTTTTATGCACCTGGTGCTGGAGGACACGCACACTAGGAAGTCAGATTCCACAAGCAAAATGCCCTTTTGCTCATTCCCTTCCACACAACACAGAGCTGCTGTTTTTTGCGAGAAGGATTCCTTATTTTATATATTTCACTTTGAGAGTGTATGTCACTTTCCTTCCCACAGAGCAGGAACCTCTGTCCTCTCAGTGGTGCAGTACTAGGAGAGCTGCGGATTGACAGGCACATACTTCCTTAGTGCTGTCTCCCTCTCCTGTAATGTATGCCTTGTAATTTTCCATCCCAGATTGTGTCACTGATGTTGTTGCCTGGCAAATAATGATACAATCATTGATGGGCTATTTTGCCAGCACTTTCCTGGGTTATATTCATGTACTTACAAAGTGTCAGTTTTCTTTTGTGAGAGATAAAAGATGAGAAATAAGCAAAATTTCAGTGTAATTTCTTCAACCTCAATGTAAGCAGTGGCAGACTGCTTTCCAAGAATGCTGAGACAGGTGGGCAATTGCAACGCCAACTAGGAAATGTTGTAAAGAACTTTTAATACAGGTTGGCCGGCTTTGAATTGTAATGTTTCATTTAATTTGTTTCATTACACAACCACTTAAGGAACATTTCCTAGTTTGAACTTGCATATTATCATTCACTCTAAGTTTTCTTGATAAAAACTTCAGTCAATGTGAGATATTTGTGCTGGTTAAAACAAGCAGGTCAGAAAAAAATAATAATAATAATAATAATAAACAGTGCTTGAAAGTTATTTTAATTGTATAATTCCTGAAATGAAACACGTTCTTGGCTCTGGTGAGGCCGTACCTCGAGTACTGTGTTCAGTTTTGGGCCCCTCGCTACAAGAAGGACATGGAAGTGCTCGAACAAGTCCAGAGAAGGGCAACGAAGCTGGTGAGGGGTCTGGAGAACAAGTCCTACAAGGAGCAGCTGAAAGATCTGGGTTTGTTCAGCCTGGACAAGAGGAGGCTCAAGGACAACCTTATCGCACTGTACAGGTACCTTAAAGGAGGCTATAGCGCGGTGGGGGTTGGTCTGTTCTCCCATGTGCCTGGTGACAGGACGAGGGGAAATGGGCTAAAGTTGCACCAGGGGAGGTTTAGGTTGGATATTAGGGAAAACTTTTTTACTGAAAGGGTTGTTAGGCATTGGAATGAGCTACCCAGGGAAGCTGTTGAGTCACCATCCTTGGAGGTCTTTAAAAGATGTTCAGATGGAGAGCTTAAGTGATATGGTTTAGTGCAGGACTTGTTACTGTTAGGTCAGAGGTTAGACTAGATGATCTTGGAGGTCTCTTCCAACCTAGATGATTATGTGATTCTGTGAACTTTTTTTTTCTTTCCTTATCGAACATTTCTAATTTTAACAGATATTTTTCTTCACTGAAAGTGAGTTTTTCCACTCAAAATATCTGCTTTCCAAAGTAATTTGATTCATTTTAAAAGGGATTATGTCTTGGTTTAGAGAATAATATTTGGAGTCTTACTGAATAAATGTTATTGCTTTTATTATATAATCTTCCTAAATTTCCATTCTCAAAGCATGCTTATTCTTTCTACAAAGATCAAGACAATAAACAGATGAAATTATAACTTCTTCCAGTGAGCTCTTGCTTGATTTATGATTAGCATATCACATTTCAGTAATGTCAGTCTGATTTTTTTCCGCTAATTAGAACATAATAGATATATATTTAATATGATGTGTCTTATTTTTCCCAATAATGCTGTAATAATAATTTTCTTATTTTTTCAATAATGTTGTAAATTAAATAATATAAATATATTTTTCTATAATATATTATTATATTGTGTAATAATATAAATATAATATTCTAGTGTGTGCATTATGCTCTAATATAATATGATATGCCAGTAGTGCTAGTGCCTAATATGAAATGACGTGATGTCTAATACAGAAGAAAAACAAGTTTTGAAATGTTGGAATTTCCTGTGCACCAAAAAATTTGACTGTCTGGCTCTATAGAAAGAAGAATGGTGAGGGTATGAATAAAAAAAAAATAGAAACAAGGGTAAGTTTGAAAGAGAAGAAAATGTGGGGTGGCTCATACTCTGTGATTAGTCATATTAATCCCCACCAAAATTTTATAACCCTTGGTAAAACCTTTCTGTGTTTAATTCCATGCTGCACTAAGCACACATCAAATTCTCCAGAACAAGTCTGGTGCCATAACATGCAGGAACAAGGACCAGGCACTGGCCCAGGAGCATGTTGCACGTGCACACTGCAAATGATCTGGGAAACACCCATGTCTAAATTACAGGAGAGTATTCCCAGAGAGATAAATACTTCCATATTCATCCTCATGGGCTACTGAGGGCTCACTCAGATTAGGGACCATATTTTCTACAGACCTAAGTAAACGTGATCTAATGGAGAAAATGGGGATTTTCTAATTTATGTCAGACAGCTGTCTCTTCTGGTGTGTCAGAAAAAAAAAAAAAAAAAAAAAGAGAGAGAAAAAAACATATTAAGAAATAAGGCTAGTGAATAAATTTAGATGATATGATTGTGAATTCATAGCTCTAGAAATGCACACACTCTTTACATTTGAAAGTTTCTTGACATCTGCAATACACTATGAGGGAAATACTAGTTTAGAATGGAGGGGAGATGCTACTTAAGGAATTAGTCTGAGGAATAAAAAGAGAGAGAGGAGGACAGATATGCTCTTTATGTGTTTGTTCATTTGATTACTTCCTGCACTCCTAAAGCTGTTTCTCTAGAAATAAAATGCCCAAAGATGCCAATAATCTGAGCTTAAAAATTAAGAATTCACATTTACTCTCAAACAGTTGGTCCATATTTTGTTTCTATTCACTTATATTAAATTGACATTTCTTGCCAAATCTACAATATGTAACTGAAGGAGTTTTATGTCCAGTTCAAGAAAGTAGAATTAAAATTGATCTCTTGGTTTTAGGTTTTATTAAAAAGTCTTCCAAAGACTTAAAGGCTTTTTGTCTGCTCAGTATAGCCCCATAATTCTAGAAAATCAAGTGAGGACCTCTGCTGTGGTAGATCAGGGATATTTTGAATAATAATCCTATGTTTCCCTCCCAAGGGAAAGAAAAAAAAAAAAGATGTTGCTATTTGGGAATTTGCAAATTACAAAGATATTTTATTGTTGGGCTGAATTTTTTAATCTCCAAGGTCTGTCAGAACGAATCTGACAGACTGTGTCTCAAAAGAAAAGAATACTATCCCTTACAACTGGTAAGTTTGTATTTATATGTCCTTTTTGGGTAAACGAATAAATGAATCCTCAAATATTCAACTTCAAGAAAATTGAAGCTGTTTAACTCACTGCTGTTTAACTCAGCTTTTTAATTAAGATCAACATACAGTCTAAAGGAAAAGAAAGAAGGGCATGACTTTTAGTTGTTAAGGATTTTTCTTGGAAAAAAGAAATGTTTGCAGCTCCTGTCAACAAGATCTGTCAACAAGATCAACAAGCACAAACTCAGATCTGGTGTCAGCGGTTGATGTTTGGTTGAAGGCAATGTGCTAATGTAAAAGTCTGAACACCACTCAACTCCTTTAATAATTTTTTGTTGTTTGTGCGTTTGTTTGTTTTTGTTTTTGAAATTTAATTAGGAACCATCTGACTAGGGTTTTAATTATGGTTGTCATATTTCAAACTATGAAGTAAGAGCATTCATATATATATTGCTATTTAAACTGTGGTCCTTAGATTCTAAAAAAAAATAATAAATAAAATACTACAACCCATAGAATTATAGATTGTGAATAGAATCAGAATAGATAGATTTTAACACTATTTTTATATTAGTATTATAACCCATTAAGTCACTAATTTGTAAAGCAGTGCTTGCTCATAGATTATTAGGCTTTGCAGATTTTTGTTATAGCATCAGAATCAATGTGATTAATAATAATAATGATGAAAATAATAACAACAATAATGTAAGAAATAATATAATGACTGCTCTGTAATTTTAGGAGGTATGCATTTATCAAGCACCAAAGCTTGCTTAGGTAGTGACCCATTAAATTATTCTAATTTACTAGTGTTCATTGTAACTAGTTTGGCTCAAAGAGGCAGGAAATCTGTGACTCAGAGAACAGGAACTTATATATATGGCTGACATTATTTAATACTCTATTTTCTGTGCAGGGTTTCAATTACTGGAAGATATGGGCAGTATTACAAATTATGCCTATATAGTATAATTCAGAGAAAGATAATTCCTTGCTTTTGCATTTCGTCCAATTGATCCTCTACATTTTTTTTTCCAAGCAGGTGAAGATTTATAACACATTCAGGCTTCGGGATCATTATTCCCTGTCTCTGCATAACATCTGATTAGTCAAGTCTTTGCAGACATATCATTAAGATGAATTCCTGCTATAATTAATTCTAATTTTTCTGATTTGGTTACACTTACAGATTCAAGATGCATACTAATTTTCTTTGGTTTTCTGGAGAATCCTTTGTAATCTAAATTTGATTTCAAAGAAGTATTCGAATCTTGTTACCGGCACTCTCCATTTAAAAATGTTTTGAAAAGAGGGAATTAGTATCTGAACATATATATTCAAAGTAATGTATAACATTGTTTATTTTGGCTCATATTTACTTGGATTATTTCAACCATTAATTTTATACAGGCAGGAAATGATTCTGCGTCTTGGAGTTATACGTATTTTTTAAGCAATATCTAATTTACCATTCAGAGTGATAACTGTTTTTATTGTCTGCATATACAGACTTTCAAAATCTATATTGGCTGAATTTTAGTATATCATAAGATTTCTTGACTTTTTGATCTATATCACTGAAATTCTCTTACCTGGTTTTCCTCCTCCAAATAGCTTTCATTTTGGTATCATTTCTAAAATTTTGAAAATTATTCCCTACTTTAAAATACAAGTTTTTTAAAGAAATTCACATTAAATTTCTACAGGTTTTACCTCTAGTAATAGTAAGTGAAATTTTGGTATAATCCAATGCTGTAATTATTTATAGCATTTTTTCTGAGAGTTTCTAGAGATGATTAATTCTAATGGTGGATAACTTTATATTGTTTAAACTTTCTACAGAGATCTGCTATTTTATTTTCTTCTAATATATCTCTTTAGTATCAATATTACCCAGAAATTCAGTTGACAAGAGAAGACAAGATCTACCTAGACTTCTGTAAGGCCTTTGGCATGGTCCCACCTGATATTCTGGTCTCCAAACTGGAGAGAGATGGATTTGATTGGTGGACCATTCAGTGGATAAGGAGTTGGCTTGAAGATTGCACCCAGAGAGCGGTGGTCAACATTTCAATGTCCAAGTAGAGGCTGGTGCTGAGTGGTGTTCCTCAGGGGTCTTTCCTGAGACTGTTACTGTTGAACGTCTTTATCAATGACATAGACAGTGGGATCAAGTGTACCTGCAGAAGGTTTAGAGATGACACCAACCCGAGTGGTTCAGTTGATTCAGTAGAAGGAAGGGATGCCATCCAAAGGGACCTGGAAAAGCTTGAGAATTTTGCCCATGTGAACATATGAGACTCAACAGGTCAAAGTGCAAGGTGTTGCACCTGGGTTGGGGCAATCCCAGACACGAGTACAGAGTGGGAGAAGAACTCATTAAGAGCAGCCCTGCAGAGAAGGACTTGGGAGTTCTGGTGGAGAAAAAGCTCAACATGAGCAAGCAGTGTGTGCATGCAGCCCAGAAGGTGAACTGCATCCCGGGCTGCATCAACAGAGAAGTGGCCAGCAGGTCAAGGAAGGTGATTATCCCACTCTACTCAGCACTGGTGAAGACCCACTTGGAGTGCTGCGTCCAAATCTGGGGCCCCCAGCACAAGAAGGATATGGATCTGTTAGAATGGGTTCAGAGGAGGGCCACAAAGATAATCAAGGGGCTGGAGCACCTCTCCTATCAAGAAAAGTTGAGAGAGCTGGGGCTGTTTGGCCTAAAGAAAAGTCTCCAAGGTGACCTTACTGCAGCTTCTCTGTACTTAAAAGGTGCCTTATAAAAAAGAGAGTGACTCTTTGCTCAATCAGATAATGACAGGACAAGGGGGAATGGTTTCAAACTAAAACATTGGAGATTTAGATTAGAGGTTAGAAGGAAATTCTTCACTCATAGGGTGGTGAGGTTTCCCAGAGAGGCTGTGGATGCCCCATCCCTGGAGGTGTTTAATATAGGTTACATGAGGCCTCAAGCAACCTGGTCTTGTGGGTGGCATCCCTTCCCATGGCAGAAGAGTTGAAACTAGATAATCTTTGATGTCCCTTCCAAGCCAGGCCACTCTATGATTCTATAGAAATAAAATACATTCAACATAATTAGTTCTATTCCTTCATACATGTCTTTATGTTTTTATACATGGTACCTTAATATATATACATCTAGTTAATATCTTTATAATTTTGTGATTTATAAATCATGTGAATATTTCCTAGGAAAAAAATTGCTTTTGTGAATATCCTTTATTAACATTTAAGAGGTTTAACAGACAAATTAGACAGAGGCCCTATTAAATTGATGTATTTTCTATTATGTTCAAAAATGTATTATAAAGGAAAAAGATTTATGAGGCTTGTAAAAAGAAAAGTACCGTACCCTTAATGTGTAAACAGTACACTTTCAAAAATATTTTTAAGAATCTTCCTCAATGTGCTGTGTTGCTTTCCTCAGGGAAAAAAAAAAAAAAAAAAAAAAAAAAAAAAAAAAAAAAAAACCATAATAATAATAATAATAATAATAATAATAATAATAATAATAATAAAGCTGTTAATCAAAGGGGATAATTATGTGCAGATATTATTTTGCTGATATGGTTCATGGATACTTCAAGTGAAGGAGAGACAGAAACATTCAGTACCTGCAGGTATGTTTAGAATAACTAATTTCTCCTTAAGCTTCCTATCTCCTATATGAAGAAACTCAGGTTATTCTAGACATCAGAGAACATTTCAAAAAGCCTAAGAGCAGTAAATAAAGAGTTATCCAATAGGAAATTATAATTATTATTTGAAATTTGAATTTTGTTTGTCAGAATACATCAAAAAAAGAAATTGACCTGCTTAAAAAAAAAAGGCTAATTAATATTTAATTTCTTTCCAGTACTAGTCCATCAGAACTATGTTTCATTGCATGTAGTTCTAAGACTCATTTCCTCTTACCCAAATTTATTGATATTAACTGGTTTTAGTTATTAAAATAATTGTGTATGAGAAGGTATTATTTTCAAAGAACAGAAGAAGACTATATTGCAATAAAAAAATCTATGGTTTGGAATATAATTACGTATTATGTAATATGCAGCTCACTAGCAATAATATTTCTCTCAACCATATTAAAAATAGTCTGAACACACAAGATTTTAAACCCTTTCATGCAAGCATCATTTATCTGATTTCTTTTGGAAACTAAGCTATCGGCTCATGCTATATTTGAGGGCATATCATATTTGCATGCTTCTTTCTGTCTACCCATACTTTTAGATTTTGGAAGGATTTATAGAATGATAAATAGACTGAGACAAAGATACTCTCCTTTTTCTGTGTTTTCTAAGCTAAGTTGTACAAATATTTGCAAGTAAATTGCAGAAAGATCTTTCTACAAGAGAGAACTTTTTTTTTTTTTTCCAGTGCTATAGTAATTTGAATCTATCATTGTTTTCATCTAATCTCTGTATACCTGTATACTTAAACACTTCTGTTGTGTTCTTCCCCCCCCTTCGCTCCCCCCCATAATATTTCTTTTAGTCCAATGGTCCAAGTAATATCTCTGGAATCCATGGGAAGAGTTCAGATAATTTCAAATTCAGTTACTTTCATAACAGGTGAATGGTAATTCTTTGTACCATTTGGAAGGTCCAGCATCCACTCATGTATTTATTATCTATTTACCTCTTTTATTGTGACATAAGGAGAAAAAAAAAAAAAAAAAAAAAAAAAAAAAACAAAACAGACTCAGAGAGAGAAAATGAGAGAAAATAATCTTCTGTAAAACCAAATTTAGTTTCTATAGCAGGGCTTGTACTTTGTATTTCACAAAATTAAAATAGAAGAGGCATGATATCCTTTGTCATTGCTCCAGGTGATAGCAAATCTGTATTCTGATACCTAGCAATTGGTAATTAGTAATCATGTTCATTACAGCAAGATGCACTTAGAAGGTGTTTGCAGATTAAATGCATCAGCAAACACTGCCAGGAAAAAGGAGTAAAAATGCAATGACTATGACTGTGAAAATGAGTTTGGGGGGTAAATAAGAAGGAAAGTGAGAAAGAGGATAATTTAGCAGAAGATAAATACATAAAATAGGATACTCAGAGACAGTAATGTGAGAATGTCCACCAGAAGATGGAAAAAGGAAAGGAAGAAGATAAAATATAATAACAATACAAAATAATAAGCAGAGAAGAATCATGAAAACTAGAGAATGAAATGAATTTAGATATGAAGAAAGGAAAAGATGGAAGAATTTATCTTAATTTCTTCATATAGACCGTCAGCCAGGGCACTCTGTGGCCAGCACCATAAGTCACAACATCCTATGCTCATGCTTCCATGGATAATGTAAACCCAGTACCCTTTGTCCTTGTCCTTAGCATCCGGAGCCAACACTCTCACCCTTCAAGTCCTTTCATCTGCATTTGTTTGCCACTGCAGCCTGCTTCCTCGTCTACCCTGCAGTATTCCCATGAACCAAAAAACCCCTTGAGGATTTCTGCAGTCTGTGTGGTCTGTGGGAGACAGAAATGTTGGTCTGTCCCAAAGCAGTCATTGTCTCCATTGCAAGCATAAGACAATTCTTGATATTTTTAGTTTCAAATCATGCAACTGATAACCAGATATTGCAGGTATGAAGGTACATGTGGTTGGAATGAAGACCTGTGGAAAATATATCTGGCTGATTTGTCTCACATTCACCTTCAGAAACAACTTTGATTCTTCTATACTATGTTCCTGGTTCTTTTTCTTCTTCCTTAAAAGGAACTTTCTTTTTAGCAACTGCTACAGAGAACATGAATCCCAAAGACAGATCGTTTCCCTGTTTTCATTGTAATATGTTTTCCTGTTTAGAAACATCATCAGTTGTGTTGAGAACAGGATGTTTTTCTTTCCTTATCAGCTTCCTAAAACAGATTGCTTATAGACTAACATACCCTCCTCAGAACTTGGGTGCCCATGTCACATATACAGATGTGCTTTTAGGGGCTAGGTCTCAAGTGTCACAGAAATTTCTAAATCATTACATAATTGTTAATGCTCAAGCAGAACATGAAGAAATACTGTCTGGACCTACCTGGATGCTTTACTGTGCAATGTGCACTAGGTGATCCTGCTTGGCAGGGGCGTTGGACTAAATGAGCTTCAGAGGCCCCTTCCAAACTTGGCCATTCTATGATCCTGTAATTGCTAAATAAAATAAATTTAGATTATTTAATTTATATTAAAAAAAAAAAAATGAATAAAAAAGGGTTATCAATAATACTGAGCTAACATATGTTAACATAAAATTCAGTAAGACAGTGAAAAAATAGTCTCCACATATCACAAAACAGCTGACCTTAGCCATTCTAACAAATAAAATTTATGGTTTTCAGTAACTCACAGAAGTAACCTACAATGCTTTAGACAACATATATCTTTTATACCAATAATGGAGGTTAGTGTGATAAAAAATGAACTTCTATTATTGTCATGATGAATACAGAGCAGTGAAATAACACAGACATGCTCTTAATCAACTGCTTTATGTCTTTGACACATTTTAGTTTGTACTCAGTGAGTCTGACAACTGGGATATAGTCAAACGTTTCACAAAGTAATGTATATTGCTGCATTTTCATACAGCAGATTTTTGTGCTGGTGTTTGTGTGGCTGTGGGAGAAATTTCATCATGGATTTTAAGAGCCCTTTGATGCTACCTGCAAGAAGTAAGAAAAGATGGATGATTTACAGAGAGAAATAGCAAACAAGGATCTATTTCTTTGGTTCTAAGAAGTCTATATCATTTAAAGCATTTATTCAGGAGCAAAAAACACTGCATTGTTCTGCAAGCCCCATTTTTCTAGAATCCAAGCCTTTTTATGTGAAATAAATATACAATAAATATATTAGCAACATTCAGTGAAGTCCATCTAAATAAATGTAAAACAAACATTTTTAAGTGTTTATTTTATTTTATTTTTCTTTTGAGGCTGGTTCATAATTATAAATTATCTTTTAATATAAGCTGTCTCAAAGAGGCATGGCTTGAGTGGCAGCAAGTTGGTGGCTATTTTCATTGTGATGGAAGTCCCTTTGAAGACAGCAAGTCTTTTGACACATCTAAATACTCCTTTATACAAGTAGATAGCCAGAATATCTTAACTGAGAATTCCTTGTCTTCAGCATCTTGGTGTTCCAAAATACACTAGGCAGACTTTACCAGGCAGCAAGATCAATAAAAAGAGCAAAAGAAGGCCATTACATATTATAACCTAAGGATTCGCTGTATGTATTCCTAACACACATTTTTTAATGTACTTTTAAAAATGCCCAATTATATGGATGCTCAGATTTACTCATTTGTTTCCTCAGCTCTACTTAACTATTCTTCCTGTTCCCCAAGATAAAAGGCCACACATGAAACAATTCCTTTAATATCTACTATGAGCTTTGAGAATAGATTATCTCCTTCCTAAAACATCAATGTGAAGTCTTAGTGTTTCTTCCTTTGTTATCTCTAGTCCTAAAAAACTCCTAAGTATTTTTATTTAATAAAATATTCAAATTTTTCACTTGTAGGGAGAAAAGAAGGATAGTACATGTTTAGAAGACAATATTCCTTTTTAAATATTCAGGTATGGTATTTACCTTCTGTCAGACCATAATGTTATATTGCCATCTACCTGTACACACATTTCAAATCTTCTTGCAGGTTGCTGCCAAGGTATTTGATTCCTGTTCTTTTTTATTTTATTTTATTTCTTAATTTTATTTTTTCCCTGACATTTATTTCTGGCCAAAAAAAAACCTCAGTTGTGAATATTATATAGATATGGTGAAACAAATTTGATATGGATCAGTACATAAATCTCCATAAAAATTAAGACCAAGATACATTAATATATATATATATTAAATATTGTTGGTTAAAAAAAAAAAAAAAAAAAAGACTAGATAAGGTAAAAATCTATTTTTGATGTTTGGCTTTGGAGCTTATCCTAGGTCAATGCTTACTCTGTTTTTTAATGATCTTTAAACTCTTGATTTCTCATGCACGTTCCCACTTTCTTGGGCCAAATTTCTCATGCCCAGGCTCTTTTTCAGCTTCCTAGGTGATAAGATTTTCATCAGTTTCTTGTTGTGTTGTTCTCAATGGTCTCTTCAGGGCATCTCTGGTGCTCAGGTGTCCAGCTGCACGTCAAGGACGTCCGTGGCTCCTAGGTGCAGTTCCCAGGCCAAAGGCCAAGCTCCCAGCCTGGACCCCAGCCTGGCAGACATTGCTCCTGTCAGGGTGGAGCAGCCATCTTACGTCAGCATTTTCTCATAACAGTCATGTTAATTCCCTAAGTGCTGCCATCAGGGGCAGGCACCCCAAGAGCTTTGCAATGTCACCCTATGGCCTCAAAAAAGGCACCTGGCTGTAAGTACCCTGAACATCCAGCCTGCATAGAGTCCAGCTGGTAGCACTCGAGAGGCCAAGGTCCTACTTGAACATGAAAGTTGGAGGTCTTGATACTGGAAAGCAGAACTTCAGGGTCATTCCTGTGAATGACAGGAACAATGGCTCCCAATCTTGCTCACTCTGTGATTCTGTCATTCTGTGATCAGTGCACTGGAGCACTTTATCTGAGGAAAAGTTGAGAGAGTTTGGCCTGTTCAAGACTGAAGAAGAGAAGGCTGCGGGAGATTTCATCATTTGCTTGAAGGAAGGGTGCAATTAAATGGAGCCAGGCTCTTTTCATTGGTGCCCAGTTCCAGGACAAGAAGCTATGGACACAAGCTGGAACACAGTAGGCTGTCTGAACATCAAGAAGCAGTTCTTTGCTGTGCAAGTGACTGAGTAATGGCACAGGTTGCCCAGAGAGGCTGTAGCGTCTCCATGCTTGGAGATATTCAGAAACTGCTTGGACATGGTCCTGGGCATCCTGCTCTGTGTGTCCCTGCTTGAGCAGAGGGGTTGGACCACATGGCCTCCAGAGGTCTTGTCCAATGTCAGCCTGTTTGTGATCCTGTTTATATATATAAATATATATATATACAAAACAAAAATAAAGGAGAATATATATAAAGTAATACAGGTACTGCAATTGACCCAATTTTAGACAGATATTCATGCTATCACTAGTACTATTATTTTTCATATAGCTACTAATATTTTAGGTACTAACATAATTTTTAAAAAGCTTAATATGAGTACTGTATAATATGCATATGAAAAATCACTACAGAACTATCAATTATTACAATGTTAAGAGTCTTGCATAGATGATAGGTGATGTATAAGCAATAATATAATCCACATACCCAGATACAGTGTATATGTGAAATCCCATTGTCCATTAATAATGTGAATTCCTCTGTAAAATATTAAATTTGTTTTCTACAGTTTGAACTTTTTTTTTTTTTTTTCTTCTTCTTTCTTGTGGACTATATATTTCTTCTATTGAACTACCTAAACTAAAAGTGGTGTTGTTTGCTGGGAGTTGCCTTAAAAATCAATAAATAATAAATAAATAAATATTCATTAAACATATTGAGAAGTATATCCTAGTCTTTCCAGTAAATTTCAATACTGTTATTATTATTATTTTCAACATTTTCTATGCTATTTTAAAGAAAAACAAACAAAAAAATAGTTCTGGGTTCTGCTCTATCTGGGAAAAAAAATAAAGTCTTTAACTGAAAAAAAAAAGTTTTATGAGAGCTTCAATTTATAGAAAGCAATTTGACTTTGAAAATATATTATAATATTAAACATTTCAACAACAGCCAGTGCTGAAGCCTATTACAAAGTTGTCTGAGCTCCATTTGTTACAGAGAAACAACCCAAAGTGTACTGTTCTCCAGAACTGTAAGCTTAATATGTTCTGTGCATTCTAATGACATAAAAATAAAAATAAAATAGGGCCATAGGCACTAGCTCTCTACATTTTTGATGAGATTCTGCTATTACACACTTGCTTCATCAATTATGTCTTGGCTTCAAGCCACTTTCATCCTCCACTTGATGTTCTGATCTCTAAATTGCCAGAGGACCTGAAATACAGGATTCAGCAAGCTGCATTCTGTTATTGTCCCAACAGCTAATGTCTGGCATGGTAACATGTCACTTGATTGGTAGATTGCCACCTAATAAATTAATTTAATAGATCATAGAATCTAATTGCTTAAGTCTCTCTTCTCTGTAGCATCAGCTAACCTGATGAGTAACTTGCATTTTTGCTGACACAGTCAGCATTTCTGATGACTTGTACATCAGTAATACCACTTTTTGGCCAAAACAGGAGGATATCTTTGAGGGTTCACATCTCTTCTCTATTTCTGTCTCTACTACCTGTAGACCTTACTCAGGCTCCATTTCTTGCACATATATTCCTTACCGAGAAAAACTGCTACTAATTAATTATCAATACCAGGGAGAGAAACTGTTTGTGATCTGGAATTTCAGTAGCACTCCTGCTGTTCCAACACACTGGAAAAATGTTGTGAGCTCAAAGGGCACTTCTTTTTACAAAATTTTAATCGATTCTCCTATAACATCACGTTTTGATACTATAGATTATGTGTAAACAAAACACCTTACTTCTCATTTTGAAATGAAAAAAATATGTTTTATCTTTAAGTATTGACTTCAAAGCTGAGGAACCGCATTATTTGCTTCTTCTTCCCCCCTCTATCATCCAGCCTCACACAAATATTGACACCTTTTTGTCAAATCTTTAGGTCACTTGACCAATAACCTTAGAAGGAAGTTGCACATATTGTATTTAACCTTTCTCCATTAATGTTTGGAGGAGATGGAAACGCAGGTATGGCAATAACTGGCATTGTAACAGTTCCATCAGTCCTTGAGAAACAGAAAAGGAGTCAGGTCTCAACTTAGTAAATTGGAAGGACAAGAAGTTTATCATGGACAGGCATAAAAAAAACACTTCAGATACTGCAAGAAAACTGTGGAATATATACATACATATATATATATACATAAAGAAAATATCTTTGAATTATTTGTTAAGTTCTACATATCACAGCTGGAACTACTTTGTGATGAAGCAATGTAGTAATAACCCAGCTTTCTATAAATGGTAGGAAAAAAACATTCCAGCAGTGTTCAGAAAATTTTGGTGTGTGGCAATTGCCAGAATCATTTATGAATTCTATTCTTACAATATTCCGTAATAAATGGAAGGAAGTATGTGAATTTATAACTAAAAAGAAAATGTAAAATGTTACAAGAATTTATATGAACTTATATTATGGTCACATATATGGTCTTAAGAGGAAAATATAATATTATGCATTACAACAAGTAATAAAAAGAAGCTTCCAAACTTTTCTTACTTTCTTATTTTCTTCTTCTTTTTTTTTTTTTTTCTTCTTTTTACTAACAACTCTCAAGAGCTATTTATCTAGAGCTTTTAAATTATTTTTGTTTTGTTTTGTCTTGTTTTGTTTTGTTTTGTTTCTATCTTTCCACTGGCAGGGTTCACATCTCAAGTGTCTGATATGTTTCTAACTTTTAGTCTGGAAACAAAAGGATGAAAACACTTCTGTAGTTTTCATTCATCATAGAAGAAGTGCAGTTTGAAGCAATCATAAAAATTAGGCTGGGGAAGCCTTACAATGAAGTACTGATTACTGTCTGAGAGTACACCAACAACATGTCAGTCTTACTGAGTTTCATCTTCTCTAATTTATCCATCTCAAATTTGTTGAAGCAAACCCTACTTTTTCTCAAAGACAAAAAATGTGTGATCTCCCAGGAACTTATATTTTGCACTGATGTAGGATAGGCAGAAGGATTATATAGATTTAAGCAGTGAAAAAAAAAAAAAAAAAAAGATTCCATTGATTGTTGCAGGACTGGAAAGTTCATCATATTTACCAAAGTAGATACTCAAGGTGACTATTAAACTGCCCTTCTGAAGTTCAGAAGGAGTTAGCACTCTGAAAACTGAGCTAGCACTCAGGTTTTCAGAGTTAGCACTCTGAAAAATGATGCCCAAATCCTGGTTCATATGTAGGATGCATCAGACTGCTGGTACAATTTATTCCCTCTGTTATAGAAGGACCGTCGTGAAGGACATTTTGCTTACAGTGCTCCGTTAGAACCAGAAAGAAGAAGCACCATGACCAATATCAGAAGTAACAGAGATTTTTTTCCCTTCTTTGCAGAACAGGTAGAACTTGTCTACTAGAATAATGCAGGCAATTCTCACCTCTAGCAAGGCCCCTGAATATCTGCAATTTTTCTTGTAGTCTTCATATGACGCACACTATATGGAAAAGTAGATGTAGCTTTGATCCAAGAGGAATTTTGAAACTCGCTAAAAGGAGGTAGATATCCTTTCTCACCTTAATTTGTATTTTTAAAAGAACAAGAAAATCTCGATCAAAACACTGGTTTGAATATACCATTTTAAACAAAATAGGTTGTGTGGAAGTAAGAACACATAACACTCTTAGTTTGAGTTCTGCTTTTTTTTTTTTGTCTGAAGTCTATCCCACAATCATCTATTCTTTACAGCTGTTGCTCAGATAATTCATACCTAAACCACAGTTTCCCACATGATTTACCAGAATGTCCGATATAAGTCAATGTACATTTTATTGTTATCATTAGAAATAAAACAAATTAAAACAATAACGTGGCAATCACTGCAATGTTATTGCAGGAAGATGATGTTTATTGGAGCCCTTTTGCAATTTCTTAACAGTCAATGCATGCTGTAGCACCACTGTTGAGCTCTCTGCATGTTCTTTGTAAAATTCTGCAGCTATGTCAAAATACCTAATAACATATAAAAAAATTGCCTGTTATTTTTCATATGGCCTGGACATGAAAGTTTCCAAACTTCAGTCAATCAGCCCCAACATATGTCAAAGCATGGAAGGCATCTGAAACTAAGGTAAAGTTTACCTCAGAGCTTTTGTCAAGAGAATCAGGTGAACAGAGCTCTTCAGTATATGCCGTGGTTTCCAGATATTGCAACAACACTCATCCTCCATCCAGACAGATATAACTGTTTAAATTGAACTTGTGCTGGTAAATCTATGCTGTCTAATGAAGAGTTCATTCAGCAGGTGAATGAAACAGGTAAGTGAACCTAGTTCAGTATTTAGAAACAAAGAAAACAGTGCAATATGGATGCTTTGACACTGACCTGGGAGTCAGGGTGGACTTCCTTACTCTGGGGTTCAGATGCATGTATTGGCTCTGTCTGAACTCTGCTGGTATAAGATCTTGATGATTACATTTCCATTGGCTCACAATACTCCTTCATTGCTATGATTTGGTTTCTGAGAGAAGATTTTTTCATGCTATAAGCAGATGGGAGCTGTAGCATGCTCTGACCAGTCTGTGTGGTCATGGGGTTCATGACTGGAAGAGCCACTGTGAATATCTTTGCAGCCTAAACGTATTCCTGTTCTATAGTCCTGAGAGACTGGAAAAACATCTTATAATTTGGTGCCAAGCTAATATTTTATTTTATCAAGACTCTCTGCAATTAATCGATAGGTAGCCATTTTCAAATGGATGATAGTATTAATCCACTGTGTAAGGATGACATCTGCTTATGACCTGAGCCCTCAACTGTAGGAAAGGAACCCGATCCAGTATTTTTTGCTCTTACAGATTATATCTCAAGTCTTTCCTTGATGCTAGGCCCCTCAGCACGCTAACAAGCTCTATAACTTTCTTCCATTGCTGTGGTTTAATTGCTCTGATGTGGTGCAGCTGTGTAGCCCTGGATAAAGAGCTGTGGAAAGAACTCTTTGAGAAGGAGCTGTGAGAAGGCTCCTTATGGGCTTATCCTTGGCCCAGATCAAAAGTCACATCTTAAGCTCTCTTTCCCTTGTAGAGCTGCCCACTCACGATGTTTTTTGTTTTGTTTTGATACCTGAGGACAAAAATGAATCTAGATAAATAACTTTATTGTCTATATTAGAACGTGTACCTCCCTCACTGGCCCAATGACTGTTTTTCTTAGGGAATGGATTATAGCTTCAGTCACTGGATCGTTTCTATAAAACGCGTTTTAAAATTTTAAACAGATCTTATCATACAGGATTTATAAATTGAGTTGATCTATGTATGTTATGCTGTATCCACATAGCCTTGTGACTATAATCTCTACAGAAAATAGGCTTCCAAAGCATTCTGCTAATCTGAAATATTGATCCATCATCAAATGACAACTTTAGAGTTCCGAGTCACATGAAAAATTATGTTCAGCATTTTTTCCCTAATCAAACATTGATACAGGAATTTCAAATGAAGACAGAAATCTTGTATTTTTTATTTGTTTTAATTATTATTATTATTATTTATTTCCTGAAGGGGTAATAAATTTATTCTGCATTTATTTACAAAAAGTATGATGATTTTACTGTATATAAAAGTGAAAATAGTATTACAATGTGTACATCTGGATGATTTAAAGGATATGTCATGGAAATCAAAGTGACTAGCTTCTTTTTTCTCCATTTAAAACTACACGCATTATTTAGTTCTAAAATATTTCCAAGTATCAAGGAGTTCTTTCACTTCTCAGCTGTCTGCCTGAGCCTTCTTTCACAAGGCTGGTTGTTATCTAGGAAATATAATAAAGCCTCAGAAATAAGGAAAAAAGAAAAAAAGACATAAAACCAATTCTAATGATAGGGGAATACACCTTTAATTTGTAGTCTTTCTCAACCTAATATAATGATCTTCCTTAACTGTAATCTTTCTAAGTTACAAAGGAGTAACAGCAAGGAAATAAGACATACAAAAGAACATGTGGAGTTAAAAATTCAGCTGTTGCACGGCTTCAGACATTGATATGTATGGATTATGATATTTAACTGAGAAAAGCTGCAACTGTAGGTTGAAAAAAAAATCCCATTTACAGTTGAACCTTGTCATGTCTCAGGAACACAGAAGAATTTGAATTCCTTTGACTGTAAAGGATGCTTAAGAGCATGTCTGTTGGAGGCCTAAAGATTACATTTAGGGTGGATGGAAAAGATCATGAGTTGAGATTGTCACTGATTGCTGTCAAGGGCAAAACAGATGCAACATGGTGATTTTATTTTATTATTATTTTTTTAATTTATTAACAAATAAATAGATATGGATGGTCAGAAATAAAACAAAAGCCAAAACACCTCCTTCCCACCTCTATTTTTTTATCCCAGGCTCATCTTTACAACTTCTCTCCCCACTCTGTCTCTTCCATCCTCAGTGGCACAGGAGAATGGAGAAATGGGAGATTGTGGTCAGACCATAACAGTTCCTCTCTGCTTCTCCTTCTTCTTCACATCTTCCTCTTGATTCAACATAGGGTCCCTCCCACAGGCTTCAATCCCTCAGGATAAAACTGCACCACCGTGGTGTCCTTTCAAGGGCAGTAGGGGAATCTATGCTCTGGTACCTGGAGCACCTCATCCCCTCCTTCTCCTTGTTGTTCACAGTGTTGCTTCTCACACACTTTTCCCCTTACTCGTAACAAGTTTTTGCCTTTTGTAAACATATTTTCCCAGAGATGCCACCGCCTTGACTGCCAGGCTCAGTTGTGTCCCAACCATCTGGAACCAGCTGTGCCATGGGGCAGCTCCATCCTCTCCTCACAATGCCTCTTCCACTGAGCTTACCACATTTATTTTTGTGTATGTGTGCTATTGCTGTATTGAGAGCAGGCCCAAGCTCATTCCTCTCATTCCTCCCTCATTCCTCCCCCTTTTTTACTACCTTTTTTTTTCTTTTGTTGTTCTCTGATTTTTGTGCTGTTTTCTGGAATTTTTGTCCCTGGCACTGAATACAAATTAACCAGCATTTAAGCTACAATTTCTTTGTTGTAGTGGATAGGTTATGGCCTGCATAAAATGTTTCCTGTCAGAGCCTGAAGTATTGCCTAAGCTCTTCTGCCTCTCTGTACTTTGGTCCCTATTTTTATCTAAGAGGGATATTAATGAAACTACCTGGAATGTGCCTGAATATCATTCACTTTATCACACCAGTCATGGAAAATATGCAGAAACAGTTCTTAAGCCTCTCTTAAACACCCTATTCCTTTTTATAGAGGTACATTATGATTACATGCAAGGAATTCTACTAATATCAAGAGGAATCCTATAGTATTTTACTAGCATTTATTTACCTAGTAAAAACAACTTTATTTTGACTTCCTTGGAATCAAAGCAGAGATTAAGGAAGGTGAAACTCCAAACTACCACAGAAATATGTATACTTTACTTTACTTTTATACTTTACTGAGTCTAATGAAACAGCAGGAAAACTTTCAAAAACCCAAAAGTTTTAATAAACTACTTCTTAGAAGGACACAGCAACTGAAAAGATTGTTCTGAGTTGCTTCACTGAGACTGAACTCTTTCAAAACCACAAGACAAAACCTGTCATCTTCTCTCATTTTCTAAAACTGGCAAAAATGTAACATGTAACATTTCGGCTATGAGGTTGTTTTTCCCCCCACATAATTCCACTTTACAGAGCTGACAACCAAGATGTTTATAGTGCTATTAATATCAGACCTGCATAAGCAGAGTGACTTGGGGGTTGTTTTGATTAAAATTCCAAGGAGACAAACGTGCTGAGAGCAGAAAATTAAATTGGAAATAAGACACTACATTAAATATTGAGGATAGCTAACCCTTTAGAACAATATGTCAGAGCAATCAATGTGTTCTTCAACACTAGTAGTCTTTGGTTTAAGAATGGATTTCTTCTAAAAGGAAAATTAGACCAGTCATGAATTATTTGGCTTGATAACATTCATTTACAAACAAGGAAAGAACAGTTCTTTTCACCTCAGAAATTACTAGGAGAAAATGTATGGTCTGTGTTATATCAGTGGTTGGTAAAAATAAAAGTGTTTCCTTCTCACTTAAGGAGATGAACCAACTCCTCACAGAATCATAGAATCTCAGAATTGCAGGGTGGTTGAAGCTGGCAGGGACCTCTGGAGGACAGCTGGTCTCATCCCTGGCCAAGCAGGGACACCCAGACCAAGGTGCCCAGGACCATGTCCAGACAGCTTCTGAATATCTCCAAGGATGGAGACTTCTCAGCCTCTCTGGGCAACCTGTGCCAATGCTGCATCACCAACAAAATGAAGTGATTTCTGATGTTTAGAAGGAACTTGGTGTATTCCTCGTGTGTGCCCATTGCCCCTCCCTTCTGAATGAAAAGTCCCACATACCTGCAATTGAAACAGCTATAGGTGATTAACCATAAATAACAACCAACTTTTTGGCAATCTTAACAAGGACAGCAGGAAGGATAAATATATCTTTATCTTTCCATTGTTATTTCTATTATTATTGCTACATATACTTAAAATCTCTATGTTTTGCTTAACACTACAAAAACAAATACATACTTCTTGTCCTCAGGAGTTAACAATCCTAAAATAACCCACTCACAGAAATGTTTCTACCAGGTGAGGGCAGAGAAACATTGGTACATGGTGGTGGAAAACTCTCAGCCAGTTCTGAACTGGATCAATGAATAATAAAAAGACTTCACTCAGCCAGAATGATGGCCTGACACATTACATGAGAATTAAAATCACACATGGATGCGTGTTTAAAAAACAAAACAAAACAAAACAAAAAGAAAAAAAAGGAAAAAAAAAAACTCTTCTGTCCTTTTGTGAATGGGAGACTTTCAATGGAAGAAAAATGTGACGATTTGAAGACTACTGTTGAGAATTTTGGTTTGTGTCAGGAACAAACTAGAAAATAGTAATTTTCCCATTGTTCAACTTCTGCCTTGCTCTTTGCTACTGTGTTAAAGGATGCAGGATTTCCCCTTAGAGATTTTACTGCCTTTTCAAATCCTCTGTTTTATTTTTCTTTCTGTGAATTATCTGTGAAACTCACCTGTAGAAGACTTTTCAGAATAGGTGCAACTGTAAGTATAGGGGAAATCAAGTAATATAAACAAAATGTGAATGTTTCCATAAGAAAACTTGAAATGTCACAAAAGACTAATGGTTCCATTTAACTTGGCTCTGCGTCTCCATTTTTATCTCCTTTAACTTTCTGGCTCTATCTGGTACTGAACTTCCGCTAGAAATAAAATATATATATGTGTATAGCAGTTGTTATAGATCAGGGAGAACTTTAAAGTGTGCACATTTAAATATCAAAAACATATGATATAACATATCTCTAAGTATTTGCTTTTATTCAACAAGTCCTTGCAAGGCAAAGAAATTTTGGTGCCACTTTTTTTTTTTTTTCCTTGTAATAAAGAAGACAGGAAAAAAAATCCAATCATATAAAAAAAGTATGTATATATTTTTCAACAAATGAACATACACGTAAGGAATTATTCTTCCTTTGCTTTTACCCTTCATCAAACACAGTTATATAATTGCATTGTGCAACAAAGGCATAAAAATACTATCAGTTTCATGTAATAGGTTTTTATATCTATCTTTCACCAGCATAAGACAAAAATGTGCAGTCTTTGTTTTCATTATAGATATCCAAATAGGGGTATTAATAATGGTACTGAGTGAATTGATGAATTATTAGATCACATTTTTCCTTCTTTGTCCTTGATACCACTTCCAGAATAAGTCAACAGGATTTCAATATTCAAAAAGCAGGGTAAGAATTGAAAATTGAACAGCTTTTGTCAGTTCAATTATTCATCTATTCACTGTAAAGAAAGGAACAAAATTTAAACAAGTGTTTTTTCCCTTAGATTAAATTGTATATGGAATGAAAGTGCGCTCCTTAAAGACCCATTATAGCATAATAATGCCTTAGAAACAAGGCTGTACTGGTTTGCAACAGATTGAGTACGATATATTTAGATGTATAGTAAATATACTGTGTTCCTACTTGTCCTGCTTGAGATGATTGCCCCTTTAGTATGAATTTGTCTTGGTTTTTGAGGTGAAGTTCAGGGAGATGAGGTAGTAAATTCTGTACCCTTGTAAAGAGGTTTTGCAGTGATTTTGTGAGGAGCTGAAAAACAATGTACAGAATCCATGGTCAGGAGAGAGGCAGTGTGAATTTAAATGATCTATGACCCAAAAAGGCATGATGGAGAGATTTTCAAAAGAATGTAGAATTTTATATGAAGGTGCTTGAGGAGCTGTGGAGGAATTCAAGGAAGCACTGGAATGACCCTTAAACATAAGCAAGGAAGAAATGGCATTACTACCTGCTTCTCTGCCTGAAATTAGTTCAGAAAGTGCTCCAGTTTTCTCATAAAAACCTCTATCCTGAGCTTCCAGCACCCTTTATGAAAAGTGAGAAGTACAGTCAGATCAGACTGAAATGCAATGCTGTCTCTACATCCCCAAGCAAAAGAAAATGATCAGCTGTAAAGAAATCAAATCCAAGAACTCTCTCTCTCCTCCACAGACACAAGCCTTAAGCATATTTTTATCTTTCACAAAGTGTGGGCATTTCAGCATGTCCTGCAGACCGGGAAATATTAGGAAGTAATTGCTCATAATGGAAGTGAATCCAAATCAAACCACTTGAGTAAAATGACTTTGTAGAGGTGGGGTGGGGGAGAGAATTCGCCTTTATCTAGAAAATAACAAGAAGTGGAGCCTTAATTTGTGCTACTTCTTCTCATGCTGCTCAAATTTGCAGTTCAAAAGGGGTGGCGCTGCATCCCACACTCTACCTCTCCCACAATCTGTTCATGCAAGGACTGTCCATCTGCTACGTTTAAGCAGACCTCCAGTTGCTTATGTGTTTGTTCACAGATGTAGGTAGGAGGTTTGACTGCAGGTTTCTAAAACTTGAATCCAAGATTATGAGACACATTTGCAAACATACTTGCATAGAGCAGAGTCTTATCTATGTGCTGGGAAATGCTCTATTGTTTGACTTGCAAATGAGTTCCATTTAAATTGAAACACGATGGTGATACTTATGCATATAAAATTAAATTTGCACAATATCATTTCAATTTAGTCAAGAACTGTAAAATATACAGTGAACAAAAACATTACAGACATTATCCATAAAATCATATACAAAATAGAATTGATTTCAGAAAAGAAAGATCTGCAAGGGGAGTTTGCTTCAAATAAAACTATTTCTTCAAAAATAAAAATTTAAAAAGGAAAGTGCAACAACTGAAAATAACAGGTCATCTACAAGTAAATCAATGGGTATATTTTTAACAATGTATCAAATATGCCTCTTTTAAATAAAATTACTGATTACTGCAATGGTTTGATTACACCTGAAAGCCCTTTCTAATTCTTACAGTATTTCCTCAGTAGTCTCTGTGTCCTCTGAAAGCAAGTTCTTGATATTGGAAAGCATTTGTGGAATACAACATAGACAGTACAGAAAAAAAAAATGCAACAACACATGACCATCTTGTTTTGGCAGGAAGATACTTTGTAGGAAGATGTTACTATGACATTTAACAAAATATAAAGTGGGACTTTTTCTGTACTCTACCAGCTGCAATAGATCATTAGATTATAGTCCACAAACAAGATATGACTTCACTTGCATAAGAGAAACTTTGTGGGACAAGGCTACTTCTGTTAAGCTTTTTTTTTTTTTTTTTTTCTTTTTATTGTTCATTATTTGATGCTCTCTATGATCATTATTTGGTTTGGAAAAATTATTTGATTGGTGAATCATAAGTGATATATGGATAATTCCAGTTTTATCTTAAACATATGTTTCAATATGTGTCTAAGTAAAAATTCCTCATTATAATTCCTTATAATGAAAGAACAGGTTCTCAGTTCTCCATGCATTTTTTCATCACATCCAGAGTTATTCAGCTGCTGAGCTACAGAACAGGTCCAACCTGTCCCACATCCCTACATCACAGTTATGTTCCCAGATGCCATTCTACAAAATAATACAAACAAAACTAAGAAAGAGGTTTGTATCATTTACCTCTGAATATGGCCTACCCAGCAACTTCCAAATCCTGCACCCAGAACACAGAACAGGGCAAGGTGGACCACCATGGTTGGTGCATTGTAAATATATATTAGAGAATAAATTATATCTTTAATTATCATCTTATATGCTTCCTGGTAATGCTGATTCTTTGTTTCTTCAACTTTTTACTGACATATTTTTCATGATATGAGTGAAATTAAACTAGGATTTAGTTGCCAACCTTGCTATGTACTGAGCACACCTGAAGTGCAGGATCCATCCCATATGCAGATGAAAGGAGGTTCTAAATGCTTCCAAGATTTCTATATAGCTAAATTCTGTTTTCCATGACTCTGGGAAGATCCTGGAAATCTGGCTACTGACATTTCTTTTGTTACCACAGATCTTACTTTAGCTACAAAATTCTGCTGAGTATCACTTCCAGGCTGATGTGTTAGACACAGCAGAAACAGGTGTTGTAATCCATTTCTGTAGTTTTCTTAAATTCACAAAACTTGCCCATTCTTACAAACTAATACATACACTTAAATGTGCATACTAAACTAAAAGAAGAAAAGCCAAAGAAATTATGCATTTCAGAAAAATAATAGTAATAATAATAATAAATCAGCTTGTACTTTGCATGCCACCAATAAAATACTACTCATTAAAGTAGACTGATGCAATTGCATTGGACTGCCTATATTTTTGAATATAGATTTAGAAGTGAATTTATCACCCTTCAAGTGATATGTAGCCTCATCAGACTATTGTTCCCCTTCCACTCTTGAGCCCAGCATAACATTACTAAAAAGGCTGAGATTCACCTAGTCCACTTTTGTGGACTGGAATTGGGTTAGGAATTAATGTATACCAAAGACTTTGCAAGCTCCTCAAATGGAGAAGGAAAAGCTTCCTGGATTTGTATTGTCATCACTGCTGCTGTTATTAAGGATGATAATCTGGATTTTAGTAATAGGCTGTAGACATCCAATTAACTGTGTATGTGGTAACATTGAATTACCAGCCTGAAATTTCTTCTTTGCATGACACCAAAGAATGGATATTGCAGATCCTACTTAAAAGATATTTAAACAAAACGGGGAACTACCTTTTTTTGTCTGTCTGTCTGTCTGTTTGTTTGTTTTAGAAACTTAGTAAACAAGTCTGAATAGCAGGTATGGCAAACCTGAGCAGTGACAGCATCCAAAGTAAGGAGCTCAGCCATCCATGTGCTATCATTGAGGAGGCTTAGAATCCAGTGATCTAGTTATGGTGGTTCTTTGTCTTGAAGATTGGTATGAAAGAGTAAAGTTATTTTAGGGATGAAGAAAAAGAAGTAGCATAGTATCAGTGACTATGGTTCAAAAGCTTAAGGCAGACTACAAGTGAGAGACTGGCAGAAGGACAGATAGAAAAACAGGTGAGACCCTGTTTCTAGGAGGACCTCGGAGTAAATTTAACTGCAGTTTCTCTCTTCTGCTTCTGTTTGGCAGTAAATGAAGATATCCAACAGACAAACACATGTTCAGCTCCTCAGCTGTCCTATAGAGACATACATATAATTTTACAGAGGCTGCACTATAATCACATCAGGTCACCACCACTTGTTAGTTCACAATCAAACATTACTTTGGGGACAAAAACAAATTACAAAAATTACAAACATTATTTTGGGGACATTCACAACATACTTTAAGTAGAATTCCTCCTCCCTTTTTTCTTGTCCTCTCCTCCTCCTCTTCCTCCTTCCTGTCTACAGCACTGTGTCATATATGTTGGGATATATTTGTTTGTACTGGATTTTAGATCAAGAAGACAATATACCTATGTAATAGGTCCTTACATGTTCACGAAGACCAATGAAAAAAGAAATTGTGCTATTTCAGTGTTTCTATGATTTTTGTGTGTGTGTCAAAGTGCACAGGGATTTTCTTTCTGACATTCTTCTTTTTCTAATTGATTTAATTTCACAAGTACAAAACAAAAGTGCATTGTCTTTAGCTAATTGGTAGAAGAAGATTCCAAATACATTCATGACTTATACTGTTGCATGTTATCAATTTAATTTTACTTGTACATGGTTTCAAAGACCTTAATTTGCGTTTACAAGAAAAAGTGCCACAGAGCAGAGCAACTACAGAAATAAAAATGACATTCTTCAAGCAATAAAAAGCTTCAGTAAAATCAACGTGCCTGAATTAAAGTCAGCAGAATAATTAAATGTTTTCTTTCAGAAGTCAGGCTCCCTTCAGAGACTCGTTTGCAAGTGTAGAACTGATCTGTACTGGTGAAGTCAAAACATGAGTATGTTTGAATCATTTTTTAACCTGCAGTTTATTGGTTCTAGGTTGGTTCTAGAGGCACCAACTGCGCTTGAGCAATGTGCGATTCCTCCCCCCTCTCAACAGACCCTTTGCAACAAATGTTGATGATTTTTCTGTCTTCCATATAGCTATCACATACCATAGAACATGCCTGTTATTACTGTAAACCAAAAAAATAAAACTAGTAGGAGGAAAATAATATTCAGAATCTTAATGATTTCATAAATAGTTTTGTTATTGACCAACTCAAAAAACAGTCAGCATTTTTCAGGCAACATTGAATGTGAGTAGGATAGAACAAAACACCTCTCACACACAAACACTCACAAAATCCTACTTAACATGCAGCTAGGATGTTCACTGTAGAGGAGAACAGCTGTGTAGACCAGCTACTGTGCAGTAAATTCCCAACCTGGCACTGTAACTTGCCTGTGTAGATAACCCCCCAAAACATTCAGGCAGGTCAACAAAATGCTTGTTTTTATTGCCATTAACATGAATTACAGCTGTTTACTATTGCTGCAAGATAGTCTAAATGGAAAAAGCAAACATTAACAGCATTAAAGGACTATCCCAGTAAGAAATATGTCTCTGCAAAAATAATATTTGAAGTTCGATGTCTGTCATGTTTTCTATGTTCTTGGATCAAATATGTTTCAGAAATTAAAAAGTTTATTCCATCTGCCAGTCCTGCATATTCAACTTGAAATTTGTAAGTGAGGCTGCGTATTCAACTTGAAATTTGTAAGTGAGGATTCTGCTTTCTGTTTCCAACATCACTCATGGTAAAGATTTCACAAAATAAATTCTCCTTAGATTTATGTTGATGACATGCGAATCAGTACTGCCTCTCTGTGTGTGTTCTACATGAAAAGCAATAAAAAGGGTAGAAAAAGAACAATGTATTAGTGTTGCTTAAGTAACTAGACTTATGCTTTCTAGCATCTAGCAAAAGCTAAATATTTGTCAGTGATAACCACTTTTTAGTAAGAATGTTTACTTTCTTAGCCCATTTAAATTACTGTGACAATTTCAACTGATTTGTGTCAACAATAAACTCTAGGCCATACCCATATACAATCTGCTGCCACAAAAAAATTAGCATCCATTTCATCTGAGCTCACTGGTAGGTGTTTTCTCAAAGTGCAGCAATACAACTTATCAAATTGTAGAATCATTGTATGGTGTGAGTTGAAAGAGACCTTTAAAGATCATCTAGTCTGATAACCCTAACATAAGAAGGGACGTATTCACTTGTCTTCAGACAAATAATATTAGGGCTAAATGTTGCAGTCTTGCATAAATGATTATATTATTTATAGTTGGTTTTGAAAATGAGAGAAATTAATCTCTGAAAAATAATTTTTTATTTTTTATTTTTTTTTAATGAAAAACTGTGACTCACAGTAGGGAAGGAGCAAAAAGGTTGATGAAGAACAGGAAGTAATTCAGGTAAAAGAAATGAGAAGACAAAACTGACAAAAAAAAAAAAAAAAAAAAAAAAAAGTGAAAAAAAGTACTTTTCACATCTAACGAAGGCTTCAGGAAAACATACTTTTTATGTCATGGCCAAAGAGTGAAAGTCAGGTTATAATAGTGTCTAGACTGTAATAAGCACAAGTATGTAAAAGCAGCATTTATAGCCGTAACACCAGCTTTACCTTTTAACTGAACGATATATATATATATGCTGACATAACCATTACTTTTCTCCTGTGCATACTCAAGAAGAAGTACTGATAACATGAGAAGAAGACAGGCTGTATGAGCAAACTATAAAACAAAGTAATTCTAAAACATGTTTCCAGTTCACATTAGGTGTGAAAGATGATGCCCTCTACTGACTTACTACTGACTGACAGGCAGGGAGGCTATCAGGCCTACTAAATTACAGGAGTTATATGTGGATTTTTTATAAAAACTTTCATGTTGGGTTGCCAATAATATCTTACACTTGACAGGGGAGTGGAAGGGCTGGAAACTGCATGTCTGCACACAGGAAGTGTAAATTATTTATTTATTTATTTATTTATTTATTTATTTTAACAAGAACCCCTTTGAAGGGAGATGGGCAGAAATTAAAGCAAAGAGGACAGAAAATCCCACTTTATTAGCATGTCTAGAAAAATACCACAGGACATTTGTTCAAATAAAAAATAAAACAATTCAAAACTGATCTTCATTGTGCATCTGTCTTTTGCTGTACAGGCATTTTGCAAATATTGTAAGTGATGTGATTTTATCTCGAAAGCTTAAAAAAGTGAATTTTAATTGTTTTTTGAAGCATTCTTTGGAAGTGAATTTGAAATATTTTACACTATGTAATCAAAATAAAAATATAAGACTGTTATATTCCTGAATCTTAAAAACAAAATAATGCATAGGCTGCATGCATGCACCTTAGTAAAAGATGCCAAGTTCTGCTTGGATTTGAATATCAAATATTTTTAAGTGCTACAATCTGCAGCTGAGGGAAAATTTGAAGATATTATTTGCTGAGTCACAATAAATAATATTTCAGAAAAGCATAAATAGCTTTCAGATATTTTAGGAAAAGAAAACTCATATACTTGGGATAATTAGGAATAACAATTTGATTTGAATTATTAAATTAGAACTGCTAATCATTGATAACATAAAGTCTCCATTTTTTGCAGCTAAGAGAATTTTGAAACTAGGACTTAGGTGACTGCAGTCAAGCAAGAGTGAAATTCCTGGCCTTTTGCCAAACAGTTTGTTAGCTATTGTCTGAAACAGGTTATTATAATCTAAAAAACATACATGATTTAGGAATGCGAGGAAATATGACACAAGCTTTTCTAGTTTCTAATCACTTTGATCTAAGTTTGTTAGGGAACACTGCTGGTTAATATTACTAAGTTAAAGTTTTTTTGTTGTTGTTGTTTTGTTTGTTTGTTTGTTTTTTAATATATTTATGAAGTGCAAAAAATATGTTTGTATTTCTGTACCAACCTTCTAATCTTTTCTGACTTTGATGTTGCTGTAGGAATTGTGTCAGTTCACAAGTGAGAAGGGAGAGATTATAGGCTCCTTATTGTCATATTTGTTCTCTTACTCTTACACAGATTTCAGTCAAAAGTTCAGTTGCTGAAATTATCGCTATTTTAATTAAAAATTAATATTCAATTTATTTATTCCGTTATATTTAAGTGATTACTAATCTAAGGACATGTAAGATTTATACTTAAACATTATCATTCATCATACATGATGTGATAAAGAAAAACAAAGAAACAATAAAAGTGATGAGATAATAATTAAATTTATAGGTTATTAAATGTTGAAACTGTTTTCTTACCTGATGTATTTTATGGTAATTAGATGTATTCATTAGCATTTGAAATGTAGGAGAATACACAGGGAGTGTTTGGATGACAATTATTCCAGTCTAAAAAACTTTAATGCAAAATGAAATATTTAACTATAAACTGTACATTTATGAAATTACTTTAATTTCCAAATATTAAAGAAGAAATAAAATTTATATATATATATATATCATAGAGCTGGGTGCAAAGATTATTTCTGCAAATTTAAGTTAGTTGTGTGAAACCTACTTGCTTGTCATTTAAAGGAAACAGTGGGTTTTGTAGTTATTTTCATTTATTTGTTTGTTAATAAAAATTGTCAAATGCCGTGGCCTATTTATTCAATGGAAATTGTGAGATTTTGTAAATAACGTTAAGTCTGAATTGGTGCTTTTAACTATAACAAGTTCTTAATGTTAAATTATGGAGGTTAAATACAGAATAGGAGCTGATGATGGGGAGGAAGAATTACATCTGATCTACTCAGCCTTGTGACACTTCACATTCTTCACTTCATTCTTATAACAAGGAACTTGTAACCAATATAGGCGTGCAAAGCTCTTACCAGACAAGCTGTTTTTAAATAATACCAAAAATCCACAAAAGAAAATATTTGTTCTTTATTTCTTATCTCTGGTATTTTCATAGATATTTTATCTGAGTAATACTAGAAATAATAATTTTAAAGGCAGCTATGTGAGGTTAGTTCTCAGATGATTTTTAAAAGCTTGGGGTACTTTGAAAAATGAAGTCTCCTTATTCTTTGGTAGAGCCTGACAGACGCTGAGTCCAAGAGAGCTGCAGAGCACGGAGGCAGGAAAACAGTTGCTCTACATTGCTCAAAATCCACCTAGTACCACAAAGGTCATCTATATGTTTCGTTTCTACCATCCAGCATTCATGAGGATCATGTCAATTTAAAAACTAGAAAATATATACCATGATTTCTTCCACAGGCCTTGGTGATTGACAGACTAAAATTCAGAGATTGTCCTGCCACTGTTGAGTGAAAGCAAACATGTCAGCCTATATACCCACATTAGTCTTTCTATCATGATTGCTCCAACTTTACTAGCAAATGCCTTGTGAAGGTGGTGGAAATCTGCACTGAATAAACAGTAAACATGAGCAGACAGACATTTTAAGAATTAAGCTTCTGAAGTGTTTTTGAATGTCCTCCTTGTAAGGGATCTCTGGATCATGATCACCTTCATTCACCTTTAAATTGGGATAAACAGGGATAGTTGTAATCTCGCATTCTGTTGTAAGCTTGCAATCAGATCAAGTTGTGCTTGTGTGTAACAAAACTGTTACAGAAGAACTTTCTGCAGATTCTGTTTCCCAAGGGAAATTTTGTCATGATATCCACTCCCCCAGTGGCTGAAGTGATGGAGGTAGGAAGTGGTGGAGCCCCACCTGCAGCCCCAGCAAGGGTGTCTGCCCTTGCAGAGCAGAACAGGAGGAAAGGTTGGCAGCAAAATGTGTAGGGGCAGCTGGCTGCATACAGAGAAAGGAAGGAAAATCAGGCCTGTAAATGTTTTAGAGGCACAGATGGACTTTGACTAACACAGTGAAGTATGTGGAACTGAGGCCATGGAGTAACAATCAAGGACACAGTAGTTTCTTTCTTTTGTTTTGTTTCTGGTCAGATTCTCAGCCTGAAATCTTGGCAAAGTTTTTCCTGTGAATAATGGCAAGTGAAAAAGAAATCTATTATGCTGAGTTATTTCTAACGGTTGAGCTAGACAGCTCTGACTCATTCTGTTCTCATATGTACTGTGCATACACCCACTGTATATTGGCTGAGCACAGCTATAACCTTGCAATCATTACAGTCATGTCTTTAATCCATTTTTATTATGCTTACTGCCTTGATATTGAAATACCAAAAGAACTTAATATGAACTATTAAACAGCAACTTTAGTATGAATTAAACACACTCTACCCTTTAATCACATGTAGCAGATCAGACTGGCTATTTTCTGTAAGTGTGTACACTGACTCTTTGCCTCTCAGTGCTTTTTCCCTCCATCTTCAGGGACTGCTTATGAGTACAGTTTCAAGTAATATTTTGTAGGATAAAATATAACTTTAGACCTGTACAGATGTGAATTGCTATATTCAATATTACTAGTTAGGAGGTAACCCTCTTTTTGTCATCTTTTAAATCTGTATAAACTTAGGGTTAAATCCTTAATCTTAATGAAGGAAATAGTGAAAGTGTGTTTTCTTGGAAGAGATTTAGATGTAAACTTCAGATTTTAACTGTTTAATACATAACAGGTGATTTTAGAACATTCTGTTAATATGCTCACAGAACTATATATATATATCCTTTTATACACAGATCATATAAAAATATTTTATATCCTTGTATATGTTGTATATGTGTATGTGTATAAATATATCAATTCATATATAAATGTATACACTTGTATGTGTGGTTATCCTGTTTTCCATCCTAAAAAGGACACTTTATGGTCCTCAGATATTTAATTTAATAGACTGGGAATCGAACCATCTATTCATCAGAAGAATTAAAATACATATGGGAAGAATGATTTGTTGGATTTTAAGATATGTTGTTTGTCAGTCTTGAGTATTTAAATGGTCTGTTTATAATTTGGTTTTCAGTAAGGAAAGTCTGTTCAAACATCTGGTAAGGGTATAAGTGAACTTTCCTCTCTTACATCATTCCATCCGTGAAGTACTTGGAAGGACTATATTATGTGACCTCAGACTATACAACAATTACTGTTACTAGGTTCAGTGTTTCAGCCTCCATCATAAGATTTCACCAACAGTACTGTTTTGGTGCTATTGCTAAGGAATAAATTTATCTGAAATTTGAAAGGGATTGAATTTGTTTCAGATGGCCTTTCGGACCTGTATCTTAGGAATTAAGTGGTGTTTTATTTCTAAATATATTTTAATGGTCCAAATGTTCTCTTGTCATGAAACAGATTCTACTAACTTCACTCGAGCCAAAAAATCCTTTACACTACAAGCAACTCAGGTGACCTAAGCAAGATCTTCAGGTAGTTGGACTCAAATTCACTGGTACAAAAACCAAACATTTTTATGTAACTTGTAGATGGACAACTGATGGTGAAAAGTCCCTGTTTCTCCTAATCTTCCTCTGCAATCCAGCTTGTGCATTGAATCCTTTATCCATCACTCTGGAAAACATCATCCTGGCTTTCTTGAGACCTGCAATCTATACAACATCTCTAGTTCCACATGGCCAGATTGTATCTATTTCACACATAGGAATCTTTTTCTTCATAACTAAGCTAGCAGACAGTCCCATTCTTTCCTAACCAGGAAACTTTCCCAAAGATTCTACTTATCTTGTATTTAAATTACACACATATATATATATTTATTTATTTATATATTTATTTATTCATAGTCCCTCATAATACATTGTTTTACTGATTTTCCAGAATGCTGTTTGTATTGTGGCACGGCTTTGGTAGTGATGTGGGGGAGAGGGGTTGAGAGAAGGGGTTGTCTAGCATGTCCTCTGTGTGAGGAGCCCAGCAGCTGCCCCATGTCAGATCAGCACCAGCTCCAGCCAGCTCCAAAAGGGAACCACTGCTGGTCAGACCTGAGTCAGTGAGCAACGCTGGTTGGGCCTCTAGGACAGCAGATTTAAGAAAGGGAAAAACAAACAAACAAACAAACAAACAATACTGTTGCACAACAGCAGATGGGAGAGAGGAATATGAAGCAGCACTGCAGACACCAAGGTCAGTTCCAAAGTAGGGCAGGAGGTGCTCCAGATGCTCTAGTTTGTATTCTTTCACTCCAGCACAACAAAGGACAGATAAGGAAAGTTAAGACAACATGAAAGAAATGGTTAAGGCAGTTGTATGATTCAACAATTTCTCATCCTGTAATGGTATGTCTAGTATTAATAGTAGAGGTTTTTTATGTAGCATAAGAAATGATGAGAGGAAGCAAAAGACCTGAATCAGAGATGAACATTGTGGTGGTTTTACTCTGCTGGGCAGATGAGCATCGCCACATCCACTCGCTCACTCCCCCTCCTCAAAGCAATAGGGGAATTAAATAATGATGATAAGGACTCAAGGTTTGAGATAAGGACAAGGAGATCACTTAACAGTTAAAGTCATGGGCAAAACAGACTCAGCATAGAAAGACTAACAAAATGTATTGCCTATTACTAACAAGCTAGAGAAGTGAGAAACAAAGGAAACAAAGGAAACAAAGGAAAGAAACTAAAAACACCCTCCCCCTATCCACCCTCTTCCACCTCTTCCCCTCTGAGCAGTGCAGTGGAACAGGGAATGGGTCTGAGATCAGTCCCTAATGCTTTGTCTCTGCTGCTCCTTCATGGTCTCTCTCTGCCCCTGCTCCATGTGTGGTCCCTCCCATGGGATACTGTCTTTCCCAAACTGAGCCTTTTCAAGAACTGCTCACACATGGCTCTGTACCATGGGGTTCATCCCCCAGGAGCAAACTGCTCAGTCTCAGGTTCACCATGGGTGGCAGCTCCCCCCATACCCCCTACTCCTGCATGCACTCCTCTCCACAGGTTGCAGCCCCGGCCTGTGGGGGCTCTCCATGGGCTGCAGCCTCCTCCAGGCCACATCCACCTGCTCCACCGGGGGTTCCTCCATGGGCTGCAGCATGGAGATCTGCTCTATGTGGGACCCATGGGCTGCAGGGGGACAGCCTGCTCCACCAGGGGCCTCTCCAACGGCTGCAGGGGAACTGCTGCTGTGTGCCTGGAGCATCTCCTGCCCTCCTGCTGCACTGACCTTGGGGGCTGCAGGGCTGGGTCTCACTCCTCACTCTCCCAGCTGTTGTTGCACAGGAGTTTTTTTTCCCCTTCCTTAAATCCACTCTCACAGATGCACAAACAACATCACTTATTGGCTCAGCTCTGGCCAGCAGTAGGTCCCTTTGGAGCTGTCTGAAACTGGCCTTATCTAACATGGAGCAGCTTCTGGATTCTTCTCACAGAATCCATCCCTGCATCCCCCTGCTACTAAAATCTTGCCACGTAAACCCACTACAGATGTTCTTCAAGGAAATTTTCGAACAAAACAAAATGAGCAAATAGGAGTTGGAAGAAAAAGGAATTTAAGTGAAGAGAAGAAAAAAGGAGAAGATCACAACAGTAAATGAATTTGAGATGACTCAGACTGAAGGGGAGAGAATTTAACTGAAAGAAAAAAAATATGTAAAGAAAAAAAAAGATGAATCAAAAAAAGGAAGGGAAGGGAAGGGAAGGGAAGGGAAGGGAAGGGAAGGGAAGGGAAGGGAAGGGAAGGGAAGGGAAGGGAAGGGAAGGGAAGGGAAGGGAAGGGAAGGGAAGGGAAGGGAAGGGAAGGGAAGGGAAGGGAAGGGAAGGGAAGGGAAGGGAAGGGAAGGGAAGGGAAGGGAAGGGAAGGGAAGGGAAGGGAAGGGAAGGGAAGGGAAGGGAAGGGAAGGGAAGGGAAGGGAAGGGAAGGGAAGGGAAGGGAAGGGAAGGGAAGGGAAGGGAAGGGAAGGGAAGGGAAGTTGTTCCTTTCCATCCTGTTTTTTTTTGTTTTTTTTTTTCTTTAACAAACACATAATCAAACCCCTTGTTTCTATTGGACATTTATGTCCTGTGTTTCTTTCCAATGGAAACAAAAGAAGAACCACCACCCTGGACAGACTTTCAGAAAGTGTTGATGTTTTAAAACAAACATATACATTTTAAACATGATGAGAATATCTACTGAATTTAGTGGTACACATTTGGGAAGTTCTGTGGATTCTTTTCATTTTAAAGTTTGTTGTTTTGTGTTTTTTGTTTGTTTGTTTGTTTTTTCAAATCTGAACATATTTACTATGTCCTAGGAGAACTTTTTTATAGTCAAAACATTTCTGTCTTTTCTCAGCCATGTGTGGGGTAGTTCATGCGTATGTGCTTCCATTAGATGCGATACCAGCATCTGACACAAACATATATGCATGTGCTAGGAAGTACACAAACAGGAGATCTGATATGTCAGAACAAGTGAAATAGATTACCTTGAATAGGTAGCCTGCAAGCACTCAGTACAGCATGGATGTGCAAGGTGGCTGCACACACAATATTGCAGTTTAGAACTAATCTGCGCATAAGCTTTTGTCATTTGTTGGGGAAATATCATGCAACCTTCATAGATATATAGCCCAGAATGATACATATTTGGACATTTGGAAGTCCAAAAAAGTAATAATGTTTGTTTGTTTTTTTTTTCCTGAACAAAGTTTAGTCAGTGATATCTGAGGAAACCTGTAGGCACAGGCCTGTGTGTAAATTTGTCCAAGCTGGTATACTTAGTTCTGTAGGAATCTGGAATTATGAAGCAATTTGCAATGGAATGATAGAAGTTAATTTATAGCATTCACCCCCATGACAGCATTTAGATATGTGAGAGACAGACTCTTTGATCCTGCATTTAATAAGCATGTTTCCTCTTTCTGGTTGGTATACAGTTAATTTATTTCCTAGTAGTGGGTATGGTGCTGATGCTGTGTTTTGGATTTATGATTAAAATAATGCTGATGACATTCTGATGTCATGGTGTCCTGGTTTCAGTTAGGACAGAGTTAATTTTCTTCCTAGTAGCTGGTAGAATGCTATGTTTTGGCTTAGGATGAGAAGAGTGCTGATAACACCCCGATGTTTTAATTGTTGCAGAGCAGTGCTTACACCAAGCCAAGGACGTCTCAGCTTCTTGTTCTGTCCTGCCAATGGGCAGGCTGGGGGTGCAGCAGGAGCTGGGAGGGGACAGACCCTAGCTGACCCAAACTAGCCAAAGGGGTATTCCATACCATCTGACGTCATGCTAAACAATATATAGGGGTGGCTAGCCGGGGAAGGGGGGCTGGACTGCTCGGGGTTAGGCTGGGCATCGGTCAGCGGGTGGTGAGCAATTGCATTGTGCATCACTTGTTTGTACATGTTATTATTAGTAGTACTATTATCGTCATTATTGTTATTATTATTATTGTTATTATTATTTTCCTGTCTTAATAAACTGTCTTTATCTCAGCTCACAGGCTTCACTTTCCCGTTTCTCATTTCTCTCCCCCATCCCAGAGAGGGAGGGGGGAGGGTGAGCGAACGGCTGTGTGGTCTTTACCTGCCAGCCGGGTTAAACCACGACAGGGAGCAGCAGGATCTGAGGGGGAACATAACCAAGACAGGTGACCCAAAGCGGCCAAAAGGCTGTTTCATACCATGTTACAGTATACTCAACAGTAAACTCAATACTGTTACAGTATAATCAACATTAAAACTGGGCAGATATGGGCAGGAGAGGGCTCCTGTTGCTTGAGGACAGGCTGTGTATTGGACAGCTGGTTGGGAGCACTTACATTTTGCATTGCTTATTGTTTATTCTTTTTTGTGTGTGTATTCCTTCCTTCCTTCCTTCCTTCCTTCCTTCCTTCCTTCCTTCCTTCCTTCCTTCCTTCCTTCCTTCCTTCCTTCCTTCCTTCCTCTTTCTAAACTGTCCTTATCTCAGACTACCACTCCTCACACTTTCTCCTTTTTTCTGATTCTCTCCATCATCCTACTTGGATACAAATGGCTATGTGGTACTTAAATTCCTTAAGTTTTCTCATTGGGTAGTTAGTAGGTTCAAAAGATGTGGCCTAATCTTCATCTTTCTGTTTCTCTGACTGTACCACATTATGTCAAAAAAATCACACCAAAGATGTGGGCATCTTGATACAGAAGCACTTTGTTAAAAAATGGGCCTCTTGTCAAAACATATGCAAAGTTTAGGACTTGCAGATCAAGAGGTCTCCTTGTTTTGTGTACTTAAGCATTTTGTATTTCTTCATCCATTCACTGCTGCAAATGTGTATGACTTTTTTTTTTTTTTTTTTTTTTTCCACTTGCAGGGATGTAACAGCATTATCCTTTGTGCTCCCTCTTGGTATGAACTAAGCTGACATTTATTTCCAATAACCTTGTGCACCTTGCCCTTTGTGTTATAGCAAGTGAAAGTTGTAGTAAGGAAAAACATCCATCAGAAAACATTGCTTTTTCTTTTTTTCTTTCTTTTTTTTTCCTACGTGCTTTTAATCCAGTTTGTACCTAGAGAGTCTGTGAATTCTTTTGCTCTAAAGGAAAGCAGTGTGCTGCCAACAGCTTAGCTCCCTAAGAATGTCAATCAATAGGGATCCAGGGGAAAAAAAAAGTCTGAGTACTACAGACTTGGGGTTTTAATTTCATTTCTACTTCCACCCATCAGTTTCCAAGTAACTGGTCTTTTTACCTGGTTTCTATTTCTTTCTTTCCTGCCTAGACTATTTTCCTTGTACTTCAGAGTCCTACCATGTTCCATGACAAGGCCATCCTAACAAGACTCTAAGGAAAAATACCACAGTTAAAATCACAGTCTCTATTTTTTGTGTTGCTGTTCATTACTTTTCTGACAGAAAAAAAATTTCTCAGGAAAAAAAAAAAAAAAGAAAAAAAAAAGAATTGAAATGACAAATATTAATATTAATTGAATGGAAATCTACTTTAGTACATAACTTACCACTCTTTAGCTCTCATTTCCTCATAACCTGTCCCTCATAACTAGGGACAGGCTTAATTGTAGCCAAGCTCCACTCCATTTGCTTTCATTTTAAACCCCAGTAAACTAGAGATCTTAGAGCTTCTGGGCCTCATGTTCATCAAGTGTTCATCAAGACTAATTTTATCAGTTTTCTGTCAAGGATTTCACGGCTTCACTGTCTAATAAGAGGACCTGATGACCTGTTCTTGACACTGCTGGCACAAGAGGTTACTGGCCAGCCAAAGGAACCAAGCAACCTGGATGCCCAGAAGTACATTTTGGTTCCCAAATTTCCTGTTTCATTGTTGTTGTTTTTGTTTCTTTCCTTTTAATGAACTTTTCCCATAGAAAGCAACACTTCTTATCCAATGTTACAATTTCCATTGGGAAAACAGTGATCTAAATATGTTGGTATACAAAATCTTAACAAAACCTGACTTAGTTAAATGTCAATCTTTTCTGCATTAAATATCTATTTGGTTTATAGAATGACCACTAGATATGCCATGTGAGCACTTAGTTATTTCATATTCAGCAGTCAGACATGAATTCTATATATTGGTGTATTGGTGTCCTGGTTTTGTCTACAACTGAGTTACTTTTCCACATAGAAGCTGGTGCTCTGTTTTGGATTTAGGATGAGAATAATGTGGATAACATGCTAATGTTTCAGTTGTTGAAGAGTAATGCTTACATTAAGTCATGAACTTTTCAGCTTCTCATACCACCTTGTTAGGGGTGCATTAAATGCTGGGAGGGGACAGAAGCAGAACAGTTCACCCAAACTGCTCAAAGGGATATTCCATATATTCCATACCATGTGATGCTATGCTGGGCAGTTAATTTGGGATGGCTGGCTGGAGGAAAGAGGGCAGAGTTAGGGATGCGATGACCACTGCTCAGGGACAGGCTAGGCATCAGTCAGCAGGTGGTGAGCAATTGCATTGTGCATTGCTTGCTTTGTACAATATTACTACTATTACTATTACTATTACTATTACTATTACTATTACTATTACTACTATTACTATTACTATTTCTATTACTATCATTATCAATTTCTCTTTCTTTTCTGTCCTATTAAACTGTCTTTATCTCAACTCAGAAGCTTTTACATTTTTTCCCTTTTCTCTACCCCATCCCAGTGAGGGGTGAAGGGTGGGGGTTAATGGTTGTGTGGTGCTTAGTTACCTGTCAGGTTAAACCACAATTGGCTATAGCTGAAATATATTAGGTCATTTTACCAGAACCCGTAAAGCGCTCTTATCCAACATCTATATGCACAAACTGAACAGGAAGAAGAACGTATTGTTACTAAGATTCTGCCTATTATTACATACATGTATATGTTCATGATACTAAATGTCTTTTCAGCCAATAGAAGTGAATATGTTTCTTAGAAACTGTGAATTCTAGTACCTAAGACCTGGAAGCAGAAACAGTTTAATTCCCACATCTTCCTTCCTTCATTTTTATACCAGTCATCTCTATCTCTCTGCCAATGAAAAATGTTTCCCTGTGGTGTTATCCTAATGGTATGAGACCCATGCAATGTAATTACTCTCCAGAGTGTCCTTGAGAATCTACTCCATGCTGTTTACTGTTTCCAAAACTCATCTTCTTAGTCTGGTCCCAGTTCCAGTTACACCTCTGTGCTTCATACTGAATTCTTCAGCCCTTAGTGTTTAACTGTTAAATATTTAGATGGCTTTGTCCTTATAGAGCAGTTAGTATAGCTATGTGTATGTAACTATTATTGTATTCTCTTTCCCACCTTTTCCCATATATATATATATATAAGTTCCGCACAGTCCAGAACCTCCCTGAGGGCCATGATTGTTGGGGCCCCCCAGGGCAGCAGGGCAGAACTTTGCAGCTGTGGCACATCCAACCACCCCAGTCAGGAGCTGAGCAGATGCAGGGCAGCAGGGTAGCCCCAGTCATCAGGCACCTACCTGGGCATGAGGATGGACTGAGGCCAAGCCACGAGAGTGGCCTGAGGATGAAAGAAATAGGCCCAGTAATAGCAACCAGGACCCAATACAGCTCCAGGCAGGACCACGATAATGTTAATGTCTTCAGGGCCCTGACAGCTAGTTTGTTGTTGAGTCCTGCCCTTTCATTTGCCAATATCTTTATAGTAATATTTAAGTAGTGCAGGTGTTCTTAAATAAGTACCATATGTCATAGTCACACCATGTCAAATGCCTTTTTGTGGCAGGTCTACATTTCATGAGAGTGGAAAACAGTGTAAATTAATGCTGATTTTAAAACTAATTTGGATTTTTTGATCCTTTTTTTCCTGTTAAATTTTCAAAGTTTTCTTTTAAATGCATTTTGGGTTATTCTCCAGAGATTTGGTTTTGACAAAGCTCATTTTTCCCTTTCTCACCCTGTAATTCGAATTGAATTTCTTAAAGAAATTTACTCAGGAGAGCTTGAGGATATGCAGGAAATACAATACAGAAATCATAGTTAGTTTGCGATATACTGTGCTGGTTAATGGATGACACTGAAAACATCAGTCTAGCAAAAGTTGAAGGAAAAAGTAAGACATTTTAAAGAAACAACAATTCAACTGAAGGTTGACTAGTATTGACAGATCCAGCTCATCTGAAGGCAAATGCTAAAATACATAATGTATATATGTGTATTAAAATACACAATGTATATATGTGTATATATGTATGGTAGTGCATTTTTTAGGCTTGAGTTCTCTGAGGATAGTAAAAATGGCTCAAACAGAGAAACTGAAAAAAGGAAAAAAAATGTCTTATTTTTTTCCCCTTCAGAGAGGTCATCTGGACAGTTCAGGTTCCCATCTGTTTGTTTTTTTGTTGTTGTTGTTGTTGTTGTTTTTAAAAAAAAAAAAGTTAATTTTCGTCAAGCACATTAAAGCATATATAAAGGATGTAAAGCACTCTTAAATCCCCAGTTGAAAGATGAAAAAAAAAAATGCAAGATGTTAGTGATATCTTATCCAACTACAACACAAAATATGTACAAATGTGTGGCAAGACAGCTTTGAACAATGGGCATCTTTACACATGCAGGAAGGAAGTTTCTTAGAAAGACATTGAGAGTCTAAGATGATATATGAAGCATTATGCTGTTGATAGCTGAAAATATCCTTACAAAATATGTTTTGTATAAGGGAGATGAGTTACATATGAGAAGATGTGTTGCATTGTCTTAAAATTACAGGATTTATAAAATAATTTAGATGACACAAATTCTGTGCAGGCCGAAAACAGGTTGCATTTGTGCAAAGTAATCTATTTGGGACTACACACCTTCTTTATTATGCAGTCATGAATCCTAATTGGTTAATACCCCATAGAAGTAATAAAATGGCTTTTTACATGATGCAAATTAGAATATCCTGAGTTGGAAGGGACCCTTAAGGATCATCAAGTCCAACTAAATTATTTCAGGGTCTACCTGGCTTTCAGTGATATTCTCTGCACATCAAATCTTCACTGAATTTTCAAAAGGAACTTATTAAAGCTGTCATAATCACTTAAGAAAACTTGTACATTGCAAATCCTTTGTCTAAAGTCCTAACAAAAAATATGGAGTATAGGAGTATGCCTTTGACACCTGTTGGCTAACAGTGAGAAGAGTTTTGCTGGAGATCCAGGTGGAGAAAAGCCCAAAGAGTTAGGAGGTTCTGCCAATATTTCCTGGCAACTGAAGGCATGTGAAAATCTTTTCTCTTCAAGAGAAAAGATTGTTCTTTAAAACTGTAGATAAAATCTGAGCTTTCAGAGAAGTGGTAAAGGAAGAAATAATATGATTACACTGGGGACATAGAATCAGAGAATCAGAGAATATCTTGGGTTATTAGGGACTTTAAAGAACTCATCTAGTTCCAACCCCCTGACCAAGGACACCTGTGACTAGACCAGGTTCCCCAAAGCCCCATCCAACCTGGCTTTAAACACTTCCAGGGATGGGGCATCCACAGCTTCTCTGGGCAACCTGTTCAGTGACTCACCACCCTCTGAGTAAAGAACTTCCTCTTAATCTCTAATTTGAATCTCCTCTCTTTCAGATTACAGCCATTCCCCCTTGTCCTATCACTATCTGCCTGAGTAAAAAGTTGCTCTCCATCTTTTTTTATAAGCCCTCTCTAAGTCCTGAAAGGACACTACAAAATCTTCCTAGAGCCTTCTCTTCTCCAGGCTGCACATCCCAATCTGTCTCAGCCTTTTTTCAGAGAGGTGCTGCAGTCCTCTGAGCATCCTCATAGCCCTCTTATTGACCCTCTCTAACAAACCCACATCATTCTTGTTCTGGGGGCCCCAGACCTGTATGCAGCACTCCATGTGGGGCCTCACAAAGGCAGAGTACACAGGGACAATCACCTCCCTTGACCTTCTGGCCACTTCTCTGTTGATGCAGCCCAGGATGCAGCTGGCCTTCTGGGCTGCAAGCACACAGTGCTAGGTCACGTCGAGCTTTTTGTCCCCTAGAACTCCCAAGTCCTTCTCTACAGAGATACTCTCAGTGAGTTCTGCCAGTCTGTACTCATGTCTGGGATTGTCCCGACCCAAGTGCAGCACCTTGCACTCTGAATTGTTGAACCTCGTTAGGTCCACATGAGCCAAATTCTCAAGCTTTTCAGTGTGGATGCCCCATCCCTGGAAGTGTTTAAAGCCAGGTTGGATGGCATCCATCCCTTCTGCTTTATCACCTGCACCACTCAGCTTGGTGTCATCTGCATACTTGCTGAGATTGCACTCAACACAGAATCATAGAATCATTTAGGTTGGAAAAGACGTCTAAGATCATCAAGTCCAACAGTTAATCTAGCACTGCCAAGTCTACCAGTAAACTATGTATGATGGCAGTCAGAGAGTGTAAGTTAAGAATGTATTTGTTTGTTTGTTTGTTTGTTTCCTTCTAAAATTATCCTAGATCTGAACTGAAATTTGGAAATCACTAGCGATATCTAAACTAGTAAAAAAAGGGGAGGGAGGATTGGGTGGTGCTGGTGATGGAGGAATCTATCTTTGAGTGTGTGTGTTGCACTCTTCTGTATGAGGAATTTAACTCATTTCAAAAAGGACAGCTTTAGGTACATCCACGTTTATTACTGTGATTGTCCCCACACAAATTCCCAGGGTTAGCATGCTTGCAATAGCAGGCTAATTCATTCTACCTGAACAAGTGCTTTTTCTCACTAGGATTCCCTCTTTGATTGAACACAGACATGTCAAAACAGCTTTCTTTTTCTACATGATAAACTCCACTCTACATCTATCCTGCTGTTTTCAGACATCCGTAGGGCATTTGAACTGTATACTGATGAAAAAAATCTAGACAGTTGGGGAATCACTCGCAGACAATTTCAGTAAAGGTACTGAATACGTGGATGTGCTTCAGGGAAGAAAGACTTCCCTGCCTGTTCTTAACTGTGTCAGTACAATCAAACTAAGATATTTCTCAGTAGATAAAGACAATGTTTCTGTAAGTCATTCATATGGTACAAACTCTTACTGGACAGAGAATATCATGAAAACAAAACAAAACAAAACAAAAACAAACATAATTAATGCCTGTCGGTGGATACTATTTCATAGTTTTATCTCTAAAATTCTGTATAAAGGCATGACTATGTTTTTCTCTCTTCAGCAAACAGAAAATATCTTTTTTTTTTTTTTTTTTTTGTCTGAACTCTGAACTGTGACAGAAAAATGAACTGAACTAAAACTTAACAAATTAATTCATTGCATCATGATGAAACTTACCTAATTGTTGCATTCTGTCATGGAATATAAACCTGAATATTTCATATATTTGTTTTGTCAGGAAAAAAATAAAAATTAAAATTAAAAAAAATGTTTTCTATGAAAACCATATGCTTCATGAAAAAAGTGTGTTTAATCAAAAAACAGTTATACAGAGGAACTGTTTTGACAGAAAATATTGATCAGTCCTGTTTATCCATTGTTCTTGCTGAATGTTAAGTAGGCATATTGCCCAGACGACATCTGAAAAAATATCATGTCTAAACTTAGTATTTTTACTAGCAACATTGCATAGCTCTGAATCTCAGTGATCCTTATTAATTTCCCAGCTCAACTGATGGAAACTATGGAAATGAGTTTTGATGTCCATGGAACCCATGGAAATGGAAGCCATGGAAATGAGTTTTGATGCCCAAAGATTAATATAGACTCAAAGTGTTAACTAATGATAAACTACTATTAATGTACTTAATATGTTACTTGTACTTAATATGTGTTATTGATTCTTTGTTTAAAATTCAAATGTTTTCTCATATTTAAGATTAGCTGTCTATACACAATTAGTGAAGGCATTCCAAATACAATAGAATTCTGCAGAATTTTTGCAGAATCATAATTTCCTTATCTAGTTTCAGGGAAAAAAAAAAAAAAAAAAAAAAAAAGCATACCAGAACTCCAGTTAAGATTTAGATAATTTATGTATATATACATGTATATGTATATATATATATATATATATATACACATATTATGAATTTTAAATTTCTGTAGAAAACACTCAAGATAGGAAGTGATGCAATACGATTGCCTGTTTTGACTGTTTTGTTTTGTTTTGTTTTGTTTTGTAATCTGCCAGGAGTACTGCCTCTTCAGAAAGAATGGAGACTGCTGTATTGAATGAATCACAGTTTTATAATACCTAACATTATAGGAGAAAGGATTGTTGCTTTGCTTGTTACAAAACTGGGAAATCTGTAATCCACAAAACTTGAAGTTTTGTGGCTATAGAATTAGTCTGGAATCTTGATCCTTAACCCACACCATTTCCTCAAGTAACTGATGATTTTTCTTATTTTCAAGTAACTTAGACTCTGCAACACATGAAATCCATTGACAAATTTTTATAAAAGATAAATCAATTGATCTTTGTGCAACATTCTTTTGAATGAACATACACTGAAGAAGCCCAGTTGGAAATTTATACTTCTGTATTTAGTGCAGAAACTTGAATGAGTTGTGAATAATATAAGGAAATGCACACTGACTGAAGAAGTAAACCATTTTTTAATACTGCAATTGCTCATTCAGAACCACTATTCATTGTGTGCCTTGAATGAGACAGGAGTTCTGTGGAAAGAGCAATATGCAATCAGAAACTTGAAATCTGTGTTAGTAAACACAAGGAAAATTAAAGTTGACCAGATCATCTGACTGAAGTTGACTCACATCCACCCACTGTGCATTACAGGAAATGCAAACATAAGCTTATCTGAACTCATGCATGTATAAATATATTTTGCTCTCTTACCTAATTGGCTCTGCAGTCTGCCAGCCAGCCTAGTAAAAAAGTATTTCCCTTCTAACAAGTTTAATGAATGAAAAAAAAAGGATTTCTTCATTGATAAGCAAAATTTATAATCAGAATTCTGAATGACCTCAGTGTCCTCTGAAATGTTAATAATAGTTCACTATATCTGCAACAAATACTTCACGTGTGAGTTTCCAGAATCATAGTGTTTTTTTAAATAAAAATTTACGATAATGACAGGTATCACAGGATTGCCTCCTTCAACAGATGGATTCAGCTTTTAACAGAATTTGTTAATTCCTAAATGCATGCATTTGCAAATTTCTTATCAGGTTTCTTTCCACCTCTATAATTTCAGTCTGAAATAAGCTTCTTCTATGAAATCCTTATCACATTGGACGGAGTTAACTTTCCCCACAACAGACTATATAGTGCTCTGCACTTGTAGCTAGAATAGCACTGATATCACAACAAGGTTTTACCTCTTGCAGAGCAGTGCTGGTGCAGCATGAAGACTCTCTTCAACCACCCTCCAGAGTTAGTAGGCTGTGGGTGGGCAAGAGGTGGGGAAGGGACATAATCGGGACAGCTGACCTAAACCAACCAAAGGGATATTCCATGCCATATGATGTCACAGTCAGCAATAAAAGGTGGGAAAGGGGAAGAAAATGGAGGACCTCTTCTGATGAAGACATCTGTCCTCTCGAACAACCACTTACATGTACTGCGGCCCTGCTTCCCAAGATGTGGTCAAACATTGCTCATTGATGGGAAGTAGAGAATAATTGTTTTTTCTCTGTCTTTGATTCTCCATGGACTTTGCTTGTTGTTGTTGGTTTTTGTTTGTTTGTTTTTTGGTGGTGGTGTGTTTTTTGTTTTGTTTTGGTTTGTTTGTTTGTTTGTTTTCCTCTCCCTTTATTTTCCCCTTAATTAAATTATTCTTATCTCAGTCCATATGCCCTTTTATTTCCCATCATACTTTCTTCCCCCTTCTCCCTTTGAGGTAGCGAAGTGAGAGAATGTGGTGGAGTTTAGCTGTCATTTGTGTACAGGTCATTCCTGAAGAACAATACATGAAATAAGTTATTTCATACTGTGCAGTTCTTACACAAAACCTCTTGTTGTATATATGAAACAATAATTTCACACACACACAGAATCACAGAATGTTAGGGATTAGAAGAGACCTTGTCAACATCTTAATGAAATCCAAATATATCATCTTTTATATTCCCAATCTAAAAATAAGTCAACAATGTTACACAGAAAAATATTAAACCTCAAATAAACTAATAATCTGTAAATTCCAATTTTATTTTATTCTTAATTTTTCGTATGCTGGGAAAAAATCCCCCCAAACTCCCCGCTATTTTAAACCTTACTAGCAATTTTTTCAAGTCCTAATGGAATTTTATTTGTCTCTTTCTCCTACTCCTACATGAAGTCAGGAATTGCTTTCAGAATTTTATCCTTCTTTACTGACCTTTCCATGTACACCTGGTTCTCCTTCCTAAAATTAAAGTCCATCTTTTGACTACATATATTGTATGGGCCACATATAGTTGTATTTTTCTAAAACAAACAAACAAACAAACAAACAAAAACATGACAACAATAAGCATGGTTCTGGTGGGCTTTATGATTAGCTTCTTTTCTGACTATTGTTGGCTTGATTTCATCAACTGTAATATTTTGGTTGCATTTCTCTAACGGTCAATTTGCTTTGGGGCTATCCTGTACTTTTAGATGGCATTTAATACTCAGTTGCATAAAAATTTTCTGCCTCTTACATGGTGTTCTACAAATGCCTTATTACATTCATCCTCAATATGTTTTATGGTGAAGCAATGCCTGCTTCCCCTTTTTATTAATTTATTATACTATAAAATATATGCATTGCACTCTATCGTCTACATGCATTTCACATGGCAATAAATATATATCACTTTATTTTACATTTCTGTTCAAGTCAGAATTTAAATCTTATTTTGTGACCAATTGACAAACACATTTGTAGATGCAGTCGTGGTACCTTCTCTCACTGTCCTTCCAAAAGGTGTTGTTTATTCCAAGAATTCAAGGAAGTTGTTTTCTTATTTAAACATATATTTGTAAGATATAGACATAATATTACCTTGTTTTATTTAATTACTCTCCATTGTTTTATACATCATATATAAACTGTTGTGGTGATTCTTTACTGTGAAAATTCTGTACAGATAAGCCCACAAACTGGAGAGGCTACTATATAAAAATAATTTTTGATAAAAATTCTGTAGAACAGAATGTCACTTTCTTTTCTTCATGTAACAAATCACTATGTAGAAGGCCAAACTTGTATCTTTGTTGTCATTTCCAGAAATAGGACTGCACCAGCTTTTTAAAATAGCTTTAAAGTAGCTGTGTAAATTATAAAATAATTTCACAGAAAGGATTTATTTTCCTCTCCACAAGAAAAAATGAAATGGAAGAAAGCTCAGTTATGCTTTTTGATTTTATTTTTTGTTATTTACTGGAAGGCACTAGAAAATGTGCACTTTGTCTCTTTGCGAAGTCCTGGCTCACATAGAATCAATTTGAAGGTATACATGCAATGAAATATTAAACCCAAACTAGTTAGCTCTGATTCTGTCTTTAGGAATAATTAATTTTGTATATTTGGGAAAAGCTGTAGCACTCTGTATCACAACAAGTTAAGATTGAAATTGCTGTACACCCTTAAGATACTACAAACCTCTGGAATTTTGCCACCATCTCTCTTCAGAGCTCACTTGCACCAAAACTGACATGAAGTATGCACATGTTCAGCAGCTTCAGTGCAAAGTCCAGTAGTTTTAGGTTAGACTGTTTGCAGAGGTAAGTCAAAAAGTATAGTTGGGTGCTGCTGTTCAAAACTTTACATACTTCATCCTGCAAATGTGAATCCATGGGATGACATAATGACAGGCTCTGCAATTGCCTTCATGCACTGTGTTTTTAGGTTATGATATATCTAAAGTAATGGTAGTTTGATTTAGACAGCTTTTACTGATAATTAAATAATTACTAAGGGTCTCACTAAGGGCTTTATGGGTCTTACATTATTACCAGTGATTAAAATATGGGCAGTATCTTACTGGGCCACTGCAACTTGATTGGTGTGTGTGAAAACTCTTTTTCCCTATATGAAAAGTAGAGAGAACATTTCCTCTCAGTTCTCATGAAGACACAGGGAGGATTAAGGTTTGCACACTGCTTCAAATATAAAGTACTAAATAAAATGAATCAAGCATTAAAATGACACCACCCTTTGGAAAATATAAGTGAATACATTCAGTCTGCCAGGGAAAGCAAAGCATTCAAGCATAACATCAATATACCCTATCCAGACTATGAAAGTGTGGTCTGGATCTCTAAATACTAGAATCTTAACAGAAGGGTCAAATATATAAAGCTTATGACAATAAACAAGGGATACAATCCTGTAAAACATTTTGTCTAACAAGGTGTATGTGTCTTTAATGTGTGTGTATGTAGATGTATATCTAGTTGTATGAAATTTCCTATGAGTTTATTGTTGATAAATTATCTGAAAGACAGTTAGATATTGCTGTGGAGGTGAACTTAATGCTACAGTCATTCTGTGAACAGCAAGATATATTTGTCATTTATCAAAGTTTAATATACGTAGCCTGTCTCGCAAAGAACAATAGTGAGGAAAAGAAAGTGAGGTAAAGGGGAAGTCTAGCAAACCAAGGTGTATGCTTTTGAAAGTGTCCCAGCTTTACTCTACTTGCTCTGTTAAAAATGAAATGATCAAAGGACTGTAAGTATGACCTCTTTCCAGAGTCACCTGGCAAGTGCTTTTGTGCTGTTCAAGCAGCAGTCTGTTCTGTGCGCTATTTGGACTTTCACTATCACTCATCTGTCAAACCTGCAGCTGCAAAAGAACTGGGGTGGAGGTTGACTTGTAAAGTAGCAGTAGAAGAAGCTGTGCGATGTGCTTTCCTCTTTGGTGAGGTGATTGTTGGTTCTCCTCTAATGCCATTAGGCCACTACCCAGGACTAAATAAGCGCTGAATGTTGTTTCCTGTCTTTGCACTCTAATTAGTGCTAAATAAGTGCTAAAGAAAATCTTTTATTTTGGTCATTTCCCCATGACTCCATAGGAATTTGTAAACCGAGGACTGAGGACTGAAGCATTACCAGTATCTTAAGGCTTGATCTTGTTCTAATCAAACTTTATGCTTTTATTCTTTTTTGTTTGTTTGTTTGTTTGTTTGTTTTCTGTTAATAATTGAAGTATAAATTGAAGTATATCTACAGGATATACCATATATATACCATGTGTTCGGGTTGTGGAAGAAACATATAACACCTATTTAAAAATGAGCATCTTTGCTGAAAACAATCAAATCACCTGAAAAACCCTTTAAAGTTTTGGAGAAACCTAGAAAAACTTGATTCCCAAGTGCAGCCTCCGGAGCTCACTGTTGCTATTATCTGCTACTGAGAGTTTGTTGCCAGGCTTCACAAAGCTTTTTTGTCTGAAACTTCTGTCACTGATGTAATGTGGAGTCAGTGAAGAAAAATTACTTATCAAGCATCTTTTCAGTTCACCAAATTGTTCAAGACAATGTTTTGTAAATAAAATTAGTCTTGTATTTTATCAGGGACCTTCGTTTGCCTGGGCTGAAGGTTTGGCCAATGTGAGTTTCCTTTGCCTTCTACAGATTAAATAGAAAAAGTGATCACGGTGTTTATCAAGCAAAGCTGTGTCCAGTTACTTCCTCTGTCTAAACGGAACAACACTGTGATATCGCAACAAAGAACAACTTAACCTGCTTTATTTTCTAATTAGTCTGACTATTTCATGTGGCCAAGTATGTCCTATTTCTAACTTTTGAAAATATCAAGAAATCATTCTCTCTCCCATTTTCTCACACTACTTAGTAGCTAGCCCTCATATATTAGTCCACATATTGTATTTGTCCAAAATTAGCAGATAAAGAAAAATGAATTTTTACATATATATACATGTATATTGCTTCTTGTAACAGTGCCATTTACTGAAAACATACTTCAAGTTTATTTGAAAAAGACATCCTACTACAAAATGTCTTTTTCTTTTTCCCTTTTTAACCTAAATAGGTGAAATCTTCATTTCTCACTTGGATTAAAAATTGTTTACACAACAGACAGTGAGTAATAGGAAACAAGAAGAAGCTAGCATTGAATACTAGAGGGGCAGAATGTGCTATACTCATTCATATATGAGTGAGTATATACTATATATACTAATATACACATTAATGTGAGAGATAACTGGGAACATTTGTAAGACAAAAGAAATCAGTCTTGATTTCCTATAGCTTGATCTCAATACCAGACCTCCATACAGCCACTTTTTACAGCTTAACACAGAAAGGAACAATAGGTGAATGTCCTGAATACTACATGAAAGGATCATGTAACTTCTTCCCCTTCTTTTAGGCAATAATAATTACAAGCTGTAACTCTAACCCAACCTGGGTTCTTTTTCCCAGGTTGGGAAGAAGATATGGGATCCCTCATATTCTGAGGAATATTACCTCAACTTCCCTGGTCTTCCTTCATTACCTAAGCCTGGAATTATCCATGCTAGGTTGGACTAGGCAAGGGCTTGGGATACACTGTTGCTAGGGCTCAGAACTGGTGGTTGAGGAAAAAAAAATATTTAAAATTTTCCATCAAAAAACAGTTTCCCTCACACTGATATATTTCATAAACTTATAGTGATGTCAACTAAAGCTTGCCTGAGAAGATTTCTTGGATCTGGGATAGACTTTATGAGGAAAACTCCATAGATAATTACCCAATAGAAAGTTTTTGCTTTCACTGCAAATATAGTAGATAAGACTTCAAGTCCCTTGTCTCCCAGGAATGGATTTGAACCTACAAATTCCATGCATAATATGAGTGTTGGCTCCTCCTCTGAAATTGACCCTTTCTCCCTTTTCTTCCCCAAAACACTTGAAAGCCCGTTTTGTTCATGTCAGGAACTGAAAACAAATGCCAGAACTCTGACATTTATCATAAGATGGAAATCTTGTTTTCCATCCGGCTTTATTCAATACTTCAGGGAGAACAGACAACAGACATTCATCTTTATTTTTGTCTATAAATTGAGAATGAGATACATTAAAGAACTATTTTTCTGGAGACTTCTATGGAGTTTGGAGTGGTTAAGAGGTAGTTAATGTTGTATGCAAGAATCACTCTCAAAAAACAAACAAACAAACAAAATAAAAAAACTGAGACAGGTAATAAACTGACTTTATCGTTTATTTTATATAATCAAAGACTTCTGTTAACACAGATAGCCCTGAGAAACTCAAGTATATAACATGTTCCAGGAAATTATTGAGCTAAAATAAGTGAATGTGGCTGTTTTACTTGTGCCATTTTGTATCAAGCTGACAGCTGTTCCCCATGCCTGACTGATCTGGTTGGTTTAGTTTGAATACTTGGTATACCACTAAATTTAGGTTTGATGGGCCACTTTAAAGATTGACCAATGTACAGAGAATGATGGCAGCAAACTTAGTCTGAAGAAATAGCTCAGCTTCATGGGGCAGCTCCCCAGTATCACCAGCCTGAAAGGCAGAGTCAGTATACAGATGTAGAAACATGGGTGTTTGTGAAATAAATATGCAATGCAAATTAATTCAGTCAGTCATATAATGTGCGTGTATGTATATATTTATTCATCTAAATTATTAGGTTCTTTCCTTTTTTCCATAACATTTACTTTTTAAAGATTTATCTTTCACAAAAAAAAAAAAAAATGTGGCCGTGGTGTTTTGAAATCTTGCAGTACCCCTCTCTGTGCATCAAAATTATAGATGCTGTCAGAGACATCTGCCTTAGCAAACAGATAAAGGACTAGTAGAATAGTAGAGACATCTGCAGATTGGACATTTGCAGCAATATATGATGCTTATTTAACTGTAAAGGAGTAGCCATCTTTCTAGATGGCTACTATACAAGTAGCCAAGTACACAGTACTGTTGCTTATGCAAGACCAGTTAATGAATACTAGGAAGAATTCAAGATATTTCATACTAAAACAGTAATTGACAGTTGGCATCATTATTTTTCTGAGTGAGAATTTTTCTGACATTCCCTTGTGTTTTTCTTTCTAATAAAGTTATGGTAGGAGGAATATTAATTAAAGACTGTAAATCATACTCTACTGAGTGAAAAATCAACTTAAATTCCAATAGCACCGATTTTAGAAATATTGAAGAAATCTGTATTGCCTCTAAATATTTGGTTTCATTTAAGTATTTGCATTCATTTTGCTTCCACAGAATTTTAATTTCTGCAGAATTGATGGGGAAACCTGAGCTTAATTATAGGGTAAACCTGATAGAAATTTAATAAAAGATGGATCCAAAAGTAACTTTATTTTTCTGTTTTATTGAAAATAAGCACACATTAGATGCAACACTCACAGCATAGAATATATAACAAGAGGCAGCTGACCTTGATTGGTCTACCGTATCTCCATGTTGCTGTTTTACATAGAAGAATATCTCATATATCTAGAAAAGTAAAGCTACAGCTGTGATTCTGATGAACCATTCTACTATGCTCTTGCAATACTGCCATGGGTATGCAATCCCTGGGAATCTGATGGAATTTTTCCCTGATACCAGCTGTCACAATTTTACTTTGAAGTGCACTAGGGAAGCTTTAAAATATTTAAATAGGTGTTTGTAAATGTAACCAACATTCATGCTAAGACATCAGGTGATATAATTGTTACATATGAAAAATTTTCCTTTTATCTTCCTTAAAATTAAGCTGTAGAAGAAAGAGTGGCACAGTAGTATTTTTTTGTTTGTTTGTTTTGTTTTGTTTTGACAAAATATTATGTGATGTGTATTCACATCACTAGACTTCTTTGGGAACAGGCCTAAACTATGAATATCTGGTGCCTTAAATGTCTGGGTGAGCACAGTCTGAATCAACCATAAGAAAAACATAACTGAGTTTACAGGCTTCATTTTTTTGATTTTCATTTAGACAAATACTGAAACTACAGCTACCTGTTTATAGAAAACGTTCACTGTGTTTCTTGTGTCTGCTGTCTTTGTACCACTGTAGAGTAAAAAATACCTAGATCAATATGAATGAGTCATCAGACTATCGAAATTTTTGAGTATTATTATTGTTATTATCTTAATATTATTTATTACTTTAAAAGAAAATCCAATTTCACTGGTTTGTATCCTCTTGCAAAGAAATAAATATATGTTATTTTAAGAAAAGACTAGTATAGTATTTTCTTTGTATAGCTATTTTGTAACTGTTATATATTTCAAACATGAAAAGATCACAAGATCACTCTTGTAGTTCTAAATTGCTACTTTAGTTCTGCCAGAGTCAGTTCTCTGGGAAGGAGTGAACATAGTTTTTAAAAGTCTTGGTGTTACACAACTTTTAGACTAGAATTTTCTAGTTCTGCCCAGTCACAGTTTGTCATGAACAGCATAGGAATCAGAAAAAAGTTTGTTGTTGTTGTTGTTGTGTTTTTCTTTTTTTTGTGTGTGTGTGTGTGGTTTTTTTTTTTTTTTTTTTTTTTTTTTTTTCTGTTGTTACCAGTGTTAGTGATATATCTCTAAGGAACTCCTAATGATCTGAAAGTTTTTCTTTAGGTGTAGTGTATTGCTATTGTATAACAATGTGGGCACAAAAACATGAATCACACTGACTTCAGGTCATCATTTGCCAAATGGAGTTAGACTTTGCCAGGAATTGTTGACTGATAGATGGAGTTATTGCTGCATGAAGAAACCTGGGGTACTCATGGGCTCAAAGACTAATGGGAATGTGCACTGTCAAATAAAGGATATTTGATGATGGCTGCACATAGAGTTGAGTGAATAACGATTTGGGGGGGTTCTGAGGCCAAGCAAAAACATTTGTTTTAAAAATGATGAAGCAAACAGGGGGGAAGGCTTTTTTTTTCTGACCAAAACCATTTTCCATATGAAACACAGGCCTGTGGTTTGTCTGTGTCCCATTCCTCCCCCCTCTTAAATTCATATTTCAGAAAATTGATTTGCTGATAGAAAAAGCACAGTTCTGGCTAATTATGTTCAATACTGTTACATCAAGGACAGGCTTTATTTATTAACTAACCCCACATGTTAAAAATAGATACTGTTAGATACAGTTCTTTTAAAGTTAGTGAAGATTTCAGAATTTACATATATGTTTCAAAGGGTCTTTTTGCTAACTTGATGTTTGTACTGTAATTTACCTCATAAACAGCAGTTCCCAGATTTCTCTCTAATGAAAATGTGCACTCAACCAGATGTTCATAAAAAGCTGGTTTTAATTGCTCAGTAGGTCTGTTTAACCCACAAATTAAAATGTAAAAGCACTCTTAAGGTTGCAATAAATTGGTTACAAATATTTTACATGTCTGTCTCTCATGGTCTTCTTCAAGGCCAACTACGAAGCCTGCAGAGGACACTTATGATGAACAGTTACTCATACAGTGCCATTTGTCTTCAAGAGGCTCTGATAAGTTTTAGGTTTATGCAAATTGCTCTGTTAGATGTCTTAATGAATTCTTGACATGTTAGTAATACAAATCTGCTTTTATATATACATTCATTCTATTCAGAACAAAATAAATTTTTCTCATGCCAAATTTTAACTTCTTGCAGCTTAAACCAAAAGAGAATAAACAACATTTTTCATCATTGGTCTCTTTTCTTAAACCTACTTCCATCTCCAAAGACATTTCTGGATTTCCCTTCCACTTCTATGATCATAGAATCAAACACTTCAAGAGATGGGGCATCTACAACACCTCTGGGCAGCTTGTTCCAGTGCCTCAATTGTGTTTGCAATTCTCTACCCTTCATTTTCAGTCAGAGAATTGTATTTCTCTCTTTAAAACAGTGAGTCACTTCCACCTTTCATATTTTTGCTTTTAGACATTTATTTTTTTCTAGTTTATGACTTACACTAGATAGAATATTGTTATATTTCATTTCAGTTATGCTACATAAAAATAAATGGCACTGCAGAAATACAATTTGCAAGGAGACGCAAACATGCCCTTTTCAGCTGTCAGTAGTAAAGTTTCTCAAGTCAATTAAGCGGTTTTTTTTTAAGTGCTCTGAATACTTGTATCAGAATGTTAATGAATGGTAGTGTGTTGACATTAATAACTTCAATCAACCTTTTATTGTTTAAATCTCTTTTTGAATATGTTGCAAATGTAAGTAAACATAAAATAGTTGTCCTGAAATAGATTTCAGATCATTTCTGGCATTTGATGAAAGATTAACAGCATACGGCCATCAGGCAGCAGTGCAAGTAGATATGGAAGGTCAAGTATGACAATTTTTATGTTGTAAAAGGAGCTACTTAACATTTAAAATGTGCTCTTTAATTTATTTATTTTTTCAGCTATCACATTAACAATGTGATCTAAAAAAACCCTCTCTTTTCAGGTGTCATTTACCCCGTTTTATGCAATTGATGTTTTACAGATGAAATTTTGTAAAGACAATAAAATTTCTGTAACATGCACTAAGGGGATTTTCACTGGCTGCAGTTGACACAGAAGATGCTTTAGAAGAACTAGAATGTGAGAACTCAATATTTGCAAATACGTCCATCACATGACACAGCTCACCCTCATCTGATATCAGTGCAGCGCTTAAGGTGAATTACAGTGGTTCAACTGATGGTTAATCTTACTTATTTTTAGCCAGTTTAATATATTTCACACCACAATGTGTTTTAGAGTCTTCTTTAGCCTCTCTAGCTGCTACACAAAACCTTCACAAAACCTACACAAAAGATATGCATAGCCCTGGACAGTGAATAAAGCAAACTGTTCTGGGTGATCTCCAGCTGACCAGGGGCTGAGTTCTATAGCAATGGAAGCAATAATTGGTTTGCCTGCAGATGGTGAACTACAGGAAGCAATGTTCATTTCCAGTTCTCCACAGGACTCACCAATAAGCAACAACGAAATGAAGTTTTAGAATTTTGAATCTAATGCAATGTTAGTGCACGCATACTGTGCATGCACATTTAACTGAGATGTAATGCACGTGTCCCTCCCTGCTATTCCTCTGTAGGATCTGGATGAGAACATATAGGTGCAAAACTTAAGGTTAAGTTAGCGAGCCAGAAGACTTCAAGTGCTGGTAAAAATGTACTCAAAGGAAAATATCAGCTGTTGATGAGATTAGGATAGACTGGCTCTGAATTTCTTAAGTTCAGGAGGAAGGAAGAACTAATATTTTGTAACAATATAATCAAAGACAAATAGGCTCACAGAAGACGGCATATGTCTCCCTAAATTATCGTTTTATTCTGTCGCCTCCCCCTTCCTCACCTTAGTCATTTTGACCGCCTGCTTTGTTTCAAAAATCTTTGCACTATCATTTTTATCTAAATTACTTCTGTATGTCACGAGTGTGCTACAATTTCCATAAACACAACATATTATGAATGACCTTCCATTTAGATTAAGGAAAAATAAGGAAATAATAGAAATAAGTAAGCAGTACATGACAGAGAAATCACAGTGTTTGTCATTCATTCTGAGAGTAGCCTTCTTGAGTCAAACAGTCTGCTCTAAATCAGAAGAAGGATAATACCCGTCCCATTTAAAGACACAGAAAATGATCAGAGAATAGTATGAACATCCCACTTCAAAAGTCCATTGTGTTGGTTTAGCCCTGACAGGCAGCTAAGTGCCACACAGCTGCTCATTCACTCTCCCCAAGTGGGATAGAGGAGAGAACAAGAGAGGTAGAAGTATGAGAACTTGGGCATTGAGATTACAGACAGCTTATTAGGTAATGCAAAAGCCATATACACAAGCAAAGAAAAACAAGGAATTAATACACTACTTCCCATTGTCAGGCAGATGTTCAGCCACTTCCAGGAAAGTAGGACTCATCACACATAATGGTTTCTTGGGAAGACAGATACCATCACACCAAATGCCTCCCCCACTTCTTCCTTCTCTACCCCAGTTTTTATTGCTGAGCATAACATCACATGGAAAAGATTATCCCTTTTGTCAGACTGGGTCAGCGACCTTGGCTCTGTCCCCTCCCAGATCCTTGTGCACCCCCAGCCTCCTCAATGGCAGGGCAGCAGGAGAATCTGAAAAGACCTTTTGTAAACACTTCTCTGCAACAACTAAAACCGTCAGTGTTATCACCACTGTTTTCATCAAAAATCCAAAACACTGCACTGTGTTTGTCAGCCTCTATGAAGAAAAGGAACTCTATCCCAACCAAAACCATGGCAATTTTTATAATTAAAAATAAGCAAATAAAATAAAAATATTTATAAAGTTAAGGCTGTAAAGGTCAACTGTCTCAGTGGAATATAATGAAATGTAGAGAATATTTTAGACTGTAAAAATATTTGTAAAATGTGTAAGATGCGTAAAATGGAACAACATATTTATATCATTTCCTCATCAGAACTATCCAGGGGTAAAAAAAGGAGTTTGGTCTGTACTCCCTTCTTTGAGACATTAGAAAGAGCCCTGAATTTTATGACATGACATAAATATACATCAACAGTATCAAAGATTTTCTGCAGGGTTCCTGAAATCTTTCTCTTCTACATTAAGATCTTTGGAGATCTCAATTTTCCTTCTCCTTAGGTTAGAAGCTAAGTGTAATTTAATCACAACAAACTGTTTAAATCATGGAAAGCATATGCAGGCTCTGGCTGCAAAACCAGGCTGATTTGGCTAACAAAACTTTACTGTGGACTATGGAACTAAAATGTAGGAGACTGAGGTCCAGTTCTTTACCTGATAAGAGCCAGTCTATAAAATTAAAAGGACTGAAACTCAAAAATGTTAGAAGCAATCATTCAAATCCCAAGTTTAAATCATGCAGAATCCAACAAGAAAAAGAGGAAAAGGAAAAAACAAACAAACAAACAAACAAAAAAAAAACACACACACATGAAAAAACTTTTAGGAATAGTTTCCACAGTGAATTAAACAGACAGTTTGGAAAGAACTGAAATCAACATTGATCGGCAAAGAAAGTTAGATTTTGTATTTGAAAAATACAGAGCTAAAAGGAAAATCACCAAAATTCAATTTGAATTTGCCCTTGAAAAGGAAACAAAAATGATAGAACCAGAACAAAAAATAGATTCCCTGTGAAATCAATGCATTACCAATTGGATAGTTATAAAGACAGTTAAGGATAATCCAAATCTGGGTCCAAATTTAAATAAATACTTTCCCACAGTTCTGTGGGAAAGATGTTAGTGCATCCTAAACAAAAGTTTAGGAACAGAGAAAGGTATCTGCTGTTCTGGAACAATGAGAGAACTGCCAGTCCTCTCAACACAGATTTCTAATTTGTCAAATACGAACAACACATGACTGGACGATGTGACATTTATGTTTAAGAAAGACAAAATTGTGTTCAAGTAAACTACAGGCACATTGATCACAGTAATAAACAGGGCTTTAGAACATATTTTGGAGATGATAAAGACAATAAAAATTACAGGTATATAGTTTAACATGAATTTTTAGAAATTCTATTGATTTCTCTTTTTGAGATTTATTGTATTGTCCTGTTTTTAGAGAATAATGATACAGCAGGATTAATCTGTTTCAGGGAAGTATTTGATGTTGTATTTCATGGGTATTTATTTACCATCTTCAAGCAGACAGATGGGGTGGGAAAGAAACTGGTTAAAGTTGAAAAGAGACGCTTAGTTACATTGAAAGAACTAGCAGGCTAGAGAAAGGTTATTACAGGAGCTCCTCATGGATCAACCTTGTGTTTGGTATGATTTAATATTTTCATTTATTACCTTTGCACACAGAAACATTTCTAGTACAGTTTTCTGATGACACAGTTATTAGACTTTGTCAATGCAACGGTAAGTTGGAAGAATTTAGGACACACAAAAGACTTGGATGACTTTGAAAGGTCAAGAAATGGTAATGGGGTAACGTATAGTAGTACAAAGTGCAAATTCACACACTGACAAACTAATTGTGAAGCACTTTTCTATAAACTGGAGGATTATCAGTTGAGAGTGACAAGAAGGGAAAAAAAAAAAAAAAGCACTAGGTAACACAGGACCTTACTGAAGATGCACACTAGCTGCCACTGAACAAAAAGGGTATGATGTAAAGCTGAGAAATGTGGAGCACAAAATAGAGTGCTGTTGAACACAAAGGTAATGTAGGTAATATCAGATTACTGGCATATGTATATTAAAAGTACGGTTGCCCCAGTAACTGTAGTTATAGAATCAAACTCATAATCACATAGACAGATGTTGCACATAAGGATTAGAAGACAAATCAAAGACACTAGTTCTGCAAGGAGATAAAACAGGTTTATCCCCAATTTATGGTACACACCAAACATTAGGGACAAACTTGTTTAAAGATCATCACTCCACCTTTTTGTTTCCAAATAATTACAATTATGATTTCACTAATTCTACTCTGAAAAGCTTGAGAAGGTAGATAAGCCTAGATACAATCTAGGTGACTCTCTGCAAAGCTCTCCTATTGCAAGCTAAATTTCCGCTTCTGCAGCTCTAGAACTTCTATTACAGATGGAAAAAGTACAAAATAGTGCAGTTTACTACAGATAAGCATAAACGAATAGATGAGGATTTATTGGCAAAGTTACAGACTGTGGATCAAAACCATAAAGGGATAATCAGAAAATTATAAAAAAATACATATTTAAAAAATCATCAGTTTATAATAATTAGTCAGGAGAGGACTGAGTAACATATTTTTGAGCTATTCAACACAATGGAAAAGCTATCAACAAGTAATACCCAAAATTAAAATGTTTGTAAGGCTTTCTTTTCTATCTTTCAGTAAACTCAGCTCTGGTCACACACCTGAAAATTAAGATCACTAACAAGACTGAAGGAGAAAGATGTCAAGTTATAATAGCAGGACAGACCTGAATGTTGTTGTTTTGGTTTTATGGCAAGATGCTTCTTGCACTCTCAGTCTCACTCCCCTGAATTTTACTTTCCTCATCTCAGATGAGTGCCTTACTGCAGTCACTGCTTCCTTTATGTCCAGTATGAAGAGTACAGAATTGCAGGGGGAGCTAGTTCAGTGGTTGCTCTGACAGAAAACTAGATGTCAGATTAGGGTTTAAGCCCTCCATCTCTTTCAATTATCTGTATCAGTTGAGGCATGAGCATAAAATAAGGAGAAAGAACTCATACCCAGGTATCAGTTCTGAAAAAATAAAATAACATGGATTTAAAGGAAATGTGTTAATTTTCTGGGTCCTGCATTTCAAAAAAGATAAAGTCTAAGTTCTAAGAGAAGGATCAGAAGAAATCAGTGCAATTTACTAGGGTACAGAAAACACAACACACATGGACTTAAATCTTTCTTACTGAAACTCAGGATAAATTTTCTAAAATACTTGAATGCTGGAATAAATTGGCCTGGAGGATTGTGGAATCTCCAGTATTGGGATATCTTTAAGAACAAGGGCAAAAACATCTGTCAGAAATGGCAGAGCTATAAACAATCCTTGCTTTAGATAGGAAAATGTATGAGATGACAAAGCTGAGCTTTTCCAGCCCCTCAGAACCATTATTTTCTTTATCTCCACTTCCAGACTTTGAGATGTGCATTTTAAAACATTTTCTCATGTTAGTATTCACAGGAGTAGATATTTCCAAGTAAGATTAAAAGTGAAAACTGAAAACAGACCAATTTCAATACTCTTTGTCCTGTTGTATGCTAAGAAACCAAAAAATGCATAAAATAAATGTACTCTTAATATCACTTCTTATTTTATATGAGATTATTTTAGAGAGCTGGATGATAGAATTATGAAAACATAACACTAAATATTTAAAATTTGTATAAGAAGACAGCGATAACAGGCTACCTTTGTCTGTTGAAACCGGTGATCTTATTTAGTTTCACTGTCTCCCATCCTTCTTCCTGTTTATAGCATTGTTAAACTTTTTCACAACCTTCTTAAAATATAAAAATGTATATGAGAGATACAAGCACTGAAGATGCAATTACACAAGTTTCAAATAATTAGAGGGACACTAATACAGCAATTAATATTGGAATATTAATAATCCTATATATAACATTACAAATTATCTGAGGTTAAACACCAAATACATCAATTGCTTTGTCTCAAGAGATAACATAATTGTTGTCTTGTTAAAGGAAGAACCAAAAATATTTTCTTTTAATATTCAGCTTAATCCTATTTGTCATTGTATTACTATTAGATGAGCTGTTTTTATCATTATTAAAAATAATAATAATAATTAAAAAAAAAGTAAAAAAGAGCATACTTTGATGTATTAAAGGCAGCAATTATCAACCTATATGACATTTGCTAAATGTCAGGCATAGTTTATTTTGTCTCTGAAAACATACTCAGGAAAATGAAACATTGAGTAAGTCAATGTATTTTTGCTGGTTTTTTTTTTTTTTTTTTTTTTTTTTTTTTTTTTTTTGTGTGTGTGTTTGTTTTTTTCTGGGTTTCACCAGGAAAAATGAAATGCAATCATGGAAGCTACAATATGTCTCATATTCTCAGCCTAGGATAAATCATTGATCCTTGTTTGCTACAATGCTTCATGTCTGAAATACATAATTTGTCATCTTTTCTTCATTTTTCTTTATTTTTCTAATCATCTGACTTCAGTCTGTAACTCCCATTCATATCTATAAAAGGCTATCTTGTCCATGTGTGCTTTGGGCAAAATCCTCCTAAACATACGAGTGGATTCTCACAAATGAATTGTTAATCAACACTTTATAACTTATGACATTATTTACTTGATAAAAAGTTCAGAATGCCTTCTCTATTTAATGTGCTAAGACCAAAACATACCAAAAGTTCTCATAGGTAATTAAAGCAGTGCTCTTCTCATTATAGAGATTTTTCTACTGAATAAAAAGACACCCATTACTGTGAGGGAGCCTTGTCAATTGATAAAATCTTTAAAAATTTCCTTTTTCTTTCCTTTTCATCTTCTGAAGTGTCAGTTCATGCAGACAACTTAGCTTCCGTATTTCACTTTTCAACATTTAATCTTTCAGCCCAAGTACTTTTTTTTTTTCCTTCACTTGAATTTTTCTATTTCTCTTTCACATCTTGAATTTACAGCTTCATTCACAATTAGAAAAGTCCAGAGCATCTTTGGACTGGCCCATAGCTATTGTTTGACTTTCTGTCAATTTTTCTAAAGTCATCATTTTTTTATTTGTTTTTTTTAGTCTCAAGTCTCACACCTAAGTCTATGCCTTTCTTTTTTTTTTCTTTTTTTTTGAGGGGGGGTGAATTTTTGTCTTTTTTTTTTTTTTTCCTTAAGTTTGTTTAGCAGTCCAAATTATGCTTCAAATTCCTTAGAATTCAAGCTCCTCTAAAACTTTTTTTTTGTTTTTTTTTTTTTTCAATGTAACATAATTATGTGCACGCTAGCACTCTAGAAGAATTTATGGAGTTAGCCCTTTTTGTTAAAGTGTAACAAATACTGAACTGAAAGCTTATTTCCTATCAGTGAAATAGATGATGGGGCAAACATCTCCACGGAAATCATCTATACAAAACTTCCTCAAAAAAAACAGCTAAGGGGATGGGTAAGCATGTACATGACTGCTTTTCTATGGTAAAAAATTCATTTTTATGTAAAGGAAATTCCACAAATTATATTTTTACTTAATTCTCTGCATAAATATGTTAATGTACTTAATGATAACTACATCTATTCCAGTGTCAGTGGAAACGACAAAGGAGCGCCAGAAAATTCCCTTAAAATGCTACAAGGATAATTAATTTTTCCTTCGTAATCTGTAAGATTATTCCAATGCAGATTCTGGCTAAGGCATATAGTACCTCTCTGGGTCACTATAACAGCCTGAATTCTGGCTTTACTAAACAATATCGGGTACAAGCAGTCCTAATTTAAACGGTTAAAATATGTCAGTCAGTAAAACACAAGGTCATAGTATTGTTACCATATTTTATTTGTACTTTCTTGGCTTTCAGCCATATTTCAATAAATTAGCACATTTACAACCTATCTTCAAGATACCTCTCTGAGTTAAATCATCCCATGAGGCAGACGATGCATGTAGGAATTCTCTCCAGAGATTTAGTCCAATTAATCATGAAGCTTATGCAGAATATGGCCCTTTGTTTAATAAGTCATGTGTCAGTCAGTGGTGGCATGCACCAGTGCTCTGCAATTTTTGCTGGCTATCAGCACGTGTTGGGATTAATTCAGGATGCCAATTTTAACATCAGTAATTCGAAATCATTCCTGTATATGGAAGCGGGGGGAGGGGTTAATGGGGTGTCAGCTCTTGGTTTTCTCTGGAAAGTTGATCTTATTCGTGAAATATTTGTGCCATGCATGCAGAATCAAACAAGTGGAGATCACTCCCACTAACTTAAGTCGGTACTTGTTTTAGTGTTGGTCCATGACTTCAGAGCAAACTTAACTAAACTATGTCACAAACTTAAACCAAACTATGGGTCCATAGACCACTGTGTACTATATTACACCAACATAATATCACCTGAGGGGTAAAAAATTCTTTGGCAAACAGTTATTTAACACCAATAAAAACATGGGTTGTTTAGAAGGTACAATGGTTTAGAAGATACATTTTTTTTGCTTGTTTGTTTGTGTTTGTTTGATGAAAGGTGGAAGCACTGAAACATGAACCTGTCTGAAAGGGATGGAGAGTTACTGATGCTTCCCATGGAAGGGAACTGACTGATTGTCTCTGCTAGTTCTAGTGCCTGCTGCAAAATTAATTTTTCAGATATATAAAGGTTGACAAGTACTGTGCTTAATGTGTAAGGGCTTTCACAGTATCTGTAGGCTTGTTAAAAACAAGACTTCATTGTTAGATCAGAACTGAGATCTTGTTTTGCACTAACTAGAGCTTTGGCTGTGGTTTACCTATCTGAAAAATTACTGCACAGGAAGCAGATTCCTTTGTAACAGGGTGGAGTCTTCAAGATGTAATTTAGAAAATCTAAATTAGTTTCCTGCTCTTCATGATTCCCTCAAAAAGTCTATCAGTCTCCACTAACTATAAATAAATCTGAAGGAGACCAGACCAGGACAGCCAAATACTGTCTTATGAATTATTTTCTGAGCACATTCAGGGCTTGAGATCACATCAGTCCTACTGCAGTGAGGGATGCCAACCTGTACTGCAGCTGAGGAGCTGAATTTTCACAGTAGTAAGTCTAGAATCCCAGGGACACAGATGAAGCCTATCCCCACACTAACATGGCTGTACAGCTTGGGAGACAGAATTGGTTGGTGCCTTGCTGGGATGTGTGAGGATAGGTGAACTGGGCAACTGTCAGCCCTGACTCCATAGTCAAGCATTTATTGTGTGCCAGGAGAACCTTCATGCACTGCCTTTCAGGGCAGCAGTTTCACTATGCTGTCAAATATACACACAATTAACTAAAGACTGGAAAAAATGGATTCCAAGAATATCCTAAATTCATTTATCTTCATAAATTTTGTGAGGGTCAAGGGAAAGAGAAGTGATCATTTACTTGAATAATGTTCATTTGCTTATATAATGTTCATTTTGCTTATATAATGTTAATTATAATGTTCATTTGCTTATATCTGCCACTAAATGCATCACATACCTTGTAAACTACATTAACAACATAATACTGAAGAATTTTTGAAAGTTCAAAAGTCATGAACTTTAAACAAAATAATAATATTGAAAAATCTATGAAAATGTTTTTATTCATCTACTATCTCACCTCAAATCTTATCAAATTTTATGTGATAGTAATGTAGAAAGTATAAACACATATATACCATATATCACAATTAGATGAGGTTTGTAAACTTTAAATATGTAATATGTATTGAACCTTAAAAGATTACTGTGTGGTTCTGTGTTGTATGGTAAAGGTTTAAGAACAAAAACCACAACTGATGGTTAGTTATGACATGAAATATCAATACCAAAATCCAACATTCATTTACAATACTTAGCTAGCCACTTCTCTGATGTGTTATAGGAAGCCACTTGCAGAGGCAATCAGCTCCAGGGCAGACACATTCTGCAGCGGAGTGGGGGTTTGGGCCAGGCAGGGCTAACTTTCCGGCATCGAGCCTACTTGAGGGAGCTGCCAGGACCCAGCAGCCCTCGTGAGGGAGGCTGACAAGGCGCAGGCCGTGCCAGCAGCGCCCCCTTCCCGGCCGTTCATAAGCTGCCCCTAGGGAGCGCGAGCGACCAGGAGCGTGGTGAACAGGGTGGGCAAACAGGGCATGACGTGTTAGAAGGGAGTGGCATGGCAGTTAGCGCGGCAGTTCATGCAGGCAGGGCGAGCAGGCAGGGCAGAGCACTCTCTCCCGCTCATATGAACACCTCCTGTAATGACGGACTCCCATTAGCTAGGCTGCAAAGGTTTCCACCAGGCACAATACACTCTCCAGAAAGACGGTACACACCCAGACCGACTACCCATTCAAAAATGCAGCAGTTCAGGTCACTGGATGCATGGAGTGTCTGAGCCTGTTGCTGCCATCGGTGGGAGGCAGAGACAATGTGTGTGTGAGGTGCAAGCAGGTGGATGACCTGGTCCGCATGGTGGCAGAGCTCAAGGAGCAGGCGGAGAGGTTGAGGGACATCAGGGAATGCGAGCGGGAGATAGACTGGTGGAGCAACTCCCTGCAGGGCCTCAAGGAGAGGTACTGGGGTGAGACACCTCAAATGGAGGTGGACCCCCTGCCCTGTCGCCGTCTGGCAGAGGGAGGGGACGTGGGAGTTGAGGAGGAATGGAAACAGGTCCCTGCTCAACATCGCAGGCGATGCCCTCCCCTTCCAGCCCCGCCTTCCCAGGTGCCCTTACGCAACAGGTTTGAGGCCCTGGAGCTTGAGAGACCAGTAGCTGAAGAAGAGGTGGAAAGTCTACCCAGGAGGATGCCTAGGGTGAGGAAGTTGACTCCACGCCTCAGGACTGCCTCCACCAAGAAACAAAGAAGGGTGATTGTTGTGGGAGACTCTCTTCTCAGGGGAACAGAGGGACCTATTTGTCAGCTTGACCCTACCCGTAGGGAAGTCTGCTGCCTCCCTGGGGCCAGGGTCAGGGATGTTGCCAGGAAACTTCCCAACCTGGTTCGCCTCTCTGACTATTATCCTATTTTGATAGTCCAGGTGGGCAGTGATGACATTGAAGAGAGAAGCCTCAAAGCTATCAAACGGGACTTTAGGGAACTGGGGCGATTAGTGGAGGGAGCGGGAGTACAGGTGGTGTTTTCATCTATCCCTATGGTGGCAGGGAGGGGTACTGACAGGACATGGAAAGCCCACCTGATAAACACATGGTTCAGAGGCTGGTGCCAACACAGAAATCTTGTTTTTTTTGACCATGGGGTGCTTTACTCTGCACCCGGCCTGATGGCCGCAGACGGGTCCCTATCTCTAAGGGGAAAATGGATCCTGGGCCAGGAGCTGGCAGGGCTCATTGAGAGGGCTTTAAAATAGGTAAGATGGGGGATGGGGCTGAAACAAGGCTTGTTAGAGGTGTGCCAGGGGAAACAACGGCAAGGCCGGGGGATAAGGCAGTGGCCCAGATGAAGTGCATCTACACCAATGCATGCAGCATGGGTAACAAACAGGAGGAGCTGGAAGCCATCGTGCAGCAGGCAGGCTATGACTTGGTTGCCATCACAGAGATGTGGTATGACCACTCTCATGACTGGAGTGCTGCAATGACTGCCTGTGAGCTCTTCAGAAGGGACAGGCAGCACAGAAGGGGTGGTGGTGTGGCTCTCTATATTAGAGAATCTTTGAATGTTGTGGAACTCGAGGCTGGGAATGACAAGGTTGAGTCCCTTTGGGTTAGGATCGGCGGGAAGGCCAACAAGGCTAGCGTACTGGCCGGGGTCTGTTATAGACCGTCGAACCAGGATGAGGAGACGGATGAGGAGTTCTACAGGCAGCTGACAGAAATTGCGAAATCATCGACGCTTGTTCTTGTGGGGGACTTCAACCTCCCTGACATATCCTGGAAGCACAACACAGCCCAGAGAAAGCAGTCTAGGAGGTTTCTGGAGAGTGTGGAAGATAGCTTCCTGATGCAGCTGGTTAGTGAACCTACCAGGGGCGGTGACCCGCTAGACCTTCTCTTCACAAACAGAGATGGACTGGTGGGAGATGTGGTGGTCGGAAGCTGTCTTGGGCAGAGTGACCACAAAATGGTGGAGTTCTCTATTCTTGGCGAGGCCAGGAAGGGGACCAATAAAACCGCTGTATTGGACTTCCGGAGGGCTGACTTTGTGCTGCTCAGGACACTGGTTGGTAGAGTCCCTTGAAGGTTCTGAAGGGCAGAGGAATCCAGGAAGCCTGGGCGCTCTTCAAGAAGGAAATCTTAATGGCTCAGGAGCAGTCTGTCCCCTTGTGCCCAAAGACGAGCCAGCGTGGAAGAAGACCGGCCTGCCTCAACAGAGAATTGCAGCTTGAGCTTAGGAGAAAAAAGAGGGTTTGTAATCTTTGGAAAAAAATGATGAGTCACTGATGAGGACTATAAGGATGTTGCGAGGCTGTGCAGGGACAAAATGAGAAAGGCCAAAGCTCATCTGGAGCTCAATCTGGCTACTGCCGTTAAAGACAACAAAAAAATCTTTTTACAGATACATCAGCGCAAAAAGGAGGACTAAGGAGAATCTCCATCCTTTTATGGATGCGGGGGGAAACATTGTTACAAAAGATGAGGAAAAGGCAGAGGTGCTTAATGACTTCTTTGCCTCAGTCTTTAGCAGCAAAACCAGTTCCTCTCTGGATACCCAGTACCCTGAGCTGGTGGAAGGGGATGGGGAGCAGAATGTGGCCCTCACTATCCACAAAGAAATGGTTGGTGACCTACTATGGCACTTGGTTGTGTGCAAGTTGATGGGGCCGGATGGGATCCACCCGAGGGTACTGAGAGAACTGGCAGAGGAGCTGGCCAAGCAGCCTACCATCATTTATCAGCAGCCCTGGCTATCGGGGGAGGTCCCAGTTGACTGACGGCTAGCAAATGTGACGCCCATCTACAAAAAGGGCTGGAGGACAGACCTGGAGAACTATAGGCCTGTCAGTTTGACCTCAGTGCCAGGGAAGCTCATGGAGCAGATTCTCTTGAGAGTCATCACGCAGCACTTGCAGGGCCAGCAGGCGATCAGGCCCAGTCAGCATGGGTTTATGTAAGGCAGGTCCTGCTTGACGAACCCGATCTCCTTCTATGACAAAGTGACGCACTTGGTGGATGGGGGAAAGGCTGTAGATGTGGTCTACCTTGACTTCAGCAAGGCTTTTGACACCATTTCCCACAGCATTCTCCTCAAGAAACTGGCTGCTCTTGGCTTGGACTGGCTCATGCTTCGTTGGGTTAGAAACTGGCTGGATAGCCGGGCCCAAAGAGTCATGGTGAATGGAGCCAAGTCCAGTTGGAGGCCAGTCACTAGTGGCGTTCCCCAGGGCTTGGTGCTGGGGCTAGTCCTCTTTAATATCTTCATTGATGATCTGGATGAGGGCATTGAGTGCACCCTCAGTAAGTTTGCAGATGACACCAAGTTAGGTGTGTGTGTCAATCTGCTCGAGGGTAGGAAGGCTCTGTAGGAGGATCTGGATAGGCTGCACCAATGGGCTGAGGTCAACTGTATGAAGTTCAATAAGGCCAAGTGCCGGGTCCTGCACCTGGGGCGCAATAACCCCAAGCAGAGCTACAGACTGGGAGATGAGTGGTTGGAAAGCTGCCTGGCAGAGAAGAAACTTGGAGTATTGGTTGATAGTCAGCTGAATATGAGCCAGCAGTGTGCTCAGATGGCCAATAAGGCCTACAGCATCCTAGCTTGCATAAGAAGCAGTGTGACCAGCAGGGCTAATGAAGTGATTGTCCTCCTGTACTTGGCTCTGGTGAGGCTGCACCTCGAGTACTGTGTTCAGTTTTGGGCCCCTCGCTACAAGAAGGACATGGAGGTGCTCGAGCGAGTCCAGAGAAGGGTGACGAAGCTGGTGAGGGGTCTGGAGAACAAGTTCTACGAGGAGCGGCTGAGGGAGCTGGGCTTTTTCAGCCTGGAGAAAAGGAGGCTCAGGGGCGACCTTATTGCTCTCTACAGGTACCTTAAAGGAGGCTGTAGTGAGGTGGGGGTTGGTCTGTTCTCCCATGTGCCTGGTGACAGGATGAGGGGGAATGGGCTAAAGTTGCGCCAGGGGAGTTCTAGGTTGGATGTTAGGAAGAACTTTACTGAAAGGGTTGTTAGGCATTGGAACAGGCTGCCCAGGGAAGTGGTGGAGTCACCATCCCTGGAGGTCTTTAAAAGATGTTTAGATGCAGAGCTTAGAGATATGGTTTAGTGGAGGACTGTTAGTGTTAGGTCAGAGGTTGGACTCAATGATCTTGAGGTCTCTTCCAACTTAGAAATTCTGTGATTCTGTGATTCTGATTCTGTGAAGCTAGTTGGATCTTTCTGTCTTACCATTTGTTATGTTTTATGGGTATTTCAAAATAAATTGTATGTGTTAAAAAAAATAAAAATGTGTTGTTGCCAATGATGTTGAATTTCTGCCTATAAAATCTAGTAGCTTATTTAGTACTCTGGAAAGCATTGCATGTTACTTTCTGAAAGCATGGAACACCTGTAGCTTTGAGAATTCGTCACTTTGTATTATTTTTACTTAGGGCTACAAAGATAGGGAAGGCTCTAGAAAGAAGTGTTTGAGGTCACTTGGTTTGTTTATCCCAGAGAAGAGGAGATTAACAGGAGGCCTCATGCCAGTTCAGGTTGGATATTGGGAAAAGGTTCTTCACTGAGAGAGTGGTGGGACACCAGAACAGGCTCCCCATGGAACTGGTCACAGCACCAAGACACAAAATGTTCAAGAACAACTTGAACAATATTTTCAGATGTAGGGTCTGATTTTTGGGTTGTCTTGTATGGAGCAAGGAGTTCGACTCAAAGATCCTTGTAGGTCCCTTCCAACTCAAGATTTCTGTGATTCAATGATTTTATGATCCTATGTAATCATATTTCCTGTTTTTCTAAAATCTTACCTACACATATTAATGCTCTGCAAGAGAACACCAACTCTCCTTAAAATTTTCATTCCTATATGCTAGTCCTACCAGACAGTCAAACCAGTAGAACCAGACAGTTCTAAAAAGTTGCTGGTCATCAAAGTTCCAATGAAAAACTTGAAAACATGAGGTTTGAGAACCTGGAACATAATATAAGCAAAACCAATGTAATATTTTTATTTTTTTTTCCTATTTGTTTTTGTTGTTGTTGTTCCCCTAAGAAATCTGGTGGCTTTTTAATTTTATATTCTGTTGTTAATATTCCTTAATCTATTATGTGTTTTTGTTTTTATCCCACATGATTAACAATATTCTATATTCTTCATCCAGAGAACATTATGGAAATACTTTACCAACACAAATGACTCTGAGGTTAATTTGTCTGATAGAATATCACAAGACAGCAGATGCAATGTACCTGGATTAATATATCAGTGCGATTTCCTCAAATGAGTTAATGTAAATTCTGTAAAATTATTTGCTATGCCTTCTGAAAACAAATCATAATTACAATATTTTTATGACAATTACTATTCACTGGACTGTAATGCAGTGTTGCATCTTTTAAAAGGGGTAGTTAGTAATTTACTTTTAAATAATATTTCTATTTAAATGTATCTGTGCTAGTTTTATAAAATTATCTCTTACAGAGATTCAGAGAAAAAGTCATTTTATATCACTAGAATCTAATCTTTCATGTTCTTGTAGAGACTCAGAATATTCTGCTTCTTGAAGAGACCAAGATTTCAAAATTTTATAGTCTCAAGTTGTTTAATACAAAATTATTTTAGGTCATTTTAGAAGTTTAGAAGTCTCTTGAAGCTATGAAAAGTTAGGCAAAACTAAGTAACACAAATAATAATAATAATAAAAAAAAAAACACATAGAAAAACAAAAAGGATAAAGCAAAATGTGTTTATGTATAGAATATTTGAGAAGCATGTGGTTTTCATGCACAGAAAAAAGTGCAAAATAATAAAATTTTTATAGGCACTTTTTTTTTTTTCTGACTTCCTTAGATGGTAGCTTATCCATCCCAAAACTTCTGTTTGTAAGATTTTGCAATATATAGTGCTATCGTCTATTCTCTAGCTATGAATCATAAAAAGCAGTGAGATAGAAGTGACAAATTGCTAAGTCATATGGAAACTATATTCTTCATTTCTCTTTGCTCACCTCATTTTCACTCTGCTAGCTTTTCTATCTCCAGTTAAACTTTGAACATTTTACAGTTCTGAAAATCTTTAAACAGCAATTTATTTTTTATTTATTTTTTTTTTTTAATCAGGATGCTGTATAAAGCAACATCTTTCCTGAAAAAAATGCAATATTTTTTGCTTACACTTAGAACAAAACTTGGGCTTTCCTAAAGCACAAGGTAGGCAGCACTTCTTCCAGGAACATTTCTTTTAAACTGCTAAGCTAAAAGAAATTGAACTGAGGATAAACGTAAAGCATCAACTTTATCATAGGTAATACATGAAAGATACCCATTTATATATGTAATATACCTAATATACACATATTATCATTTGTGTCTACTTATGTAAATACAAGTTATATATGCACGGAAATAGTAGTAGTAATTTAACTGTGTTTTTTAGCTTTGTCTATACTTTGCTTACTTTGCTTTGTTGCACAGCTATTAGTTTCAGTGTGTAAGAGTTATATTATAACATCACTTTGCAAGAAACCCTCCAACTACTAATTTTGTACTCCATTTTTGAAGTCATGAATTTTATGAAGGCACTGAAATGACTGATATTATAACCTAAAGGTAAAAGATCAAATGCTTTTTACAGCAGGAAAACATCTAAAATGAGATGTTTTACAAACTTCTGGTTCTGATTGTGTTGGAGGCTGAGGTGTTTATTGTTTGTTCAAACAGTTGGCTTTTTGTTTTAAACTATCACAGTGCACTCATCAAATGCCAGCATTAAGATATATCTCAACTCAAATGGTTCCCTACAATTATTTCAGAGCAAGCTGTCAAGTTTTCAGAAAGATGACTTGTGTTCATCTTGAGAACTGTATTATAGATAAGGTGGCGAAATTTCAGGCATTATTGCTACATTGGACTACATAAATGGCACTTAAGTACTTAAACTTGTTCTAAGTCTTATAGGTGCTAAAAGTGAAAATCTGTTTGAAAATAATCCAGAAGTAATTTTTCTCCTGTGTAATCTTGTTTTCTTTATGGAAAAAAAGATGTCACCATATTTACAGACTACACATAAAACTTGTGAATGTATGTGGGTTTCAGATAATATATAGAACTGAAACATTCTACACAGAGGTGAATTTCCCTCAGTGGTAAATTAATAATTTCTCCTGTGTTAGCTTGGAATGTGCCTAGAACAGCAAGGACTTGAATCTGATGAATGACTGCAATATTGTTTTATTTTGTTATTATTGGTAATCAAATTGTCTAAATATATTTTACTGTTCTCTTCTGATTCACTGATGATCTGCATCAAATGAAATATGTTTTCTCATAACCATTATGACAAAGAGAATGGTAAAATTATAAGTACTGATGCTTAACAGGTGCTTTCAAAAGTGTTTTCAAGCCACAAACTAATAATATTTGACTTAATTTCCAAAATATGTTTATGGATCTATATACTCTAAGGTCTAGTGAGTTACATATTATTTCAGTAAAGTTTATCCCTTTCCTCTCTCATGTTTTTATTTCTTGTATTCCTCTGTCCTTATAATATACAAGGTGGAGCATTCAATTATTGTGTATCAAAGAAAAAAATACCTATGTAAACCAGTAAGGCAGATGAATTAGGGTAGCAATTTCCACTTTATCTCCTGTAACAATAGTGCAGTCCTTCCTCTTCACAGTGAGGGTACGATCTGGGCAGATAGAATCTAGACAACTCATGAAATCAATGTAAACTCCATAGGGCTGTGCTGTCATAGGGTGCCCACACTCTTTGTATAATCACATGTAATGAATGTTTGTGTTTCATCTCCCATAATGTCAGCTTGCTGGTGAAGATGAAAAGATTGATCTCAAGCATGTAAAGGAGTGATTTCTAGGCTGCAAAATACAGAAGGAAACAAACAAATAACACTAAACAAAACAAAAACAAACAAGGCAACAAAAACAAAATAAAGAAGTGATCACAGCAAGGGATTGAGAGCCTTCATCTCTAATAGAGGGGCTGAAGAGAGATAGCAGAAAGGAACAAGAACCAGACAGCCAGACCACAGAGGTGGCAGAAGACCAGACAAAAATAAACAAAGTTTTCTGCTGTTCAAACAGTCTCTGAGCAGCTCCAAACTAAGAATGCATGCAAGGATATTCAGTCAAAGAAGAATTGTTTATAAACCTTGTTTTGGTGTGCAGACATAGTCATTCTAAACTTTCTCTTTTAAAGTTTATACTCCAACAAACCTCTTTTTCCTGTTAAAAAGCCAATATTACAGTTCTTCTAGAAGAGGGCAGGAGGACACTGAAAGGGCAAGTTCTAGGCCCTTCAGAAATTTGACCATCACATCCAACTAGATCTAAGTTTCCTAGATATTCTGATACTGGTAACTGTACAGCTTAATTAGTGTACTGCACCTCTGAAGCTAATGAGAAGAACAGACTATACAGTCATGGACAGAGTTCATCAAAACCAGGATTGTTTTCATCTGGCATCCTGGCTAACTCTGATGTGGTTGGTTTGGATAGATCGGTGCAGTTCTTCTCTATCTTACACAGTTATAGGTTCACTAAATATATAATTTTTACAGGCTATACAGTCAGAAAAAGCCATACAGCAAATCAAAATAATCTATGAGAAGCAATATAAGAAAATTATGTCTTTACTGTTAATATAACAATACCTATAAGTCATTTTCTTCTGTTGCCTTAAGGTTAGTTAAAGGTTCCCCATCCAGACCTATCCAGGGTTAAAAACCTGCCTTCTTTCGAGAATAAAATGATACCGGTCATTAAACAAAATCATTGGACTCAATATAAAGGTGAGCTCTGCAGAGCTGTGTTAGAACTTTATCCCATTCCCTCCATCTGTATCCTCCATGTGAATGAAAACATCTATCATCTCCTTCAGTCTGGATAACAGCAACACATTCACCATCTTATTTCTAGGCAGAAAGAAATGAAACTCAAGGGCAAACAGAACCCTATTGGAAACATCTGAATAAGTTCCTAATGGATGGTTGTTATCAAAGCACTCCAATTTTGCCATCCTCAGACAATTTTATGTTTTGTAGATGGATGGCAGCCTTTTTTTTCATTTCCCAACATCTATAATTAGCATTTAATCTTATTAGTGTTTCCAAGTGCCCTCTTCAGGGTCATGGTACAAGTAATACTGTCTCTATGGAAAAAATAAATTTACTTATCAGAAAAGTATTTAGGTAGAGATAAGAATTCTGTGCAGCTGAAGGAAAAAGTGAGATAGCTGAAAGCTGGAGTATCTCAGATCCAGTATAAATGCAGACACATGCATCCACAAAGATGCAGATGAGATGAATACTATCAGACTTTTTCACCTTGTCGTGAAACAAGAGGTGATTACAAGCAGATTCTCTAACAGGGGTGAGATGGGGAAAATCTGCAGGAATCTACTGAGCAATACTCACCTTGTCTACACCCACCTCTGGAAGAGCATCTAGGGAAGACAGATACTCTCTCAAAGGGCTTCCAGGGTTGCTTTCCCAGGCTGTGACACTAGCCATTTCCCAAGGGGTTTACAAGCAACGATACAGGTTGGGTGGAGAATGGATTAAGAGCAGCCTTAATGAAAAGGACCTGGGTATCCTGGGGTTGATGAGAAGCTCAATATGAGCTGGCCATACGCGCTTGCAGCCCAGAAAGTCAACCATGTCCTGGGCTGCATCAAAAGAGTGGCCAGCAGGTCAAGGGAGGTGATTCTCCCTCTCCACTTTGCTCTTGTGAGACCCTACCTGGAGTGCTGTGTTCAGCTTTTGGGCCACCAGCACAAGGACATGGACCTATTAGAATGAGTCCAGAGGAGGTCACAAAGATGGACTAGAAGAGGTCACAAAGAGGACTAGAGCACCTCTCTTATGAAGACAAGGCTCAGGGAGTTGGGGTTGTTCAGCACAGAGAAGAGAAGGTTCTGGAGATACATTTTAGCAGCCTTCCAGTACTTAAAAGGGGCCTACAGGAAAGCTGGAGAAGGACCCTTTATCAGGGTCCTTCACTGGAAGTGATAGGATGAAAGGGAATGGCTTTAAACTAAACTAAGCGTAGATTTAGATTAGATATTTTGAGGAATTTCTTTACTGTGGGAGTGGTGAGACACTGGAACAAGTTGCCTGGAGAAGTTCTGGGTTCCTGGAAGTGTTGCCAAGTTGGATGGGGCTTTTAGAAATGTGGTATAGTGGGAGGTGTCCCTGCCCATGGCAGGGGGTTGGAATCTTTAAGGTCTCTTCCAACCCAAACCATTCTATGATTCTATGGGTTTTACAGTCTTGTCTTTCCTCTTAGCACATAATTTCTACCTCTGAAGCTTATTTTTTCTGCAGTATATGTGACAGTTGACCATAGTTTCTTCCTGCCTCATTTTTTATCTTCTAAAATACTAATAGCCTATAACAGGTTATTCAACAGCCTTCTGTTTGCAGATAATGGATTCAACAAATACTTTATGAAAAGTATATCAATGAACATTCCTTTTCCTGAAAATTATTCTTTCTTTTCAGGTATATGTAAAACTGTCAAAAGTGATGTAAGCACTTAATTACTTAAACTGAGTTGACTTTTAGTGAAACATAAATACCCGAATTCTTGCATCATTTTTGAAGCAGAATTTCATTGCTAAAATCATCTAGCTTTTTTTTTTGTTGTTGTTTTAATTACCATCTGTCCTTCAAATAATTTTCTGTGTGATTATGTTCTTTATTTTCTTTAAAGAGGTACATTTAAGTATGACTGAAGTAGTAGAATGGAGACTTTGAAGTTTGTGTCTTTTTTTTAAAAAAAAAAATACAAATGACAAAACCAGAAAAATATTCTAGGGGGAAAAAAAAATCAAAAAGAAATGAAAAATATAAACATAAATGTGTATTAGAGGAAATGTTTTAAGCTTCTTCTTAGAAAATTCTAAGAGTCTATAAAATACATTGTTATTTGGATAAAAACAAAACAGAAAAAAAAAAAAAAAAAAAGAAAGCTGGGTATGTCTGGAGTATAATTGGAAATACATAAAAAGCAAGGATTTTATTTGGCCTTCAGCAAAACTTGAAATGACATAACACATATGTCTGGTGAGGCATCAAGCTCAGTACAGGTTTTTTCATAGTTAATATCTCCCTGATAGCAGCACTTGCAAATTTTTCTTTTCATGCAGTCACAGTATTTTTGTAGATCAAGATGAAAGGCATGAACAGAAATCTCATCTAACACATTGTTTTTGAGAAATGTATCCCATGCTCAAGCTTTTCCATGTATTTCATTAAATTTTAATAAATAATGTTACTTGCTACTCCATACATTTCTGGGGGAAAAATGTAATTGTCTAAACAATTTCACAAAGAAACCTAATTCTCAGCTCAGGAGGAGCAATTCTTGACCTTCAAAAATTTTTCATATTTTATTATTTTTATCTTAGAACATAGAGCTAATCGTTTTTCACAGAAGGTTAGTGCTCATCCAATTTCATGGGGTTATTGGTTCATATCACAGATGTAAAAAATGCAAGTGTTGGTTATTTCATCTTTTCTAAAAATACAGACTACTGCAGGACAGAGTAATGGTATTTGGCTTATCTCTCAAGCACAAATATAACTTGGAGACCACTGGTGCATTTTAGGAAAGTAGTATCAATTTCTCATGTAAAACTCCAATCTCATTACAGCATTCTCTCAGCAGCAGTCCTCTTAAATAGAGTATTAATACTAAGTGCTTATATCCTTTCCTTTCAATAAGCAAAATGTATGTGCAGCATTACTGAAGTTTTTCTAGCTATTGATAGGTCACCTGAGGCCAGCTCTTAATCTCTCCAAGCCCAAAGGAGGTAAGGTTTCACCATAGGAAGATCCTTAGATTCTGGTAGATAGAAACAGGTGAGATCAGGTCTAGCATGTCGTATGTGTCGTATCCTTTTGTCTTTCTTCAGATGCTAAGGTAGGGACTGAGGAGAGATTATCCTCTCCAAAATTTAACTATTTGGATATAAGGTGCAGTGTCTGAACAAGATAGTTGCTTTCATTTGGGAATTTCAGTTTAGTTTTACAATGAAGCTAACTTTAACATGAATCCCACTTATTTTAAAGCTGAGTGGAATGCTAATTTGCATGTTCATCTGCAAAATAATCTTTTATTAGTGTTTAAGTTTCAGTCATACTTCAGTGTTCATACTATACAGATATATATTCACATAGTTCAAGATAGCTGGCAATGAGTGCAAAGAATTGGGATCTGCTGCTATAAAATACCCTCAAAAAAAAAAAAAAAATCCACAATCCTCAGACCAAAAAATATATATATATATATATATAAATAAATAATTAAATAAATGTATATAAGATAATGCCATAGTACATATGGCACATAAGAAATAGTTTGTGAGTGACTGAGTGACAGGAATAGTTCTCAGTATACACTAGCTTCAATAAATAATCTTTATATTCATTAGAGAATAGTTCTTCCAACCCAGACAGACAGTGAGGCCACTGAATAAAAGCAGCCATTACACTGCTTTCTGCCAGACCTGGACAGGATGGCAGACAGGCCAAAAAACAACTTCATGGACATCAACGATGAATATATGTATATGGATACAGGCCCTGCCTAAGGACTCGGGCTCAAAGCAGCAATAGCTGGTAAAAGCTAAAAGCAGCATTAGCAAAAATAAACTAATAAAAAGTAAACTAATAAACTTAGCCTGCAGATTCATACCACAAGGCATGTGAATCAATTTCCATGACATTAGTTGCTGAGGAACCTGATAATTTTTCACTCAGTTCTTAAGACCAAAAGTGTCAATCCTGTCTGTCAACAGTAGAAAATGACTAGACATATTTTTTTTATTGCTTTATGGTGGTTTTTTTTGTGTTTTATTTTGTTGTTGTTGTTGTTTTGTTGTTTTTGTTTTTGCTTAGTAACTGAACTCATTTCATCTTTTCTCATACACGTTAGCCATAAATATTATTGCTTAACAATAACAAGGATGCCCAACTGCTTTCTAAGTTAGTAGGTGATTCATTACTTGGAGTGGAGCAAAAGTGAGTTTTCCAATAGCTCATTTATCTAAAGATCACCATTTACTCTGAAAAAAAAAAAAAAAAAAGCAAAAAAAAAAGTTACAATTCAAAGGAGAAGAAACATATAGTTATTTCTTTCAAACTGAATGGCAATTCAAAATCTATGGTCCTGAGTTATTTTGATTGGGAGGACAAAAAGTAATAATGAAGCCTGGTTACCTTGATGCAAACCTATTCTCACATACATGAGGCACTGGAAACACTACTTTGCACTATACTTGAAGAAATAAAATAACAGAAAGTGGTGAACATTAACCTTAAAATACCTAGGTTTCACCTAGGTTTTATCTCTTTCATCTCTTTCTCTTCGTTTCTTTTTTCTTTGCTTTTTCATTGTTCTCAGTGTTTGCTGCTGTGATTTATGTAACTGCTTTTATTCTTTCATGTGCTTACCTGTACAAAAATAATAGCCTGCCCAAAAAATGGCATTACTTGTGACTTCTTGATTAGCTGAGTACTTTACAAAATGAGCCTCACTTGATATTATAAGGTTCTATTCAGTTCATGTTGCAAATTTAATAATACTGCGGTATTAGTATTATAGTGATATGTATACTGTACATATCAATATAAACTTTATATACCACATAAAATTTAACTCATCAATGAGTATTGGTAAATACTTTGAACTGTCTTAATAAGCAAACTTTTGTTATTTGAATCAGATGGTCATATGAAGAATACCAGCTATAGCTGATATAATCAGAATGTCAGTACAAAAATTAAGAAAATATTCATTCTTAGCACATGTATACCCACCACTAAAATTAAGATCTCAGGATTTCTAACAAGACCAGTAGTTGGAGTAATAACAAAGAGCTGGTAATGAATGCAAAACTGGAAGCAAATAGTTGGAAGTGTCACCAACATAGTACCATAGCATCTGTATATATACAAATGAAATGATCTCATTATTGATTCACTGATGCTAAAGAAAAAATATCTGAAGTGGGAAGGAGGTGTTAGAGAATTAAAGCAGCAGGTGCACATGCCTTCCTGCCATTTGCAAAACAGCTTCAGCAGTGACTCATTAAGGTGTAGTCTTGATTTGATTGATGTACTTCCCATACTCTTAGACAAGTATTCATTTCCAAAGCACCTAGCAGGCAAGAACAACACAACCTATAGAAATTTGATGGATTATTATTAGTAGTAATAATAATAATAATGTAATGCTTATATGGAGCATGTTCTATATGTATATATCTATACAAATATTAACTAACTAATGCAAAATAATGTTATTCCTTTACTTTCTCATGAGAGTAACAAAGCATATTACTTATTCTCCATCTACTCTTTTGTGATTTTAGGCCTTTACAGTATGTTTCAGTAAACTCTAGAGATCAATTTGTACAGCACAGAAAGGTACGTGCAGGCATATTATATTTTACAAACTCCTCCGTAAGCACTGTCTGGTGAAGAAGATAGACAAAGGTTCTTAAAATCAGGCATCATATAAAGATTATACTTATGGGATATTATGTGTTAAATATCAATGGAACCAAAAGAATTTCAAGCAAAATTAACGCTAGTCAGAATTCTCATGAGAGTAGTTTACTCTCAGGGGATGGCAGTCTCTCAGATATCTTCAGATGTGTAGTCCAGCTCACCTGCTGGAATTTTCTGGGGAGGGAAAGACTCGAGAAAGGGTTCAAGGGCAACCAGGGCCCTTAGCTCTGAGTAGCCCAGTAGGATTAAGGGTCCAGAGACATATAGACTAGAGTATAAAATTCTATCTGAACCCAATGCCTTTCCAAGCTTCACAGCATGGACCTAGAAACTTATGAATCTTTGAGCATTTTATACTTTATTTTAGCCTCCAAGTGTGCCCTTGTGCTGCTGTCCCTTATTGCTCACACTGCCTGCCTGCTGACTCATGATCTGGATTCTGAATTCAGGATAAGCCAGCTAGGTCTGCTGATGGGGAAATCTAGAGATAAAAGGAATGAAGTGTTGCTTGTTTCCACACATTACACCATAGACAAAGCCAGTTGGTGCAGAGAGTTCAAGATGAGTTTAGTTTCAGCAGAGTTACTAAGAGCATCACTGAAATATTCTGTGACATCTAGACTTTGATTTCAATGAGGACAGCCAAAAGCTGTCCATTTGTACCTCTCAGAAATCCTGGGGAAAAGAATCTGATCCAGGGACTTTGGAAGTTGAGCTCTTAGGTGGAATTTCAGATCTAAAAGAAACTTTATATTTTATAATTTTAAAAGGAAAAATGTTTTGTTTGTTTGCCTGAAACTTTGAAATACATATTTGTCATTTTAAAAAGCACATTATTTGTGTTCAGAATTTCAGGATACTGGAAGGAGCTATTTCTGGTTTTCAACAATATTTAAGCAAAATTTAGTAAACTTCATGGCAAAGATTTTCCTTCTCCAGATTCAGATATTTTTACGAGTGGGATGGGAAGTAGGGAGTAGAGTTTTTTGCAGGGGATGTTTATGGATTCATTGTTAAATCATTGCACTGAACAGCTGGGGAAAAGTAATAATGACTTAGTCATGGACTTACTATTTTGAAGATGGAAATAAGGTATGAATACTAAGTATAATTACTCCTGTGTTTTTTTTCTTTTCTGGAAGGTTTCCAGTATTTTACCTGTTGGTGTTAGTGTCCTGGACAGTTGCCAAATAGCCTAACTAATTTCAATCTGCCTACATTTTTAATTAATTAATTAATTAATTGCCTGAGAACAGGAGAAGGACATTTTGTGATTCTCTTTAAGAAGCATGTACAAGCCAAATTCAGATGAGGAGTGATGAAAGAAATAGATAGATGTGGTAGATGTGGGAGGATGGGCACTGATTTTAGCAATGCACTTACTCAACTACTCAACTAAATGCAGTTACTCAACTAAGTGCAAGCTAGACTGCAAAGGTCTTACTATTTCATGGTTTATTTTGCAAATAAAGTACATGGATAAATGAAGATGTTTATATGTTCATCCTTACACAGGCTAAAAGATGTAAGTCTTGCAGAAACTTGTTGACAATAAAAGCTAGCTCAGGCATAATATTCTGTGTATTCTGAGTATTCTGTGCCAATATTTACCATCCAATGCAGTAACTCTATTGAGATGTTGTGCATTTTTCCGATTATTTACCCAATAATAAAATTTAGGAATTTAGGAATAGTTAATATTAGGGTGGGATAAGAATGAATCTATGCTGATGGAACAGAAAAAGTCAACTGTGTAACTGGTGGAGGTAACCTATGCCGAAACAGAGAACAGAGATTTGTACTGAGCACTCAGCAATAAAATTTGGAGAGGAGGACTAGTTAGATTTTAAGTAGTTAGAAAGGAAAAACAAACAAACAAACAAAAAGTTTGTTTTCTCTTGTAGAAAGCTAAGGCTTTGGGTGCTGTTTTTACCTGTGTAAGTGACCTGTGTCACTTCCTGCTCTAATTATTTTAGTAAGAAAGCTCTCCTATGGAAAGTCACTCAAAAGTTTGTTCTGGAAGAGACAATAGCTTTCTGCTTAGGAGGGTATATGGCACATGATCTCCATGGCTGGTGTTTTATGTAGGCTTTCAGATCATTTCCCAGTGCAGCTGGAGGAATCAGATTTCTTTTATCAAGCCTTTTATGCTTTTACCTGCTTAGCAGTCAAGACTGTCTGGAACAAGTGTGAATCTCCCCATGGAGACACAATATTGCCTTGAGTCTTTCTACCTCAGCTCAGTCCAGCAGACATCCAGCTTCAATGACACTGAAAGCACACAATAAAACCTTCTTCTTTATGCTTGCTTTTACCTAAACAGTGAGCTCAACAGGTTCCTGTGGGAAGACCATTGCCTCTATGGCCTATTTTGGAGAAAAGGCATACTACGTAAGCAGTACATACAGACAAATATTTGAATATATTCCTCGGATTCTATTACTTTTAGGGGGGTTCTAGGCTGATAGAAACACACTATGATAAGCTCAGAAGGGAAGAACTATCTTTACAATTTACTTCTGGAAACTAGATGCCTAAAACTAAGTTGTACAGTCCCTGACTTTATCCCTGTAAGTATTCAGTCGAGTTTGAAACACCCTTTGAGTGTTACATTTTCTTTAAACTATTGAAATAACACCTTATTTACTGGGAAGCTGAAAGCTTAATTAGGCAGATATTATAGAAAGATTCTTAAAGGTTTGGATATAACCTCCAAGATTTATTCCTTATCATTTCAGTTTCATTACCAGTTCCAGTTTGCTAGTTAGCCTCTCGCACAAGCCTCACAACACAGTGCTACTGTTGCTACATCTTCACTGCCACCTTATGTAATCTATATGTTTGTCCAGTATTTTGCACTACAAACTATGGCAAAGTCCATTATTTCTGTTTGTATAATGCTGAGCAAAATATTACCAAGTTGGCTTCTCTGCAATGTGCTCTATAAATACTATGCACCAATATTATCAGTACAGTTGTTATATTGTGGTTATTATTACGTTGTTATTATTGCTATTATTACTATTATGTAATGACATACTTAACATCTGTAAACCATTACATATGCCTTGAACTTCTGTTATACTGCAATAGTGTCTCAAGACTACATTATACACATCCTGAGTATTTTACAAATGTGCTTATATTGTGTTTACAGATGCGTTTAAAGTATGCCTACATGATATACATTGCCATAAATCAGTTAAAAGCCCGTATACCACATTGATGCATCTGTATGTCTGCTTTATTTCTCTAGACATTGTTGACTTTCTGGGAGCTGGTTGATCCTGTCATGAAGAAGCAAGAGAGGGCTGATCTGCAAGGGATGGGAGCAAGGAGTCAGACTGGCAAAGCAGTGCCCTCACCAACGCAGATTCAGGCCCAGAGTGCTCCAACCAGAACGGACCAGGTCCAGTGAGCATAACCAGGGCAGTCAGGATCCCAGGTATCCCAGTATGCTCCAAATATTTCTCATAATATTGTTTCATTTTCTCCTTGTCCTGTTTCTTAATCTTTACCAAACAACAAGCATCCAGAAGAGACTAATCCCAAATGTACAGTATCCAGTGAGACCTATGGCTTCTCCTGCAACTTCCTGATTCCACCAATATCCATCATTGTTTACCCCAACTCTGAGGAGACTGTGATGAGCTATCACAGGTGCTTCTAATTGTTGTCCTATTATTTTTTAATTATTCCACAAACCCTTAACAACAATATAAACCTCTTCCTATTGAATTTGATATCTATCACATTCTTCATTTTTGCTCTCTTCCTCAGTGATTGAAAGAGTCAGAGAAGAAATTCTGATTTTTACAGTGCTTGGCATATCTCTTCAAGTATTACAAAACTCAGTTCTGAAATGGGTGATAAAGTTCATCCTGATCTGAGCCCAATCATTTATGTTATCAGCTGCCTTATATCATAAGTTAAACTGGAAGGAGAAAATAATGCAGAAGAAGGGAACAGCTTGTGAACTCCTACACATGTGCAAGAATCCAGATGTGCAAACTTCTGGATTTGTAATTATAGAAGTTTGGCAGCTTTAGGTGCTCAGAAGATTTAATGTGGATGCATAGTACATAAAATGCATTGCCCTCAGAGACTTGTTTTTGTAGTTCATACCACCTTTCTTAATACTAGAAATGGCTGAACATAGGCATAAATATTTTTGTTGAGAAGAACATGAATGTATAAATCAGCAAGCTGATGGTGGCTCTGAACTCTTGGCTTTGGGGATAAACTCTCAGTCTGCCTTTTGGTTAAAATAAAAAATCACGGGAAGCAAAAGGTACCAGGAAATATCTGCTTGTATTTTTTATATTGTATTTAGTCTCCTCTCAGAAGTATTGCAGTATCATGGAACTGGAATCACACACAACCTATACCGTGCTCCCTCTTTTTTTTTTTTTTTTCTTCTATGTTCCCGTGGACTTGGACCTCCATAACCTGACTTTTTAATGTCATCATATGAGACATTGAGAGGTATATACTTGTAATGCTTTAGCTGCTAGGATGGATAAGGATTTGTACTTTACTAGTGCATCTTGGACCTGTGATGGTATATTTGAGTGACATATTGGGAAACAGATGAATAATTAGAGGATGAATGAACAAATTCTGCTTATTATCCCTCACCTGGATTGGACTCAGTGACTTAAAAAATGTGCAGTTAAATTACATACTTTCTACTATCAGTTTGTTTCTTGTGCACTGTGTATGTAAAGGTTAAAAGTTTCTTCTTTAACAAACCTACAAAATATCTTCATGGTATGAACATTTCTCAGGTCATTAAGACTCTTTTTTCAACAGTTCTTTGATAACTACTTACTTGAAGGATGAAGCCTTCTTTAGATTATTTTTTTAATCTTATATTTCAACTTTGTATTACTTTTACTACTTACTACACAGAAAGTAACCTTGATGAGAATTCCAGAAACTTCATTCTTGAACAGATTTATTAATTTTTAAGTTTTAACTCTCTAGAAACTATAGCTCTTTGATAGCATATACAGGATTAATACATCAGTTGCCAAAAAAAGTGTAATTTAAAAGGTAACAATAGAAAAATGTAATTTTCCAGATACACTATGAAAATATCAGATAACTTTTGGATGCTGTGCTAGAAGTTTCATCTACAAATTAAATCTAAATGTAAAGCCATTACAGAAATGACAAAACCTTCTGTAATCAACATGTTTCAGAATACTTTAAAACTTTTAAAAATTAAACTAAATTTAAAAGCATTATATATAACTTATAGACTAGATATCACAACTACCTTAATATCTTTATTCATATGTGAATGTTAGATGTCTATCTGAGAAATCTAAAAATTTCTATGTGGTAATGAGATCTATATAATCTTTATAAAATAAAAATACTTTAAATTTTGTCACTCAGAATATGTGTGTAAACTCCCTGTTTAAGTGCCCTTCAAAAGCTGTATCTTACCACACCAAAGCACTTTCAGCTTCTTACAGCCCTGGCATTTATTCTGCATCTGTTGATATCATCATCCTGTAACACTTCGAAGAAGGAAGCTCCATTTCCAAGTCCAGGGAAGAGTGATTACGAATTCAGTGTGCCAGCAGAGAAATTCAGGCAGAGGTCAAGTATCCTGTATCCTATTAGTGTGTGGGACTGCTATAAGTCATCCAGATTTTTTTAAGTCATCTCGGTTCATCTTCAGGAGAACTTTCGGACACATCTGGTTTTAGGTTTAAATTTTAAAAAGACAACTTCCAAAAAAAAAAAAAAAACACACCTTTTTTATAAATCACACACTGTAACAACCAGATTTGAGGGAAAATATATTTGTTCCAGAAGCAACTGGTCTAGTGAAATTCTGTCCACAGTGAAATGAGCTGCAAATCTCCAGGTATCTTCATAGGAGTGAAAGTTTTACCAGATTATGAAAAGCTAGTTTAGGAGCTGGAAGAAAGATCATTCAAACCTGGCAATCCCTGAGAAACTACTCTTTCAAACCCAGTGGCAAAACTGATTATGATGGGATCAAGGCATCAAATTTGGTCCATATGATAGTTTCTTTAAAAATAAATAAATAAATAAATAAATAAATAAATAAATTATATTCAGTCATGAGAAAAACAGAGAATTGGAAATCATCCATATAGTCACCATGTCACTTTCTGAAAGAGTTGAATTCTATCGCTTTAATTTTGACATAGGCTATCTTGTTTCTTTGTATAGCCAGTCCTTTAAAGTATAACTAAGCAAAGAATAGACCTTATTATTTAGATTCAGAATGAAAACCAGTATAAATAAATAGAAATTTAGGCTAATTAATGTATTTTTTTCCCTAAGTCTTGTACTCTACAGACATATAAAATATCTGGACTATACTGTTTAAAAATATGTTGTCTGTAGATTTCCTAGGATTGAACACAATAATGTGCTGTTTCTATTTTAAGCAATGATAACATTATTGGCATAACCTAAAACCATCACATGAGCTATAGGTCTCTTTCAGTGGAGCATTACTGAAAATGACATTTCCTAGAGAAATTTTAATCAGAAAAAAAAAATGGTTCACAATTCGTTTCAAAGGCAGGATACCTCTGTATGGTTTGTATTTATTCCTGTGACTGGAATTTTGAAGATGAAATTAAGATACTGTGAAGACTGAGTAAAAGCTGATCCCAAGCCCTTGTTCCTATTGTGTTCTGTGTTTTCCTTTACTGTCAATACCAATGATATTCTAATAAACCAGTCAGGACCTGCAGGTGATCTAGTTGAAACAAAAATACAGGACAGGAGAAGGGGGACCAATAAGGGAAAGAAAAAGATGACATCTCCTGATTTGTTGATCGGCAGTTGATCAAATCAAATTGTGATTTGGCTGGTAGGTAAAGATAAAAAGTTACATTTTTTCAACACAAATAGACACACAACATTGAAAGTGAAAAGCATGAAGCACTTTAGAAGACCTCTATTCAAATTGGTAAGAATCTCCTGACTGAATTTAAGAGCCTGTGTTTCAGGCTTTGATTGAATACCCAACCCTAAATTATTACTGTTTGCTTAGCTGAACAACAACAACAAAAATGTTATTGATGGGTCTTGATTGCTATTTATGCTCTGTATGACTATTCTTCCACTGTTTGATAAATAATGGAGAGCATTTTAACCTTGTGAGGAGCTGGAAAGTCTTCAGAGAGATAAAGCTTCATCAGTGAACTATTAGGTAGTCGGCACTATGGCAATGACTGATTCCCAGGTGATTCACCTTCAAATATACCTTTCAAATCTATTTGCCTGACAAAAATCTTGGTGACCTCAGCAAGGCAAGGTTTGTAACATATTATCATTTATGTACTCTACTCACAACTCAACCTACCACTTCTCTTGGAACATTAGCATTTTTACCTTTAAGTATATGCAGTGCTTATGAAATATTAACAGCACAAGCCAACATTTGTATTAAGGAAAGTTTTGTGACTGTGGTTATTGGTATGATTTGACTTGATAATCCAATAAATAAAGAAATTGATATAAATTTTATAAGGACATCAGGTTATAATACCACTCCCAACCTAGGTTTGTATAGAGCAAAATGCAGAAACCTTACTTCAGCAAATGCTGAAACAGAATAAAAAATGTTCTTCATTTAGAATTGTGCACAAACCCTCCTTCTACTCACTGATTTTTCATAACAGAGCTGTTTTATCTATGAAGTAAAATAGGACTACTATAATATATGTGATGTCTTCAAAACAAGTCACCTGTAATAATTCACATGCTAATTGGATGTTTTTTTGTTTTTCCATCACCACAGAAAATAAACTCTGGAAAGAACTACACAGGTAACCCAGTAAGTATATAATAAACTCACTTTTTAACAATGCCAATTTGAACTAATAAGCAGGAATCTCCAGATAATTTATATTTAATGTGAATTTGATATATTTTTATGTATAAAAGATACACTTACATCAACTTTTGTTCAATTAGTTTGCTTTTCATATAAGGAGAATAAGGTCTGAGAATTGCAAATTGTTCCATCAGCACATGACCTCAGCTCATGTTGCACTTGAATACATTATTTCTATGCAAAGTTGTCTATTTAAATCTGTTTCCTGGTAAGAAAGAAATTGCTAGTATGTAACAGAAATCACCATCTCAAATGTTGCACACAAGTAGGATTTAATCATCTAACTGCCACACAAATAACGTGTGCAAATTTCAGATCTTGAAAAGCTGCTTTCAGTTGCATCCAAGTCCATGAGGAGACACCTATGTTTTTGACATTACTCCCCTCCAGACAGCTGCAGTTGAACTCTGGGCCTCTCAAGAAAGACAACCTTTGCTAGTTTTACTACTCTGAGCAGGCTGGTATTTCTTTGTGATTCAGTGTCTGTGCTCCACACACCTTCCCTGCATGTTGGAATTACTGTATTCATTAACAACTGAAGTCTGCACACCACTCAATCATAACACGTGGGAAGGTGCTCCAGTGAATGTCTATAATGCCTTCCCCACAAAATAAACATTTAGTCATGGTTCTACCTGTGTAAACAAAACACAGATATGTGTCAGAGTATGGAAATAAAGGTAATGACTTGAAAGTTTCACAAAAGCCGCTGCTGACACAGTGTCTAAAATAGCCTTCAAGTATCTTGGCAATATGTAAATTAAATAGGGTATGTAGCAGCATTTTAAAACTCTTTTATATTTAAATTGTCCACTGTAAAGCGTATTTAATAGGATTTTTAAAGATTAAGAACTTAGTTTAAAGATACAAACTTAGTTTGTATGAAAAGTTAGCTAATATTTTCTTGTTCTTCCAATTCACAATGTTACAGCAGTAACTTTTTCTTCCCTGAGAATGCATCATCCGGATGGGAGCTGGTGCCAAGGTGTGCTGCTTTCACGTGCAGTTTGTACCTGTGTTAGAAGGCAAGGAGTCCTACGTAGCAGTGTGCTGAACACTGCCGCATTCTCAGAACAGGCTTCAGAAGGCAGAAATCTGTTTCATTCACATTAAACACTTGGATTTCATTTTTAATCCAGTGCATCAAAGATCAGAGAGAGGAGAACTGCAGCTCCCTTACTTTGGTCACAAGCCGGATCTCTATTAAAGCCATTCTGACAGGACACTCTTGTCTGCTTTTATGAGACCTGTTCTGTCACAAGTGTAAATTAGAATTAAATAACATTCATTAGGTTAGTGACATTAAGATAAGACCATAGCCCACAAGTTTTTGGTTACATTGCTCATCATGGGTGGGAGACTCAACAGAAGAGCAAATACAAGGGTTCTAATGAAATACATTTCTGAAAGTATGGATTAGCTTTCCATAATGGAACTAAACAAAATGAAAATATGGAGAAAACTTGTTTTTAGAAGAGTATTTTCATTCCCACAATGTTAATAGACATCTCATTTAATGAAAATATGTTACATGTATGATTTTAAAGGAAAAGTAAGACATATTCTTTCTAGTGAGCCAAACTAATTCTGTTGAATGAAGAAGCATTTTATGATGCCAAAAACAACTTTAGTGTTAATTTGAACTTTTCAGTTGTTGTACTGTTTTATCTTAAGACACAGGTAAATTGAAGTGAAATTTATAGATAGGCTAACTATGATTTTTATGTGAACACAGAATTAAAATTTTCAACTTTCTAGTAGGCAGAGCATTAGAGGATTTAAAAATTCGTATTTAGTTCTAAATGCCTATTTTTGTAATCTAGCAAAAAAATTGTATTTTGAAGATCAAGTTTTCATCATACTCAGTAAAAGTATGTGCTTTTATGAAATGTTAATCAAAAAGCATGTCAGATCTGTCTGGAAGGCAATCTGTGGATCAAAGGACTAAGAAGAAAAGTAAATTTTTTGGTCAACTATACTTCCTCCTTGTTCTTATTATAAATATCTTTGTTCCTTTGTTATACCTAAAACAAATTTTCACTGTTTTGAAATGTCGGTTTAATTGACTTAAATATATAAAAACACACACACTGACTTAATACGGTAGGGATCCGTCCCAGAATATTTAATTCTTCATTAGCTTTCATTGGATGCTGTTTGAACATATATCACTCTATCATAAACTATTTTTAAGCCTGGATTTCTGCTTCAAGACACTAGGGAGAAAAATCCCACCCTGACTACATTTTAAATTATTTGACAAATACACTTTGGGATGAAACCTGCCACAAATAAGGATGCACAGGTGTTAAAGTGAGTCACACTGAACCGTCTGAAGGTAATAAGAATTACTTATTGTCTAAGACAATCAATCCTTTTGTTACCCACCAAAACCTGGACTTGGTATCCAATATTGTATCTGTTATTTGTCAGGAAATCCTGCCAGGAGCATTTCTTTTTCTGTGCAGATATAAATATGAAAAACAGACATCAGACACATAGGGGTGTCATTTCTTTTCATGTCTGCATAACAAATTTCTGTGTCTGGAAGGTCCCTTCTGCAAATGGATTGTGCTCTGGGACAGGGATTTCAGAAAGTTTTTAACAACTCTGAAGGTGGATAATGAGGGGGAGACACTCCTCCTCGAGAGTTATGTTATATTTTCATGGATTGTGGCCACATGCCAGAAGACTTGGTAATCATTATTCTGAGCCCCTAAATGGTTTCTAGGGATTAAGTACAAAATAATTGCTTTGAACAAATCATTTCACCCTGAAGTTAATTTCCCCGTGAGGCTTGTGAAATGGGACACTTGCCTTCTGATTCTAGAGAAATGTGATTAGAGTAGTTCAATACATTGCTTGAAATAGTTCTCTGAAACTTCAGTGATTTCCTGAAGTCCTCATATTTCCTATACTTTACATTTTTATTATTGTTTAGAGCCAAACTAATCCTTTCCTCTATTTCATAGTTTTGTTGTACAAAGAGATTGTTGAAACACTCACTTTGGGGTCAGGGTTTTGCATGAGCTGGAGACAGTCCAATAACTACGTTTGGGATAAACTTGTCTTTCCGTATATGATCATTAGTTGACCTGAACTTCACTAGCATTAGGACCATGATGTGGACATGACAGTCATCACTACATGATTGAAAGTAAGTGTGGGTCCAGAGACCTTAGGAGACCTTCTTCATTCACAAAGTCTGCTACAGACTTTGTGGTTAAGTCTATTCTTGCAAATCATACAGGACAAGGTCTTGGGTATGAACATAACCTTTACTTTCATGTGTTGGCATACATCTTGCTAGCATTTTAGCCCAGACCAGCTAGCAGGGCCCCACACAATGAAAGAGTGCAGTTTTGAAATTTAGGTGAATAATGGAATAATTTTCACCATAATTTTACTAGGCATTGACATTACCAGGGTCTTCTGTCTTGCCCTTCTTGAAAACTGGAACATTTTCCAGCTTCCAGTTGACCAGGACCTCTCCAGATTCCCAAGACCACTGACAAATAATTGAGAGAGGTCTCATGATGATATCGACCAGTTCTTTGATTGTCCTGGGATGAATCCCAGATGGACCCATAGCTTTATATACATTGAGGTAAAACACCAAATCTCACACTGGTTTGGGGTTGGCTGGAAGTTCATCATTATGCTCTTATAAACTCAGGGCTCCATTGATCCCAGGACTTATCATCAGTGTTGAAGACAGAGGCAAAGGCAACATTAAATGTTTCTGCTTTGCCTATGTGCCTATTTGTAAGGCAACCATTTTCCAGAAGTAATGGAACAATGTTTTTTTCTGGTCCTTCTTTTGCTGTTATCTTGTTTAAAAACAAAACAAAACCCTTTTTATTACCTCCCACAGTACTGGCCAGCTTCACCTCTAATTGAGTTTTTGCCACCCAGTTTTGCTCCTAATAATGTAAAACAGCACCTCAGTAGTCCTCTCATGTCACTCAACCTTGCTTTTAGTGGCTAGACACTTTTCTTTTTCTGCCTAAGCTTTAAAAGAAGATCCCTGTTTGGCCAATCCTACCTTCTGCCCCGGCTGCTTGACTTACGACATTTTGGAATTGCCTGTTCCTGTGCCCTTAAGGTACTTATAAAGTGATGAGCACTGATGGACCCCAATGTCTTCAAAATCAGCTTCCCAGGGGTTGCTTGCTTATTACTGACTAGTTCTCTGAGCAGCCTGAAGTCTATTCTCCCCATATCCAGCATTGAAGTTTTGCTGGTAGTTTTCTTCCTATCATCAAAAATTTTAAACTCAGCTACTAGCCACCAACTGCCACTTCACCCACAAGACCTTATCTGTTTACCAGCAACAAATTTAGGAGGGAACCTTTCCTAATCAGCTTCCTTATTATCTGTACCAAGAAGTTATCATCAAGGTGTTTTAGGATCTCCTGGACCTGTTTGTATCAACTCTGAAGTATTCCAAGCTCACGTTTGACAAGTTGGAGCCACCCATAATGACAAGAGTGGCTGATCTAGAGGTGTCTCTTAGTTCCTTAAAGAATAACCCATCAGTGTTATCATCCTGGTTGGGTGGCCTATATTAGACTCCCACTGTGATGTCTGCTTTATTTGCTTGTCCCTTAATCCTTACCCAGAGTCTCTCAGCTATGTCTTCACCAACTGCAAGCTCCATGCAGCCCAACCCCTTCATTAAATACAGCACCTCCATTAAATACACCCCCTTCCCTTCCCTGCCTAATCCTTCTGAAGAGTCTGTAACCATCCAGTGTAACACCCCAGTAACAGGGCTCTTCCCAACAATTTTCACTTATGTCAATGATGTCATAGCACTGGGACTGAGCCAAAGCTTCAAGCTCCTCTTGCTTATTCCTCATGCTGCATGCATTGGTATAGAAACTTTTCAGATGTACTTCATTGTACCCAGCACCTCATGGAGCAGACTGAAAGATCTCAACAGCATGCAATCTCTCACTTCAGCTTTAAATCCCTTCCAGCAATTTTTACATTTTCTGAAAGTTATCAGCTGAGAGCAAGTCTCTACATCCTCTCATATGCTCTAGGGAAGATGAAAAGAGAGAATTTGTAGAAAACAATTATATGGGACACATTTTCTGTAAGACTGACTTACATATCTATTCATAGACCTTGGTCAGAGTTGATAGAAGTGACTTTTTTAAGCTTAGGAAGGAAAAAAACTAAAAGGGGTGGGGGAGGAAAGGGGGAGAGAGGGAAGAAATGAAGTAATGTTTTGGCAGTTAATGTTGAATAACTCCAAAATATAGCTCAAGCCCAAAGTCGGTCAGTCAGCTGCCCATATTCAGCAGGGAGCTTTTAGAAGGGATGTCCTCCTAAGGGCCAGAGTTAGCAGCTTACTTGACTCTGCATTACAGTCTGGAAAAGATTAAACTGATTTGTTTTGCTATCCCCAATTTGTTCTATGGTTTAAATTGTTGATTCTAATAGTTATTTGCATTTTTAGGAAGATGGGAGAATTATAGTGATTACTATCAAAAAGTCAGCCTTTAGAAACATTTACTAAATCATGGTATTTGAGATACCATAATGCTTCTCTGTCATTAGAATAGGAAATAACCATGGTATCACAGATATTGTGGTAAAGTAATTGTTGGTAAATGCTGATTTATTTTTTTTTTTAAATAGTAACCATGATGGCCACTAGTTATGTACAAGAAATAATGGAATTACTATAAGGAGTGTTTTATTTGTTTCATGATATAAATGTTAATAGTATACTGTCATTTACTGTATATGAAGGTATATTAACTACCCCGTAATCAACAGGTGATTAAGAATGCACTCTATTGCCAGTCCTTGTCTCTTCAAGAACTGGGAGAAAATATAGTTATTTAGCAATTCTTGATGTGGTGAATGTAGAAAAGTTTTCCATTTAAATTATTCATTTCCTGAGAGACAGCCCATAGCATTTTGCGTGTGTGTGTGGGTAGGACCTTCTCAGCCCCTCAGCTTGCAGTGCGATCTGCCTTTAAAAGGATCTTCCTTGGCTCCTCATTGATTTTTGTACATCAGAATGAACTTGAAAAACCATTTTAAACACAAGTCTCTGACCCTGAGCACTTCTGCAATTTTGGTAGCATCTTATCTGAGCTAAAGCAGTGCAGCATGTGTGATATTAGTTTTACTAATGTTTTAGTAAAGCCTATGCCCTTAAAAGCAGGGCTCTCCAGACATCTTCCTTGCCTTTCAATTAAGTTATTCTGACAAAAAATGTCAGATGTAAATGAAAAATGAATCAGTCATATGACATTTGTCATTGGTACTGGACAATAATGTGACTATGCTACCCTTTCTTCGTTAACTTTAATTCCAATCATTCAAAATAACACTAAACAAACAAACAAATGAAACCTTTATTTGTCTTGGAAGAAGATGATAAGAGGACAGTGTTACCCATTTTAGCAGTAAAACTAAATTGCAGGGGTAACATTTTAAACCAATTTCACGGATATTAAAAAAATAATAATAAAAATGCAAAGGAACAGTTCAAAACTGAACTTACTTAACTCAAAGCAGCTGGTTTATACCAAGTGACCATATATGTCAACATTTTGCACTCTTCAAAGACAATTATTTTTTTTTATTATTATAAGGGAAGACGATTGCCATCATGAACAAATATAAATTCTTTTTTTCTTAAAAAAGATTTTCAATTATTTCTCTATAATGCTGGATATATTTTAAAAGGGTTTGATGAACAAAGTCTGGATGTTGGACAAATGGAATAAAGGCATAGTGAGAAAGTTTGTCTGAATTATCCTGCTGAAGAACAGCTGAAAGAGCAAGATCAGTGCATTGAATACCAGGCTATAGTTTAACACCTTTCCTAGTATATGCATTTTATAGGTTTGGCTCAAACAATATAGACTATATTATAATAATCTGTTTAAACAAGTAAATGCAATATATACTGAACCAATACACCTTGATTTAAATGATTGTTGCTTTCATAATATTGTATTGACTTTATATATTGGGCCTTATGGACACAGCATGGATTTGTGGCCATTTAGTGTAATATTTTTAATACAGTGTAGAGCACAAACTCTAATGGTAGACACTAATGGGTTTTATGCATAGCTCTCACAGACAACTTTAGGAGACTGTTTCTGTAATGGCCTTGTGATATGTTTTGATAGAAGCCACAAGGCAAGTACCTGTAAATCCTTATTGTGTTGAAATTTCTAAGCCTTTTTTTTTTTTTTTTTTTTTTTTCCTAAGGAACGTCCTGTTGCAAGAGAATTTTTGATGTTTTGTGTGCTGTTTTATCCTGCCAGGAAATATTAAAATATATTATTAAGAAAAAAAAAATACTCTAGCTGTTTATTTCCCACAGCAGTGATAATATAACATCCTATTCACCTACCTCATCTTGGATGAATTTTATTCTAGCCATCAAGGGACACATATACAGATGATTATTCTTTAAGGCTTTTTTTAGTTGGAATATTTCTGCAAGATTTATTTCTGCTTTTGGCCATTGTCATTGCCCATGTATGGTACACGACAAGCCAACTATTCCTCTCTCTGCCACCCCCAGAAGACTCTTGGGATATTTGTTCTACTTTCTTTCTGCATTTGAGAGCTCATTTCTCATCGTTGTATTATAATGCCACCACAAAATTGTGGTTAGCAAGGTTTGTCAAATAAAAATAGCAGATGCTGAATTTATTCAAACATGGGATTAAACAAGTATGTTTTCATTCTGAATCAGAAGAATGATTTGGTACTAATTGTGCATGCAAGTTATTTTTTCCTAGTAGCAAGGTTATTACTGTTAATAACTGGAGTGTATTTTAGAAAGAAGGTGTTTTGATCAAGATTTAACACAGTAAAATTTTGCACCAGCTTGAGGCTGAACACAGCCAAAAAATTCTTTTTCTTCAGCTGCCCATTTGTCTTGGCTTGGCAAGACCAGCAGTAATGAAAAGTCACTCTCCATTTCACTGTACTTTCCTACAGTTCCCTCCCCACACCACTGACTCAAAATGGAGTTGATGGCTCTCTAGACAGATTTTCGATGGGCTCAGCCCTGCTACAGTTTCACATGAAGCACTGTCAATTGAGATTAAAGAATTTCTTGTATGATAACACTTAAGTTTATTTCAAGGTGGAGGACATCAAAACCAGAAGGTGCTATACTCACAAATTTAATCTTCAGCTCATTGATGTTGACAAGGAAAAAAAATTATAGCCTCTATTCCCCAAGCACCTCTTTCTGGAGTTCAATCTTAATTTACTAACAGAAATGGAGGCAACCACCCACTTCCTTGCCTCCTCTGCTCAGTACCATTTTTCTTCTGTTCCGTTCATTTAATTTTTTTATTTTTTTCTTTTACTGTATGTTGCTTTTTTGTTGTTTTTTTTTGTTTTTTTTTTTTTTTTTTAGGTTCCTGTTCCACACATCCTCACAAGTTTTACCACATTCTTTATTATATTCTTTATCAGATCTGTTTATGGCTTCATGAGACTATTGAGTGATTTTATGGGTAACTGGAATAATATCAGATTAGACAAGAAAAGAAAACTGTAGGGTAGCAAGGTGAGTAAAGAAAGCTGCAACAAAAGGATCAGAAAGTATATTTTTCTGAGGACTTGCTTCACATCTGTTAAGAAGAACACTTTTGAAAATCAACAGATTTTTTTTTTCCTTTTAATGTATAGCTCCAAATAACTTGGTTACCATAGATACATTGTTGACCAATTTCATAATCTTGAAGTTAATTAGAAGAAGATGAAAATTTTACATTAATATTTCCCAAAGAAAAAATAATGTTATTTTATTTGAAAAGCCATATTTTCTCATTTCTCTTTTTTTTTTTTTTTTAAAAAAGTAATTTAGACGAACCAAATGAGAACTACTTTTTTTTTTTTACACCAAAAGACAAAAGTCAAACTCAAAAACAACAACAAAAAACACCTCTGCTTAAATTTCTTTAACTGCCTAAAAATTAAAATCCTTAGAAACAGTAATAGTCCTCTTGTGACCTGCTGCTGAGATGATAATGGTATTTGAAGCATTGTGTTCATGAAGAGAGCCTGCCTAGACAATGCGTCATTGGTTCATTGTAATTTTATCATGTGTTAGAAACTTAACTCCTAAGGGAGCCTGAGGCACAGCATGGTCACATAAAACAAATCAAATTTTGTATGCAAGTATGCTACACAAGAATGTAGAATAAGCCACACATAAACCTGCTTTACTATAACATTAGGTAATCTCAGTCATTTTGAGATGCCAACACAAATTCTTACTCTGTGTACCTATGCTTTAAAATCACCTTCACATCTCATTTAATGTTGCTGAAAAACAACAACAACAACAAAAGCACCACCAGCATATAAAACACAAATTTTGGGAAAAGCAAAGAGCTACTGTAGTTTTTCCCTATTCCTGAATACCACCTTGAGTCCTGTAAGACTCAGCATTACTGGGGACAAAGATTTCAGGAAAGGTGTTAATTTGGGGTTTAAATGCTTTCTGAGTCATGCTTTATTTGGTTTTCAATTCAAACATTCTGGTGTGTTGAACACCCAAACAAAGGCACAGAGTCCTACCCAGTGACTGTTATCTCTGATGCCTGTGTTTTTCTGCACGTGCAGAGAATTAAAAAAATCTCAGTTCCTCACCATCCATACACATTTAAATGGTGATAGCAGCTGTCCTTTCTAAGGACTAGACACTTGTCTTTGTTTCCTGTGTAATGGAAGATATTCTTCAGTGGAAATTCATGCAGGTATTTTTCTCTTGTGCAGAGAAAATCTGCTTAAATGCAATGTAATAAAAGGTATTCTTGCTCTGGAAGAGCAGACATTCTGTCTGCAGTAGACCTTAAAACAAGTATGTCACACCAAGCTAACAGGTCCTTCTGGGTACGGACAAGCCAAATACAAAAATATTTCCACATTTTATAAAGATAGAAATTGGTAGATATTTACAAACTCTTCATCTGAATTCAAGCCTCTTTGAGTCCTTTAGAAAGTGACCATTTTGCAGAACAGCAAATATCACAAAATTAAAGAATGGTTGAGGTAGAAAGGGACCCCTGGAGGTCATCTTTTCCAATATCCCTGCTCAAGCAGGGCCGTCTAGAGCTGGTTGCCTAGGATGATGACCAAACGGCTTTTGAATATCTCCAGTATTAACTAATATGTTAACAGACACTTGAAAAATTTGAAGTCTGGACTTCGTTTGCAGATTTTTTTTTTTTGTTTTGTTTTGTTTTTTTCTGGAAGAGTACCCAGAATGTATCCCATGGTAGATAACATGACTACGTGTCTGCAGCTATAGAGATGAGGTATCTCCACATCTCCACAAAAGCCTAGTCTGTACTGCTTATGGAAGAGTATTCCATGGATTAAAAAAAAAAAAAAAAAAAAAAAAAAAAAAAAGCTGGGATAGCAGGATATACCCCAAGCAGAATCATTGACCAAAGCATCTGCAGTACTCGCAGTACTCCTCATATTTTACTCCAGGTTTCATTTGATTTTATGACCTGCCACACTTTTCAATTCCTAGCATGGGCAAAGCTAGGCATAATAAATAGAGATATGTGAGAACTAGATGCTTGTATGGCTACACGGGAATTTAATATGAATCTCTGCAGACTGATATTTTGAAAATAATTACAGCAAAAATAGACACCAAATTATATATACTGATATTATACTGACATGCATAACATAAGCAGGATAAGTGAATGAACTGGAATGTGATATATTCCAGATTAACCAGCAACTGCCCTGGATCATACCTATTATTTTACAAAAATTGCTACATTTCTGTTTGAAATCATAAAATGAAACAAACAGTGTTTCAAAGCTATATTCTCAGATTATGCCTCTTGATAAATGACAAGTCATTCTATTTTCAGTTTTTTTTTTTTTTCTTGTTGTTGTTCTTATTTTGTAATACATTGTGTAGGACAACAAAGAAGTAGGAATTACTAAGTTGATGATGAAAAGGTTTGTTCTTATGCATGTAGGGCAAGGCTGATTCAGATATTATAAAGTCAGCAAGAACAATTGTTTTGACTTCCTACATAATGCAGATGATATCACATATTTGAGTTAATTCTCACCTGATGTGAAATGGACTTCTGAAATGCAGAGAATTTTGTTTTCACTATTTTCAGTATTCAGTTTTGTTTTCACTATTCGGTTACCCACTGTACCTCTTCAAAAGGTGTTCCAGTGGTCAGTAATGCTTTAAAAAAATAATAAAAGAAAAATAATCATTAAAAAAACAGTTACCTTGTTTCTGTATTTACCTTTCTTCACCTTCCAGACATCTGAACTTGTATTTTTTCTGAGTAGCTTCAGAACTTTCAGCTGTCAAATGTTTCTTCCCTAAGCAGGTACTTGCAAACTGTAAGTTACCCCTTGGTTTTCTCTTTCTTAAACTAGTGCATTTAACTGATATTTATTTATAATTCAAAACAAAACAAGTAGCTCCGAACAGACCCACTGTTATAAGTGTGTGTATGTAATATTTGGTGAAACTTGTCCCAGCTACATCTAAGCTGGCACTTACTGCCCTGAGCTATATATTCAGGTGTACAACCCCCTCCCTGAGATCATTCACATGCACAAATGAACTGCAGACTATGTGAATTTTTCTTAGCAAACTACACTATTTTTGGAAAGGTTTAAATATCAGATACACATCTGAAAATATTATAATTCTGTTGTGCCATCAGTGTTTCTATTATTTGTATTTTATTCTGAATGCACATATGTAATTGTTAGGACATACCTTGAAAATGTTTCATATTAACCATATCACCGTTTGCTTTCTTATTTAGTTTTTGGTATATCCACTTTAACCTCCTGTTAACAAATAGTATTTTCCAACTGATGCAATATTTTTTTTTCTCCATTTCAGAACTGAGATTGAAATGTAACAAACCACTGTTAAACAGATATTTACTGCAGTCTTTTTATGTTGTCTGTTCTTTTTCATGTGTGTTCTCAGGCTTGTGAAAACAGTGCTTTTAAGCAGCAAATGTGCACAGGTGTGTAAGCATGTTCATGTGAAGAATAAATACACACATTTTCTTTCTTCCTTAATATGAATTGTGAGCAAGTCATGATCAGTTGAACTTAAACACTATTCAGATCTCTGACCCCTTCCTCTGTTTCTGTCAGGATGAGGCCTAACATCGTTTTTCCCATGCTGCAGACAGTGTCCCTTGCAATGTTTAGGAATACCATAGTGAGTATGACCTTGTCAATGGATATAGAAGTGCTGAATAACATTGAACAAAACGTTTTCAGTTCAGTTTTTAACGAGCCTCTCCATTTCACCTTATACGAAAGATATCATTGGAAAGGTATAGAAAGTATGCCATCAATTAGTCATCAAAGTGATCACATCATAGGACAGAATACCTTCACACCACTGAGCACTAGTTATCTGTCTTGTTATCTATTGGTATATCAGCCTTTGCCAGCTGTTCTCTTTTTGTCTATGATAAACCATTCTATTTCGTTGGATGAATAGTCACGCTAGTCATACAAACTGCCTTGTGAACTTCATTCAGAGCAAGCCTATTCTTCAAATGCATGCTTTTGAGTATTAAAGCATCACTGTAGAGCAAAACAAATATTTTTTCTATTTTTTCAAGCATTGAAATAGTAGTTTTTCCTTCAGCCACATCTCTGCAAAAGCCACAGCTTTTGCAACTAAATTGTTTTGTAGAAATATGTGTCATAGCTACTGTAAAAATTGAAGTTAGTTCCAATGTATAGCAGAAAACATTAACAAGCAACACTAATCACTACCATACTGTGAAACTTTTGTTAGTTCCTAATGATCAATGCTATAGATCGCTAGTAAGCTGCTGTCTGTATTTCCATTTCATTTTCTCTCCACTTCAAAACCAAAAAAATAAAAATAAAATACAGTGCTTTTGTTTTCTAGTTATTTTCAAGCCATGCTGCATTAACAGATTTACTGGGACTAGTTCACAGGCTCACACTGGACATGCTACTTGAACAAATGCACCAGGGCAAGACTGCACTGGTGTAAGTTACTCCCCACGAACCTTTGTCAACTTAGACCAGCTGAGGTTCTGTCCTCGTTTTTTGTTATCAATAGGTTTCAGCACTTCCTATAATCTAGAAAAAAAAATAAGGTTATAAAAATGATTTTTCCTTTTATAGATTTGACAGATACAAATGCATTGTGCAGTCAGGTTTGATCCATCTAGATAGGAGGGATTTGTATTGCTCATATATAGGTGAGATTATATGGCCTAACTCACATTTTATTGATTTCTTGGGACTCATAATTTGTTATGCCAGAAGAAAGGACACTTGTGGCTACTCTACTCTTCAAACTGAAATTTCAAAGAAGCCGAACAGATATCTGTAGTTACAGGAATACCATTTACAGAATAAATCCCTCTGAAAAGATTGACTGGCTCTGAATTTCTTTTTCATCTGCGGAGGGACATTAGAAATAAAAATTTTTTTGTTTTGTTTTGTTTTTTTTTAAACAATATTCACTCTCTTCATCCTTGTTCCTTTTTTTTTTTTTTTTTTTTTGTGAGGACACAAAAAAAAAAGTTATACAGATGTGAAAAGCTTGCTTTTGATTTGTTTTGTTTTATGCTGTTTCTAAATGCCAAAGTTAAGAACCATTCAAACTTTCTCAGAAGAATAAATTAAATAAATAAACAAAATATTTTTTGCAATATTTTCTTCTTTAATTTCTCAAAAGAATTTCAAGTGCAAAGTAGTTCAGATAATGAGTCAAATTGGACTAAATCTTAGATGAATTAAAGTTTGGCTATTGCTACTTTTGACAATAGTTTCATTTAGAATATAATAAGCAACGTTTTATCATGATTTAGATGGGTTATATATTAGCTTAACAGGTTAGATTATTTGTGAAAAATCAGCACTGAATTTCACTTTTTCTTCTTTTGGCATAAGTAATCTTAACAGAAAATTTACAATCTATGAATATAATACTGTGAATATGATAATGAATATTATCCTGTGGATTCTGATTCTGCATCAGGGCTACTATAGAGGTTTGGTCTTGTTTCCCTTCTTTTTAGGCTCACATGTTATCCACAGAAATATTCCATACTTAATTGCTACATATATGGTACACCTATATAGGTGTATGTTACCACACGTGTATGTTATACTTATTGATATTCATTTAGATTTTCATGTACAATTACATTAACATACAAGTATACATAAATATATGTGCATACATATAAATGTCCCTATGTCTCTTCTTTCTTAAATCTGCAACAAGGTATTTTATTGGATAAATAAATATATTGAATTTAAGAAGAGATTGGACTGTGCACTTAGTCACATGGTCTGAACTTTTGGGTAGACCTGTGCGGTGTCAAGAGTTGGACTTGATGATCCTCAAGGGTCTCTTCCAACTCAGGATATTCTATATTTTTTCATATAAATGGTAACCAAACAATTTAGTTTTAAAAATAAACTTATTACTATACTATCCATTTTGAATATTTCTTTGAAATAGTTGGAACAATTAACATCAGTGAATGCAGAAAATGGGAATCCTTACTGCATGGAAACTTCTTATATTTTGAACTTCTTTTTCATTCTAAATTGTGATGGAAAACATGAAAATTTCCCCAAAATTATGCTCTGAAGCATCACTTCATTGCTTCCAATGTAAGCTCTTTCACCATAGCTGTTTCTAACTGAAATGATCAATTTAGTTCTTCAGTTGGATGATTAAACTTAAGGAAAAATAGTTTTAACTTCAATTATTAAACTCTTCTTCTTCAATTAAGTGCCATTTCCCCAATATTTGTTCTCCCATGAAGTCTATAGCCTGTAATGCTGTCCCTGGCTTCCCAGCCAAACTCACCACCTGTGATGTATCATATCAGCCTAGTATAAGGGATGAATAAAGCACCTGGCAAAAGATGTGGCGAGACCTGCTTTGGGCAGATAGTTTAAAAAAACAAAAAACAAAAACCAAAAAAACTCAAACCACAAGTGACCTGTAGTTCAGTTAAGAAGAAGTGCTGTTTAAATTCACAGGGGATGTAATTTGGTTTAAGTGAAAATTACTTTGTTTGGGTCTAGACCTCTTCTAGTGTATTATTTTAGTTTTTTGACAGAGAACAGTCTGGGCAAAATCATGAGTTACATAAGTTGATTTTGAACTTCATGGAAAGTGAATAGTTTATTTACACAGCATTGGAATAAAAAATCCCTTATTAGTTTTAGCTAATACAAGAAAATGATGGATCAGTCAAGATTTTTATTTTGTCATTTATCATTTTTCAGTTGACCTGCAGCATGTTCTCAGGATCTTCCTTTGCTTTTTCATTAACATACTGTAGATACATTATAATTTTGTGGATATGTTTCTATGCCTGGCATTTTAGTTTCACTCACTTTTATATTTAAAGGAGTTATACTGAAAGAAACATATTCTACCATGCATTGATGTTTTATAATTGTTTTGGAGGAAACAACAACAAAAACAAAGCAAACCAAAACCATAATAGCTTCATAGCTGTAAGGAAGGTACTGATCATAGGGTGTTATGCGAAAGACACATCTCTCTAACATGTTAAAACAAGATGTTTTAAGAAGTTTAGCATGTGTCTCTGTGTGTATGTGGGAGGAGAGGACACTGTGTATAACAGCAAATGTGTAGATAATTAATGGATGATGGTAATACAAGAGGAAAGAAAATATGTTACTTAGTACCTTCAGGCTTACACTGAAAACTGATAGAAGCAGATTGCAACGGGTAAACAGAAGAAAGATTAGTGTGCATGAAGGAATAATTGAAAGCTGTATTCATGTGAGTGTATTGTTTTTAATTATTCATTGACAGAAAACCTGTAGATAAAACACACCCGTTAATCTTTAATCTGACAAACCCTCAGGCCCATAAGACCTATTGAGGATGTAAAGAGGATTAATAAAGAGGTAGACAGAATCAAGAAGGATGTAAAAGTTGTTCTCAGTGTTCATTAACAGTGTAAGTTGTGCAGAGATTTCATAAATTAGACTAAATAATTCAGTTTTATTTAGGCAGTACTGCTGCATATTTAGTGTGATGCAGGATAGTAAGAACAGCCATTTAAAATATAAAAAGGTATCAGTGGTAATTCCTCTATCCCTTTTATCTCCAGAAATTATCTTTCTATTGAACAAATGGGACAGATGTATTCTCTGAAATCGCCTTCTTAAGAGGCATCCTACATCACAAATATTTTAGTTTTTAATAAAATGACAAACTTGATGGCTGACATCATGATAAAACTGACCCTGTTAAAGAAACATCCAAATCTCCTGAAAAATAATAATGAAGTAAATGAGCAAGAAAAATGAAAGAAAAAAAAAAGGGGGGGGGGTCTAAAGATTTCGGTGTATTTCGGAGAAAAATGTTCTTTTTTTTTTTTCCCTCAGCTCAAATATGTTTCATAGTTAACACGACAAATATCTGACATATCCCTTCTTAATATTTTGTTCAATCTGAAGCTGGAGTGTGGAGATATCTATAGCTCTGAATGTTACAAGTAGGTCATTTACTGTACACGAAACAAATCCAGTGAGAAAACTGAAAAGAAATGAGAAATGTAGCTTAATTGGTTCAGTTGGTGGAAAGAAAATTACAAAAATAAATAAATAAAATAAAAACATTGTACTCTGAGTACCCTGCCACTGCATCATTCTTCCAACTGGTTCCAGGTTAGCCTGATCAGTAGCAAAATTTTTAAAAAGTTCCCTGTTTTTGCAAAGTGTTACAGAGAAGCTTTGGCTCTAAGGGCTGATATACCCACCAAATCATTACTGGTCCCTCTTAACATCCTTTTTGTCTGTTAGTGAAGCCAGAGGATCTGGATAAATCTCACCAATTCCTTTCAAGTCTTCCGAAGCTAGCAGTCATTAGCTTACAAATAGAGAGCTAATACCATCTTAGACTTTAAAACTCCTTTGACTTTTGTCTATCATGCAGTACTTAGGTGTATCACATTTATTCTTTGGAGCAGGCAAAAAATATGACTGACATGACTTACATTTGTCACTCTGAAGAGTATAGATTAGTGAAAGAGATGTGCAGAGCCTGGGACAAACCTGATTGTGCTGAATTTTACAAGCAGAAAGAAATCTGCATCTCACTATGATTAAACTCAGCAGGAAGAGTCACAATAAATTGTGTTAAATCAAGCATGACATTACAAAGCCTTAATACAGATCAAACAAATTTAGGAATGATTTTTCATGGGTAGACATACAAAATACAGAATGGACAGAAATGTACGAAGACAGAAAGAACATTGCAATGACCCATATAATGCGTCACCATCTGTATTATTCACCAGATTTATAAAAGATGATGTATAGGTTTTTTTGTTTGTTTATACAAATGATTTTAGGGACCCTGCTGAGTCAATGACATTGGAAATATTTCAATCTGCATCCTTGTACAGGTTGGAGACATGCTTAACTTCTTAGTTAAGTGATAAAGCTAGAAAGAAAAAAGTAGAGAAGGTGCAATGGGGCACAAATGCTACATTTTTCTCTGGCACTGTTTGTTAGGGTTGCAATATGTTGTCTGCTGCATGCTCTTGACAGATTGCTGCTGTAGGCATAGAAGATAAAGAGCTATGTAGTTTGCGCATCCTGACACACTTTACCTGTGATGTAGATACCCAGGTATCCAGTGCAGGAAAAGCAGAAAACAGCAGGGCAATCTAAGTCATTTTTCAAGCCCACAAAACTTTACTGAAAATAAATAAATAAATAGAAATAAATATAAAAATACAAAACAAAACAAAATAAAATAAAGTAAAATAAATATATATGTCAATTTCTGAATCTTAATGGGTACAAAGAGCAATGTAATGCAAAAACTGAAACTGAAAAATAGTAAAGATTCAGTATGTCTCAGGGAGATATAACATTTAATGGATGTCAATTTACTAATCATTCTGATAGGCAATTGAATTGGGTATGTATCAGAACAGTAAGGTTAAAGGTCACAATTAACAGCACAATTACCAGACAATTTATATTGTGTCTTTTCTTTTTTGATGCCCCTACTTCACAGCAGATGCAAAGGAAGACAATTAAACATTACAGAGAGGAAAAACTGGGCAGTAGCTTCCAAAGTGTCTTGTATACTTTCTTGATCTGGGGTACCAAGTGCTTAAAAACCTTTGGGACTGTATCCACAGAGGTAATGTTTGGTCTGGACCTTGCAACATTTCTAACCTTGATAGTCCTGTGTACATTGCTGATCTGTATAATTGTCACGAATTATAGGTGTGTTGCTTAATGTTAATTAAACTGTCAGAAGATATGGAGTTGCATTTCTTTGCATTTTTGGCATGTATCTTTCTTTGCATTTTTTTCTGTCTTGGTATCAGCATTTTTTTTCTTATATTTTTCTTATATTTTCTTTCTTCATATTTGGTCTGTATGAAATATTTGGTCTGTCATGAAATATTATTTTGGTTTTGATAATGCATTCCCTGACTATTGTATAGCAGTTTTCTTTGAAAGCGTCTAAGCTATATTTAAATCCCTTGAACTTCTGACCTACCCACTACTGACAAAGCTTGCCTTTCTGAGTACTGGTATTAAGCAGAGAAACCGAGGGACAGCATACTTTACTTCAGATCACCTCTGAAAATACTTCATAATCTTGTATCTCTATATTTTTGAAAAACACCATGGCATTACAGCCCTGTTGGAAATCATGAATGTAAATTACTTCATATAAGAAAAAAAAAAAAAAGCAATATATTATTTAGTATATTTTCAAATAGCTTACTTCAAAGTAGAGAACATTAATAAACATCAAGGAATTTAAAGTGGTGGTGGTGGTGGAAAGCAGAGAAGAGTTATGCCTTCAGCTTAAATATCATTTTACTTCTCCCAAGCTAACTAGTCTGCCAATGTAATGCTAGGGCATTGCTGTCTCCCAGTCAGCAGCAAACGTACAGAGCTTGATTGAATTATGATACAGGAGTGCAGGGAACACAGTCCTAAAATAAAAAGTGCATATAACAGGAACACGCCTGCCCTGACCATACATTTCCTCAGTTATTCAGTGGGGTTAACCCATTGTAGAATATGTTCCTCACATTACTTCAAAATATGAATTAATGATTAAGGGCCCTGCCTTTAGCTCCTAATTTAGCAATGCAAACCATGCTGCAGTTTGAACAAAAAAATATTTTGAAATTTAGTAAGAAATATATTGCTGGTATTTTTTATAGAACATCTTTGTGACTGTATATATACCAAACATTAATAGACAAGCATTGGTTAGTCTGGCAATCTCTCTGCAATGGGTTTATATATGTTATCCCCTCCCCTATGCCCCCCCTTCCCCGCAGCATCCCACCTCTTCACCTTGTCATTTCTCAATTCTGCACAGATTTCACTTTCCTCAGTGTCCTCACAACCAAAACCTTGACCCTTCCCATCTGTGTTTCTTCCTTCCTGGCTCTTGGGCTTTTCAAGCTGTCTACCACCACAAAATGACATTTTTAAATTGATCTTTTTCAATCAGCTTTCCAAACAGGTCAGCTATGCCACTCACAGCCTCTGTTAGCCTGACCTTGTGCCCCATCAAACTCCAGCTTTCTCTCTTCCTTAAGGTTTTAAATGCTCTCATACTGTGGTTTATTATTTTCAGAAGAAACATGAAATTGCAGTGGGACCCAGCAGAGTCAGACTGAGATAATCAACCAAAAGCTGTTCCAGAGGGTGTCGGGAGAGAGCTTCTACCTCACAACATCTGTGCAATGTGATTCAACCTTAAAAGCAAACTATTTTTCTTATAAATGTAAGATACCAGAAGTCAGACCTATGTTTTAACTCTTCCACCTCAGCTACCTCCTTGTTTTTTGTGCTGTTTCTTCCCTTCCCTTCCCTTCCCTTCCCTTCCCTTCCCTTCCCTTCCCTTCCCTTCCCTTCCCTTCCCTTCCCTTCCCTTCCCTTCCCTTCCCTTCCCTTCCCTTCCCTTCCCTTCCCTTCCCTTCCCTTCCCTTCCCTTCCCTTCCCTTCCCTTCCCTTCCCTTCCCTTCCCTTCCCTTCCCTTCCCTTCCCTTCCCTTCCCTTCCTTTTTTTTTTTAATTTCCTTTTTCTGTATAGTTCCCCATTTGTCACATTAGTCTTCTACCATCATTGTAAGTGCAGGTGGCCCAGCCAAAGCCACAGCATGAACTCACAGCCCTCTGCACACATGGTGGGGCCTGTGCTGGGCTGCCCCAGTGGTTCACATCTTCCTGAGGAAGACCTTCAGTGCCTGCTGGCTATGCACTGACCATGACCAGTGCGCTAAGTAAGAGGATGCTGTTCATCATTGTGACAGGTCTGTTCTCTCTGCCAGCAGCATCACCTGGCTCAGGAAAGGAACTTGAAGAGTTGTCAGGAGTAGAGGTATTGCAGGTATCCAGATCTAGCAGAACTGGTAAATGCATTGCCTTGGCTAGAAGTTTTGTATAAACACCTTCTAATGAGAATACAATAGAGCAATGTTACTTGGCCAGCCCACAGCCTGTAGCTATTCTCAGTCAGATCCCATCTTAAAACACAATTAAACTTAAAAAAAAGAAAAAAAAAAAAAAAAAGACATGGCTATTCTCTCTTTTTTTTTTTTTTTCATGAAAAATAAGGGGGAAAATGTATATCCTACCCATTTCTTTGCTGAGCAACTCCATTATTTCATGAGCAGGATTCCTCCCTTCAAACTGGTAATTGTCCTGGCATTGCCCTGGCTCAGAGGGTGCTTACAGCTTCCAAACCATTCACAAGAGAGAGCTAAATCTGTACAGCACCTGGGGCAACCAGTCCTCCCAGAAAGAGGTCCCCATGCATTAAGCAGTTTGAAGGACTTGCATTTTGTGCTTTTCCAGAGATGCAAAGATCTGCAACATTAACAAAAAAGCTCAAAAATAATAATTTTTAGGAGAATTTTCCTTGATGCTCATGACTGGCATTTTTGGAAAGGACTTAAATATTATGAAGCGCTCTGTGTCCCCTTTGTTTTAAAGACATTGCCATACTTCAGATGCTCCTGGGGAAAAAAAAAAAAATAAATAAAATAAAAAAGAAAAAAAAAATGCAATACAGTCTGCTTGGGAGATCTCTTCCCTGAATAACCAAATACATCAGTATCTGAATATCAGCTTGCCAGAAAAGACTTGGTGAATTGTTGCTTAATTTACACAATATACACTAATAACATGAATATATTGGAAGTGCACTTTATTATTAATGTTGTTGTTTTGTTGTTGTTGTTATTATCACTATTATTATTATTACTATTATTATTTCAGAACTTATCAAATATCAAAAACACAAATACCCCTTCAAACAGGAAACTCAGCCTTCTCTAGGATAACAGAGTTTTCCAGGACATATTTGAAAGATACAGTCACAGATTTATTTATTTTATTTTATTTTATTTTATTTTATTTTATTTTATTTTATTTTATTTTATATTTTATTTTATTTATTATTTCCATCTTCCCATTTTCACAATATAAAACACTGAAAGAGGGCTTCATTAATAAAACATTAAATATATTTTAGTCCAAAATATAGTAGCCTTATATGAAAGATAGTTTTGTGTTGGCCAGCTTTACAGTAAGTGCTGTAAATCACTGTTGGCCCTAAAATGAGATGCTCTACTTTCTCTTTGGTCTCCTGTAAACTCATTAAGACAGCAAACTTGCATTTAGAGAACTATTCTAATGACTAGTAGAATGTGCTGGCCTTCATGTACTCGCCGCCCAGGAAGGGAAAACAAACAACCAAACAAAAACAAACAAGCAAACAAGCAAACAAACAAACAAAAAATCCTTTAAATTAAATTGCAAACAAGACATAATGAAGCACTTTCTTCTATTTATTCTTCAAAATGTGTAAAAGGGATATTTTCATTTCCAGTTGATCTGAGCCCTCATTGATGGTGACTTTTATTTCGGTGTACCTTGGTATTACTTTGTCACAAGTAAATACCATGACAGGGAAAGCATTGTCTTAAAAGATAGTTCTAAAAACCAATTACAAAATAATCAAGAAAACTTATTTTGGGGATCAGAGTCAGGGAATCAATTATATTTTATGCATGTTTTATGTATAGGTCAGTGTTAGTAAAACTAACAATTTACTTAAATATAATAACTTCAGAATTATGTATACAAAGAACTGTGGGATAAAATATACTTCAATATAAGATGGTAGTCTATAGAAGAAAGTTTTACACAATACAATATTTAATAAATATTTTTATAGGAAAGTTCTTCCAAACTTTTATGTCCAAAGAATACCAATTGCAAATCTGACTACATAAGTGAGCTTTTGCAGATGGTAAACATTTTCACTGAAAGCAAAAATGGTCAAGCAATCCATAATTTCCTCTTCATCTGGGAATCCTGCTCTTTTGATTCACAAAATAATGATCTCATAATCCAAACAGATTTTCTAGTATTGAGAAATGTAATGATAAACCCAGTGCAGAGTCCTGCCAGAGGTTCTGGGGAAAATTTCTAAACAAGAGACTGAGACTTACCATCAAACTAATCCCTCTGCAGAAATATGCACAACAGCTCCTGTGAGATCTACTAGTTCTCAGAGCCATGTCCCCTTGACCTCCCCTTCTATATTTGAGGTGCAGTCTGGCAGAGTAGTAGTCCAATTTGTCTTTAAATAATTCTTTTTCCAGGCTTCCTGGGAATAGAATTGCTTATTAAATTTCAGTAAATGAGAATATGCAGACAATTTCTAAAAAAAAAAAAAATAAAATAAAATAAAAAAATGGACAGTAGAGTTTATTCTCTGTGTAACCAAAGTCATTTGTATGTCCAAAATGGCAAACAGAAAAGACAAAGTAGTTTCTTTCTCATTCTCCTTTTGCTTCTGCTATGTAGACTTCACAGATTTCTATGCAGACAGCTTGATTTGTTGTTTTTTTTTTTTTGTTTGTTTGTTTTTAACCATTTATGCACAATATTTTGTTGGAATGATGCAGGCAATGCAAAACTGCTTTAGAAATGAGAGAAATCTTCAGACTACTTGTATCAGGTGTGCGTGGCAAGAATTTGGTAGCAGGAGGCTACAGGGGTGGGCTCTAAGCAGAGCCCAGCAGCTCCCCCATGTTAGATAAGGGCCAGCTCCAGCTGGCTCCAAAACGGAACCGCAGCTGGCCAGAGCTGAGCCAATAAACCATGTTGTTTGTACCTCTGTGAGAGCAGATTTAAGGAATGGGAAACACACTCCTGTGTAACAACATCTGGGAGAGTGAGGAGTGTGAACCAGCCCTGTCAGTGCAACAGGAGGGCAGGAGGTGCTGCAGACACGCAGCAGAAGTTCCTCGGCAGCCTGTGGAGGGGTCCCTGGTGGAGCAGGCTGTCCCCCTGCAGCCCATGGGTCCCACATGGAGCAGATCCCACGTGGCTGCAGCCCATGGAGGAGCCCCCAGTGGAGCAGGTGGATGTGGCCTGGAGGAGGCTGCAGCCCATGGAGAGCCCCTGCAGGAGCAGGCCCCGGGCCGGAGCTGCAGCCCATGGAGAGAAACCCACGCAGGAGCAAAGGGTCTGGGGGGAGCTGCTGCCCGTGGGGACCCCGTGCTGGAGCAATTTTATCCTGTGGTATGGACCCTGTGGTATGGAGCCATGTGGGAGCAGTTCTTTAAGAGCTGCTGCCTGTGAGCAGCCTTGGCAGACTCAGTTCAGGAAGGATGGCATCCCGTGGGAGGGACCCCATATGGAGTAGGGGGAGAGAGTGACCGTGAAGGAACAGCAGAGATGAAGCATCAGGGACGCACCCATTCCCTGTTCCTCTGCACTGCTCCAGGGGGAGGAGGTGGAAGAGGGTAGATGGGGAGAAGGTGTTTTTAGTTTCTTTCCTTTTTTTCTCATTTCTCTAGCTTGGTAGTAATATGCAATAAATTATATTAATCTCCATACACTGAGTCTATTTTGCCCATCACAATAACTGTTGAGTGTTCTCCCTGTCCTTATCCTAGTCCCTGAGCCCTTTCAATTATGTTTTCTTCCCCTTTCCTTTTGACGGGGGGATTAAGAGAGTGGTTGTGTTGGAGTTCAGCTGCCCAGATGGGTAAGAATTTTATGAAGTTTTTGTTGTAGCTACTATTTTATTATTATTTTTTTTAGTTTTAGTAATCTGGCAGATTGCAAGAAGAGACTAGCAAAGGGAAGCCATTCCATTTTATATTCCCTCATTTTATGTTTTCCTAACTCCTAAATGTTGAGCAACATCAGGATTTCAAAGGTAATAAGTGAAAACATTGATGATCCAGTGGGTACTTCTCCCTAAACCTTCCACAAATTTTAATTCCTTCATGAGAACAGCTAATGAATTATAATGAACAGAAGATAGGCTATTCACCTATAGCCACAACTTTCAGCTCTACCTATACAAAATACAGGTTCAAAAGCTTGGCCTTAGTTTAACACAGCAGGGAAATATCTCTTCACTTTTTTAACAGAGTCACAAAGGTGACAAAAAGGCAATCATCTTCAGTTGATACTAAGGTTAGAAAATTTGAAACACCTGGGAATTGGTTTGAGCATTAGACATAAGTAAATAAAAAATAATAATAATAAAAACCCTGTTAAAACTATAATCCATTATTTGTCTCTCAAAATCCTGTGACATTGGAATGCAAATAGCTCCTATCAACCCTGTAGTAAAGGAAAATTGCCAGTTTCTACTTGCAAGCTGGTGAAGTCGTAAAAAGAGGTATTAATGTAATTGCTGTATGAAGTTTTCACATCAAGAATAATTCCAGACACTTACACTGTGCCTGACAGTGTTTAGTTTGTTAGACAGAGATTCAGTTATGATACTGCCTGCCTTGCATTGCAGGTGTGAATAGCTTTATGCACAACTGCTCTGAAAAGCTGTATACAGACAGTTGTCTCTGTTGGGGGAAAGTCCAAATGTTCACTTCTGCTTCTGCCCAGGCTTCGGGAACAGATTTACTTAGCCATGTTGGAAATGATGATTACCTCCAAAGTTGACTTTAGAATGTCACCCAGGAGATTTACAAACTTTTAAATGGTTTGTGGTTCCATAGAGTTCTTTAAAACCCTATTGAGACATTGGTAGATGAACTGAAAACAGAGTTAAATCTAGAGATTTAACAACAGCAACAACAAAGTCTCTTTTCAGCTTTTTTCACTTATCTGTGCTAAATGAGTAAAACAGATTGTGGTTGAATGACCTAGTAGTTATAAATGTCTGTAGTAGTTCCATCATAAGAGCTGTGTTGAGAATTGCAGAAAAAGTAGGCATATAATCTCTATTTCACACTTTAATGATTGGACTTAAACTTTAAATTTCATGCAGTGATTCTTCAGTGGAAATGTAATCGTCAATAACAGACTTACTGAAGAGGAAACAGCAAAGGACTACATGGTTTTTAAAGTTTTCTCTAAGGTATTTTTGAGTTCTGACATAAGCATGTCATAAAATCTGGGCTACACACTTTTGTAATGTCATTCATACACACACATGCCTCAAAAAATTCACATACAGCCCAAAATTTAAAACACCACTGAACACCACTCTGTTATTTCTGTTTTTCTTTATTTTAGTTCAACAGAATCACAGTGGTGTAACTGCTAAGCTGGTGCTATGTTTTTGAGACTAATATCTTTTCTTCATTGACTCTTTGTGCTTTCACTATCCCCTATTATCTTGTTACCAAAGGAAGGCTTCCAGCATCCTGCTCACTCCAATCAACAAATACATGTCACAGTTTTCACACTGAATTAAATAAAAAAAAAAAAAAAAAAGATTGTACAGTTGCACATCCATAGAATTATTTAAGTTCTTACCAGCCAGGCTAGATGATATCTTTATAGTGGAGATACCTTTATAACCTTTGATTCTTGGGCAATGTTAAACAGAAATTGCAGCCCAATTCTCCTTTTCTCTATCAAGAAGAAAAAATAAATAGGTTGCTTTTATTGGCAAAGAGGAGGGCAATGCTGCAGACAAAATTGAACTGTACATTATTTTGATATTCCATTTCAAAGACAGCTGCTTCTTCTAATTTAGTTTGTGGTTTGCTAGAAAGCAATCTGAGTAAAGATCTTCAGAAAATTTTACAGTCTGAACTGTGCCTGATGAAAGTATAGTCAATGAAGGGGGATGTCTGGATAGAAGAGAGCTGGCAATAAAGGATGTCCCTGTTAATTAGTATAGCCCCACAGGAAACTCCCACTCAGTCTGCTGTCCAGCCGTCTTCCTGGGACTTTGACCCCACTATTCTGTTTTCCATTTATGTTCTCTTTTATCCTTCCACATACTTTAGGTCTTACAGAATCACAGAATGGCTGAGGTTGGAAAGGATCTCTGAAGGTCATTGGTGTCCAACCTCCCTGCTTAAGCAAAGACATATAAAGCTGCTTGCACAGACACTTTTGAACGTCTCCAACGAGGAAGACTCCACAACCTCTCTGGGCATCCTTTGCCAGTGTTCCATCACCCACACAGGAAAGAAGAGTTTTCTGATATTGAGATGAAGCTTCCAGTGTTCCAATTCCTGCTCATTGTTTCTTGTCCTGCTATTGGGCAACACTGAAAAGAGCCTTGCTCTATTCTAATTGTACCCTCCCTTAAAGTATTTGTAAACATTGATGTGATCTCCCTGAGCCTTCTCTTCTCCAGGCTGAACAGTCTGAGCTATGAGCTGTTCATCATAGGTGCTCCAGGCCCTTCATAATCTTTGTGGTTCTTCAGTAGACTCTCCCCAGTAGCTCCATGTCTCTCTTGTACTGGGGAGCCTGGAATTAAACACAGTACTCTAGGTGTGGATTCTCCAGGGCTGAGTAGAAGGGAAGGATCACCTTCCTCAACCTGCTGTCCATATTTTGTTTAATTCAGTCCAGGATACACAATTCTTTAAGCCTTGTTATACATATGAATTCCTCTGCACCAGAGAATAGCAAGCTGTTTTAGCTATATTCTCTTGCTTGCTTAAATACAATTAAATTAGATCTGACATATTATTGTGTATAACCAGTACTTAAATAGGGTGTCAAGGAACCATGAAAGTCCTGGACAAATCATCTATATGAAGGGAAGCTGTGGATATGAAGTCATTGAATAATACTGTGGAGAGGTGAGCATCCCTGTGGAGCTGCCACATACCTCATCCATCTGCTGGCATAGGTCTATCCCATCACTGGAGGCCTTTTTTTTTTTTTTTCCCCTAGTGATTTTATTGGTAGGAAATCAACTGAGCAAGTCTGAGTTAAAACCACACGGCTTGTCCTCCATGTGTCTGTTTTTTCTGGTAAAAGCAAAAATGGTCTGAACTTTTGGGTAGACCTGTGCGGTGTCAAGAGTTGGACTTGATGATCCTTACGGGTCCCTTCCAACTCAGGATATTCTATGATTCTATGATTCTATGATTTCACAGGCAGTATTACGTCTCACTTTAATTTGCATGACCCGTGGTTATCCAGGCACTGGAGGCACCAGTTCCCAATGTTCCTTTGGAAATGACCTTTTTAGAGTTTCAACAATGCACCAGGTATGTAAAGGAACAAGTTCTGTGTCCTCCCATATGGTCATACAGAAAATAAGACGTCTGTTCCCTTCCTGCATAAAACTCATGTATTACATTACATGAAGAGGGAAAGTAGTCAGCCGTGTCTCAAGTCAAACTTTAAATCAAGATTGGATTTTTAAAATATTAATTCATTAAAAGATGCCCTTCAAGCCTTAAACATATGTTGTCTGAAATCTATACAATCTATATACATGGTTTTAATATACACTCATTTTAGTAATTTTATTATTTCTTCAAACAGTTTGCCTTCAGACCTGAAATCATTAAATCTCAATCAAAAGAAGTTTACTTGACATTCACTGATAGTATTAATGTTTGGGTGGTCCACTGAGGATCCAGGAGTTAGACTCAATAATCCTCCTGGGTCCCATCCAACTCGAACATTCTATGATTCTATGATTGTGTATATATTGTCTATATTTCAGAGCAAAGCAAATTAACTAAGTTATCCGCAAACATTGTCTTAGTTTTGTTTTTTACAAAACTGTCAGGTCTCTTTGAATAAAGAGCAGTAAATTTCATACCTAAAAGATATAATATTGTTTGAGATTTTACCATTCATATTATCACAAGGTTTTGTCCAGAGAATGAAGTATGTACCTGGGACTGTATATTTTGTCATAAATGATTTTCACAGGTTTATCCTAAAGATAATATAACTAAAATAAAACAAAATAAATAAAAAATCATACAAATGTCATTCTTTTTGTTTGGCCAGTTTAATAGCACTTTAATTCTAGCTCCCCTGCAAAGTCTGACACTTTGGTGGCATTCAAATCAACTATCCATCATGTTAGCTCAAAGATCAATTTTAAAAGAATGTAAGAAAGGACATAAATGCACATATCCTCCCTCAACTATATTTAGCAGGGCATATACTGTTGAACATGGATGAGTGAGTATGCTTCATTTCTTAAAGGGATTTAGGTCCTTGCAGAGGAGACCTCTTAGAGTTATTCTGTCTTGTGCTACTCTGTAATAGCTTCTAATATCATCAAAATAGGGCATCTGAATGCCATCTGCAAGTATATGCCAATACTTTTTAGTCCTCCGGGAATAAATGCAGTCGATTGCAGAACTAACTAAACTCAGAGAAACTGTATGTACTGCAGCCATTCCCAAGTATCACCTCAGAAGATGATTTAAGGATGTAAAGTCAGTACAATAAGAAAGCTAAATAAATTCGCCTGGTCTTTAGTGATTTGGGGCCAGTTTGATACTGCGCAAGCTGACCAATTTATCACAAATGTGATAAACTAAGTATTGTTTCCACTGTTACCTCTTCTTGAGGGTACCTCAGATTGAGTTACTCCCCCCATGTTTCATCTTTAATTGACTCAACTGCCACAGTGCATCCCAGGATTCCCAGGGACATGATGTATTCAGTTTTTCAAAATTTTAGATTAAAGAAATAGGAATGCTCTTATATTCCCCATGGGAAAATAAACAACAACAATTAAAGAAGTCATGTATTTAAAACAAAAAAAAAAAAAAAAAAAAAAAAAAAACGTCCAAACTTGCATTCCCCTGCACCCCACTTAAAAAAGAAAAAAAAAAAAAAAGTGTCATGTGTTTCAAAACAGAGATAAAATATAACATTTGGAAGAATCATACTGGCCATATTTCTCACTTTGAAGTTGTGGTTAATGATAAAGTTAAGTAAAGTTAATTTTTTTCATGCTCTAGATAGCTGGAAAATACCATAATTAAGAGATTTTCAAAGATTTTAGTGAATAAATTGTCAGAGAATAATATTTAAATTATGTTTCTTAAAGTGTCTATTAAACCTTTATTTTCCTTTAGATTAAGTAGATAGTGAGTTATCATACTAAGTAAACTCAAGTCAGTGAATTCAAGCTTCACAGACCATTGAGTTTGATACCATGGTATTAAGAGAGTCCTCTGAAGCAAAAATTTTCCTTTGCATATTGTTTGCATATGAATTAGTGATCCCTATATATTCAGATTAAGCAACAATGGGGTGGAAATTGCTATTTCCATTTTTCTCATGAATGTTTCAGGTAGTGCTTCCTTCTGTTCCTCAAGCCTGAGGGAATAGAAATAAGATCTTGAAAACAGTAGTCAGCGTAGATTTTTCATGGCAAATCATCATAATATTGCAGTGTATTCTGAAAAGATTTCTAGAAGATACAGAAAAGTTGATATTTTTAGTTATGACCAATGTATATTTCAATATAATTTTAATAGATAAAATGTTAAATTAGTTTTGATAAATAAGTGTTACCTATTGCCTTACCTGTAAGCTTCTTGTATTGGGAAATAATACCTATCACCAACTGTAAGAGTTCCCAGGGATTTCAAACACATATATTTCACTCGTAAAAAAGCAGAAAAATACTGCTTTAGCACTATTTCTTTCTTGATATTGCCTTTGTCTTAATATTGTTGTTTGTTCAGGTGTATTGAATGGTCTGTTTATTTGTGCACGTCCTGTGGAGTTTTTACAGCCCAATCTTCTTCTTCTTAAACATTGATCATAAATGTCTTGAGAAAATGACACTTTAAACATCTTTTTGCACCTTGCTTTTTTTTTTTTTGTTTGTTTTGTTTTGTTTTGTTTTGTGGCTACTCAAAATGCAGATAAAGATTTCTGCTATGTGTTCATATTACAGTCCTGTAAAATCTATGAAAAAAGTCTCATACACAAAATTCCTGCATAATAGGAGAAACTGGTGAAAAGTTATCTCTTTAAAATGAATCAATAATGTTTAGGAAATAAGTGCAGATCACAAATATTGAAAATCTCCCTGAGTTACTTTTCTTTACTACAGTTATTAACTCTTTAAAATAGAAAGGATGAAAGTTGGAATTTCTTTTACTACTGCTAATAACAATAACAATAACAATAACAAATAATAATAATAATAATAATAATAATAATAATAATAATAATAATAATAATAATAATAATAATAATAATAATAATAATAATAATGTTATTTTATGGTTCTGGTTTTACAGAGGTAGGGGTCAAATGACATATCTCGTCCTGTATTCAACCAATCATTTTCTTCCCCTCCATACTAAATTGTCAGAACAGATTCTGCCAGAGACAGTAGAATCTTTCATGTCCAAAAACTTTTCAGACTTACAACTTTGCTGTTGCCACTCAGAAGGAGGGCTTTGAGAAACCCTGAAAAGGAACTCTGGAGATGACAGAACAAGGGACTAGCAGTGTGATTTCCTTAATCCCAACATATTATTTAAGGATGTAATTATTATTGTATAATAATTACATATTTCTTTTCATTTATTTAAATACATTGTTTTAGAGGGTTACATAAAATGTAGTAGGGAATAGGAAAGTATTCATACTTTTAACAATTCCTGTGTCTTATATGAGTGGCTAACTCTGTTGTATCATATTTTTCATTCCTCCAGCCATTATATTTCACAAATATTTTACAAATATTTTTTTCAGAATGGAAAACATCAACCCTTTCGGTGAGTGGATGTGGAGAGATCTCACTTTTGTTTTTTGTTTGGAAGAACTCCTGCATATCTTTTCTCTGTGTGCCTTTTTTCCTTTAACACTATAAAAAGAATTTTTTACCTCACATCTGTTCTTCTGCTACCAAATTCCCTTAAATCTATTAAACTGCTAGACTGTACTGATTCTAGAAGGTAGCCTTGTAGTTACTCTTTTGTTTGTTATGAAATTGCTCTTTTCTTATTATTTTTCCAGCAGAAGCTAAATCAACAATTTATTTTGTGTCTTTATATCCATTATTTTGTGTGAATTCACACAAAGACGGATTAGTATCCTTGCTATGGCCAACCCAAATAAAACCTCAATTATTTGGAAATTGAATTTCAAGATTGAAAATCAGTCAGTGACTCTGGAAGAGAGCAACAAGTAAGAGGAGAAATTTGAAAGATGTGATACCTCAGAAAATGTTGAAGGAAATAGGGTTGTTTGTTTGTTTGGATAGGGGGGGGGGGGGCAATAGAAGAAAACCACAAACTGTTTTGAAGATAATAATCTTTAATCTTTTCTCTTTGCCTATTATCAAAAAAGAAAACAAGGTAAAATAGGAAACAATTAAAGTAGATTTTAGGAAAAACAAACTGTAAGAACCTGGACTAGATTGTCCAGGGAGAAATCTAGGAGAACATAAGCAACAATTCAGGGCTTACGTGAGAGTAATTCAACTAGCATTGTAGTTTACATGAGTTCTCTCTCAGGCTCATTCTATATTTATAGGAACAGATTGTCTGTATAGCTTTAATAGACTACCTCATTGAATTGACCCTACAACTTCCTTATGTGAAAGGAAGACTCAAAATCAAAGCAAGTTCAATGGAAAAACCTGGATTAGGACTAATCATGTGAGGGTTTTATATGCATTGCTCCATGTACGTGGACCAGTAGTCTTGCTCAATTGTGCATAAACCTTCAGTACCCTTATCATCCTTAAAGAAACAGAAATTTAGTTGCACTCACAGAAAATTTCCTAAATAACATCAGGCTTCTGTACACACCTTCAACCATATTCACCTGTCTCATGCAAATGATCAGTTTTCCATGACTGAAATTACAGTGAATAAATATTAAAAAAAAAAAAAAGACCACATTTTCATACCGATTTAAAATAAATTTATTTTTATCTCCCCTTTATGTTTGCAGATCATGTTTACAATTCTGCAATATTCACTGCACAATCTTACTGAAGATTGAAACTGAAGTTTCAGTCACCTATGTAGATGTACAGTTTGGAGGGATTGCTTAAAAGTTTAGCAGTACATTGTAGATGATGTTGAGTTCTTTGAGTGAAGAGTCGAAATAATATTCAATATTATTTCTTTCTTTTCCTTTCAAGTACTTTTTTACCAGAGGCAATTTTCCTTATTCTCTAGGTACCTCATTTCTCTTTCAGATGAAAATAATAATATACATGTATATGGTGTCTATCTTAGAATAGAGTTCTGAAGTTGACCAGCCTGTAACACAATCTGAGAACTTCTGAAGATAGATGTGTTATATGTGCTATTCTTGTTATTTTGTTAATTACTAAGCTTTATCATTGATGCCTTCTGTTTCTGGAAGATGTCTAGCACCTTCCAATCTGTATTTCATAGACAGAAATATCATTTCCATCAGTACCACAGATAAGATGATGGCTTTTCTGGAAAATGTGATTGGTGCAATAAATGATTGTTAGCATTTCCCATGAGTGAATATCATAGCATGGCAAACAACAGAGTAATAGTAGTCTCACAGTTGTCAAACAGTCACCCCAAAGTTCAAAGTTGTCTTTTATTTGCAGATACATGCAACAGAATGCTACCCATCTCTCCATCATGTGTAAGTCACAACATAGGTCACTTGATTTAATGGAAAAAGTGAAAGTTGTGGCTAACTGCTTGAAAAATAAGCAGTCTTCAAAGAGCTGTGTCTAGATTTGTAGAGCATATTAATCTATTTATAGAACATTCTTAAGCCAAATGTTCATATCAATGCCATTCTTTTGAGTATTAAACCAATGTTGTCATTCCTTGTCCCCAGTTCTGGATGAAGGAGTACAAGACAAAATATTGAAGATGTTGAATGTTGAATGTTGGGATGTTGAATAATGAAACAAACATTAAAACTATCCTTCTATATCCAAATGGAAAGTTTGCTTATGTTTGATATGATTATTTTACCATGTCAGTGGTGCTGTCAGCTTAAACAACATTGCTCTGAGACTCCCTGACAAACACAAATTTTATCTCAAAACACAAGTTTTTATCTGAAAATTAAGGACAGAATTTCATGGACGAATATATATAATTTTACAACATATTTATAACAGAAATATAATTCATAAAAATAAAATCTTCAGCCACAGAACTTATATATATGGCTAGCCAAAGAGAAGGTCATTAGTACATGTCTTTCTAATCTGGTCAAACTTAAGCCATGAATGTTAATTTCCTGTAGTTTCTATTTAGATATTTGAAAAGTGTATGTATTATTTATACAGTGTAGGTGTTTCTAAAAGTGTACGTATTTCCTGGATTTCCTACTTAAACATATTAAACATATAAACATATATTAAACATAACAAAGTGTCCAAATGGTCATGACCTGAATGCTAATACAAAGCTCTGTTCAGTAAATAATAATAATAATAATAATAATAATAATAATAATAATTAATAATAATAATAATTCTGAGAAGTAGTTTGCAGGGCCATTTTTTTCTAGACACAACAGCTTTAAAGCCATATATGTACCTATAACGCTATAACTATATATATTTTTGTTCAGATGTCTATTGTATAACTGGGATTCTCTTTTTCTCTCTTTGTAGATCTGGCACAATTCATGACACTCATTGAAAAGTGTGATACTTACCAATACCTTTGTACCACCTACCATTTATTTGTTACTGAAATAATGTTTTTCATCCATAGATCTCAAAACACATTGGATTTTGGCCAATATTCCCATTAAGGACATGACAGCTGAATTGCTGAGAGTATAAAATTCTTCTTAAAGATACCTTATGACCTTTTAATACAGGTCACAAATGAAACTATGTTTTCTCAATTTCTGTAAAGTACACTATATACATAACTTCATGTACAATTTTCAAAGGTGCTTTAACTCTTAGCATTTCTTTTGTCTTGTGAGCTGACTACAGGCTTTCACACCTGATAGTTAACTGTGCCTGGAAACTCTTACTTGGTTTAGGAAACATTTAACAGCTCCTTAGTTTAAAAATGTTCCAGGTATTACCTCTATTCTTAGTTTTCCATGAAAATAACTTCTGTTCATTTAAAGACTTGCTTAAAACATATGGCCAACTCCTTGCTCCTTTTATGCTAGATGATTCTTGATAAAATCAAAACAGTATCATGGATGCCAACAAAACAACACTGAATTTAATTTATGGTTCTTATTTATTCTTTCTTTTTTGTTGTCACTGAGAGCTTGCCTGAATAGGTCAATATATGATTTTCTGCTAATTTATTTTTTTCTTTTTTTCTTCGTTTAAATGTTATTATGGTATTCAAGTTCTATAAATGTCAAAATTAAAACAAACAAACAAACAAAAAAATAATTGGAACTGCAAATTTCTAATTTTAGTACTGTAATGTGACTTTTTTGCTAATAGCTTCCAGGAGACTCTATATCCACATTACCTCTTCCCTTGAAAGCCTTATACTGCACAACTCTTAATAGGTGAGAAAAAGCTACTGAAATTCAAAATCCATATCAAATCCATAAAAAAAGAGCATAAGGGTGGATCTTTTATCTGAGGTTGAGTCCTTTCTTGTTTAGCTCCAAAGCCCTTGGCTCCCTGTCATCTACACAGTGTGCCCACACTGTGTTCACATACAAAATCTGGTCTCAGATGAATCAGATCATTCCCTTACCAAGAAAAAACAGGTAGAAAATGAGTAACTGTTCCAAGATCTGCTTCCAGAATTCAGTAGAGAGGAGAACAGTTTTGTACCAGTCTCTATAGATTCTGTAAGAACTACTTGTTCACAAGAAAGTGTGTTAGTTAAAAAGACCACAATCTTCACAGTGTTGCCACCAAGTATGTCAGTGTGTGGTGGTTTTATCATTCTAACTGCATCACAAGCTGAACTCAGCTGAACTCCACCACAAAAACTCTCACTCCCCCTCCTTAGAAGAGTAGGGGAAGAAGTAAAGGAAAGAACAACTCAAGGGCTGAAGTAAGGATAATTTAATTAAAGGGAAAAATAATTGTTAATTATTTTTAATATTAAAATTATTATTATTTAAACAATTTGACTAAAGGGAAAAAAGGGAAAGAAAAAAAAAGACAAAACAAAACAAGTAAAGGCTGTGTGGAAGTGCAGAGGAAATGAATTATTCTCTACTTCCCAAAAATGAGTGATGCTTGACCATGTCCTTGAAGCAGGACCTCAACACATGTAGCCGCTGTTTGGGAGGACAGATGTTTCCGCAACAAGAGCCCAACACTTCCCTCTTCTTCCTTTTTCCACCTTTTATTGCTGAGTGGTATTCCATACCATCTATTTTATACATATAATGGTATTCCATTATATGGTATGGAATATCCCTTTGGTTGGTTTAGGTCAGCTGCCCTGGTGATGTTCCTATCTCACTTTTTGCCCACCCCCTAGGAGGGTTAGAGAGAGTCCTGATGCTGTGTCAGCACTGCTCAGCAGCAGACTGGTGTGATACCAGTGCTATTCCAGCTACAACTGCACAGCACTGTATGGGTGCTGCAGGGAAATTTAACATCACAGCCAGACCCAGGACACAGTGAGAAATCATCATCCGGGGCAGAAAAAAATAAAATAAAATAGAAAATGCAAGTGACAACGCTTTTTCCAAACTGAAAAATCAGATAAATGTGTAACTTTGATTAGACCAATTAAAATGCATATTTTTTTGTAATTTTAAAGCATATATTTACTTTAAATTTTATTGTCATTTTACTATTTTTACATTTTTTTGTGAATCCAATTTCAATCTATTAATTGCTTTTCAATACAATAGTAATTTGTTGGAAAAATATTATATTTCATTTAGAACACATAGATGGAAGGTGCTTAATGCCTTCTTCGCCTCAGTCTTTAGTGGCAATACCGGTTGTTCTCTGGATACCCAATACCCTGAGCTGGTGGAAGGGGATGGGGAGCAGAATGTGGCCCTCACTATCCACAAAGAAATGTTTGGTGACCTGCTACGGCACTTGGATGTGCACAAGTCGATGGGGCCGGATGGGATCCACCCAAGCGTATTGAGAGAACTGGCAGAGGAGCTGGCCAAGCCGCTTACCATCATTTATCAACAGTCCTGGCTATCGGGGGAGGTCCCAATTGACTGGTGGCTAGCAGACGTGACGCCCATCTACAAGAAGGGCTGGAGGACAGACCCGGGAAACTACAGGCCTGTCAGTTTGACCTCAGTGCCAGGGAAACTCATGGAGCAGATTCTCTTGAGAGTCATCACGCAGCACTTGCAGGGCCAGCAGGCGATCAGGCCCAGTCAGCATGGGTTTATGTAAGGCAGGTCCTGCTTCACGAACCTGATCTCCTTCTATGACAAAGTGACGCGCTGGGTGGACGAGGGAAAGGCTGTGGATGTGGTCTACCTTGACTTCAGCAAGGCTTTTGACACCATTTCCCACAGCATTCTCCTCAAGAAACTGGCTGCTCTTGGCTTGGACTGGCTCATGCTTTGTTGGGTTAGAAACTGGCTGGATAGCCGGGCCCAAAGAGTCATGGTGAATGGAGCCAAGTCCAGCTGGAGGCCAGTCACTAGTGGCGTTCTCCAGGGCTCGCTGCTGGGGCCGGTCCTCTTTAATATCTTCATTGATGATCTGGATGAGGGCATTGAGTGCACCCCCAGTAAGTTTGCAGATGACACCGAGCTATGCGCATGTGTCGATCTGCTCGAGGGTAAGAAGGCTCTGCAGGAGGATCTGGATAGGCTGCACCGATGGGCTGAGGTCAACTGCATGAAGTTCAACAAGGCCAAGTGCCGGGTCCTGCACCTGGGGCGCAATAACCCCAAGCAGAGCTACAGGCTGGGAGATGAGTGGTTGGAAAGCTGCCAGGCAGAGAAGAACCTGGGAGTGATGGTTGATAGTTGGCTGAATATGAGCCAGCAGTATGCTCAGGTGGCCAAGAAGGCCTACAGCATCCTAGCTTGCATAAGAAGCAGTGTGACCAGCAGGGCTAGGGAAGTGATCGTCCCCCTGTACTCGGCTCTGGTGAGTACCTTGAGTACTGTGTTCAGTTTTGGGCCCCTTGCTACAAGAAGGACATGGATGTGCTTGAGCGAGTCCAGAGAAGGGCGACGAAGCTGGTGAGGGGCCTGGAGAACAAGCCCTACGAGGAGCGGCTGAGGGAGCTGGGCTTTTTCAGCCTAGAGAATAGGAGGCTCAGGGGCGACCTTATTGCTCTCTACAGGTACCTCAAAGGAGGCTGTAGCGAGGTGGGGGTTGGTCTGTTCTCCCATGTGCCTGGTGACAGAACGAGGGGGAATGGGCTAAAGTTGCGCCAGGGGAGTTCTAGGTTGGATGTTAGGAAGAACTTCTTTACCGAAAGGGTTGTGAGGCATTGGAACGGGCTGCCCAGGGAAGTGGTGGAGTCACCATCCCTGGGGGTCTTTAAAAGACGTTTAGATGTAGAGCTTAGGGATATGGTTTAATGGGGACTGCTAGTGTTAGGTCAGAGGTTGGAGTCGATGATCTTGAGGTCTCTTCCAACCTAGAAATTCTGTGATTCTGTGATTCTGTGAAGTATTTTGTCATCATCTTCAGACCAGTATTTTTAGTTCAAAATATTACATTTCTTAAAAGAGATACTTTTATATGCACAAGTACACAAAATGCTCAAACAAATTCGAAATAGCAATGTTTTCTTTTTCAAATGAAAACAATTAATGATATTGTTTAATTTTACATGTCCCATAAAACATGCATGCGTCCTTTTTTAGTTGTGTCTTCTCTGTTCATGTAAATGAAAGTCCTGCTGCATGTAGAAGTAAATAAAGGGCTTTACTGCATTTTCTTTCAACAAGTGTTAGAATGGCAGCTTTTGTCACACTCCTTCCAAGCTCAAATTTTCAAATCTGAATGGTTTCAAGGGCAGGTTTTTTAATGTTATTATCAAAGCAGTTACACAAGAACACTGAATAATTCTAGAGTTTTTTAATTATTATTTTATATTATGAATACCCTGATTTTTTTTTCAGTCTCAGCTTCCCTGTTTTCAAGATCTCAAAGATGCTTATGATGTACTTGGAAGTTGTTTCTTTGTCTAACTCTTTATCACCTTCCTAAGGTCTTTGAGGTATATACAAGGTATATTTAGTACTGTTTTTCTGAATTCTTTGATAGATCTTTGATAGATCTCCATGCTATGACATTTTGATTTAACTTAAAGATCAGTTTCATCAGATTTCATTGTGATATAGATTTGGACTAGTGGACAGCCTCCTAGTTTATTTATTTATTTATTTCATTTAAGTAGGTGATAAAACATTAATTAGTACCTAATTCTAGAAATGTTGTCCATGCTAGCAGTAATATTTTATTATTATTATTGATAATATTTTTGTTTAAGGCAATGTATTGTATTCCAAATGAGCCTGAATGAATTCCCCTTGTCATCTGTTAAAATATCTCCATGGGTTTAAAATAGTATTCGGTAAGATGATAAATAAGTACTAGATATGAATATACAGTCTACAACCTATGCAAATTGCTGTAGAAAGTCAGCTAATTTTGCTCTTATTAAGAAATTGTACAGACTTGAAATAAGATAATGCTCAAGAGACAATGGTATGATAATTTACTTTCTTTCCCACAGATTACACAACACCTAGTTACATGCTTCTGCCTGTCAGAGATTGTTGACTGCCAGAGTGTTACCAGGTTTAATTTAAGCCAAATATTGAGGAATGATCTGATCCTGTCCTGGACTCTAAAGAGAGATGAGCAAACTGCAATAACTTCAGTTACTGCTGCATAAAATTACATAGTACTACTCTGATAATTTACCTAAGTTAACATTTTTTCAACTGGTATCAGAAAGTTTAAAAAACTATGAAAATAAAATTAATGTTTTAAAATTTCCAGTTAACAAGACGTTCCAGAAAAGTTTTGCACTGAAAAATTAATGCTTGGTGGGTTTTCATTTACCTGAGAGTTTTCCCTGCTAAACATGTTTTTCTTGCAGTGCTGTTGAGTTCCCCTTCTTGCCCCACAAAACAAAAAAACAAACAAACAAATTTAAAAAAATCACTAAAACCAACAGCAACAAAAATCCACTACCATTTAGTGTTTTAATACTAAACTAGAGTAAGAATGCACTATCCCTCTATTGTCTGTGGAAATTAAGTGTAAATGCCAAGCACTTAAATCAAAAATTAAAACAAAACCAAAAAAAAAAAAATATATATATATATACATTAAAATCAAAATAAAGTAAATATGAATTTCTTTCCAACTTGCTCAGCAAGCCTAGATTATAAGATATATTCCACTATAACATTAAAAAAAAAAAAAAAAAAAAAAAAAAGATTTTCTAGCTTAGTCTTATCTTTTGAAGAATGTCACACTGAAGAAAAGCTTCTAATACCAGAAAGCAGCAGTGCAAGTGGTATCAGTGGTGGCAGGTAAGTGCTGGATCCAAATTCCAAGCCTAATTCTGGTCTGTTAACACTAAGTGACCTCTGATTCTCTCATTATGCTTTTCTTTTGTTTTTGCTAAGACTTTTCACAATAACAGGTTTACAAGATGAAGTTTATGTACTTTCAAAAGGACTAACTAAAAGTGTATTAATTTCTACAACAAACAGATCAGTTTCTGGACCTTGGACAGAAAAGGAACATAAACACACAATAGTTGTATTTAAAGATAATAACATTCTTATCCAATGAAGAACGGAGAAAGGTATGCTCCTGGATATGCTCCCCTGTATTGGTCAGGGGACTGAATTTCTGAGGTCCCTTACAACCTATGCTCTATGATTCAATGATTTACACTAAAGAAGTGATAACAGCAATTGCTCTTTTACCTATGCATAATTTAAATTCATTTGTAAACAAGGGAGTGTTGATGTTTTCACTTTCAGTGTTTATCATAACTGTCAGGTTTCTAGCACAATCTGTATACAATGAATCATACCCAACCTATTATTACCAAAAGCATTAATCTTTAACAGTTTCACTCTCTGGTGAAACTACATGTATAAAGTGAAACTATGGTGAAACTATTATGTTAACAAATACAATTAAATACAGTAAGTATACTGTGTAAACCAATGACATGTTTTTTCTTTCTAAATGTGTTTTTAATAAATTTCATAAGCATTTTTGATCATATTAGTTTGGTTAGGTATTCTCCAACTTATTTAATTAATGTAATTCTACTTGATTTCATATTTAGAATGCATCTCTATTTCTCTTGATATTTTTCTTTTTTCTATGTAACTAGAGTGAAAACTGTAAATATAAAACCCAATAAAGTTTTAGATTTATTAAGTAATTCTGTTAGTTACTTAGTTTAAGTAACTAAGTATGAATAATAAAAACTTATTGGTGTTTAGAAAAAAAAAATAAGGAACCATTTCACATTTTCTGAATATGTAGTCTCTGAATTTATGATGCATGGAGGAGCACAGTAAAAAGAATTAGAAATTCGTCACAGAAGGAACCATCTGAAGTGACTCTCTGAAGAGAGTTAGAAGACTGAAGAAATTTAAATACCACGGGTCAACAAATGTATACGATAGTATTTCCCTTCAAGGTTTCTTGGTCTTGAAAAACAATTAAAGAGATAAGTATTAATCTTCTGCAATAAAAACACAACAATATATTAACACACTGAATCAAAAGTTGGTGAATCACAAAAGAGTCAGAATGCAGTCCATCACAGAAATTAAATGATTTAAATGACTATATTTTAGGTATTCTATGTTAAGGGAAAAAAAGAGAGCGAGAGAGAGAAAGAATGCAAGATGTCTAACACTGTTGCTCTAATTAGCAATGTTTCAGGAGGGTGGGCAACACCAGTGCATGCACATTCTTCAGAAAATTGAGTACTATAACTGTATATTGATTTTACAGTTGTAAAAGACTGAAAAAGAAGCAGTGCATGAAACAGGATATTGTAGACCCCTTAGAGGTCAATTGGACAATGAACTATAAAATAACTGAGTGTTAAAGTAAAAGATTGTAAAAGTTGCTGGTATTGAATAGTGAGTATCATAAAAGAAGAAGATTTATTAGAAATTAGATAATAAATATTTACCACATGGAAAAAAAATAAAACTACAGACAAGACTCACTAGGGACAAAGAGAGAGTTGAGCTGACAGTGAAGATCGGGTTTTAAGAGAATATAACAGACACTTTAAAGGAAAGGAAGATCTTTCATTTACCATTTGCAATGTAATGCTTGCAATTTAGAATCTAAGAGCTTTTGTGTGGTTGTATGTTAATTTTTTATGTTGCCTAAAATAGCAATAAAACATTAAGTATATTTTGGAAAATTACTTGGTAATGTCCTTCCAAAGCACATAAAATCTTTCTTCACAAAGTAATAACAACTTGCTGTGATATCTGTTTTATATATTCCATTTATATTTCAGTTCTCTGTCTCCCTCCTTTTTATTTATTTTTTTTTCAGAATTGCGTCTTCCAAACACAAATGGAATGAAGTAGTAATTATATTTTATGTGAATTCTTTCAGAGATAGAAGTGAACCAGGTTGTGAGTTGGCTATCTCAACATCTAGAGGTCCTAGGAAGTATAGCTGGAGACTGTGGTAAAAGTGACCTTGGCATCCTGGGTAACTGACTGAATGGAAAGCAGCTCAGCATAAGAGGACCCAAGATTCCTGGTGGACAGCAAGCTGAGAAATGCGTGCTTGACCTGATTATGCTGACTGTATATTAAAAGCATATACAGCAGCTCAAGGAATGTTATTACATTGTTATGGAATTATTACCCTCAGCTCCGCCCTTGTGGGGCCACACCTGGAATACAGCATCCAGTTTCATCCCCTAATGCAAGACCTGTATCAATAAATAAGATAATTTAATGGTGGGCTATTAAGATCAGCATGGAGCTGCAACCTATGGCAAGGTGAGAAAGGAGAAGAGAAATCTAAGGTGAACCCTAATTGCAGTCTTCTTTTACTTAGAAGGTTTGTAGAGAATGAAGACAGGCAATTGTTGGAGGTGCAGAGCAATAGGACAAAAGGCAACAGACACAATTTAGAGCAAGGAAAATTCCAGATGGATATAAGAAAAAATTCTCGCCATGAACATGGTCAAAAATAGGAAAAATTTGCCTACAGAGGCTATGGAATCTCCATCCCTGGATATCTTCAGAAGTCATCTGAACATGGTATTGAATAGCCGGATTTGACAAAAGCTATCTCAGCTTTGAGACTGAGGTACTAGCTGATCTCCAGAGGTCCCTTCAAAGTGAATTATCCTGTGAGTTCATGATTCTATGATTCTATGATTCTATTTCTCTGTAATATTTTACTTGCAACATATGCAAATTTCAATGAAAAAATATCCCTGTGTTGCTTTTAATAACCAGTCTTATTTTCACATCTATCACTTTGCTTTTGAATTTGTGACAAAAGTTATGTTTTGATAGGTATAATTGATTTACTTCATTTTGTATGTACCACAGATACAATCCACTTAGCATTAAAAGTAGTCCCAGGTTTGGGTAGTACCACTAAGAGGCAAATGCCACAAAACCAATCCTCAGGGGCTGATCTAATTTCCACTGTATTCAGACATAAACCTGGACACAAATGGTTTGCAGGAATGACTAGAGAGAATACTCAGGAAACTGGGCACCCATCATGTTAGTATATTTGACACTTTACAAACTCCCACTGTTTCTCATAAATTTGCCACCAAATTTGCAAATTAAGTTCTTTAGTGTTTTGCAGTGTGGATCTTTCAACTTATGGTGGAGTTGTTTCTTTTTGTTTATGTTTGTTTGTTTGTTTAAATATCAGAAATCCCATAAGTGTAATGTCCTATAATCAAGAATATCAAAATGCCCTAAAATGATCATAGATTGATTAAATGAGTTAAGGAACAGTAAGTGCTTGTAAGTCTTCAATTTGGAGAAAGAAATGATGAAGAAGGGACAGTTCCTCATTACATCATTAGCTATTGTTGTGAGTCTTGGAAGGGAATTACATCATACTCTATCAAGTGTCACCAGTCTTGGGACAGAGTAAGTATTTTCATACCCTGAATCTCATCCTCCAAAAATATTCTTTAGTTTTATTTTGTGTAATTCTTTATAATTTCATACAACAGGGCACTGAAATACAATCATTGTAAAATGTGTATTTAAAATCCACTTACTTTCTTCACATTACTGTATTATGATTTCTGTGTTACTACGAGGAAACTTTTACCATACTGTAGCATACTAACATGGTTGCCACTCCGTGGAAGAAAAAAATATATATTTTTACTATTCTGAATGTTCTTATTACAGTCACCAACATTTTAATGCAGTGGATTGAAGATAACCATATTATTTGAATATTTAAAAATATGTAGTCATATCTCTTGGAAATATTGGAATATATCTCACCTAGTTTAATGAAACTGTTGCCTTTAACATATATTCAGAGATGGAAAATCAAATAATTACATTTAATTTTGAGTCACGATAATTAGCTGTATAAAGTTGTCTGTAATGTGGCTGAATCCACTTTAGAAGCACTAAGAATTCAGAAATAAAGAATTGCAACAGCATGAAGACATCATGAGAAAGCAGAATTAATCTGTTTATTTATGCAAAACAGTGATTTTTAAACCTTGTTTCAGAAATAAAACAACAAAATGCTGATACCTTAAGATATTTAGACAGTTTGTTTCTATTTTTGTTAAAGTCAGGTTAGATTCATCTTTTAAATTCATGATTAAGAATGCACTGGCAATTTAAAATGGAACAAGTGTTAGTAGCTTTCTATATAATTAACATATTTACATCTCCAGCACTACCACTACCCTAATAGAGACATCAGGAACAGCAGTTACTTTGGTCAATATCCTGCTTTATTTGTGGTTGAAAATTTCTAGTTATAAATACAGTAAAAAAATATATATGGAATATATTTTTGACTAGTTTGTGGGTTGGATTTTGGTCTCATGGTTCAGTTCTTGATTTTACTACTAGGTTTATGATGTGTCAGATATCTTCTCTGCATCTAAATTTTTCTGTATCTAAAATACAAATAATAACTGATTGATTTATAAAATGCAGAAGACTTTTAGGAAAAATTAATTATATAGAGTTTGGCTTACTTTTGTAGTGTTTTTGTTTTGTTTTGTTTTGTTTTGTTTTGTTTTGTTTTGTTTTGTTTTGTTTTGTTTTGTTTTGTTTTGTTTTTAACCATAGTTTGTTTTGCATGTATGAACTCATTCTCACTATACTCCTGGGAGGTATTTTTTATTATGTTGATCTTCTAAATGGACAAACTCTGATGTATAGAGATGTTAATGTTGGCATTTTCACAAACTCATGCAGAAACAGCAACCTGTTCTGAAAGGGCACAGAGTATTCGTGGTCCCTATGGGTGTTTTCAGAACATGATTCTCCAAAATATCCAAGTTCCTGGACCACATATGAGAATCACTCTACATTTATGGTTTTCACAAATAACGCTTACAGGTAAAAGTCACATCAAAGATGATTTAATACAATTAGTCCTTCAGATATAGACTTTATTTATTATTATTATTATTATTATTATTATTATTATTATTATTATTATTGTTATTATTGTTGTTATTGTTGTTATTATTATTATTATTCCTGGTAAAATAAAGTTATTATGCAAGTTAGCTAATTTTGAGGGGGGGAGTGGGAGTCTTGTTTTCCAACACTGAATATTTCTTCTCTGAGGGCCATAGTAGACCTATTCCATGAGAAATTGGGAAAATGTCCTTGGTTTGACTGAATGAAGGGCTGGAAAATTAAGGGAAATATGCATATGCTAGGCAAGGTGGTTTCAGGAGTTCTGGAGCTGTATATAAGTTATGCTTCTTTTGCATAGGTTCAACTTTACCTTCTCAATACCTTTACCTGCCTTCATTTCTAAACAGTTCTTTCTCTGGAAAATATAAACAGTGAAGTTAGTATGACTAATGTGAGTGATTGATTCTTTAAGGTGCATCTGTTCCCATTTAGTGTCTGAAATATCATTAACACTTTAGATTATAAGCTCAGTCTATTGATTTTTTCTCTGAGGGTCTTTTATTAACAAAAATAACTCATCTTGCATACTGAAAGTATTTTCAATAGGTAAAAGATGTGTTGCTATAAAATAACAAGGGAAAAATCAATTTGTATTTGTTTTTCATTGGAAATACGGTAGAGGTCATACTACAGATGTTGTGCAAAAATGTTTGTTTACATTAATATGCAAAGGATTTTACCATACAGATGGTAGGAATTCATTGTGGTTAGCATGCTCAAGCATTTGCTTGAACATCATGAGTTTGGTATTTCCTCATAAGACTTAACATTTTTTTTATTTATTTTTTTATCCTGTTTCTTAGTCTTGGCAGAGTGGGTAGATTTTTGAGTATTAATTCCCTCACATTTCCCTGGAAAGTCAGCCATATTATAACAGGTGTGCTGAGCAGCTGTGCATTAGGAAAAGGGCAACTATGGTTGTCTGCTAGTGAATTTTTGGAAGCATTGAGATGATCAGGATTATTACTTCTGAGGGGCAGACAAATCTATAAATGTTTTAGGTGAGTGGTGTTAACCAGGCTGAGGCTTTCCAATTCTTTAAGAGCCCGAGGGAAGCATAACCCAAGCAGCACAGAGGCATCATAGAATCAAAAAAGGGTTTGGATTGGAAGGGACCTTAAAGATCATCTAATTCCAATCCCATGTGCCCACTAGATCAGGTTGCTCAAAGCCCATCCGACCTGGCCTTAAACACTTCTGGGGCAGGGGGAGTACCACAGCTTCTCTGGGCAATCTGTTCCAGTGCCTCACCACCCACATAATAAAGAATTTCTTCTTTAATCTAAACCAACTCTTCTTTAGTTTAAAAACATCTCTTCTTGTCCTATCAGTACATTCTCTGACAAAGAGTGCCTCTCTTGTTTTCCTGTAGCCCCCTTTTAGGCACGGTAAGGCTGCTGTAAGGTCTCCCCAGAACCTTCTCTTTTTCAGGCTGAACAACCCCAGCTCCTTCAGCCTGTCCTCATGTCCTTCTGGACTCAATCTAACAGGTCCATGCCCTTCTTTTGCTGGGGCCCCAGAGCTGAATTCTGGACGCCAGTTGGGGTCTCATGGAGAATCACCTGCTGCTTACGTTTCTTTTGATGCCCAAAAATCTTGGGCTCCAGAGGAGTCATTTAATCAATGCTCTGTGATGACTTAAGGAAACTTGGATTAACAGAGACAAACCATGTCCTGGATTGCATCTGCAGGAAAGGTTAAACAACAGATCAAATACTGTTATCAGTCTTCTCAGAAACATAGAGAAATACCGAGAGGGATCTAATAATTGTCTTTCAACACCTTAAAATCAGTTATAAAGAAGACTAAGGTACAGTCTTTACAAGAATACACATTGACATCGTGAGAGGCAACAGTCACAAGTTGTTTCAGGGGGAATTCTATCTCTTGATAGATGAAAAAAAAAAATCTTCACCATGACAATGAGTAAGCATTATAATAGATTTGCTAAAGGGCTGATAAAATCTCCCTCACTGGGTATTTTCAGTATTCAATTTGACAGAGACCAGGATAACCTCATTTAAAGCTAGGCCTTCAACAGAAGGTTTGACTGGATCATCTCCAGGGGTCCCTTCCAACCTAATTTTTCCATGATTCCTTGGCTTCTATAATATTATAACTTATATACATAATATTCTGGCCAAATAAAATCACTGGGTCGGCTTAGATATTATGGTGTTATTCAAGGTGGTTGGAAGTCTCAGAATATAGCCCTAAAAACACGTTACTCCCACTTATTAAATATTTACCAAGAAAAACCTTAGTAAAACCAACTATGTTCAAGAATACAATTCAAAAGTTTTAGACAATTCAGTTGTTCTTTTCTCTACACTCATCACCTGACAAAGGAGTAGATCTTACAAACCCACGGTCAAATCTCTGATGGAAATGCAGATTTTCTTGAGTTTAATGACTGTGCAGTATATCTGTACAAGCTCCTTAACTCTAGTTCAGCATTTCAAATGCTTAGATTAGATTGAAGCCAGCAGAATTTCTAGAACAAAAGACATTTTTCTTCCCTAGCCATTATCATCCAATATTAGAGATGATGACAGTGAATAACACATGTTCACAGCAGTACAAACACATTATGTTGCTGTATTTTAATGCCTGACACATGCACTGCATGCTTCTAAACACCACGTACCCAGTGCCATAAAACAAAGATGTAGAGAAAGTTTATTACTGACACCTCTAAATAATTTTTCCCATTAACACAAAATCTGCAAGGGCTTTAGAATGTGATTATAAGACAATATACAGGTTTAACAGAGATTAAGATGCTGTAATATCTAATGTGCTATGAATATTAAGAAGGACTTTAATCAGCCCAACCATTCATAGATTCATAAACTTTAAGGACAGGAATCAAAGCAGTGTGTTAATCTGATCTCTTTGCAATTGAATTTTGTCCCCTTGAGCACAATTCACCATAGAGGAAATTCTCCAGAATTGTAATGTGGATGAATAAACCATGCTAGGTGTCAACAATTAACTATGTTTCACACTTAATTTCTATCAGTGTATATATGAAGCTAATTTGTTCAGTTTAGGAGTGACAATACTATAAAATTACACAGGTGAGATCTGTATCTTGTCTGTAAAAAGTAGAGGATTAATTGCCAAATCCAATAATCGTTAAAATTAACAGTGAAATATCAATTTTCTTCCTAAGTATGGACCATTAGTACAAGACACTGAAATCAGAATATTGAAACCAGAGAGTACTGTTCTTCTTCCATACAGCTGGAAACAGGAATAAGACAGAGGACTTGTCTGTTCTGGAAATGTTGCAGTGTACAAAGGAAGGTTTCTTTATGATAAAATGACATTTTGTAAATCCTAGCTGTAGCATCAGTATTATCCTAATCCCCTTCATATAGTGTCAGAGAAGGGAGTAAATCCTGCAGGACTCACCTGCATATGATTTCAGTAGATTTACTTCTTGCAAACTCTAATATGAGAGAGGTTTCTTTAGAATGTACCAAAATAAATAAGAATCTTGATATGAATTTGTTGCTAAATGCATTTCATCTAACTCAGCACTATCTGATAGTTACAGAAATGCTAAAAATTTTTAATGGCCATAGGTAATATCTTTGGAATCATACACACTTTACATGAATGTAATATATTTTTTCCTCCCCAGTACCCACTAGTTATTTTTCAAATGTGTTTTTATATACATGGAACTCTCAGGGATATTTTGACAATTATGGAGAGAAAATTCACTGTCCAAACTGAAGGTACTGGGGAAAATCCCATCAAGATATCCTGATATAGCTTACTAACAGTTTTGATCAGAATGTTCTGATGGAATTATAGGTTCTAAAGAGTTGTGGGGAGAAAAGTAGATCAATTACATTGCAGTAGACCACATTACAGTACACTAGCAAGTAACATATGCTGTTTGATGATACTTCCTCAATATAAATCTCTTTCTAGAGGCTGCTTGTATTCGTGCTGTTCATGATAATGTCCATGTGTGACTGAATTTTGAATTCTTTGTTTCTTGTCATTAGTGGTCCACTTTTGACATAGATTTTTTTTTCTTTTTGTAAAATGGCATGAACTGTTAGCTGTCATGCTTGTAAAATATCTTAAATGTCAATAATTTGCATTTTATATACATGTGAAATCATTGTTTAAGCAAGAAAGCCTAAATAAAACAGTAAAAACAAAGCAAAACAATAACAGAGATGAACAGCATTATATTAATAGTGATAGATATTTTCAGTATGGTAAGACTTACTACAAGATTCTATTTTACGCTTCATCACAGAATTATAATAAAGATTAGTCTCATTCGTGTTTTGATATCTATATAACATGTATCTCCTAAACATATCAGTCAAAATTTTACCCTTCTATAAAGCTAATGAGGTCACTGGAATTTTAACCAGAATTCATTTGTTCCTTTCAAATTTGTTATTTACAGTGTAATTCAAGGTTGCTAAGGTTATGAGATAGTATTTTGAACAGAATTATTTATTCTGTCTGAAAGGTATTTTCCATATGCTCAAACTAAGTAGAATAATCAGTCTGTTCACTTCATAAATGGATCATGTTTCAGGACCTCTTTCAGTTTGAGAAGGCATTTTATTAGTACATATCCTTCTTATACTGAATATATTTTTGCATGCAAATAAACCTTGAGGAGAATTGTTTAAGTAGTTTTCTGTGAATGCTGCCTTAGACATCATCTTGTTATCAACTTATCTTCTTATAAACAGTAATGGTTAAGAATTCATCTTAGCCATCCTTCTCCTTATTTTAGACAGTAATCTTATTTACTTTTGCTGGCTCCTGCATAGCTGAACTTGTTGTTTGTTTGTTTGTTTTTTTTTTTCTCAAACAAATAAATGAAACAATAAGGAATAGCAAATAGTAACTTTTGCTGCCTGACTATTAAAAAGTCTCCACTTTTGTTCCCAAAGACATAAGTATTTTTGAACATAAACCTTATGTAGCTTGGCCTGGTCAGGTATGGAGTAAGACTTGAAAGCATTATTACACAGTCTAGTCTCAGCGGTCAGTTCAGATAGCTTTGATAAACAGTTATTATGTCATTGGTAACATCAAATTCCTTTACAGTACATTGAAACTACTATCATGTAATGCTTTCTCAGAGTAGGTGCCATTCTGAAGTAGATACTTTCCAAACATTCAAGAAGGGATGAAGAAACTAAATTCTACAGGAGGATAAACAAGTAGGAATTATGCATGTGTTGACTACCTTTGTTATAGGAAACACTGCAGTTGTCAGTTTTGAAGAAACTGGATGTTAGCTACTGGTCTTGCAAGCAAATAGGGACAAAGGAGCTATAAAAAGATGGCATCTTTGTGAAACACAATAAATATGCATCTTCTGGGGTACCTGAATGGAAGATGTAAAACCTTGGGACTATCTGTATTCAGCCTCAAGCAGGGCTCCAAAAATTGCTGACACTGATATCATTCATGAATTATCTTGACATAGGAAAAACATCTAAGACGTCATGCCCTTCTACCCTGATAAAAAGAAAAATAATTACAAAAGAAGCATTAAAGTATGCCTCTTAAAAAGTCCACTTCTCCTGTGTAATCTCTATTTTATTTCTCCCTCTGTGCCAAAGATGTACTTTCCCACAAAACCCTGTTCTTTCTCTTTTGACTGCATCACTGGTATCTTCAAAGGAGCAAAATCAATCCTGTATGAATATCTGTCTATTGCTTCTTGAGCCTGCTTTAGAGCCATAACAGCAGGTCATCAATGAACCAGGCCAAGACCCTGCTGGTGTCCCACTGTGCGTGTTTGCAATGATGAGCAGGGGGTGCAAGGATGTACATTTCGTTCTTTTCCTTCTCCCTGCTCACTGGCAACAGTCTGGCAGAAGTTCAGGATGCAAAAAAGTTGTTGAGGATTGCAATAAGTTCTCTTTTTCCCATATATCTTTTATGGAGGTAGAAGACTAAGGAATGATGAAAGACTCTATTTCACTTTATAGCAAGCACAGGCAATGTGGCCTCTATGGCAGCTGGGGATGCAAGCTGGGTAATGCATGGCTCTGGCAAAAGGTTCACCCTTTTATCAGAGGAAAAGCAGGAAGAAATCATGGTTCTTGGAACTGAAACTTTATTTACAGCCAGTGCCAAAGCAGTTCAGCCATGTGCCACCCAAAGGCTTGTGACAAAGCCACTTTTAACTGTGCAATTAGCTGTGCTGGCAGCAAGCTCAGCTAAAAGCCTTGGCTCATGTTTGAAAGGGCTAGCCTAAGTACAGACACAACAAAAATTAAAAAGCTGCCTTGGCTGTGTGTAGTGATATCTTGAGATTTCTGCAGAAAGCAAGGAATTTCCATTACAGGTAGCCTAAGACAGCCTCTCTTCTCTCATGCTGCATTGTAATTTAGTGCCTGTGTGATTTCTTTACACTGTGAATCACTTTCAGCAGTAATTAGAGTCCTTGTTATCCTTTCCTTTGCCCCTTTAAAAAATAGGCTGCTCACAAATTTAATAAAAACTCTGTTCTGTAAAATAGAGTTGAATTAATATTAAAGGCTTGTTCCTGGAAAATATGTTTGCTCATTAAATGTGACAGTCAGTGCTTATGTGGTAAAAGCTGTCAGTGCCAAGAACCCTTTGGAAGTTTCTGCCAGCTACAGGCCAATTATTTTAATTGCCTTTAACCTATAATCAATATTTGCTGTTTTCAATACAACTAGATGCATAGCTAAATGACACAAAGGCGGGTGGGGAGATGTTATAGTCCATTGCACCTTCTATTCTGCTTTCATGTGTAAGAGATGCAGCAAAATGCATCACGGCAATAATCATTCCAACATCAAAACTATTCCAGCTTCTTAGGCAACATTTCAAAGGAGAAACCAAAGCATCTGTCTGTTTTACTACAACAAACGATGTACATTTTTAGACTAAATTCAGTTGCATCAGTGTAAACTTAGAATGATTAATTAGTAGCTAGTGGAAGTTAACTTTATGCTGTTGATTTTGCTCACAAGAGTGGGTCATTTTCATTAGCAGTTGTAAAGCTGTACATGATTGTAACAGCTGTTTCAGGGAGGTCCATGGAACTTTCAGTGTCTGTAAAGGTATGCTTTTCTGTGCTTTGGGCATTGGTTCTTAGATGCTATGTCTAGCAATTGGGTAAAATGAAGGACTGAAGAATACCATGTGGTCAGAGAACTTCACATCTTGTGGGAGTGACTCTGGGCACACTGAAGAAGCTACAACTTCAGTTGCTTAGTTTTGCATTTGTAGAGTGTTTGCTTGTTTGGTTGTTTTTTTTTGTTTGTTTGTTTTGTTTGGTTTTAAAGCAAAATAACTCCACAATTATATGGGAAATACATAGGTATCTTTTGTCTAAAACATGATAATTTCACAAATTTGGAAGATATGACTTTAAATTATGAATGACCTTCTCGTCCTTAGCTGAGCATAATTTCTATTGCCTTCTGTAGGGATTATGTCTAAACATGGTATTTAAACCAGGCCCATTCATCTTCTGAATCATGATCGGTGAATTCCCTTTCAACAACTGTTGCTACTGAAATGAAATAATTCCTGATAAAGTCTCAGCTTTATCACAGTTAGAACAAGTAATCCAATTGACTTCAATTGGGGCAGAATTTTATCCTTAGAGTTTAAACTTTATTAGGAAAAACTGCCTGAGGGAAACACAATTTAGGATTGTTTCATGCATAAGACAAAGTAAAAGCATAAGAAAATACGTTTCTCAGTGTTTCTAATTGCATCAACAAAACAAGCAGGGTTCGTTTAAGTAGGTAATACAAAGCTATTTGGAAGTAAGGAGTGGAAACATGAATGGGAACTGAACCAGAGGCAGAAAAGTTTCAAATATAAGAAAGATTGGTTTATGTCCATTCCATTTCCATTAAAAATGAGTTACTATCAATGAGCTGAATTCTTCCAAATTCTCAAGAATAAGCATAATCATTTTTTGCATGTTTTAATTCTCACGTACATCATGCATTTGCAAACACACAGTCTACTGCTTCCTGCTCAGTCTCCTGCAGCCTGGTGGAGGCAATGCCACTCTTGCAGTTGATATAACATTGCTGCCTGGCCAGCTGGCAGAGCATACTTTTACATGGGACCAAAGCCTCTCAGGAGACCACAAGACCACCCCTAAACTGTAGCTGCACTACTGAGCCAACTCAAAGATTTATGGTTATTAATAATGCATTTCAGTGAATCACTACTCCTTTAAATTTTAAAACAATTGTTTTAGCATTTTTAATGTTTATGTGCCAACAATGAATGACTCTTATTTCTTTCAGCTACAGACACACTGGATTACAATAACAAAGATACTGGCTCTCGGTGGACAAAAATATCAAGGTTCTGAGAGAAGGTCAGACTGGTAATTAGTTAGGAGAGAAGAAAGTGAAATAGGGTTGCACATAACCACTATAAAACTAGAATCTGCAAAAAGAAAGGAGATACTTCCTCCTGTTGATACCTTCCCTCCACCCAAAATCTGTGCAGTGCCCCAAACTATGAAGGACTAAGATTGTCCTATGAAGGACAAAGAAATTGGATCTGTTATGTTATAACATTATGCCAAAGGTAATGAGAATGATATATCTGGTCAGCAAACCACAATGCTTTTAAACTCCCTTTACAAGCACATCATATGTTACAGAACCATTATATCTATTGACAAACACTGTAAGACACTGTGGGCCATATTTTTACAATGGAACTCATAAGTTTGCCATATGACAAGATATGACATATGACAGATATCATAAACCGCAGAATTCCAAGGTAGCTAATTACTAAATCATAGTATATCTTGGATTTTGAATTAAATTAAGGTTGTATTATCTGATTTTCCCATACTAATTGTTTGAAAATAGCTGACCATTTGTTGTTTCTTTGTTTATTTGCTTTTCTCTCTGTAGGAATTGGTATTAATTGCTACAGCTTATTCTGTATTTATGAACTGCAAATAAATCATCATATCTCATGAAGTACCAGGTGAATGAAGCAGGAGTACACGGTAAATACTGTTAAAAGCCGGAAATTTAACAAAGTCTTGTTTGCTCAGTAAAGAAGGAAGCAGGTGGACAAACAGGATTTTGTCTGGGTCACAATAAAGATAACATCTAAGATGTTTTAGGAACTCTGCGGAAAGAAAGTCTCCATTAGACAGGAAAATTTCTGTCCTTTGTGTCATTTAATAATCAGCACAGTTTCAGAGAGCTAACTGCTGAGCCTCAAGCTAGATGGAGAGCTCTTATGTAGAATGATTGAGAATCAGATTCTGATGTCAGGTTTTGGTCTCTGCTAGAAATATGTTTATACCTCTGATAGCCATTTTCAGACATATTTTTCAGAGGCAGCAAGGGAAGTCAGAAACTCTGTTCCCATGCGTATTGTAATTATGTATATTTGGAAGCATTAAACTTGTAAAAGCACCAGCACACACTTAACGAAGATAAAGTAGGGAAAAAGAAAGCTAGTATAGCATGAAAATTTAATTAATGATAGACAAAACCTAGTATTTGGGAAAATTAAATTCCTAAAGGCTATATGAAAATTGTGACTCAGGTTTAGCCCGCAGACTTGTGCAGACATTGGGTAGACAACAAGTTGGGCCACCCTACCTAAGGAGTTCCCTACAGCATTTCATCTTCTCCCACTGCCCTGTGGCTTAGTCCTATGTTGTCTATCTCTTCTAAAAACATCCTTCACAGCTCCCAGCATTTGTCCAAAGCCATTGCATAACACTGAATTAAACTAATGTAGTCTGGTACAATTATTTGATTAGTCTCACTTGGATTTTGGAAGCTCTGAACACCTCATACATGTATCTTGCTGCCTAATACAGTGGAGTGGAACAATATCTCAATGTTGCAATATCTCAAGAATTTTTCTTCCTTTGAAGTCCAAGCATTCTTAATTTTAGTTCTAAAATGAACACTATAAGCAATGTCATAAGCCTGAGAAGCCTGCCATAATCATCCTAGAATCTTTTCCATTTTGTCTTTCTGGCTGTCCTGATTTACTTATATTGGTCCTAATTTCACCAGTTTTTTGTGTCCTTTAGGTAAAAGTAATCTGTGTCAACCAAGCAGTGCATTCATATTCTTCAGCAGAATTCTGAATGTTATGGTATTTGAATCATCTGTTATTCATATTCATGCACTCATTTTTATATGGCCCCTAAAGAATTTATTTACATTGCAACAGCTCCTGTAATAACTATCCAGCTCAAAAGACCAAATGTCTCATAGATGTTTCTTGCATATAGAATATCACTGCAATATGGAATTTCTATAACAAGATGTCCATTAATTAACACTAAATTACAATGCAGCACCTATATAAAAGATGATGAATACCACACAAATTCATTTTGATTACTGTTATTACACAGAATACTAAATGAAACTGGAAAGATAAGACCTTTTAAGTGTCAGCAGATGTTTTTGATCAGTGTTTATCCTTTTTGGTGTAATTAAATGAGAGATCATATGTTAATATGCAGCTGTAGTACACTACCGTTCAGACTTAACAAGCTGGAGAAGAATTTCCAGCTACCATTGCATCTACCAGAGCTATAATTACCAATCATTTCAGACTAAATTTTAAGAAGCAAAACACCCAAACTAGAATATGGGCAATGGGACTGCAACTTTTAAACAATATGGATCTGTTCCTATGTAATTTCAATCTTTATCTCGTTTGCTACTACCCAAAGCTATTCTCCATTTGCATGCTATTTTTAGAACATTTTGAAAACAGCCCCTCTGAGCCCCAAACATGTCATTCTGAAAATCCTTCCTTCCTGTTTCTCTGCAGACACAAGAAAGTTTACAAGTTTCCAAAATCAGTCAGTCCTACTTTGTCTCAAATCAAAAAAGACTAATCAGAATCTCCTTGGAGCCATGTTTTTGCAATTCTAATTTCTGTGCAAGGCATATCAATGGTTTTGGAGTGCATATAGTAGATTTCTTTTTTTTTTTTTTCTTTAATGTTGTGAATCAGAATTACTGGAGCCCAATGTCATACTGTATTTGGGAAAAGAGCTATGGTATTGTGTCTTTACCTTCCACATTGGTCTGACCATTGGATATTTGGCTATGTAAGGCATAGATCTGAGACAACAAAATGGACTGGAATTTAAAAGGAAATACATAATTGTATAACATAATGTTATGTGTAGTATCTATTCTGTTCTATTTATAAGCTGTTGTTACTTATATCATAGAATCATAGAATCATTTAGGCTGGAAAAGGCATTCAAGAACATCAGGTTCAACCATCAACCTGACCTACTGACTCCTGTCACTAAACCATATCCCTTAGTGACACATCCACGTCTCTTAAATACCTCCAGAGCCGGAGACTCCACTGCTTCCCTCAGAAGCCCCTTCCAATGCATGACCACCCTCTATGAAGAAATTCCTTTTAATATCTAATCTACCCCTCCCCTGGTGCAACATGAGACCATTGATAGAATCATGGAAAAACACCACTCATAGAATCATACAATCATGTCTATTGACCCAAAAGATCCAGTTCCTGCCTATGATTTAAATAATAATAATAATAATAATAATAATAATAATAATAATAATAATAATAATAATAATAATATATTTTTTTAAAAGGAAACCAAAAAAAAAGCTGGGTTCTGGGAGATGAGTGCCTAGAGAGCAGCTCAGCAGGAAGGGATCTGTGGGTGCTGATCAACAGCAAATTTAACATGAGGCAGCAGTGTGCCCAGGCAGCCAAGAGTGCAAACTGTATTTTAGGATGCATTAAACACAGCACAGTCAGATGGTCCAAAGAGGTGATTGTCCCACTACATTTGGTGTTTGGTGTGGTGCCTCCTTGAATATTGCATGCAGTTCTGGGCTCCACAATATAAAAAGAATGCAAAGGTCCTTGAAAGTGTCCAGAGGAGGGCAACTAAGCTGATAAAAGGAATGGAAAGCATGAGAAGAGGCTGAGGACATGGGCTGAAGAAGAGAAAGCTCAGAGGCATTTTCATTAATCTCTGCAACTAACTGAGGAGGGAAAGTGGAGAGGGAGGTTTCGGTGTCTTCTCCCTTGTAACTAATGGTAAAACATGAAGGAATGGCATAAAGCTGTGGTAGGGGAGGTTCAGACTAGATATAAGGATTTTTATTTTTTTTTCTACTGTGAGAGAGGTAAAAAACTGCAATGGGCTTCCTAGAGGGGTGGTTAATGTCCCATGCCTGTCAGTGTTCAAGAGGTATGTTGACAGTATGTTTTAACTTTTGGTTAGCCTTGAAGATGTCAGGCAGTTGGACTAGATGGTCTTTGAAGGACCCTTTCAACTGAACTATTCTATTCTATTCTATTCTATTCTATTCTATTCTATTCTATTCTATTCTATTCTATTCTATTCTATTCTATTCTATTCTATTCTATTCTATTCTATTCCATCCCGTCCCATCCCGTCCCATCCCGTCCCATCCCATCCCATCCCATCCCATCCCATCCCATCCCATCCCATCCCATCCCATCTCATCCCATCCCATCCCATCCCATCCCATCCCATCCCATCCCACCCCATCCCATCCCATCCCACCCCATCCCACCCCATCCCACCCCATCCCACCCCATCCCATCCATCTGCGAGCCTCTACATAGTATCACCAAAATCCTTAGTTTTTCCTTTTCCTGGTCTGTTCTTTTGAAGGTCTTTGAAGTGTAGGTGTATGTCTCTGTTGGTCATGAAGACCTATGTTATATTTCCATTTTTGGTTAGGTACAATTTGCTGCGAATTGACATAAACTTTCTTCTTTGATAGCTTGAGTCACTTGATAAATAGCATACTTAAGAAAGGTTACCACTCAAGAGAACTATTTCTTTTTTCATGTTTCATGCTGCATTTCAGAAGTTTCCTTGACTGTTTCTAAGTGATAGCACATAATGCACAGCTATTTAATTTATGCACTTATATATTTTTGCCTAACATTAAAGGTATTCATACAGTAATTCCTGAGCCAAGCACCCTCTGTCAAGAGGAGGTTTTTGCCTCTTTATCTAGGTACATGGCCAGGATCTCTGAAAGAAGGGCTTCTATAGGATTCCCCTGAGTAAAATGAATTTCCTCCACTTCTGGAAGTACAACTCCCAAGATGTTTTGCCTGTTTTCCATCTTTAAAGTCTCCTAATGCAAAGTGTGCTGGGTTTTAATGGAGAAGGAAAGGGTTTGGGGCAATCCATGATCTTCTCCACTCTCAGACCCTCCTTAGAACCAAAATCAGAAAATGAGAGCTGAGTCTGTGAGGAGATTTTTTTTTTTTCCAGATTGGAATTTCTGAGAGGTGGTCAAATCCCATAAAATATGTTAATTATTTTTGTAAAAGATTTATTCTGGGAGCAGACCTTATCAATGAAGGAAAACATATATTTGCCTATCAATCTTCTTAACTTCCACTAAAATAAAACAAAGAAATTGTCTCTTGTGGAATATCTATGAAGAATGATTTTACCTACTCTTTAAGAAAAACAAAAGAAAAGAGGCTGAATGTTACCCAAGAGATCTCATACTAGCTTATAAGAACTGGTAGCATTTGGAGAGGCAAAGTTCAAAAATCCATTAAAATACTATCCAAAGATGGAGATGAAAATACAAAAAGCTTTTGTCTGTGGAGAAAATGTGCAGACTGAGATCAACAGTGAATTTACTCCCCTGCTGTAGTAGCTTTAACTGTATTCTAATACACTGGAATGGTGAACACCAAACTGGATTTCTCTTCATATTGGAAATGATTACAGGAACATATAGATATATAGAGAGTCAGGATTCTCTGGAACTAAAGAAAGAGAAAGAAATTAAGAAATAAAGAAAGAAATTAAGAAATGAAAGAAAGAAATAATGAAATAATGAAATAATGAAATGAAGGAGGGAGGGAGGGAGGGAGGGAGGGAGGGATGGAAGGAAGGAAGGAAGGAAGGAAGGAAGGAAGGAAGGAAGGAAGGAAGGAAGGAAGGAAGGAAGGAAGGAAGGAAGGAAGGGAGGAAGGGAGGAAGGGAGGAAGGGAGGAAGGGAGGAAGGGAGGAAGGGAGGAAGGGAGGAAGGGAGGAAGGGAGGAAGGGAGGAAGGGAGGAAGGGAGGGAGGGAGGGAGGGAGGGAGGGAGGGAGGGAGGGAGGGAGGGAGGGAGGGAGGGAGGGAGGGAGGGAGGGAGGGAGGGAGGGAGGGAGGGAGGGAGGGAGGGAGGGAGAAGAAAAAGAAAGAAGGGAGGGAGGGAGGGAGGGAGAGAGAGAAAGAGAGAGGCAGTGAGTGACTTTTAGGTGTTTGGTATGAAATATTCTCTGGGAACACAAAAATGTAATCACTGGTGTATCTCAAAATTAAGATCAAATTAAAGCAGAGAGTGCAAAATCATCAAGCTAAGGTTTTAGAGCTAGGTCTGTAGTAAGAGTAAAAAGAAGGAATTTATAGAACCATTACCAGACAGAAAAGGAGAGCAAATGTCACAGGGAAGACTAAAGATGAGTTTCTTTGCTTCACTTTTTACTAAAAAGGTTAACTGTGATCAGAATTTAAAAAATAGTTTTAATGAAAGGGTAGATGTTAAAGCGAGAACAGAAGGACAGGCTAAATAGGCTTAGATAAGATAGATGTGTTCATGTAAGCAAGACCTGAAGAACTCCATCACAAAACTAGCCGAGGAAATTTCAAAATCATAATCAATTATATTTGAAAATTCATTAAGACCAGGTAGGTCCCAGAGGATGTGTAGAATCTTTTAAAAGGGAAAAGCAGTATTTTAACTAGGGAATTATAGATCAGTCAACCTAACTTTTGTCCACTTAAATATTTCTGAACAAATATTTTAAAACAGATATATAGAAGATAATAAGGTGATATAAAAAGCTAACACGGGTTTGTCATATCAAACCAATCTGAATTCTTTCCTTGACAGGATAAATTGCCAAGTGTGTAGGGAGAATCAGTAAATGCTAACGCAGGGCTTTTGGTACATGATGCTCTCATATAATATTTTTCTAATCAAGATGAGAAATATTGTTTTAGGTGTTATTACCATTAGTGGGAACACAACTGGTTGGAGGATTACTCTCAAAGGTACTATTGATATTTGACTATCATATTAGGAGCATTTCAAAATAAAATTCTCCAGAAATATAATCTATCCAGAACTTAACTTCTGCCCAGGACTCAAGAGCACTATTTTTGTTAATAATTTGGAGGAAGAACTGGGAAATATGCTTAAAAATATGAAAGTGAAATAAATAAATAAATAAATAAAAAGAAAATTGCAAAGATATTCTAAGAATACCAGAAGATCTTGAAAAATTATAGTCTGAACCTGATGAATTATAGTCACTGAGGTACTTGCTGTTATGGAGGTGAAACCACTTATTCAATCAACAGCGTTGCAGGAAATGATGTGACCCATACACTGGATGAGAAGCAAATGCTTAACTCAGATTGCTGTTGGGAAAAAAAAAAAAAAAAAAGAAAAAAAAGGACAATATTCTTTCAAGGATACATTAATGGACAAGAAGCAGTTATTCTGTACCAGTGAGATTTCAAATACATTTTGTTTAGTTTTCATTACCCCACCCCATAAGAAAGAAACAGTGAAATAAAGTAGTCTAAAGACCAAGAATGGTAAAAGACTTTGTAAATGTGACAAAAAAGCTGTTGAAAAAAAAAAAGAGTGTGTTCCATGTAGAGAAGATTCATCAGTCTTCCATTTATTATTAAAAAATTGTTATTAATAGAATAGCTACCAATTTCCATCCATGCAAGAATAACAATAAGATAATTATTCAATAAAGTAACATCAAATAAGATGAAAGTTGTACTTTATAAACGGCTCTCTAAAAGAAATTCTGGAAATGGCCATCGAGATGTATTATGCAATATCTACAAAAATTCTTACTTGTGACTTAAAACCCCAGTGCCTAAGAATCAGCAATTATCCTGTGCCTAGGAGATGTAAATTCACAGTTCTCTGTGTTTTGAAAAATTCATAATTTCAGTCTTTCTGTGGAGAAAAAAAAAAAAAAAGAAGAAAGAAAGAAAAAAAGTCCATTGGGGTTCTTAGAAAGCATGAGATAGTTGTGTTGTCTCAATTAAGCAATCTCTTGTGTCAAGAGACCTAAGTGTTTTCCAAATTACTGAGCATGATTTTCCTTTATTGTTATTAATAGACAACAATCCATTGCAGCTGTTTTTTCCCCTTAGTTCATTCTCAATCATTAGACAAGTTTCATTCTTAATGTTTCATAATTCATCAAAGGTGAATTTGTGTCTGACTGTCAGTATATTTCTGTGTGAGACAGAAAGCAAATTATAGTTCATGTGTCTACCCCCAATTAAGGTAATCAGGATAACCTTCAAAGGAAGGAAGATTGTGTAATTCTAGTCAGAGAACCAATTTTCCCCAAACTGTTTTCAATACCAAATGCCAATTTCTGACAAGCACTTATTGCTGCCAGGACTTGTTTATTTTTTTTCTCTCTCTTTTTTTTTTTTTAATCTGCTGCAGTAAGACAGTATCATAAATTTAAATAAAACAATGTAAATGCTAAATAATTTCTTTAACCTCTGTTGCACTGTGAACTGGCAATGACACATGCTGAACCTTTCCAGTCGAAGTATAACAAGGGAGCTGTGCAGTAGAGTAGAAGGGAAGTAGTGACTGATTGAGAGTGATGCTGATGTAAAAGCCATGATGGATTTTAAATATGTGTAAAAGTATTTATATCCCCTTTAAGTTTCACAAAAGCCCATAACTTGGAACAAATGCAGTTGTGAAGATTTTCATAGTACAAACAGTAGCAAGCTACCTGGTTACTGGATGCCACTGAAAAATTGCACAACAGGGAAAATAAACATTTTGGGGAGGAAATTTTATATCTTTGGAGAAATTCAAGAGAAAAGGATGAAGGAAAGAGAAAAAGAAAAAAAAAAAAAAAAAAAAGGAAAAATATATCTAGGGACTAGAGTTAAGGATTATTTTACTTGGTCCATACTTCCACAAACTGTAAAGCTGTCAAAGAATAAGTCCATTGTTTAGTTATTCCAAGTTAGATCTGATATCATATCAAGTGTTGTAGGAGGCACAGTTCCTAAAAGTCTGTGTTTTCCTACAAGTGCAATTTTGCTCTCCCTCCCTCCCACCTCCCAGTACCTCCTCCCCCCCCCCAAAAAAAAAAAAACAAAAAAAACAAAGGTAACAGAAATCTCACTGCTTGAAGTCCCCAGGATATCATGGAGACAGTTACCAAATGCTTATATGCATCTCCAGTTACAGTGTCTTACTTCAACAAAGGCAGTACATTTCCAATGAAGTATGCAGTAGTTATCCTTCAACCTGTAGTCACTATCCAACAGAACATGTAATAGAAAGCTTGCTAGATATTTCCTGCTAATGATTATTGCACATGCTCCTGTTTTGACAGAGCAAAATCACCCGTTTCTGACAAGTAAACTGAAACGTCAATGTGTAATTTCCTATGCTAAGCTCTTGCCTGCACAACATTCTTAATATCTATAACCTTATGAAGAAACAAGGGGCTTCAGTAGAAAATGCTAGCAGAGCCCTGCAGCTGCTCGTCTGATTATACTACTTTGGCACCAGCCCATTATTGAAGATTTTTAACTGATGGTGATGGGCAGACCATTGTGCCGAACAGGCTGTTCTCAAGTGGCCAGTTTTCAGAACATGACCAACTTACAGCTCATGTGGTTCTCAAAATCTGTGGGAGTCAGGCTGCACCAAGCATTTATTCTGGATGCCACTATATTTCGAGGCATGCAATAATAGCTTTTCCAGCAGAAATACAGTATATCCCTAATGAATCCCACAGTGCTGATCTCACAGTAGCAGGGCACAGTGCTCAGTTATCTGATCAGCATAACCTAAGTACAGTAGTAAATTCTGAGAGAGAGAAAAAAAAAAAAAAAGTGAACATTCTGTCTTCTTAACTCCATTGCAAGATAGCACATTTGAATAATAGCTTTAATTAAATTAAGTGAGTTTAATTAAGGTTGGGCTGGTTCAGGGAAGACAAAGCACTATTCAAGGCTTTTAAAATGCTTTATTTTCTTCCTGAGGAGTGTTTAGCTGTATAACATTCTAAAGTTATCTATTTCATAACATTGCCAATTTAATAAGCCTCATTATTTTGCAACTTATAATAGCATGTGGTATCTGCTATAGGAAGGCTGTAATTAAAAGGTTAATGAGAATTAAGTATAATTTGACTTTTTAGCATGAAAAACAAAAACTTGGCAGTTTTTCTGTATAACCTGGTATGGTTATGTGCTATGCATTTGTGGACACTTTTTTTTTTAACCTATACTGCTGTTAACATTCTTCTATGCAAATAATTGTCTATTTCTCTAAGGGTTTTTTTATTAATTTTAAAAAATAATTAAACAAGAAACCAACTGTGGAGAAAAAAAAAAAAAAGAATGTCTGTATTAGTCTTGATTTTAAACAGTAAAAAAATAGAAAGAAGGTTTCTATCAGGCAGGGGTTCTAACAGTAAATGAGAAACTTGGTAAAAGTTCATGAAGATGATTGAGACTGGAGGACTGTTCAGAAAAAAAAGGTTCAACAAGAGCTTATTAGTATGCATAAATACCTGAAGGGAGGGTGCAATGGTGTTGGAGCCAGACTCTTCTCAGTGTTCTCCAGTGACATTACAAAAGTCACTGACAAAGCAACAAATTAAGACACAAAAATCCATCTGAACACAAGAAAACATTTTTTTACTGCTAGAGTGGTTAAATACTGTAACTGATTGCCCAGGGAGGTTGTGGAGTCTCCATCAATCAAGATATTCAAAGTTCAACTGGGTATAACTATATCCAGTGCAGCCTGCTCTACATAACCCTGCTTGAGCAACCAGTCACTGGACTAGAAGATCTCAAGGGGTCACTTACAGTTTAAATAATTCTTCTATTCTGTGTTTCAAGTACAAGAGTAACTGTATGAAAAGTGGTTCAAGGCCATCCCCCATGAAGGCTGGACAACAGCTGCAGAAGCCATGCCACTGAGGTACTGCAGAGTGGCAAGGAAATGATTAAGGAGCAATGACAAAGGGGCAAGAAACAGAAGTGTTTGTTTCAGAGATCTTGTGGTATCTACCTCTTCTGTCAGAATGGGTATTTCCAAAGATGCAGTCCAAGTATTTGGTACAAACCGTCACTCCTTCAGTTGAGTCAAAGAATGTGTTTAATATTTCTTCGCTTGTAGATTTGACCAGTAAGAATGTCTGATACCAAGAGATGAAAAGATATTATGAATAATCACTAATATTACATTAACTAATTTTTTTAAACAGTTTTTAACCGAATACAGAAACTTTCCTAATTTACAGTCAATGAGCAGTGGAATATTTGAGCTTTACTTGCAAGCAGATACAGTAGAACTAATACATTCAATATTTAGTAAGGCTTAATATCACACAGAGTATCTATCTCCTGCATAAAATTCATATCTTTGCAATTTACATTTTATTGGTTATTTTCATAGATGATCCAATTAAGAGAGTTATGTTTTGTAACTGTACACCAGCTGAGGTAAAGGCAGTGTTTAATATTCTGACCAAAGGGACTTCCTTCCATCTATTTCAGAGCATAGTGAAAAAAGTGGACGAGAAGAGGAGAGGAGTGGAGAGGAGAGGAGAGGAGAGGAGAGGAGAGAAGAGGAGAGGAGAGGAGAGGAGAGGAGAGGAGAGGAGAGGAGAGGAGAGGAGAGGAGAGGAGAGGAGAGGAGAGGAGAGGAGAGGAGAGGAGAGGAGAGGAGAGGAGAGGAGAGGAGAGGAGAGGAGAGGAGAGGAGAGGAGAGGAGAGGAGAGGAGAGGAGAGGAGAGGAGAGGAGAGGAGAGGAGAGGAGAGGAGAGGAGAGGAGAGGAGAGGAGAGGAGAGGAGAGGAGAGGAGAGGAGAGGAGAGGAGAGGAGAGGAGAGGAGAGGAGAGGAGAGGAGAGGAGAGGAGAGGAGAGGAGAGGAGAGGAGAGGAGAGGAATATAAAAATTAAAAAGAAAGAAAAAAAAAGAAAAAAAAAGAAAAAAGAAACAAGGGAAAAGAAAAAAAAAAAAAGAAAAAAAAAGAAAAGAGAAAAGAAAAAAAAAGCAGTAACTTGCAGGAACCACTGATGCTAAAACTCAAATCAACATTGTTTAAAAAGTGAGAGAATGTAAATTCTTTTGATAAATTCAGTTTCATGGACTGCAAAATTTAAATTCAGATGTTCCACTCCACTGAAAATCTTGTATTGAGAAAGTTTAGGTCTTCCATAATGGTGTTAGTAATGTTCATCACACAAGAGTTGTGAAGATGACAAGGAAGGAGAATGAAGAAATTATTTGAAGAAAATGAGTCTATTGGAAGGGACACAAAGAAGTCAATTAAGTTTCCCAGTAGCAAACTAATCAGGAAACTCATTTGAAATACTGCAAAAAAATCCTAAAAATAAAAATAAATAAAAAATAAAATAAAAATAAAATAAAAAATAAAATAAAAATAAAAATGAAAATAAAAATAAAAATAGAGAAAGAATATGTTGTCCCAGTAGTTATTTTTTTTCCTGGTACTGAATACCTATCTGCCTTTCCTCTCTTTTTAATACAACTGTCTGACAATGGGCATACAGTCAAGGGTAATAGTACAGCTCCAGAGACTTGAAGAAAGAACAAAGTATTAAAATTTGTGTTGGGAAAATTGAGTAGACATTTTTTTCTTTACTTTCCACTATTTCTATGGAGACATAGACTGATGAGACACACTAGATGTCTGAGACCCTGCTCTGCTGCTACAGCATCACGCTGTGTACTGAGCTGCAGGTACTTTCTTGCAGCTCAGAGCAGCTTGGCCCTTGAAATCAGCCTACAAAGCTTTTCCAGAGACTCTCTCATTTCAAACATAATGTCAAGAGCATCAGACAAAAAATGTATGAATGCTAAAACAGTAACAAGTTTTAAAGATGTTCAGAAGATATATATCTTCTTGGCATGATATCATCATGCCAAGGTGCTGAGTTTGGTGGGTGTCCCTGGGGTGGCAGGACCTGGCATCTGACATCTATCCCACCACTCCAACAAGGTAGCAAGGGACAGACCCAGCCCTGGGCATCAGGCACCCCTCTGAAAACAGGGGTAGGTTTTTGGGTGGGCGTGGCTCAGCTTGGCCTATGACTGCACCCTCATAAGGCTGTTGTGAGCTGGACAGCTGGGATAACTGAAATTACAGATCTACAGTTGCCTGGAAATACAGAAATAACCTTATCAATTGAATGATAAAGTATGCTATTTATGTTTATTGAGTTTTCCTAAAAATGATTGTAAAAGGTAGATTGAAACTGAGTGGGACAAATGGAAGAGGAAATTAGTTCTTGCAAAGAATTCTTTCTGTGAGTGAGCCAGCTGCTGGTATGGTAGAAATTCATTAGTGGAAATTGGTTAATAAAATGCATTACAGACAAGCAACAGAAATAATTTCTTGGGTTTCAAATTAAGCCAAAGAATTCCATTCTAGAGAATGTGATTTTTTTTCCATCTGTATTTATTTGTAATATTGAGCCACTGGTCATTGTTTCTGGTTGTAATTTCACCAATGAAAAAGGGAAAGATAACTCTTGAACAGTTATGTAAAATGAGAGCTAATATTTCCACAGTAGGAGAGAGAAAAGCAAACCAGTAAAGCTGTGTTCTGTATATACTTCAAATATGAATAAATCACCCTGAAAAATAAAAATAATAGTAAGCAGGTCCCCTCCTTAGCTCAAGCTTGAAATTCTTGGAGGATCTATTACAATTGTTTAGTATGCTTCTGGTTTTGTTTGATCTTTTTTGTTCAAATTTATGTTATAATATCTCTTATAGTCAAGTATCAGTCTTTTGTTATTGTAGGTTATATAGAGAAAATTAATAAGTAGTACGTACCTGATTCTAGCAACCTAGGTATCTAAGTACCTAGACCCTACAATCTAGGGCCTAATTTACATAAGAACATTAATTTCAGTATAAATCAATATATATCATCTTTTTTTTGTGCAAAATCCCTTTGATATTTACATGCTGATAACCTTTTATAAATTTTTCTGAGTTTTATTTTCTACTCTAATTACTCCATAGCAATATTTCAAAATCAATAATCTACTAAAAGATTTGTGTTGGTGTACTTCTATTTTAAATACATATTTCAAAACTTTTCTCACTGTACTCCCTATCTCAGTAGCTAATTGCTAACTACTTATTCTCTACTGTTTTGCTTTTTTCTTAATAAAGTAACTCTGTCCTACATAAATTCTGGTGTACTATCATGTTCCAGTTGTGACTTCATCTTGATAGCATGTTCATAGACTCTAAGCTCTTTTCTGTCAAGAAATACTGAAGTATCTTCCCTAACAAGAGATACCAAGTTTAACAAAGGGTCCTACAAGAAAGATGAGAGGGACTCCTTATCAGCGAGTATAGTGATAGGAGAAGGAGAAATGTTTTTACATAAAAGAGGTTAGATTTATATTAGATATAAGGAAGAAATTCACTTATGTCAAGGTGGTGAGGCACTGGCACAGGTTGCCCCAAGAAGCTGTGGATGCCCCATCCCTGGAAGTGTTCAAGTTCAAGCTGGATGGGGTTTCGAGCAACCTGGTCTAGTGGAAGGTGTCCCTGTGTGTGGCAGGGGGAGTGGAACTAGATGATCTTTAAGGTCCTGCAAGTGCAGGATCCTTCTACTAGGGAGGAATACCCCATGCGCCAGTACAGGTTTGGGGCTGACCTGCTGGAAAGCAGCTCTGTGGAGAAGGAGTTGGGAGTCCTGCTGGACCATGAGTCCAGGTTAACCATGGGCCAGCGATATACCCTTGTGGCCAAGAAGGCTCAGTTCTGGGCTCCCCAGTACAGAGGGACATGGAGCTACTGGAGCGAGTCCAGCAGAGGGCTACAAAGGTGTTTAAGGGACTGAAGCATCTGTAATACCAGGAGAGGCTGAGAAAGCTGGGCCTATTTAGTTTTGAGAAGAGAAGACTAAGAGAGGATCTTATTAATTTGTATAACATCTGAAGGGAGGGTGTCAAGAGGGTAGGGGTAGACTCTTCAGCAGAGTCTAGCAACAGGACAAGAAGGGGCAATGGGCATAAACTAAAATGCAGTAAGTTCCAGCTGAATATGAGAAAATGCTTCTTTACTGTGAGGCTGACAGAGCACTGGAACAGATTGACCAGAGAGGCTGTGGAGTCTCCTTCTCTGGAGGTATTCAAAACCCGCCCTGATGTGATCCTCTGCAGTATGCTGTAGGTGACCCCGTGTGGCTGGGGGAGGTGGAACCAAATGATCTCTAGAGGTCCATTCCTACCTTAACCGTTCTGTGATTCTGTGATCATGATCCTTCCAACCCAAGCCATTCTATGATATGATATGTCCACATATATAAACCACTAGTAGGCTATGGTGTTTTCTCTCAGGTGGGCAGCAGAGCTCTACCACAACTGCTCTCCCATTCCCCCTTCTCAGAGGGAAAGAGGGAAAAAATACAATGAAAAGGGCTCAAGGGTTGAGATAAGGACAAGGATGTCACTCAATTATCATGTCTGTAAAAACAGACACAGCGTAGGGAGATTTAAGAAATTTATTGCCTATTACTAACAAGCTAAAGAAGAAACAAAGAGAAACAAACTAAAACTACCTTCCCCCCATCCACCCTCATCCACCTCCTCCCCTCAAGCAGCACAGGAGAATGGGAAAAGGGAGTTGCCTCTGCCGCTCCTTCACGGTCCCTCTCTGCCCCTGCTCCATGTGGGGTCCCTCCCACAGGATGCCATCCTTCCCGAACTGAGCCTGCAGGAGCTTCCCACAGGCAGCAGCTCTTCAAGAACTGCTCCCATATGGAGCAGTACCACGGGGTCCATCCCCCAGGAGCAAACTGCTCCAGCACGGGTTCCCCATGGGCAGCAGCTCTTGCCAGGTCTCCTACTCCTGCATGGGCTCCTCTCAATGGGCTGCAGCTCCAGCATATAATTTGTTCCAGTGGGAGTTTTCCACAGGCCGCAGCCTCCTTCAGGGCAGATCTAATGTGGTCTCCTCCACAGGCTGCAGGGTGGAAATCTGTTCTGCTGTGGTACAGCATGAGCCCAGGGGGACATTGGCCTCTCCATAGGTCACATAGGAACTTCTGTTCAAGTGCCTGGAGTCCCCTCCTACACTGACTTTGGGGTTTGCAAGGCTGGTTTTCTCTCCTCACTCTTCCAGCTGCTGTTGTACAGCAAATTTTTCCCCTTTCATAAATATACTCTCACAGAGGCAAAATCAACTTCACTTACTGGCTCAGCTCTGGCCAGTGGCAGGTCCCTTTGGAGCTGGCTGAAACTGGACCTTATCTAACACAGTGCAGCTTCTGGATTCTTCTCACAGAAGCCACCTTTGCAGTCCTCCCCTATAAAAACTTTGCCACATAAACCCACTACATAGACAAATGAAAAAGAAAAGGTTTATTTCCTGGGTCATGTGTCCTTGAAGCTACGACAAAAACTCTAAAGCAAAAAAAATAGCCTCTCAGTCATTTCCAATATATATATATACACTCTGAGAAAGATTTCCCCAGTAGATCATGAAACATGCCTACACAGGCAATAGCACCCAGTGACTATTAGGAAATTACTTTGGAAGGTCAACTGTCTTCAATACATTGCACACACAACTGAGGGAGCAGCTTTGGGCCACTGTGGTGGTTTTTTCTTGGGTGGGCAGCCAAGTTCTACCACAGCCACTCTCTCACTCCCTCTCCTCAAAGAGGAAGGGGGAGAAAATATGACACAAAGAGCTCAAGGTTTGAGACAAGGATGATTTAATTAAAGGAAAAAGGGGGAGGGAGGGGGGAAGGGGGAGAGGAGGAAGGAAAGAAAAGAAGAAAGGAAGAAAAGAAGAAGAAAAGAAGAAAAGAAGAAAAGAAGAAAAAAAGAAAAGAAGAAAAGAAGAAAAGAAGAAAAGAAGAAAAGAAAGAAGAAGCAAAGGCCACACAAGCACACAGAGAGAAAAGCAGTTAGTTACTCTACTTCTCATCAATGAGCTATGTTCAGTCATGTCCTGGGAAGTAGGGCCTCAATACATGTAGCAGTGGTTCAGGAGAACAGATGCTTCCACAAGAGTTGTCCTCCTTCCCCCCCATCCCTTTTCCCACCTTTTATTGCTGAGTGTGACATCATATGGCATGGAATATCTCTTTGGTTGGTTTAGGTCAGCTGCACTGGTGATGTCCCTTCCCCATCACTTGCCCACCCCCAGCCTGCTGGCTCCTGGGGGCTTGGAGGCAGTCCTGATGTGGTGCCGGTATTGTGCAGCAATAGACACAACACTGGTGTGATGCCAGTGTTGTTCTAGCTACAAGTGCAGTATGGGCTTCTTCAGCTAACTCAATCCCAGCCAGACCCAACACAACCTTCAGGGCCTCAATATGTGTGGCGGTTGTTCTGGAGGACAGACGTGAAATTACAGGAATAGAAATGTTGTGGAGATATAACAGTTGTTAAATAATTTATTTTATATTATTGTTACCCTCAGGAACATGAAATGTGGAAATCTTTGTCCATCATAATAGTTATGGGAAGAAGATTTTGGGAAGCATTGTAAAATATTACACTGTCCATCTCAGTGGTGGAGTAAATCATTTAGACTTTTGCTAATGCAGTCCCATCTGCCATACACTGAAGATCCAGACATCTGACTAGCATTACAAAGGTTGCTAATTTATCCCCATTTAAAGCATCAGCTATTGGTTATTATCTTCCAGTTCAATAACAGGAGGAGATGCCCAGTCCAACTTTTTCTTCTGTCTCCAAGAGCAGCTATAATACCAGGAGAGTTTAGTTTGATTCATGAGCACATATCTTGAACAATTGCCCAAACACCTGAAATATTCTTTTCATAGCAGTTATCACTGGGATAATAGTGATTAGCTTTGCTTCCTATATCCAGTCTGAGAGCAGTTTGAAAATGTTAAATGTTTTTCAGAGAGAAAAAGAGAAAGAGAAAGAAAGAAAATAGCACTGCAACCAGGCAACAGAGCAGAAGGAATGGTAGGACTGATTCCAGGGTCCCAAATTCTAGCTGATTCCATGAGGTCTCCTATAATCCACTATGACAAAGAGCCACTAATCCCCACTGTCTAGCAACAGAATATTGACCCCAGATATCTTCTGAGAACATAATGTCTTGATTGTGAAAAAAATTAAAAAAAAAAAAAATCATCTTGGGCAAGATGATTCAGAAAAGAAACTAAGTCCTATAAGAGCAAACAGTGTCAAAAATATAACTTATTAATGGTTATTATTTTTATTATTATTATTATTTTATTTTTCATGTATGGAAGAATTACCTACAATGCAGACTGCCAAGGTAGATGAAGCAGATACCAGATGCAGAATTGCCTCAAGATCTGTAGGATGACATAAACTAAACCATAGAGCTCAGCAGAAAATCATTTAACTTACCTTTTCTTTAATTTATGCCAGATGGTAGTATCAGCATGACTGAGGTGGGATTTAAATTACAAGATGGCAGATTTACAAATTTTCATGGAAAGCATGGTACCCATTCTGATAGGGTCTGAAGAGCAAGATGCTAATTTCAATGTTTAAAATTCCAAATGGTTTCAGATTCAGTAATACAGAGAACAGTCACCACTAAGCTATTCAGAGTTGACGACAGTGCAAGTATCTAAAACACTGTGGAAGAGAGGGGACTACCAGCACTAGATGATAGAAAATAAATCTTCTGGTTTGATATGCAAATATTATACACAGTGGAAATAGGCTTAGGAAATTCCTATTGCTCGTCTAATCCACTTCATCAACCGGTATATGGACAGGGGGAAAGCACAAGGAAAAAAATATCATATCCCATCCCCTCCCTGGTCTTTTTAGGTATCTGGAACAACACAGAAAACCTTCCAGACGGAGATTTTTCTGAGACTAGTTTCTCTGGTCCTTGTAGGAAGCTTGCATATGGGAATATTTGTTCCCTTTCCCTCCCCCCAGTCCTTCCACTACACAAATTCAATTGCCAGGGACAATCTAAACCTTAATTGTAGAGTATGTCAACAGTTTGTCATTTTAAATCTTATATAACTTGGCAGTTTTCCCTGAATCTTGTCAGTTCTCTTTTTGAGTGTTTACATATGGGCATATTAAATGTTACAGATAGCTATGGCTGGATTTAAAACTGTATGTCCTGTAGTTTCAAATCCACAGCAAGCCACAGAATGCAGTGTATGATTCAAGAAAAATAGACCTCATTTGTTTTCATGCATTTTTTCTCTAAAATGTAGTCTCCATGTATATATGTGTAAAGTCAAAAAGTATTTATTTTTAATTATGCCCTCAGATCATACAAAAAAAATGTCAAATTCCAAATCAACTTACTTAGTTGATACATACAACATATCAACAAATCTGATATCAGCTTATTTTTCCTAACTTATTTACTGAGAAACAGTGCTTAGACTGGAGGCACAAGTTAAGGCAAAGCAGTGCTCCCCAGAAATAAGGATTGACTTGCACCCCTAAAGTCAGTCAGTCATACTAAAAGTCTGAAGAGCATTTTTCATGAGTTTAGAAATACTACCTGCTGCCTTCAAGATTTCTAGAATGCAAAAAAGTCATGTGATATTTAAGAATAAAAATATATTTACAGAGTCAAGAATAAACCGAGTACATGCATTATCCTAAAACATGAATCTGTTGGCATCTTGTTCTGTTGGCATTTCTGAAATGCATAGATTTCAGTTTTTCATGCCCTCTGCTTTCTAAGCTGTGATCTAGCATGGAACAGATTCCCTTTTACCCACATGAGGACAGTCACTCTTTGGATAATGAGCAAACCATGAAGATGTGTACACCCATATTTCTGCATGAGTTTTTTTTTTGCCTTCAGTTGTCTTTTTAAAATATCATGTATGTCCAGAACAATGATTTTCGACATGCATGTGAAATAAAAATGTTGAATAAGGAATTGAGTTATAATTTAACAGGATTTCATTATCTTTATAGGATAATGAAATACAGATCAATTCGTCAAGAAGGGATACAGATCGTGAAAGTGGCAAGAATAATTCCATCTCTAATCGAAAGAGATGCTACAGTAGCATTTTGTTCACAAGTACATCATACATCAGAGGTAAAGTTGCCTGAACCAGCAGACGCTCACAGTTCCAGTACAAACTAGAACCTATTGTGTAAATGGCTCAAAGACTTATGGTCTTTCACAAACATCTTGGTGTATATTTGTTGGGTTTACTTAATCTTCTGGTTTCAAACAGCTTACATCTTCCAGATTTTACTCTAAAATTCATGATACCAAATGTGCTTACTAAAACTTTTTGGAACAATACAAATAAAGTGCTGTTGAGAGATAAAAATAACTTTGGTGCTTAAACAGGATGACAGATTTTTTTTTCTCTCTCTGTTTATACCTGAATTATATTTTAATATTAACTTTGGTTCTAAGTTATCCACTGGTAGTCACAATATGAGATCAAAATTGGAATAGAAGCTTATAATACATTAATCATGATTATGCTATTCATTTACATTACTGCTTATGAAATGTCTGATTTTGAATCTTCACTATTAAATTAAGTTAAATTCTTTTAAGAAGACAGTTTAAATATTGGTATTCAATTCTGTATTTTAATACTTGGTGAGTTGAATGAAATATGATTAAACCTTAAAATGTGAGAGAGTGAAGATAAATCAACCAGTGCTGTAAAATGCTTGCTATGTAACCACTGTACCAGAAATACAGAATCGGGAAAACTTTTCAAGAATAAGGTCCCAAAGTTTGTGTCTAAATATATTACATCTCAATTTTTCTAAAGTTCTAAGCTAATAGCTTCCAGTTAAGTTGATCATACATTGAATTGTTATTCTACACACTTTTTAACTTGTGCCAGACTTGCATAGCACAGGGGAAACGGGTGGCTCTAGGAAAATCCAAACAAGTCAATTTTGGTTTCATTTCCCTTGGAGGCCCTGTGATGTTCTGCACTATAGACAAATTCATGCTAAAATACTGGCATTCATTCTTTGTTTCAACTATATCATTACACATCAATTGGAATTATATTTTCTGTGTGATTAAGGGAACCACTTTGCTTATCTCAGCAATATGAAAGACCTAAAGGTGGAAAAAAAAAATCTCTCTATGTGATTAAGCAGAGAAATTCATTCCAAAGAGAAAGAAGTATTTAATTGACATTGACCCACTAATCTCTTGTCTGGAGACATCTTACTTAGAAGTTATGACATTTATGATATTAACAGTATTGTCTAGTTAGGGATCCTGAAAGCTAGGCTGGCACAGAAAAGCAGGAGTGCACAAAAAATGACGCACAAGCAAAGCCATCCTGGATTTCAAACACTCGTAGCAATTGGTAATGCATTAGTCTTCTCACATGCTATGACAAAAGAAAAGCTTATGGTCTACAACAACTACTGTAAATAAATAAACAAATAAAATATTGTTACCTTACACAATTGTAATTTTTATCTACATCTATGCTAAAAAAAAAAAAAAAAAAAAAAAAAAAAAAAAAAAAACAAGAAAAGCCAGGGAACTTTCCTGGGCATCATGGCATCATGGTTGTCTGTGTGCCTGGACAGTGAGAACAGTCTCTAGCATGCTTTTGTGTATGATCCTAATGGCAGTAATCCAGAAGATCCTTGGCCATGTTTAAGGATTTTGTATGGACTAAATAAGGGCAATTCCCAGAAAGTAGTTTGCATGAGGCCATCCTCTTCTGCAAGACAAATGGGTTTAATGTTACAAAGTTCCATGCCAGTTCGTATCATTGCCAGAGATGGTGTTCTGGGATCCTGATACAGATATAGCCCTCATGTTCATTAGGTATACCACTAGCTATGACCATCGTTTTTCTGTGATGTATCCTAAATTAGAAACACTAATTATCCTAAAGAAAGATGTAGAGTGTGAAGAAAGATAGTCTATTATTCATTAACTAGAAAATAATATTTTTTCTATTATTTCAATTTTCAAAATGAAAGTGTATTTTTTTTCTTTATTATTTAATATATATATTTTGGGACTTTTTTTTTTTTTCTGATATAAATCTATTACCTTCCCTAACTGGTCAAGAAATATTATGAGTTTCTCACATTTAGCTAGGTGTTCCTAGAAATTTTGAAGACACTGTACAGTATTTTAATACAAATGAAAGTAAATAGGTACAATTATCATGATTTTAAAAAGTGACTAGTAATTTCAGTTAACATTTATATAACGTATATATAAGTTTTATTTGTATGTTTTATAACGTATATATAAGTTTCATTTGGAGCACTTACTTTAAATGTGTGAAAGGTTCTCTTTTTTGAAATTCATGTATATCAAGCAAGATAATAAGAAAAAACACTGTACCAAAGCAATAATATTAAGCTTACCAATTAGAAAATGATGGTCAAAATCCTGGTTTTGGACTGAAGCTACCTCAACCTGAACTGCAAGCAGCTAATCTTCCCTACCATGAACCCACTATCATAGAGTTTGAGATACTTACGACTTATTCTTGTAACACTGACATATCACAGAATCACGGAATCACAGAATTTCTAGGTTGGAAGAGACCTCAAGATCATCAACAGTCCCCACTAAACCATATCCCTAAGCTAAACATCTAAACATCTTTTAAAGACTTCCAGGGATGGTGACTCCACCACTTCCCTGGACAGCCTGTTCCAATGTCTAACAACCCTTTCGGTAAAGAAGTTCTTCCTAACATCCAACCTAAAACTCCCCTGGTACAGCTTAAGCCCATTCCCCCTCGTCCTGTCACCAGGCACGTGGGAGAACAGACCAACCCCCACCTCACTACAGCCTCCTTTAAGGTACCTGTAGAGAGCGATAAGGTCGCCCCTGAGCCTCCTTTTCTCCAGGCTGAACAAGCCCAGCTCCCTCAGCCACTCCTCATAGGACTTGTTCTCCAGGCTCCTCACCAGCTTCGTCGCCCTTCTCTGGACCCGCTCAAGCACCTCCATGTCCTTCTTGTAGCGAGGGGCCCGATAGCTTCAACTCACAGGAAAAAGTTTCTTCTGCATTAGATTCAAATGTGACAAATGCATCTAGAAAAAAAAGTGTTTCAAAATGTGAAAAGTGGATCTTTTTGGACATGGTGAACTGGCAGTTATTATTGCTGAGATGTTGTTTTCTAGTTAAGGTTGATTTATGGAATAGGAATGAATGTCTTTCTTCTTTTTGTTCAAGACATATTTGCCCCTAGACAGTTACTCTTTTATATGGTCATGTTGAACTCTGGAGGAAAGGGCAAGAACAAGAGTCGGAATCCTGCCATAAAAATGTCACTGGAGGCAAAATTTAATGGCATTCATCAAACTTATTATCAATTTGGTATTTTTCATCTTCTATGGTGATAAATAAATAAATAAATAAATAAATAAATAAATAAATAAATAAATAAATCCTAGCCATCGAAACAGAAATTAATTTGCAAAAAGCATATATGCTACTTTACACAGTTTCACTGCACTAGGTAAAAGTTTAAAACAAGTAACAAACATGTTCCACACTAAGAAATGGATCTTCATAGCTATACAGGGGAGAAAAGAATCCCATTGAAATGATTCATTTAATGATTTCACCACCGTTTCCTGAGATTTCCGGAAATGAAGCCCTGATGCAGAGGGAACATTCTAGGGGGTGAAGTTGTGGGAGATACTTCTTTGGTTGTTTTGATGATGTTTCCACCCATGGGTACTTTATATTATGTTGCAAGAACTTAACTTTCACACTACTGACAAAGTCGATTTCATTCTGTTTTGGGCATGCAGGCATATTGCCAGTATTGTCCCATCATACAGAATCACAGAATTCAAGAATTGTCTAGGTTGGAAGAGACCTCCAAGATCACCTAGTCCAACCTCTGACCTAACTCTAACCTAACTCCACTAAGCTCTACATCTAATCGTCTTTTAAAGACCTCCAGGGATGGTGACTCAACCACTTCCCTGGGCAGCCCATTCCAATGCCTAACAACCCTTTCAGTAAAGAAGCTTTTCCTAATATCCAACCTAAACCTCCCCTGGCGCACTTTTAGCTTACTAAGCATAAATACAAGGCAAATTGTACTCAAAGACATCCAATTTCTTACACATTTCTTTTGAAAATGTCTTTGAAAACAGATCCTGTAAAAGCTACAGAATCTCACAAAGAGCCTTTTTTAGAGCACTAAAATGCAACTTTTATCTGTTATATCTGATAACTAAGGCCAGAAAAATGGCAAGACAGAAGTGTTTTTGAAGTCTTCCCTAAATATTCAAGTAATTTAAAAATACAGTTACAAGTGTTATCTACAATACTCTTATTATTAAAAGCTATAATCTAGAATAATTATTAATACAACTGCATAGGTCAGTACTATAAACCATTTTTCTTTCTTCATAGTAACATTAACTTTTCCTCACAGTTGCTCTACTTTGTTTATATCCTAGCCTTCTGGTCCTGCTGCCACAAGACATGAAGTGCCATGAAAAGACCTATAGTTAATTTTGTATATTTATTTTTTGGAGCAGGATATTATATTTAAAATACTGAAATATCATACCTTGTTATGATTTCTTCCACTGCAGAATGATAATGCATCACAGGCAGGAGGTTGTAACCTGTTACTTAAGGATCTCCTTAATGCAAGAAAATTGCCAAGGGAGAGGTGGAGAAACAAAACAGATCTGCATCAGCCCCTTCTCTTCCACTTTGTTCCTCAAGCTGAAGCACCTTGAAAGCAAGGCAAAAGCCTAGCAGTTTTTACCTAGTATTCTCTTTTGAAAACACCCAGATTCTCTCAGTGTCAGCCTGTCAGTTGGGACAGGTAACATCTGACTGGATGTCAGTGTTTGCAACATAGATGTTTACAACTGAGCAAGTCACTCTCAGGCTTCCCAGAACTTCCACTCAGTCAACAGGATAATTTATCTCAGCCTAAAGTAGACACCTACATTTTGTGACATGAATCATACCCTGGACTCCATTGACTGCTAATAAAAGTTCTGTTGACATTGATAGAAGCCTACAAAACCACTGCAAATGTAGAAACATGTTTTGTAGCCCTTAAAGTTGGCTGCAAAAAATGTCACTCTCAGACTTGCTCCTTTTGTCCCTTTACAATAAACAGTTTTTTAATCAAGGGTCGTGACAAGATTAATGCTGGATATCCTGTGCTGAAGGCAACATAAATCGAAGACAACCTTAGTATAGCTGTTTTACTATCTCCCTTGCTTATCCATCCTTGAAGGATTGTGAAATTCAGCTCTTTCATTTAGCATAAGTACTTTATAAAAAATAGTATGTGGGCCATGAACTGGTAGCTCCATTGGAATAGTATCGTTGTTCTTTCTTTTCTTACTCAATGTTTCCTTCCAGGAGACAAATCTCATGCATCAGGTACCATAAGAGACCTACAATCAGTACCAAGCCACCAAGATGGCAGACATGATCCCCCACAGTTTTCTGCATCTTTCCTGCTTTGTCACAGCAGTATTATGTTGATTGTTTTTCAAGGGCAATTATGGTAGTCTTACTCCAGGGCGGAAGTCACATTTTTTTCATAAATATTGTAGTGGTCAGCTTTTCACTGGCAAGTCTAATGTGTCTTATCAAACTTTAGCTTTTCTTGTCTAGTGATGTTAATTTATTTAAGGTGGTTTACTGACTTAAGAAAATTTTATTTTCAAGACATATATATTTTCTAAGTACACAGAGAAATGAATCTGAAGACCTGAAACATTTTTTTCCAAGATTTCTAAGAAGCTTCATTTCCATGGTTTGCTCTTTTGCCTGATTTTGATATCTTGAAAGAGAAAGTCTGTTTGTATTGTGGAAAAATAATAATAATAATTAAACAAGGTGAAAACAATCAAAAATGAAGCTGTAGGGCATTTATAGAATGGCAGCATTCCAGAAATTCCTGGGGCAGTCATGTAAGCTTACAAAAGTCATCATGCAGTTTTGTCATAAACTAAAAAATACCTCACCATGGGTAGAGGAGCTGGTTGGCATGGAATTATCCTTCATCCCTTGCATGGAGTATAACCCTTCAGTACTTAATCCCTTTGCTCCTTCATTAAAAAGAAATATACCATCAAGGAACAGAACAACAACTGACAGCAACAAGAGCAGTGCTGAAAGCCTTCAATAGCTACCCTTAAAAAGAGAGGGCAGTGGCCAGAGCAGTATGGAGCTGAGCTGATGCAGCAGCATGCAGCAGCATGAGCACAGACAAGGAAGCATTTACAATACAGCTCAGACGGTAAGAGGAGCCAGCTAACAATGATGATCACTAGTTCAATGAATGCTGATGTCAGACACACAGCAGCAAGTCTAGCAGAGAAATTGGAGGGTTTGATATGATGAAATGTACCTACCCTAGAGAAAGATTCAGGCAGAGTTAATTGAAAGCAACTAATCTCCAGCGAGAGGAAATAGGAAGGGATTGGAAACCAATGATAGAGAGATAAGGGTGAAGTTTTGGCCAACAGGAGAGAAACAAGAATGTAGGGTAATCTAGTGCACCAGAGTATTTAAGCATATGCTTAAATTTTAATGTACAAGTAATCCCATTGACTTCAACATATGCTTAAATGCTTTGCTGGATTGGGTCTTTAATGTACATTTGAATTAAACTGTAACATGATGATTTAGAAGTGAGCTCATATAGGGTTTCACTGGCTAAACAGAATTTTGCTTAAATGACATTTGGAGTGGGGATTTTTAATGAACATTTAGGTGCTTCAGAAAGCAATTAGACTGTTATTCAGCAATGACATTTTTCTTTCTAAAAGATAATTCCCCATTCCAGATTAATATGTTCCAGTTTAAGCTTGGAGGACATCATGCTGCTAGTGCATAATTATAGCTAACACATGCATATATACATACGTGTAATTTTATATATATGTATATGTATTATATATGTATAGTTTATTTCCAGCTGCATCCTCAGACTTCAAGATGCTTTCCAATAAGAGTTGGAAGTTTATGTAAGACTGGATACCTCTGATGAGTTCTTTATACTTTATATTTGAACACATGCAACAGAGTTAAAAAAAAAAAATGACAGGAAATGAAACAGAAATAAAAACAGGAGTACAAAGATAGCGAAGGGTCTACACAGAAAGACATATGAGGAGCAGCTGTAGTCATTTGGTTTGTTCAGCTTAAAGAAGAGGAGACTGAGGGGAGGACTCATGATGGCCTGCAGCTTCCTCATGAGGAGGGACAGGTGCTGAGCTTTGCTCTCTGGGGACAGTGACAGGACCCGAGGGAACAGCATGGAGCTGGGACAGGGGAGGGTCAGGCTCGGGGTTAGGGAAAGATTCTGCACCCAGAGGGTGGTCAGGCACTGGGACAGGCTCCTCAAGGAAGTGGTCACAGCACAGAGCCTAGTGAAGTTCACGAGGCATTCAGATGCTTTCAGAAGTATGATTTGATTTGGGGGAGTTCTTGTGTGCAGCCAGGAACTGTATTTTATGATCTTTGTGGTTCCCTTCCAAGTCAGGATATTTTGTAATTATATGATAAGACGAAACAGTTTAGATAATAGCAGCTGGGCTATTGCTTAGGAGATTCTGTATTCCAGTATTCATAGTAGTATGGTTCACCAGCTGCCATTGGTGGCATCAGCTAGAGAGATGTATTGTTTTGGCACTTTGGCTGCAGTGTTTTTACTGATGTCTCTCCCCTCTCTCCTACTTTGCCAGCAATTTGTTGTTGAAGCAAATGCCTGTTTTAACTACATCTGGGAACAAAACTAGTCTGGGTACTAAAATTGTAATAAGACCAGTAAAAATAATGAGCTGGAATTTATCTGTGGAAGGTCAGAGTTATTGTACATGTTTTTGTGATGTACTGTTTAGTATTAAGCATGCTAGCCTTGGGAAGGAAAAAAACGGGTGTGCAAGTGTGCTGTCAACAGAGTCTAACACACAACAAGCATACATACTAGGATAGCAGCAAGCAGGCCTTGTTCTCCAGTCCTGAAGTGAAAATAAACAGAAACAGATTAAATAAAATGTCGAACAAATGTAAGCAAACATAAGGCTAGATATGTGCTTAGGAGTATTTTTTGCATTAAACCATTTTCCCCCAAGGCAATCTTTCTGATGGCAATTAACATGGCTAATGCTTTGACAATACTGGCTTCTCAAGCAATTTTAATCAGACCAGTGCTTAGGTCCTGGAAGAACATGGGTAACTGGTGCTAACCCAGCTAGGCTGGCTGAATTAGCCTGGCTGGCTGAAGAAGACCATAGCCTAATATTCAGTGTAAGAGCAGTTGGGCTACTTGGCTCAGCCCAGAACATATTGCTGGGAATCAAACTTGACACCTGGAGGAAGTGCTTAAGAAAGACAACACTGAATTTCACTATGGATCTGTGCCTAAGACATTCACTCAGAAACAAAAGGAAGAACACTAACAAGTAGCAAGAGAGCATGGTCATTTGTAAGATTGACCTATTGAATAATAATAATAACAACAACAACAACAACAATAGTAGTAATAATAATTTGTTGAAGAACATGCATTAGCAATACGGTTGAACAACTTCAAAAGTTATAACCATTTAGAACGTCATGTCCTGTCACTTATTCATCTATTAGTTATTTATTTTCTATTTTTTCTTTTGATTAAAAAGATAGCACATTGTTATAACCACAGCATTTCAGGAAGAAAAAAAAAAAAAAAAAAAATTAATAATAATAATCCTGGGCTTAACTCTCACCAGCTGTAAACCAGCATCACCAAATTTCAAGTTAAGTTCTACTCCTGGCAAAGGAACTTGATTTATATTTCTGTGTGATGTTTCTAGGTGCTGCTGAGCCCTTGCTTTATCTCCCTCTGTGAGTAGCAGACTCCAGGGTGCTGCCATGTGATGCAGTGTCCAAGGAGCTGTAGAGGTGGAAGCAGAGGATGGAGTCAGCATCTTCCCAGGGCAATGAGGCCTGCCAGCCATCACTGCTCTAATATAACTATATGGCTTCTGGGGCTTAAGCTATTATCTCTGCAGGGCAACACATTACACAGATGAGCATAACATTAGTGATGGACGGATAGATCTGGGAAGAATCCTGTCACATGGTACTGCATGTAGCAGGTTAATGATAGCTACACTGGTTCCTTGGATTTCAGTAGTACTAAAACAGCCAAGAGAGATTGAAAGAAGACCTTTTGTCTGTCTTATGTTTATATTATATTCCACACTGAAAGGTTAATGCTGATCTTCTTGAGTGGCTAGGTAGGAATTGCGTTTAGTTCATAGGCTGATAGTTTCTTTCTCAGAAACACTGAAGCTCAGAAGCTACTTGGGGTAGGCAGACAGTGCTGATACTTTTAATGGCAGTATATTAATTCAGTACTTGCAGTGTATGTGTCCTGTTGTCACTTCCAGAATTAAGTAAAACTGCAGACTTAAGGTCAGGTGGGGACTTCCTTCTGATTTGAATTACCAGGCATCATAAAAAATCATTGTCTTCCTCTGTAGTCTGACAATTCAGATGCTGAATTTGTTACAGGATGCTGGTCAGTGTTATTTAGTTGTCGTGTTTGTAGTAGAAATTCTGTGTACCCTTCAAAAACATGTATCTATTTCATCACTGCATATGGTTTTATATATCTTGACACAATAACCAGGTGGTGCCTCTAAGTTACACATTCATACATCCTTATATTTAGCAGAAATACCCACCAGATTATTTTACATTGAAATATCTCTTCTGCAACAAGCTGTTCCACTTATGTCTTCCTGAAAGATTAGTAAAAGTAAAGGAATCAAGATGTGTTTTGCTGAGCAGATCTCTTCAATAGAGTGCAAATAATTTGTTTTCAGTCCTTGGAGATTACTACCAACTAAAGCTGTGGAGATTACTACCAACTAAAGATGCAGAAGAATCTTCTTTATTAGACAAGAAATCAGCCATGAAGAGGTTGAGCCTTGTGGATAAAAATTAAGGACCAGACTGGTAAAGGACACCTTGTGGTTGGGGTCTACTGCAGGCTGTCTGATCAAGGGGTGTCTGTTGCCAAGGCCTTCTTGCTTCAGCTACATGAAGCATTGTGCTTGCAGGCTCTCATCCTGATGGGGGATTTCAACCACATAGATGTCTACTGCGAAAACTATAGAGCAGACTATAAGCAATCCAGGAGATGAGTGGATGAGTGGATGAGTGGATGAGACACCTCCCCCTCTTCCCCTCCCCCCACCGTGGGACACTGACCTTAGGGACAGAGGAACTGATCAGAGCTGGGAACTCTTTAAGGACACTTTTCTTAGAGTGAAAGAGTTCTCCACCCCCATATGTAAGAAATCATGCAGGAAAGGCAGGAAACCAGCATGGTTGAGCAAGGACCTGATGGTCAATCTGAGGAATGAAAAATGAATGAGAAATGAAAAGGCAGGGGAAACAGGGACATGTGAACTGGAAAGAGTACAGGGATGCCGTCTGGATGTGCCCAGATGGGATCAGGAAAGACAAGGCACAGATGAAATTGAGCTTGGCAAGGGATACAAAGAATTACAAGAAGGGATTCTATAGGTACGTTGGTCAGAAAATAAAGGCCAACGAGAGTGTACCCTCTCTGATGGATGAGAAGGGTGAACTGGTAACAACAGACACAGAGAAAGCTGAGGTTCTTAACAACTTCTTTTCCTCAGTCTTCACTGCTAGTCAGGTTGCCCACATCTCTCAAGTCTCTGAACCTGTAGAAGAGGACTGGGGGAACAAAGTCCCTCCCACTGTAAGTGAAAAGCATGTTTGAGACCACCTGATGCAACTGAACAGGTACAGGTCTATGGGGCATAATGACATGCATCCCAGGGTCCTGAGGGAACTAGCTGCTGTAGTTGCCAAGCCTCTCTTCATCATTTTTGAAACATCATGGCAGTCAGGTGAAGTCCCTGGGAACTGGAAAAACAGAAAAGTCACTCACATTTTTAATAAAGGAAGAAAGGAAGATGTGGGGAACTACAGACCAGTGAGCTTCACTTCTGTGCTTAGGAAGATCATGGAACAGATCCTCCTGGAAACAACATCAAGTCTCATGCAAGACCAGGATGTGATCTGAGACAGTCTGCATGGCTTCACCAAGGGCAAATCATGCCTGACCAATCTGGTGCATTTCTATGATGGAGTGACTGCATCAGTCAACAAGGGAAAACTGACTGATGTCATCTACCCAGACTTCTGTAAGGCCTTTAACATCGTCCCATGTGACGTCCTTATCTCTAAATTGGAGAGATGTGGTTTGAAAGGTAAACCATTCGGTGGATGAGGAATTGGCTGTATGGTCACAAACAGAATTGCAGTCAACAGCTCCATGTCCATGTGTAGGCCAGTGATAAGTGGTATCCCTCAGGGGTCCATCTTGGGACATTTGCCCTTTAATACCTTTATTTTTTATGACATAGACAGTAAGATACTTGGTAAGTTTGCAAATGACACCAAGCTGATTGGTGCAGTTGATATACCAGAAGGTAGGGTTACCATCCAAAGGGACCTGGACAAGCTTGAGGAATATCCACTGATGAAGTTCAGCAAGTCCAAGTGCAAGGTGTTGCAGCTGGGTCAGGGCAAAACCAGACATGATTAAGACTGGGTGGAAAACTCATTGAGAACAGCCCTGCAGAAGACTTGGGGATACTGTTGGATGACAAGTTCAACATAAGTCCCAGTGAGCACTTCCAGCCCAGAAGGCCAACTGCATCAACATCGGACTGGCTAGTAAGTTGAGAGAGTTGATTGTCCCCCTTCTTCTCTGCCCTTGTGAGGGCCCACTTGCAGTACTGCTTCCAGGTCTAGGGTCCTCAGCACAGGAAAGATGTGGACCTGTGTCCTGGTTTCAGCTAGTATAGAGTTAATTTTCCTTGTAGTAGCTGTGCTTTGTTTTGGATTTAGGATGAGAATAATGTTGATAACATGCTGATGTTTTAGTTGTTGCAGAGCAGTGCTTACACTAAACCAAAGACTTCTCAGCTTCTCACACTGTCCTGGGTGCAGCAGGAACTGGGAGGGGACAGAACCAGGACAGCTGACCTGAACTGGCCAAAAGGCTAATCCATACCATATGATGTCATGCTGAGCAATTAATATGGGATGGCTGGCTTAAGTGAGGGGATCGCTGCTCAGGGATGGAATGGGCATTGGCTAGCAGGTGGTGAGCAATTACACTGTGCATCACTAGTTTTGTACACATTATTAGTAGTAGTGCTATTATTATTATTGTTATTATTCTTTCCTTTCTGTCCTAATCAGCTGTCATTATCTCAACACACAAGCTTTTATTTTTTTCTGATTTTCTTCCCCATTCCATTGAGGGGGAGGGGGAGAGAATGGAAGTGTGATGCTCAGTTGCCAGCCAGGTTAAATCACAACAATCTGCTATAGTGGGTCCAGAGGAAGACCACAAAGATGAGGGCCTGGAGCACCTCTCCTATGAAGAAAAGCTGAGATCTGGGGCTGTTCAGCCTAAAGAAGAGAAGGCTCCAGGGTCACCTCATTGTGGCTTTTCAGTACTTGAAGGGGATTTAATAAAAGGATGGAGAGTGACTCTTTGCTCAATCAGATAATGACATGATGAGGGGGAATGGTTTTAAACTAAAAGAGGGGAGATTTAGATTAGAGGTTAGGAGGAAATTCTTCACGCAGAGCATGGTGAGGCACTGGCACAGGTTGACCAGGTTAGATGAAGCCCTGAGAAACCTGATCTAGTGGGTGTCATCCCTGCCTATGGTAGGGGGGTTGGAACTGAACAGAGTGAAATCCAGCTGGCACCAGCCATGAATGGTGTTCCCGAGGGACTGGTGCTGGGGCCCATCCTCTTTAATATCTTGGTGATTTGGATGAGGGAATTGAGTGCACCCTCGGTAAGTTTGCAGATAATACCAAGTTAGGGGGAAAGTGTTAATCTGCTAGAGGGTAGGAAGGCCCTGCAGAGGGACCTGAACGGGATGACTCGATGGACAGATGCCAATGGGATGAGATTCAACATGGCTAAGTGCTGGGTCCTGCACTTTGGCCACAGAAGCCCCATGTAGCTCCATAGACTTGGAGCAGAGTGGCTGGAAAGCTGTGCAGAGGAAAAGGATCTGGAAATGCTTATTAATGCTCACCTGAACATGAGCTGACAGTGTGCCCAGGTGGCCAAGATGGCCAATGGCATCCTGGCTTGTGTCAGGAATAATGTAACCAGCAGGACCAGGGAGGTGATCATTTCCCTGTACCCTGCTCTGGTAAGGCTGCATCTCAAGTACTGTGTTCAGCTTTGGGCCCCTCACTACAAGGACATTGAGCCCTGGAATTTGTCCGGAGAAGGGCTACGAAGGTGGTGAAGGGCCTGGAACACAACTCCTGTGAGGAACGGCTGAGGGCATTTGGGTTGTTTAGTCTGGAGAAGAGGAGGCTCAGAGGAGGCCTTGTTGCTCTCTGCAGCTACCTGAAAGGAAGGTGTGGGGAGCTGGGGGTCAGCCTCTCTTCTCACAGGTAACTAGTGATAGGACTAGAGGGAATTGCCTCACGATGCACCAAAAAGTTTTCAGCATGTTGTGTATATAAGAACATGTAATCTAAGACTTTTACTTCTACTCCTAATCTATCATAGTCAGACCAAAGCTTTGATCATCACTCTTTTTCCAGAATCTGTGCTATATTGGTTGCAGTAATGACACAGTGCTTTTTATGTATTGGACAATTTGTTTCAGTTTGTGTGCCTTGAGTTTAGAGATAATTCAGGTAGAAATAGGGGGAAATAAGATACCTCTCTTTCAATATCTATCTGTAGCTACTTACAGTCTTTAAAATATAAAGGTCACAGATGACAATTTAGTTTTCTTTGACTCACACTTAAATCTTTTGATTGATCATTAAAGTCTTTGCAGGTAATTATTTTTCAAGACAGAATACTCAGAAACATTGGATATAGGTAGGAATTTGCAAGACAATTTTTTATAAAACATGTGAAAATGATTCCTTCCCCGAAGTGCTCACAAATATAATAGTAAAACATGTTGACAAGTCTGACAGGGCAATATTTATATCGATGTGATAAAAATAATGCTTATCAAGTTCTATAAAGCCAGGTGCACAGTTCTTTGGGGAAGACAATATAAAGACAATGTGAGTGGAACAGATCAATGAGGGCTTCTGTTCAGAATCAGCTTGAAAGAAAAGGGTAGCGGAATGGCTTTTATTCTCCAAGTTGGGGAACTGCCAAAATAGCGTCCTTTTTTTTCCACTGATGTTGTCAGCAACAACACAGCCATTTTAAATTACTTCAAACCATTGTTAAAGTTCTATCAAGATGTCCAAAACCATTTTCACCAAAGAGCTTTCAGATGCTCTTTTGGAGCCATAACATCATTGTACAGGCTAAAAATTCTAAATCCTGTTTGTGTTCCTATGAGTCACACAATGCTTCAAGGTGTTTATTTTTCTGAGAAAGAATTTCAGTTTGCCACTTACATTTAAAACACATCTACCATCAAATTGTTGAAGCAAGAACAGAGTTTGTCTAACAGCGAATGTTCCTAGCAATCTAATCATGAAGTTTAAACTCAATGATACAATGCAGATTTTTGTCATGGTAAACATTTTTTTCATAGTATTTGCTGTTAAAACATTGCAGAGACACTAGATATTTTATTGAAAATTTGAAAAATTCCACTAAGCAAAGAAAAAGACGTTAGTCTTAATCTTTAAAATTAGCAATTTCAGCCCTGGATTGCCAAAAATAATTTGAAGAACACCAGGCATTTATGTAACAACTCAGAGTATGCAGGTCAGAAACAGCTTTATATATTTTGTATGTCCATGTTGTCAGAAAAGCAAGATTTGTGTTGAATGTTAATAGAGGTGACAGCTAACAGTAGCATTTTCTTTAAATGCAGCTGTCTAAAAATCTAGAGACTAGTGTAAGAGAGCCTTTTCTCTGTACTTCTAGGGAGCAGTCACACAGTGTGATTAGCCATAAAGGGAGGCAAATGATAATCAGTGGCCGGCCCTAAGACCACAGACGTTAGGTATGTGACTCACTTTACCTCTGTCATGCTCACCTGGCCATGTTCTGATAACACAGAGTTATACTCTTCTAGGAGAAAACATACATTATAAACACTTCCCCCCCAAAAATACCCAGTTGCTCCCATCTGGGTCAGTATAAATTCTCCAGTGAACTCTTAAAAAAATAAATAAAATAAAAAATATATAAATAAATAATAATGAAAAAAAAAATCCACCTGCATATCAAGTAGGAAAATTAGCTTTGCCTATCAATTGATGTCAAATGCCCAAAGTGGTAAAAGCATTCACTTTAATCATGAAATTTTCATTGCCTGCACACTCCTGAGGGTGCATATATTCTGTCTTTGAGCAGTAACACATTAAACAGGAAGCTGCTGAAGAGTTCTGAAATCTCTGTTCTCTTAACCAACATTTTCCTGCTCCAGACATACTTTTGCCATCTCCATTAGCCACAAAGGAAACCTTGCAACTATTGTTACTTTGTTTTGTTTCTCTAAGTCAACAGAAGAAGGAAAAATAATATATATAAACATAACACTAACAAATGTGTTTCTCCACTTACATGTTTTGGAAGTTTTCTAGGTCACATCTGCTCCCATTGCCTTCTGCCATGTTCTGATACTAAGCCATCTGGGAGATATTGAGGAAGATAGCCACAAAGGAATATCAGAGGAACATCATAAACTAGGTCACTCATTAAACCTCTTCAGTAGAAAACAAAGCAGTAATGGGCCTATGTGATAGGAGAAGTATGGAGTATGCTGGTATGAGTGGCAATCTCGGATTGTGAACCTGAGAGTGGGAGTGTGGAGAAGAAACTATAGCTTGGAGCCTCTTGCAAGTAATTACATTGACTCACAAGTATGGGGGACGTGGTTTCTAATTACTTCTTATACTCATGGGCTTTCAGTTCAAACTGTTTACTCAGCTTCTACTTTCTCTCTTTTGTAGTCACAATTTGAAAAGTTGTTTCTTGCTACCTGCAAGGTAGATTGATATTCAGAGCAAAATAACATTTACATCTGTCTTCCTTGTGATAGCCAACATGGCCTGTTATGCAATAGCAAGTGCACTTTTTACATTCAGTAGCAATAATACTGTTTAATTATCTGGACTTGCTCTGTATTTAAAATAGAAGACAACTGAGAGCATTATCAAATAAAACAAAAGTGTATAAAAAGCCTGAAATTAAGAGAAAGGAAAGAAAAGGATATAAGTATTGTCTTGTTATCTTATTTCCAACAATGATCAATCTGAAATGCCAGGATGCATTATAGGAAATCAAGCAACAAAGCCAAACCATGTACAATTTTGAATGTATTAGGACTTAATCTTTTTTTTTTTTTTCACAGTTAAAGTGCTTACGTAATATTCCTTATTTATCATTCATATTCAATAATAGGAAATGAAACTAGTATGTAATTATAATATGCAAATAAAATATCAATAAATGTTATCTATTGTAATGTCTGTTTCAATTTAGAAAAAGATATGTCTTTATTTTTTTATTAAAAAAAAAAAAAGTCTCTGTGATACAGGACTAGAGAAGGATGAAAAATAAGGTGATTATTAGCAGCAGAAGTTAGGTGTAGATTATAAGGTGGGAGCACTGCCACCAAGTGGAAGTAAGAGCTGTATCAGTTCACACCAGAGGTCCATCTCATTCTCTAATGATTTCTGAAGCTTGTCCAAGCTTCAGAAAACTATACACCGCCTGTCCCTTGGGATATACATATGAGATATGGGATTTCCCAGTGTTCCATCAAAAGGGAGTTAATTTGCTTATGCATTGCAGTGCACATGGATGTTAGGTTGAACAACTGTAATTGTCTTTCATTATCTACATAACTGGTTTTAAAATCCTGCTGAGTTTTTGGTCTTTATTTCTTCCAGCAGTGAGTTGCTCTTAATGGATATTAAACACATTTAACTTAATTTTGAGTGATTTTATTTTATTTTATTTTATTTTTTAAATTTCATTGGTTCCCCCTTTTTACATTAGGAATATGTTTGCAACATATAAAAAAATCTTCATTGTCATTTACATTAATTGCTACCTAGGTCAGAATTCAGTTGCATTTGTTAGCATACTGTCCATTCTTAGAATTACAAATATTTTTGCTCATGTTTATCCTTATCCTTGGTCTTTTTGGATTCTAAGCAAAATAATTTGGTATCATTTGTGTATTGGTATATATACAGTCTTCTGCTATAGATAGTCTGTGTCATCTTAAACTAATCCATTTGTTACGCCAACATTCTTCCTCCATAAATGGGGGGAAAAAAATCCCCATCTCAGAACAGTTGATGCCAGGATAAAATTTGTTAGTGGCAGTGAAACAAAGATACGGTGTTGAGGGACAGATTTGTAGGTAAGTATTTGGAAAAATCACTTGAATAAGATGATTAATCTATTTAACAAAAGCATTTTGTAGATGGACAGATAGAGTACTCGCATAGAGTTTTATATATATACATATTTATTTATTTATTTGTTTATTTATTAAATTTCTCCTTTACCGATGAAGCTAGAGCTATAAGAACAGAGACTATTAGCTATATTATTTTTAAAAAATATACAAGAAAATAACAATGTGTAGGTTCAGAAGCTGTATTTGTTATTTGTTTGCCTAAAACCAAAATAACACTGTTTTTATTACATTTTGCATTTGTCTAAATGATCGATTTCATTTGATGATTCAGAGAACTATTTGTACCAGAGACATGAAATATTACAGTGGATATTTTTTTTTTCCCTCTCAAATCTCATAAGTTGTAGTTGAAAGGAAAACACCTCTTTTTTTTTTTTTTTTTTTTTTGTAGAGAGTACAGAGATTCTTCCATTGGGTAGATTGTTGCTTGATGCTTTCCTGATGGAATTTCTTAAAAATAAACAATGAAGAATATTCCCAGAACTTTCATTCAGCCTGACCTTCACTTATCTTGCCATTAGAAAACTTTTTATATTGCCTAAGATCCATGGATTGCATGGATCCTAAGATTCATACAATGGATCCAGTATCCATTGTATTTTGTCCTATTTACCAATGGACATTGTAAACAAATTATTTCCTTGCATTTGACACTTGAAACAAGAGGTAGATGTTTCAGCTCAAAACCATTAAATGTCTTACCATCAGTCTCTCATGAACTTTTCCAGTTTAAAAATGTTGTCATTTAAGCACAAAATGTGTAATCTATTTTTGTGCTCATCAAACTCAGTATGCTTTTTCAACTTACATGTGCTTCTCATCTTATCTAGGACTAGATTAAGGACAGAACCAAGCACTAGATAGATAGATAGATAGATTAGATAGATAGATATACAGACAGATATCTTCCCACCAGGAAATTCTATTGTGTAGACAGATTTCAAATCTTCCCAAGGTTTTCAAATTTTAGATCCACTAGAAATAGATCTTTACTTCTCATATAACAATAATTTTAGAAAACTATTAGCAGCTTTTTGAAATACAGAATCACAGAATTTCTAGGTTGGAAGAGACCTCAAGATGATCTAGACCAACCTCTGACCTAACACTAACAGTCCCCATTAAACCATATCCCTAAGCTCTACATCTAAACGTCTTTTAAAGACTTCCAGGGATGGTGATTCCACCACCTCCCTGGGCAGTCTGTTCCAATGCCTCACAACCCTTTCGGTTAAGAAGTTCTTCCTAACATCCAACCTAAAATTCCCCTGGCGCAGCTTAAGCCCATTCCCCCTCGTCCTGTCACCAGGCATGTGGGAGAACAGATCAACCCCCACCTCGCTACAGCCTCCTTTAAGGTACCTGTAGAGAGCGATAAGGTCGCCCCTGAGCCTCCTTTTCTCCAGGCTGAACAAACCCAGCTCCCTCAGCCGCTCCTCATAGGACTTGTTCTCCAGGCCCCTCACCAGCTTCGTCGCCCTTCTCTGGACCTGCTCAAGCACCTCCATGTCCTTCTTGTAGCAAGGGGCCCAAAACTGAACACAGTACTCAAGGTGTGGCCTCACCAGAGCCAAGTACAGGAGGACGATCACTTCCCTAGCCCTGCTGGTCACACTGCTTCTTATGCAAGCCAGGATGCTGTAGGCCTTATTGGCCATCTGAGCACACTGCTGACTCATATTCAGCCAACTATCAACCATCACTCCCAGGTCCTTCTCTGCCTGGCAGCTTTCCAACCACTCATCTCCCAGCCTGTAGCTCTGCTTGGGGTTATTGCGCCCCAGGTGCAGGACCCGGCACTTGGCCTTGTTGAACTTCATACAGTTGACCTCAGCCCATCGGTGCAGCCTATCCAGATCCTCCTGCAGAGCCTTCCTACCCTCGAGCAGATCAACACATGCGCATAGCTTGGTGTCATCTGCAAACTTACTGAGGGTGCACTCAATGCCCTCATCCAGATCATTAATGAAGATATTAAAGAGGACCGGCCCTAGCAGCGACCCCTGGGGAACGCCACTAGTGACTGGCCTCCAACTGGACTTGGCTCCATTCACCACAACTCTTTGGGCCCGGCTATCCAGCCAGTTTCTAACCCAATGAAGCGTGCACCAGTCCAAGCCAAGAGCAGCCAGTTTCTTGAGGAGAATGCTGTGGGAAATGGTGTCAAAAGCCTTGCTGAAGTCAAGGTAGACCACATCCACAGCCTTTCCCTCATCCACCCAGTGCGTCACTTTGTCATAGAAGGAGATCAGGTTCGTGAAGCAGGACTTGCCTTACATAAACCCATGCTGACTGGGCCTGATCGCCTGCTGGCCCTGCAAGTGCTGCGTGATGACTCTCAAGAGAATCTGCTCCATGAGTTTCCCTGGCACTGAGGTCAAACTGACAGGCCTGTAGTTTCCCGGGTCTGCCCTCCGGCCCTTCTTGTAGATGGGCGTCACGTTTGCTAGCCACTAGTCGACTGGGACCTCCCCTGATAGCCAGGACTGCTGATAAATGATGGCAAGTGGCTTGGCCAGCTCCTCTGCCAGTTTTCTCAGTACCCTCAGGTGGATCCCATCCAGCCCCATCAACTTGCACACATCCAAGTGCCGTAGCAGGTCACCAACCATTTCTTTGTGGATAGTGAGGGCCACATCCTGCTCCCCATCCCCTTCTGCCAGCTCAGGGTAATGGGTATCCAGAGTACAACCGGTATTGCCGGCACGTACACCTTTTCCTCATCTTTTGTAACTAAGTTTCCCCCTGCATCCATAAAAGGATGGAGAGTCTCCTTAGTCCTCCGTTTTGCGCTGATGTATTTGTAAAAAGATTTTTTGTTGTCTTTAACAGCAGTAGCCAGATTGAGCTCCAGATGAACTTTGGCCTTTCTAATTGCACAGCCTCGTTACCTCCTTATAGTCCTCCTCAGTGGCCCGCTGTTTTTTCCAAAGATTATAAACTCTCTTTTTTCTCCTAAGCTCAAGCTGCAACTCTCTGTTGAGCCAGGCCAGTCTTCTTCCATGCCGGCTCGTTTTTGGGCACATGGGGACAGACTGCTCCTGTGCCATTAAAATTTCCTTCTTGAAGTGCGCCCAGCCTTCCTGGACTCCTCTGTCCTTCAGAACTGCCTCCCAAGGGACTCTACCAACCAGTGTCCTGAGCAGCACAAAGTCAGCCCTCCGGAAGTCCAATACAGTGGTTTTACTGGTCTCCTTCCTGGCCTCGCCAAGAATAGAGAACTCCACCATTTCGTGGTCACTCTGCCCAAGACAGCTTCCGACCACCACATCCTCCACCAGTCCTTCTCTGTTTGTGAAGAGAAGGTCTAGCGGGGCGCCACCCCTGGTAGGCTCACTAACCAGCTGCATCAGGAAGCTATCTTCCACACTCTCCAGCAACCTCCTAGACTGCTTTCTCTGGGCTGTGTTGTGCTTCCAGGATATGTCAGGGAAGTTGAAGTCCCCCACGAGAACAAGCGCCGACGATTTCGCAACTTCTGTCAGCTGCCTGTAGAACTCCTCATCCATCTCCTCATCCTGGTTTGGCGGTCTGTAACAGACCCTGACCAGGATGCTAGCCTTGTTGGCCTTCCCGCCGATCCTAACCCAAAGGGACTCAACCTTGTCATTCCCAGCCTCAAGTTCTACAACATCGAAAGATTCTCTAATATAGAGAGGCACATATACACAATATACAATACACATGTAAATATGTGAATGCAACTAAAATTCCACATAATAAATTGTGGTTTTATTTTTATTTTTATATTGAATGTACATAGAAGGATTTCTATATTGTGTTTTAGGGTAGCAAATTTCATTTTTAGTGATAACTCTCTATTGTAATAGTTTTACAGTATGCTAAATCTTAATTAGATTCTTTGTCATGAAAATTTAACACTCATGAACTGCATAGTTTTTACATTGCATTTGCATTCTCCACTCTACATGAATATTTTAATTTTTAATTTTTAGGAGGACGTAACTATCCTATTAATATTACATTAAATGTGTATTTTACAAGCTTTTAGAAAGACATTACTGTTCATTGTATTTGGGCAATGGACTCTAGGGACACACAGAAAATGAACATGTCTTCAATATGGTTTTGTTCTTCTCTGCCACCTGTCACTATTTCAAGGAAAGAGTGCTAGAACTCATACAGGACTCCTAAGAAGCCTGTTTTGCTCCTGCAAGGAAACAAGTCAAGCTTGTAGTTCACAAGAGGTGGTATTCACATTGTCCAGGGTAGTAATATAATGCTTTCAGAAAATTAACTCATACCTATGTAGAAGGACAGAGGACAGACCAGAAGGTAGGACACTCCAATAGCTATCAGCCATGATAATGAAAGAAAGCAAGAGGAAAGAAAAATGTATCTGCTCCAGTGGGACTGATCCTATCTCAGACATTCAGCTGGTTCTCACTCTGGCTGTGTTGGAGCATAGCAGCCAGCTGTACATGGTCAAAGAGACTAATGTGCAGCACAACCTTTATGTAAACCATTATCACACTCATGCCTTTATCAAAATGGTCAAATGTGGTGAGCATCTTAGCTTTAAACCATGCAAATTTTTATAGGTCACATAAGACACATATGTGTTGGAGACCTAACTAGCTTTAGGTATCACTTGCAGGTTTGCCAGCCACTGTTTAATTTTCTAAGAAAATTTAGGTCTACAAAAGCATGACTGAAGTACAAAATACTTAGCAGGTGAATTTTTCCTCAAGATTTTTTCCTCTCTGTTTTCTTTCTGACACCTAATGCTATGTGTCCTTTCCCAACATGCATCCCATAAATAATGGGATTGGGGTTGGCTACTAAAGCATTGCAAGTTCAAGCATCCCCTGTTTTGCTCCAGATAAACAAAATGACTAAGCAACCTATGTGTTTGGTAGCTGGAAGTGTCTTGTCTTGAAGGCTAAATAATTGTTTGGGAGATTTTGGTATAGTTCTCTCAAAAACAGATTAAATCCAGAGTTAAATCTATTAGTAGCTTAATTTATTTCTGGATGCAGGCACCATTTGCTTGGATAATTTGCAATCAGTCACTGTGATAATTAACCCAGATTATACACCACCATCATCACAGAAAAATATGCATCTGAACAAAAACACAGGACTCAACCATTCCTTGCAGACGTATCTCTATAACAACTGTGTAGGCATAATCCCTGTCAAATAATGATGCAAAGGCATAATGTAAATATGCCATAATGTAAACGTTAGGACACCACCAACATCTGCCCCAAACTTTCTAAAAACTAAAGTTTAGATCAATACAATTTTTCACTGGTAAGCTCCTTAAGGTCTTCTAGGCATACTTCTAGATACACCTAGAACTTCCTAATCACTTATAATACTGGGCAGGTAACCCAAACCTCTGGACATCTGCAAGTATATTCAAACAATTACTAGGATTCACACTCATCTTGCCTGCGGAACCTAGGTGTTGCCAGAGTACAAGTACTGAGAGGCAGTTTCTCCAAAAGGCTGCCAAAAGGTGTTATGTCTCCTTCCTCCATTTTTATCAAGCGTATCATTGCTGAAAGGTGCAGGAGACACATCCCAGTCCTGATTCCTAAATTTCTTGTTACTCAGGTACTCAGCTGAGTAACTCAGCTACTGCCAATATATTATTCTACTATATTATATATTATATAATATATAGAATATATTCTACTCTGAGTGTAATCCAGGTGTCCTATCTTGGATATGACTATTTCCACCACCCAGCTAGAAAAGCTGGCCTCAGTTGTTCATTCTGTCACTGTTTTACCAGGAGATGCTGGAGAAAACTAAACCATATCTCAGAAGTTACGTAGGAATTTGGTGATGAAATTCAAATGAGAGAGGAAGGAATTTAAGCCAAATCTCACACATCCCAAGTAAATTCTCTGTCAGTGAGATCCTAGAAGGCCCTTTTACAAGCTCTTGTTTTTCTACTAGTTGGCTGGTATAACCATTTCAGAAAAGGATTTAGGGTTGTGGTTGCTAAATTTAATCTCTTTCTGTGGCCTGATTTTTCCCCAATTCTCTAGGAGCAACTGGGTCTGGGATACCAATACGTCATTTCTGACTGCTGAATCTGAGTGTCTCAGTATTCTGGCATTTTTAAAGTAGATTTAGACTGTGAGTCTTACGCATTGTTTACAAAAAAATACATTCATAGCAGAACCATGGAATCCTATGTATCTAGACATAAAAGACCAAGTTTGGGCTCAACATTTCCATTTAGATAAGAATTACATATTCACATATCTTCAGAATTTCAAAGCTGTTACCCTAAGTGTTGAGAATTGCACTATTCGGTAATGCAACACACTTTTTTTTTTTTTTTTTTGACTAGCCTTTAGGGTTTTCCATTCCATAAAGAGTCTTTTCTCGGTTTGCATAACAACGACAGACAGTTAGCTGTTTTCTGATTAAAATAGCTTCATGGGAAAATGTTACTGAGTCCAACATGCTTTGTCAGAAACATCTTGGGTTTCACAAAAGTTGATACAGGGCAAGGCAGTTTTCCCATGGATTTCTGGGCTGCCTCAGCACCCCAGTTTTTAAGACAGACTTGTCAGGAAAACTGCACCAAGATAAAGACATGATACTTCCAGTTTTCCCATTTCCATACCAGCTTCTGGTAGCCACCCTCCCAGTAGAGTTACTGAACCATCTGTATTCAAGTTAGAGAGCTAGAGGTCTTGATCTCTCTTCTCTCCCCTCATTATTGTGGTGTTTCTCAGCCCTCAGACAGGTTCCCATACAGACTGCTTCAAGGCCAGGATCCGGAGGTCTGCTCAGGGCAGATCAGCCTGTCCAAGTTTTCCCAGGGTCGGGTTGCCCAAGTTCCAGCATTAAGTATGGGTGCACTTAAAAGTGCCAGAGGTCTTTGCTGATTTTCTATGGAGCTGGGCTTTAAACAGAGCTACAAATCTCACAGTCCCAGTCCATTGTTTAAGTGGCATCACTGTTCATGTCAGGTTTAATTCTACAAACAGCAGAAATAGGCAACAGACAGGAATTGCAATTTCACCGAGTAGATACACCATCCAAGCAGCATAGTCATTTCCAAAACAGTGTATCAGCATTTTCTAACACAAGCATTTCTCAAAATTTCTGGCTCCCTGGTAATTTAGGGAAGTCTTATTGTTTAGATGTTTGTTTGTTTGTCTTATCTGTTGGGTGTAGAGTAGAATAAATTAAACAAATGCAACAGAAAATTTTGCCTGCTTCTAGCATTAATTCCCTGAGCTTCATCTGAAGCCCAGACTCACATGGTATCTCAAAATTATAAACAGGATTAAATGCTGAATTTGGATGTATTTTTAAGCATATACAACATATTCTTTAAAGGCGTTCTAAATGCCACATTACTCAGGAAATGACAGCTACTGTTGCTGTTCTGCAGCATTTTAAACAGATATATATTAACAGGTTGTGTCACTTTGAATGACAAGTGGCAATGCAATTAAAACTAGTTTTAAAATTATTTTTCCTCACATTTAAAGAATCAAAAAATGAGCATTCTTACTTGAGAAAAAAAAAAAAAAAATCTGCACCTGTACATTTATTTATTGTTTTAAAATACTGAAAGTAAGCAATTGCAAAGAAATTAAAGAATTTTTCTACATATAGATTGATTGTACTCACTTGAAAGCATATGAAATGGCTGTATATTCCAAAAACAACAAATCAGTTCCAGCATATGGAATGACTTTTCTAGGCTGAAGGAAAAATGTATTTAAGCATGTTGTTATTTTCCTTTCTATTAAAAATACAGTGAATCTGAAAATCTGGTTACTTTACCTAGAAATATACCAGAGTTAATAGCTTTGCTACAAAGTACAATTTTTCCTTTTCTTCTACATATTTGATATTTTTATTTCTTGAAGTACAAGATAGATTTTTTTTAAGTGACAAAATCAAAACAGAAGATCATATCAATTAATAACTGTATTTTTATAATGAAAATTATTAAAAACTAAAAAGAAAAAAAAATGTTTTACAGTGTTAGAAGTTTAGACCACAGCTTGTAGCTTCCACCTGAAAATAAAAAAATATACAGTCAAATTCTCCTCCATACATGCTTTTCAGTTGGGGAAAGTAAATAAATAAATAAAGCTATACCAAAACTATCCAGTCCTCTTATTAGTGCACATATACTTTGTGATGAAATAAATAAATAAATAAACTAACAGAGATTATGATTGGATATCTGATTTTAATATATATATATATATATATACATATATGTAGTGATAGTAGAGTCAACAAGCTGCAAGAGATTTTTCAAAGAAACCCATAGAAGTATCCATTTAGGAAGGTTTATTGGACACTATCACTTTCAGTCACTCTTCTAAGACTTCAATTGACCAAAGAGAAAGTGAGAACCCAACCCTATGGCATAGTTAACCTAAGGGAAACTATTTCTGATTTACTAATTTGTTAGAGGGACAAACTATTGCAGGTCAACTTAATCCTATTATTCCTTTGATTTCATAACTAATCAAATCCTTGTTCTAAATAATGTTTTTCTCCTGAAATGTAGGCAATTTTTCAGTATTTTTGGTGTTAAACCAATAGTGGACTGAGGCAATGTTTACACTTACGTGGAAATAGTATAGACTCAATATTTTTTGCTTCTTCAAGTTCTATCCAGTATAACTACTTCTGTTTTTTCTATTTTATGTGGTACCTTACTTAAAAATATTTTTAAGAAGGGACTGTCTTCTGATCCAGCATTATTACTGGTTCCTAGTACTTGGGGCCATCTTCAAATTGCCTTTTGCAGAAAATCTGTTGCTGTAATAATTCCTGTCACCATCCAAAGTCTGTCAAATACTAGGCAGTCTAATTTGTTTAGCAGTCTCTTGAGCCTAAATGTTATGGTAGACACAATTGCAGATGAGCTTAATGCAACCATTTGCAACTGAATTCAATGTCGAATAACCCAAGAAAAAGGCACAAGCTTATAACTTGGGAGAATAAAGATTTTAAAAAATGCAACCCCCCCTTCTTTATGTAGCCTCAGCATTGTAGAATCTTATTTACTTCTAAGGAAATGCATAGGTTTTGCTGTTACTAATTAGTATAGAAGACAGTAATGCTAACTTACAGGATTGTTTAATAAATGGAAACCATATATATATATATATATTCTCTTCTGTTGATTTAAAGAATCTTTTTTTCTCTCTTTTTTTTTTTTCTTTTTTTTTTTTTCACATTAACTTACAGGAAGACATTAATGTCAAAAAATAATAAGCTGAAGAGGACTCATTGTAGTTCGAAAAGCGTTGGACTTTCAGATAACGTAAAAAGAAGTGCAAAAACACACAAAGTAATTAGGTATGATATGTTCTGATACTTTGAGCTGTGTGGTGGTTTTGCTAGGTGTTACAATTGCATACATCATATGAGAATCTAGTACAATCCTAGGAAGATGGGACTCCCAGAAAATTCTACCATGGGAATTTCTGTAAATCACCAAAACCATGAATATGGAGAAAAAAAAAAAAATGTTGTCACCATTCTGTAAAGCAAATATGAACACACAGTTCACATTTACACAGCCTAAACTGGTCAGCCTCTGTCTGCCCCTCGTTTTGGTAGGCTCCTTCTGAACAGTGGTGTTTCAAGCAATATTTCTATTTGGAGAGTATCTGATTTGCAGTGCAAGTATTTTGATGCAACCTGAAGTCTTGGCCTCCTGACTGTGTTAATTTTCTCCCTGCCAGTGTTCCTCATTCTTCTTTCAAGGACAAGGAAACTGCAGGAAAAACACTCTGATGGGCGTCTTGACACAACATGCATTCAGGAAATGTCCTCAGCCCCCTCTATTCAACACATCCAGTGGACATTGGAGAATGAATATTGTTGAGGCTGTATCATAGATACAATAAACAAAAAGAGATACAAAAGATGATATAAATTTCCTCAAACCTTTTCTTTCTCAGTCAGTGTAATGTCTGATATGTTTCGGGACTCACAAATTTGTATTATCCCAATGCAGTTCAGGGAAAAGTAGTAATGTTCTTTCAGTATCACTGATCCTAGTCAGACGACAATCTCTCTGCTGTGATGACACTCTGCCCTACAACATGCTGGAAGTGTTTTGTTTCCCTCTACATCATGCTTCCTTTCAGATCGTGGGCTGTAATAACATGCCACCTTGTTAGTTTATAGGGAAAACAATAAACCTACTGCAGAGTTGTTGTATAGTTAGGCAACACAATAAGGAGAGTATGGAGGCCCAGCACAACTGGCAGCAGCTCCCATTTTTCTGTTACCTTGTCAAAGAGGAGATACCTCTCTGACAGGAGTAGACAGTCTTGTTCCTTTTTCCAATTCTTCTGGAAATTGTGAAGGACCCAGACTCATTTCCTTCCACTGCTTTGTGTGTACATGCATGCTCTGTTACTCTGTTATTAGACACAGTAAGCCTATTTTGAACATGCTGAAAGTATAGAGTGTGGAACCATACTGAGAATGAAAAAAGAAAGAATAACCCTGACTTGAGTCAGAGAGAGAGATCAGAAAGCATCTTGCAGCAGGTCTTTTTCTTGGGGTTCATTGTACTATTCTTTCTTTATCTTAGGTAGCTTAGAGCTAAAAGCAGTATAACTTTCATGTTTGGTAGCAGAAATATTTTTTCTTATCAATTTTTGCTATTATGTCACAGTTGCCAAACAGCCTAAATTCCTGTGAACTGTCACCAGTGAGTTCTCTGGAGTATATGACTTCCATCACTGCTGTAGTCCACAGCAGAGATAATAGGGGATGACAATCAACCAACATCTGTGTGTATGTATCAGTATGTATTTCTTTCCCCAGAGCTCAAAGACAAAGACAAAATAAAACCAACAACTCCCAGATCTGGCAGTGGAGAGCTCATATTCCTATACAGACAACACAGAACCTGAGGTGCATATGGAACCTTTCATAAATTGCTGTTCTCTTCTAGGATCTTTTAGTGGTTTGTTTCTTCATTTTTTGGCCCAGAAATCTTGTCTAGTTAGGCACAAATGAAAATCTCACAAATACTGCATACATGCCATATAGTTTATACAGATAGATTGCACTATATCTAATTCCAAAGCTTTTAAAGCTGTTACTATTCATTAGTGAATACACATTGGTACGCGTCCCAGCTTGAAATGCTTAAAAACCTCTGTAGCGTACTGGATTTTTTTGCCGACCATCAGCATACAACTACCATTTGTCTTCTGCAGTGCATTCTCCTATAATCAATTTACTGGTGAAATACTGTATATACATATCCAAATTAATTCTTCCTCAAGACTGGTCTTCAGATTCTACCATATGATTGCCAAAAGCTGTCCTGCTCACTATCGTTTTCTACTTGCTAATTAATTAGAGAAAGTCACAAGAAATACCAGCTAAGTATTTTTGGGGGGCTTAATGAATGAGTCTATTAATTTAAGAAGATTTAGCAATTATGCATTCTCTAATATTGATTTCCACTAAATCCTATCTGGAAATTAAGGAGATTGATAATAAAACCTTTTATTCAGTTCCACTACAATAGATCTAATGAATAAATTGGCTGCATGCACATCCTTAGAACTAGATTCATTTAGTAATAAATGGTGCAACACAAAGGAACACATTATAATTGAAATTAAGCAGGGGAGAAAAGCAGGTGTAAGCTGAACTCAGGAATATGCTAATCAAGCACAATGCAGAATGAAGTTTTATATGGCATAAATTTGTTTCTCTGGCATTCATAAGATTTCCTTTTGAAAACTCTTTTATTATGTTTGTGTAGCCAGCTCCCGTTTGTGTTCCTAAGCCTGTTTTTTCAGGATAAAAGGAATCTCATGTACACAGCAGCACATTGCTAGCTGAATCCTTCTCAGTTAAAAAGATCATATAATTTATTTTGAGAAAAGATTCTGGTTGCTGACAATACATTTTTCTATGCCAGAGTGTTTATTCCTATTTCAGAGTCCCCAAAGAGGTAAATGATTCCCAAATAACATGGAATATGCATCATGGTCCTAAGAGAAAGGGGGAAGTACATGAAAAAAGAACAATAAGTCGGAAAGTTCAAATTTTCATCTTCCTTCATCTTCCAGAATGAAAGACATAAAAAATTCATGGAAGGCTCATATTAGCAATTATTTAACTTCAAGTGTGTCAGTCCAGCCCATTTAGGTCTTTAGGGAGTGGTCAGCATCAAGCATCTCTCATAGCCCAATTGTAAACCATTCATTTTTTATCCTTCTATAAACTGTATTTCAGCTCATATGTTTGAGCAATCTTAGAGGAAGGATGTGAAACACTAAATCATCTTAACATTTCCTCTCCTCAGGTACAGACAACAATTTAGTTCCCTTTTGAGTTCCTTCAGTCAACAGAATAATTTCCTTTGCCTTTTGCTTTCTCTTTGACTCACAGTTCTCAAGTGTCTGTCACTTCCTGACTGCACTCAAGAAGTTCAGCTCAAATATCTAGTAGAATAGATACTAAGGACCTGATTTAGAACCCATGTAAGTTAATCTATTTAAGACTCACACTGATTTTAATAAACTTTTGATCAAGCAGTGTGATTATTCAAATTAGGTTCTTAAATGTACTGTATAATGCATCCTAATTTGCTTCATTGTGTTACAATTGATCTCTTCTTGCCCCAGGGAAAAATATATATATGTGAGATTTTAGTCTTTTTGGTCTTCCATCTGTAGAAACAAAATATTGTAAACATCAGAATCAGAAATCAAACACCGGAAGTACAAACAATGAAGCACTGATTCACAAATTATTTATTTCCCTTATTGTTTTAATGTGGTATTGCATCATGACTAATAGAACATGTCATAACAAACTGTCTTGGCAGTAATTCAGTTAATGATAGTATTAAATCTTCCAATAATCCTAACTGCAAAAGAACCATGTTACAACAGCATATTATGGCTTGACACTTCATATGCAAGTGTTACTAAATGTTAATAATTTGATCCTCGACAGTCTCTTTGTAAAGTAAGGAAATATTGCCATCATAGAGATAGCAGAGAAAAAGTAGGTCATTTTCTGGAGCATAGAGAATAACTGTGATAGGGCAAAGACAAGAACTCAGAGAATTTTAAAAGCTATTCCTAGGCTTTCACCATATAGCCATGTAGCTATGTCTCTCATCTTTTGATAGGCTTTAATTTTTCAGCCCCAGAAGAAAGCTATCACAATCACAAATGCAGAGTTGCATCTCACATGACTCACTTCTCAATAAAAATATTATAATTTGCCAACAAGCAAACAGATAACCTGAATCAATCCCTAAATAGAATCTGAATTATGTACGTCAGCCTGAGGGCTTAGTGCAGCAAATGATATATGAGATGTGAGTCTAGGAAGACAAGTTCTTCCCTAGATGTTACTTTTCTTGCCCCTCTCTTTCCATTTTCACACCTTTGTTTCCTGTTGCTATGGAAGTAGAAGCACAGACAAAGATTCAAGCACAAAAGGAGTCGGAAAGAAGGCAGGGAGGAAATGGAAACAGATAAACATGGCTGTTGAGAAAGCAAAGGAGTGGTGAAAAGGCAGAAAAGATGAAGGACAAGGGTCTGTGTGCTAGGACATGGAAAAGACGGAGAGCTCATAAAATCAAGCATTGAATCCCACTCTTACATTCACACATAGACACAGAAGTTACCCTAGTCCTCATCCACTGCTTTAGTTATCTCATGCTGTGGGGATGAGGGGACACTCTCTGTCTTGCAGTGAGTGCAGTTATTCTTAAAGGCCTCTCCAATGCTTTTACCCCTGGTTTTGCATACACATGTACTATGTGCTGCTGCTCAGTCCAATTTTCTACAGATAAGGCATAAATATACATTAATTCTAGGGATAGCTATTTCAGTCTGATGAAGTCAGCATAACAAAGCTGAATGTGAGAGAAAACTGACAGACTTGCATCTCTGATACACCTGAAAGTAGAAAGCTCAGAATAGCAATTTTAGCATTCTGCTAAGTATCTCAGCAGCTAACTGATTGGATAATCTCTGCTCTCTCTGCTTTTTGCGTACCTGATCTGACACAAAATGCATATGCTGTTTCTGGTGCAGAGAGTGAATCTGGCATGCCTTCAGTGCCAGAGACAGTTCCATTAATAAGCTGCAAAGTTAGGAGCTCTCTTTCTATTTTCCAGGCTCCATAAAATCTGTGTTGCTTTCTCTACAGAACTTGGCTTCCAGAGGAAGAAGGAAAGGTAGAGACTGGCTTCGCTACAGGTCACAACAACCTTGCAGCCAAGGTGTTCCACTCCTCACATTGAGGATCCTTACTCAAAGTTTTGCTTTCCAGAGTAAGCATAATCCAGTTCATGGGCCATTAGGTCTATAGCACTCTTGTGCTCAGCCTTTTCCTGCTCAGACAGTGAATTCTTCCTGCATGGCTAGATAACTCATCTCCCTTGGAAAGGAACTCTGCACTCACACAGAGACGTAGTGCCATGCAATGGCAGGGATCAACAGATACTTGTCTTCTCATGAGTACCGCCATTAAGCCCTGAACTGCTGCTCCCTTGGGCTCTAGGGTGAGTGCAAAAAGCTGTTCTTCCACAAACCCCCTTCAGATGAAGACTCCCTGTTGTGAATCCTGACTAGGACAAAATGCTCGATCTAGATGCATGTATAAGTGTGTGCACAAGTGGTACACTGAGACTCTACTAAGGAACTTTGGCTCTGAATACAGACAGTGGTGAGAGTTGGTGCCTCTGAAATGTGTGTTTCCTTAGAGGATTTTATAGCAGCAGTGAGTCCCGTCTCAGAATGCCACAGATAACTAAAACAAATTACAGCCATGGAAAAGACAATTGATTTAGGAAATTGAGGAACTCTGATTTATCATGAATAACCTAACAACTAATAAATAAGTAATCATAGTTAAGGTCTGATCAAAGGAAGGAATTTTTTACTTAGTTTCTTAGAAGAAAAAAAATATATATCCGAAAGTCAGGTGTTCCACACAGCCAATTATGCACCACTTCAATTACAGAGGTGGTATTGCAACAAGTTTAATAATGAACATTAATCATCTTATATCCAGACCTCTCTCCCAGGATGTCTGATCTCTCATGCCCGTTCTTATTAAAGTTACCAAAATTCTTATTAAAAAAAATAAAATAAAATAAAATAAAATAAAATAAAATAAAATAAAATAAAATAAAATAAAATAAAATAAAATAAAATAAAATAAAATAAAATAAAATAAAATAAAATAAAATAAAAAGTAAGTAGAATAAGCTGTTAAAATAATTAATTTCAGTAAGATTTCAATTTTCCATAGAAAATTATTACAAAAGCAATTTAAAGTTAATCCCTTGAAAACACTTTTGCAAACACCAAATTATCAGTGATGAGGAAATCTGCCTAATATCAACCTGTTTTGGGAGTAATGTGAGAAGACAGCACTGTGTGATGCTGTGCAGGACCTCTTTGTCTCAAAGCTGTGTGACTACACAGAAAAGTGCTTGCCTCTGTTGTATCAGCAGACAGGGCAGTGATGAGATCTAATGTTTAATTTTAGAAAGATTTTTACCTTTTCTTTGTACTAATATGGTACAGGGGAAAAAAATCTTTGGAGCACTGATCTAAGCATCAACTATGGTCACATATAAGTTAATTTTTAGTAGGTTCTTCCACTGCTAAAGACAGATAGTTGTCTTTTATTGATTAGTACTCAAAGACTGTTTCTTCTGAAACTATACTAAAGATCCAGAGAGAAATGTGTAGTCCTTTATCTCCCAGGACTGCCAGTAACCTTTGACTGAAGCAGTCTCTTAGAAAATGTAGTTTTGAACTAGGTTAGGTGAAGAAAGGAATTGTATCTGGGATTCTCACTAGACACCTGGCTTTGCATAATCTTCCTAAGTATATGAGTCATTGAAGCGTTGTATAAAAAGGGATGCAATGGCAGGAAAAAAACACTTTCAACACATTTGTGTTGATTCTACTGCATGTTTCTATTGCTTATTCCAATTTATACAACCAGGACCAAATCTGTGATTGCATTAGCTGACAAGGGAAGACCAACATATGTCATCTACCTGGACTTCTGCAAGGCCTTTGACATGGTCCCACAAGACATCCTAGTCTCCAAATTAGAGCGATATGGATTTGAAGGCTGGACCATTCAGTGGATAAGAAGTTGTCTTGAAGGTTGCACCCAGAGAATTGTGGCCAATGGCTCTATGTCCAGGTGGAGGCCAGTGATGAACAGTGTACCTCAGGGGTCTGTCCTAGGACAAGTACTGTTTAAAGTACAAGTACAAGGACAAGTACTGTCCAAAGAAGGGCGACGAAGCTGGTGAGGGGCCTGGAGAGCAAGTCCTACGAGGAGCGGCTGAAGGAGCTGGGCTTGTTCAGCCTGGAGAAGAGGAGGCTCAGGGGTGACCTTATTGCTCTGTATAAGTACATTAAAGGAGGCTGTAGCGAGGTGGGGGTTGGCCTGTTCTCCCATGTGCCTGGTGACAGGACGAGGGGGAATGGGCTAAAGTTACGCCAGGGGAGTTTTAGGTTAGATGTTAGGAAGAATTTCTTTACTGAAAGGGTTGTGAGGCATTGGAACGGGCTGCCCAGGGAGGTGGTGGAGTCACCATCCCTGGAAGTCTTCAAAAGACGTTTAGATGTAGAGCTTAGGGATATGGTTTAGTGGGGACTGTTAGTTTTAGGTCAGAGGTTGGACTCGATGATCTTGAGGTCTCTTCCAACCTAGAAAATTCTGTGATTCTGTGATTCTGTAATATCTTTATCAATGACATAGACAATGGGATCAAGTGCATGCTCAGCAAGTTTGCAGATGACACCAAGCTGAGTGAGGCAGTTGAGAAAGCAGAAGGAAGGGATGCCATTCAAAGGGACCTGGACAAGCTTGAGAAGTGGGCCCACATGAACCACATGAGGTTCACCAAGTCAGAGTGCAGCATGCACCTGGGTTGGGGCAATCCCAGACATGACACTGGGAGAACTCAGAGCAGCCATGAAGAGAAAGACTTGGGGGTTCTAGTGGACAAAAAGACCAACATGAGCCAGCAGTGAGTGCTTGCTGCCCAGAAGGCCAACTGCATCTTGAGCTGCATCAACAGAGAAGTGGCCAGTCGGTCAAAGAAGGTGATTGTCCCCCTCTACTCCACCCTCACGTGGCCCCACTTGAAGTACTACAACCAGGTCAGGGGCCCATAGCACAAGAAGAATTTGTTACAATGGATCCAGAGGAGGGCTATGAAGATGATCAAGGGGCTGGAGCACCTCTCGTACAAAGAAAGCCTTAGAGAGCTGATGCTGTTCAGCCTAAAAAGGAGAAGGCTCCAGAGCGACCTCATCATATGTTTTCAATACATAAAGGAGGTTTATAAAAAGATGGAGAGTAATGTTTTGCTCAGATAATGACAGGACAAGGGGGAATGGTTTTAAACTAAAAGAGGGGAGATTTAGATTAGAGGTTTGGAGGAAGTTCTTCACTCAGAATGTGGTGAGGCACTGGAAGAGGTTGCCCAGAGAGGCTGTGGATGCCCCATCCTTGGAGGTGTTCAAGACCAGGTTAGATGAGGCCCTGAGCAACCTGATCTTGTAGGTGGCATGCCTGCCTATGGCAGGAGGGTTGCAACTAGATGATCTTTAAGGTCCCTTCTAAACCAAGCTATTCTATGATCCTATGAATCTCTCTGGAGAACAGGCAAAAGATTTATTTATTTATTTAAATCCTGCATGAGCTTAGCTGTGAATCGAGCTGCATCAGAATGGTCTTTTTGTATTTCATCACAGCTCTGTGAGTTGTACGCAGTATTTGAATATCCCAGAGAGCATATACAACCTGTATGTGATTGATTATAAGAAAGGTTTCTAATACTGCTAATGCACAGTCTTGGGCAAGTTGCCTCAGTAGCTAGCCTTCAATTTAGCTATTAGCAAAATAAGATGTAATAATATGTAATTAGCTATCCCACAAGCATATTTTATGGCTTACTTGGTTAATGTTTATAAGGCATATTTTAAAAAATGAAAATGCTATATGCAGTAAGTATTGTGCAACATGGAAAAATGTTTGACTGTTTAATTCAGAAGGAATGCATGTAACACAATAAAACCATGAGTCTTGGCCAGCACGCAAGAATCTCTTTGCCATCTTCTATTTGATATGCAAACACTGGATTAAGTTTCCTTTACTTTGGCCAAGCCAGCACTCTCAGGAATTATACCCTGTCTCTCCCACAGCTGTAAAATGTTCTTCTTCTCACAGAAGAACATCAGGTGGATTTTGGTAGTAGGATGCCAATACCTGGAAATATTTTAGGTGTACTCTGGGAGTAAGAGTCTGTTCAGTTTTGTTAGCTGCAGAAAACTGAAAAAGACAGATGAAGTATGGTATAGACTTTCAGGTAAAACCCTTGAGATGGTCATGGAGATCTTTATTTTACCATCCATTATATACATATATAAAAAAAAAAAAAAAGACTAAACCATAAGGTGCTCCAGTATTCTTTTCCCAGTCAATAAGCAAAGATGAACTCCTCATGCATGCTATTAATCACACACTCATACTAGTGACAAAAATGAAAAAAAAAAAAAAAAAGAGAGGTTTTAGAAACACACCATATAGACACTAGAGACTTAAACTACTAAGAACCCTAGCGTGCTTCTCCCCTCCCCCCTTTTCTTCTTTCTTTTTTTTCTTTTTTCTTTCTCTCTTTTTTTTTTTCTTTTTTTCTTTTTCTTTTTTCTTCTCCTGATTTAGTCTCTAGGTTAACAATATCAAATTTTAGTTGTAGATGAATCCTTAATATTGCTGAGCGTTCCATGTGTGCATTCCTTCATACTCACTGGCCCTCAAGCTCTCTTCTAACAATGAAAGAAGCAGAGCATTATAGGATGAATTCAGATAGCAACCTGTCAGCAGCCCTCTATTATGTGCTGACATAATCTATCAGAGTTTACACAAGGTTTAGAACACGGGATAGGATAAAAGGGAGAGAAAGAACAAAGAGGGACCTGAAAGTGATAATAAAAAATGAATGTATAACCCACTGCTTCCCTTGTTTTTTAGCTGATAAAAGGTACACATTGACTTAATTAAGACAAAATCCTGTTCTTTAGCTTTTGGAGTCTTAACCTGCCATTGTTTTAATAAAATGCACCATGAATATTAAATAGTAGATGACCTCACCTCCATACAGCAAGAGCAATGTAATTTATTTTGAACTCTTTTGATCCTTTTTGCTTGCTTTTTATTTCATGTTTTCTCTGTTGACATTATTCATGATGCAGAGAGATCTAATAGAGAGCTGGGATTCACCCTGTGTTGTGTGATGTCCATTTGGAGTGAATTCAAGCAATCCAAGCAGTCCAGGGAAAATTCCAGCTTCCCTTGTGATCACCACCTGCCAGGAATCCAAGCCCAGCTGTGACAGATCATCACAATCTGGCAGATCTCCATCACAGGAAAAGAATGATTTTTTTCAGACTTAGCTAACTGCTTAAAGAATCTGGCAATGCAAGGAAACTGATATTCTGCTTGGAACACAGAAGATCCAGTTTGACCGCAGTGCCTGAGACTAGAAACATTGCTGACACTGCATTTCGAATTGCCTTTTGAAAAATCAGATTGGGTCATTCAATTGAAAAGAGTCATTTGGTTTGAAACACAGGCATGAACAAATTGAAATTTCACTAGATTTTACAAAAGCTTCCCGACAGATGTCCAGAGAAGCTGTGAATGCCACATCCCTGGAATTCTTCAAGGCCGGGCTGGATGGGGGTTTGAGCATCCTGGTCTGGTGGGAGGTGTCCCTACCTAGCAATAGCAGGGGATTGGAACTAGATGATCTTTAAGGTTCCTTCCAACCATTCTATCATTCTGTGATTCTAAATACCATGTGTAGCACCACTCTCACCCTTGATTCAGCAGACTTTTATGTACTTATTTAACTTAATGTCTGCACTTAGGTGCAAGTGCTTTGCTGGACCAGAGCCCTAGAGAGCATATATACAAACTCTTAGAAGGTACCTGAAGGAATCGATCTTTTCTGACACTGAAACAGATTTAAAATCATGGCCTACTTTTTGCTTTTATTTTATTTTAGTTTTTGCCAACAGGTTGCACATTTGCACAGTCATTCATTTCCTGGCTAGAGTAACTACAGATCAGAGGGTTAAATATTCAGTGGCTTAATGTGCTAGCTTCATTTCTACTGTGTTCTTACAGTAACGTTGGACATTGAAAGTGATAGGTTCAGTCTGATCCCTGATGAATGCTTACCCACATAATTATATTGGCTGCAAGCTTGGCACAGTTGGGAGACAAAAGAGAATAAGAGTTAGAAAAGTGGGGTTACTGTAGGTCAGGGCTGATGTGTTCACACAACATTTACTTACCTTTTTTACCCATGATCACTAGATATTTCTTAGCTATATAAGCCACATTTTCTCTCTTGCTTATAGACATGCTCAGACATTAACAAATAAAAACTTCCTTGAGTCATAGCTTTAGGATGAGTGTTCAGATCACAGATATTGTAGTTAAGCTAAACTTGTCAGCTAACACAGAAGTCTCTATATTGACATCGTTTAGTAGTTAGTTAGGATTTGGACTCAATGAACCTTGTGGGTCTCTTCCAATTCAGGGTTCTATGCTTTAAAGTCTGAAAAGAAAAAAAAAAAAAGCCAGTCATTTCAGTTGTCTGATGCCTTTGAAAATATATTGTTCATGTTTTCTTGCTGTGGCTTAGCCGCAGCAGGCAGCTAAGCACCACACAGTCATCTGCTCACTTCTGTTATGTGGGATGGGGAATAGAATCAGAAAGATAAAAGAGTAAGAGCTCACGGGCTGAGTTAAAGACATTCTATTAGGTAACGCAAAAGCTACACGCACAAGCAAAGCAAAACAAATAATTCATTCACTACTTGCCATTGGCAGGCAAATGTTCAGCCACTTCCAGGAAAGCAGGACTTATCACGTGTAACAGTTTCTTGGGAATACAAAATTCATCACTCTGAATGTCTCCTCATTCATCCGTCTTTATCCTAGCTTTTATTGCTGAGCATGATGTCATGTGGTATGGGATATCCTTTTGGCTGGTTTGGGTCAGCTGTCCTGGTTGTGCACCCCCAGCCTCCTTGCTGACAGGACAACACGAGAAGCAGAAAAGTCCTTGGTTCTGTGTAAACACTGCAGCAATTAAAAGCATTAGTGTTATCACTGTTATTTTCATCAAAAATCCAAAACACAGCATGATAGAAGACTCTGCAAATAAAATTATTTCAGCCAAAACCACGATGTTTCTGTACCTACTGACCCAGTAAGAAAAAGGTGAGCATCTTGAATTCACTTGGAATCTTATCAAATAAACCTTCCTTTAAATGCAACAACTTCCTACTTCAATATTGCATACGTGTATGACTTCTAGCTACCTTGTAAGCTTCTGCAATTGGAAAAGCAAATGTTTAACTGTTATCTGTGTAATTGGCCTTTTTCTTACACCTCTCATATAGTGAAGTGGAAAGGGTTAGCTAAAGTCTGTTATCCAGAAGTGACATAATCAGTGTCTTACAGAGTCAATCCTCCACATGGACATTACCACCTCTTGAGATGTAGCTAATTAGCTTCTTAGAAGAAGCTATTATAGTCTACTGGATAAGTACAAAGCAACTTTGAAACTACATAATAAATCCCTGGTAGATTTTTATTCATTTAAGTAAATTATATATATTTCTCCTTTGCTTAAAACTCTGTGTGAAGTAAATGATATATATTTCTCCTTTGCTTAAAACTGTGTACAATGTTTAGAACAAAATCTTGAACATTTTCTTTTCTCTTGATGTTATGATAAATTTGTTTATGTTCTTGATTTAAATTAAAAAATATACATGTATGTTGTAATAGTGGGATGTGAATGCACAGGTTTAGACCTCTGCAGCTGGAATTTCATGATTGCTTTAGTCTGGCATAAATGAGAGATGTCCTGTACATGGGTGAGCTTCTTCTACCACCTAATTTGAGCTACACATTCCTGCCACCCTTTTGTATCCACACAGTATGCTAGGTGGATCAAGAAGCTAATCAGATTGAAAAACAGCCTGGAGGCTGGCAGCAGCTGTGAAATACAAATAAGGCATTTGTTTTCATAAGGATTGCTTCCTGTTCTGGCTCATCCATATCTCAGATCCAGCAGAAACACATAACTGGAGATGGGACGGAGGGGTAACACTGCTTGTCTTATACACATGGGACATTGTCTTATACAGATGAGTAATCAGAAGCAGACAGCATGGACTTATAAAAGACACATCCTGTCTGACTAACCTGAAGTCACAAAATCACAGAATAGTTTGAGCTGGAAAGGATCATCTAATTTCAACTCTTCTGCCATGGGCATGGACATATCCTACTAGACCAGGTTGCTCAAAGCCCCATCCAACCTGGCCTTGAACACTTCCAGGTATGAGGCATCCACAGCTTCTCTGGGCAACCTGTTGTGGTGCCTCACCATCCTCTGAGTAAAGAACTACTTTCTAATCTCTGAACTAAATATACCTTCTTTCAGTTTAAAATCATTACCCCAAATCATATCACTACACTCTTTGATGAAGAGTCCTTCTCTATCTTCCCTGTAGGCCCCTATTGGAAAGATCTCCTATGAAAAAATAACGTGCTTTGTAGATGAAGGAAAGCCTAGCATGTGCATGGTGTCAACCTGGATTTTAGGAATGTGTTTTACACCATTTCCAACAGCATTCTCCTGGAGAAACTGGTTGTTCATGGCTTGGACAAGTATACAGTTCTCTGGGTGAAGAATTGGCTGGATGGCTAGGCTCAAAGAGTCATAGTGAATGGAATTCAAACAGGTAGCAACCGATCAACAGTGGCATTACCTAGGGCTCAGTACTGGGGCCAGTCTTTTCTAACATTTTTATCCATGTTATGGATGATATGAATCAACTGTACCCTCAGTAATTTTGCAGACAATACCAAATTAGGTGGGACTGTTGATCTGCTTGAGGGTGGGAAGTTTCCACAGAGGAATCTGGATAGGCTAAATTGATGGGACAAGTCCCATCACGTGAAATTCAACAAGGCTAAGTGCCATCTCCTGCACTTGGGTCATTACAACCTAATGGTTTGTGGAAGAGAGGAAGGAAAGCTGCCCAGCAGAAAAATATCTGGGGTTGCTGAACATGAGGCAGCAATGTGCAAAGGTGTCCAAATAGGCCAATAGCATCCTAGCCTGCATCAGAAATAGTGTGGCCAGGATGACTAGGAAGGTGATTGTCCCTTTGTACTCTGCTTTGGCAAGACCACAGCTTGAGTACTGTGTTCTGTTTTGGGCCCCTCACTGTAAGGATATTGAGTTGCTGGAATACATTTAGAGAAGTGCTGTGAAGCTGGTGAAAGCACTGGAAAACAAGTTATGAGGAGAAACCGAAGGAGTTGAGGTTGTTTAGTCTAGAGAAGAGGAGGCTGAAGGGAGACCTTATTGCTCTCTACAACTACTTGATAGGAGGTTACAGTGAAGAGGGTGTTGGTCTCTTTTCTCAAGTGAAAAGTAATAGCACATGAGGTGATGGCCTCAAGTTGTGCCTGGGGAGACTTAGATTGGATATCAGGAAGAATTTCTTCACGATGAGGATGGTTAGGTGTTGGGATGGGCATCCCCAGCAAATGGTAGGGTTGCCATTCATGGTGACAAGAGATGTGTGGATGTGATACTTAGCATCATGGTTTAGTGGAGGACTTGGTAATGTTAGGTGATGGTTGAACTTGATGATATTAAGGGTCTTTTCCAACCTAGATAATTCTGTAGTTCTATGATTCTTTGCTTCCATTTAGGTTGGCTTGAAGTGATTGTGAAACTGCTGTTTTAACTAGCTACTGGAAAGAACCTTTTTCTACACCTTATGATTTTCTCAGATCCCAGTTCAGCAAAGTATTTAAGTAAGCACCTAACTTGAAGTTTCACACTGAAGTTCATTGCTAAAGCAAGTTCCTAGTATTTTAGTTTCCTGGAAGAATTTCTTAAGTGCTTGATCAGAGTCAGGGGAGCTGTACTTCTCTGTAATAGTTTCACCAAAAATTATTTAGCCATTTTAAAGAAAATATTCATTGTTGCTAGGAAATATTGTTTGTGACCTTTTTATTAAACAGCTACAGCACCTCAGGGAAGAAAAGAGAAGCATAAGCTTGGCAAGGAATGAAACTCCAGGTCAGATTTGTGTTTTTATTAGCCCCAGAAGAATTGGATGTGATTTAACTGAGTTATACAATATATAAAGCACTTTGTACATGGGCCGTGGAGTACATTAGACGATAAAATTGGCTTCTTCTGCTTTTCCATTAGTGATGGCTCCAATGGATATACAAACTGAGACGGATATGTCTTGATGTACAAGGAAGAAGAGGGCACATTAAGGCAGATGGAGGTCTCAGAAGTGCTTTCCTAGCATTATGTAAACTAGGATGAAGTTGTAATTTCTTTCTTCATCCTCAATGAGAGTGCATGCAAGAGCTTAACATGTTGTCAGGAATATATGCAGTTTCCCAAGGGACACTTGAGAGATCTTCAGAATCGGCTTTTCATAAGATGTCTTGCCTTTCTCTATAGGATAGATGAAGATAACAAAGGTGAACATCATGGGAGGTGAATAACAAGACAAGGTCATGCTTGATTGATTGCAAATACTGAATGACATATAACGCAGGGCTGTAATCTAGCCAGTAGACAAAACAGGACACATTGTTTCATCCATGTTTTTTTCATAAACCTTTATTTTTAATAAGCCCCTTGAAACTGACTGAGTAAGCAGTAGCAAGGTAGAAATGGAAACCCTATGTGTCAAGAATGGCACTGCTTAGATTACTTGTCTAACCTTAGCCATAGCCAGTTTTAAGTATTTGCTACAAGGAGGTTTTCCTTACATACAGTCACATTATGGTGCTTGTGTTGTTTTTTTGTTTGTTTGTTTTTGTTTGTTTTGTTTTAGTTTGTTTATTAACTATTAATTATATATTATCATGTTATTATCTTATCCTGTTAGCAGATATTATCTTATTTAGTGCACAGGCACTAAACTTTGCCCTCTCTGTCTTCTACAAAATAGCTGCTTTCTCAGACCTGCAAGCACAACTGTGTCTTAACCTAGTTCTGTCAGAATGACTTGATTTATAAAATCCTAGCAGTGGAGTGTTTTAGTAGGTTTTTAAAAACAAATTCTTTTGACAGAATCAGGCTGGGGACAGCTACATGTGTAGTTATACTAGCAAAGGTGGGGGGAGAGTGGCCTTCAGGGAAGCAGAAGAGAGAAGAGATTGGTTGCTGATGAGCCATCTATGTTATCTCCATACTTACATCATCTACACAGCTACCAATAATCCTAGCAACAGCTGGTCACACACTGGCTATTCTGTTTCTCACACCTTTTTCTCCTTTGTCCAAAATGCCTGCTGTTGTTGACTTACTTGCAATATACAACCTCAATGCTCTCATGTCATTACAGTCTGTCTATAATAGTGTTCTCATCTCCTTCAGTGATTTTCTTTATTCCCTTCTTGTCTTTATCCCATTGTTGATTTCATGCTATTTTCATGCTGCCCAGTTCTTCTCTTCAAAAAAAAAAAAAAAAAGCCTTCTTTATTTGCATCTCTCATAAAGCCCCATTCTCCAAGGAGTTTCTCCTCATGTCTTATGATATTCTTTTCCTTCAGCCCTGTTTTAATTAAACTGTGAACTCTTTAGGTCAATGAACATGACCAAAGTGTATAAAATGTTGTTAGTATATTGCCCTACCAAATAATAACAGCAATAGTCAACAAAGTTCATAAATTTCAGCAGAGAACAATATTTAATGCTGTCAAAGTAAGCCAAAGGAAAAGACTTTTAAAAAGTGTATAAGGGAAGAAAGCCTGCAGCATTGAGAAATTTTGAAAATGCAGAGCAGTTGATGTTCACTGACACATGGAAAGGACAAAGAGAAAAGATAGGTCAGTCTTAAGTCTAAGGCACCATGAGTGTCTGATGATTCAGGCAGGAAAGTATCTGCAGTTCAGGAAACTCCTAAAATTTTGTAATTGCCCTGGAGCAGACATAGGAGAAAATTCCAACCTGTCTTAATGACTGAGGACTGCTATATTTATGGAAAAGAGTGAGCCCTGCGACTGAAAATTGGTTTCAGGAAATTAATAAGTGCCTAGTCAGGAACTGCTGAAGACTTGTCTGATAACTAAAAGGTCCAGTTCTTCTGTGAGCAAAGAGAAAAGTCATTTGTGGTGCTGTTGACTTGAGGAGGAACAAAATAATGCAAAATGTATTGCAGAATGTCTGTCTTGATGACAGACCTAGATAGTAACCTAGAGAGTACCTTAAAAAAAAAAAAAAAAAAAAAAAAAAAAAGAGCAGGTGCAAAAAAGAAGGTATGCATGAGAGGGAGGAAAAGAGAGAAAAACACTGAAATGCAGAGGACTGTAAATGAAGCACTTTTTGTTTCTTCATCTGTACACATGCTGTATAGGAAATAGCTGGTGCATTAAATATTTATTGAAATGATGCTTTAAAAGAGGAGAAAATTCATTTGTGTTCTCTTTAGAAACTATGAACATTACTGAAGGAAAATGAGTACAATAATTAGATTTAAAGAACTCGATGTTGGGGGAAGGAGGGAAAGAAGACTCTGAACTTTCTCCCAGTTTTACCAATACCTAAGTTTGTATAAATAAAGACAACGGCAATCCAATCTGTCCTTTTGGTTCCTTCTCAGATTCACATCTGAGACTGTTTTGGTACACAGCCATATGACAGCTGGCTTCCTGTATGAGGAGCTACAGGTTTGGAGGTGGCCCTGATTCAAGTGCCATCATTGCAGCCTGGAGTGATACCACTTCTGTTTTATAGTGTAGAACTGACTAACTCACAACTAACTCACTCCTTCAGGTTTATTCATCTTTCACTCCTTATTCTTTTTCTTTTCTCCCACAGAGAAGTTCTTAAAAGCTTAAAATAAGAAGTTCCTTTTTTTTTTTTTTTTTTTTTTTTTTTCTTGCAGAGTAAAAGAAAAACATCAAAGAACATGAAGGTTTTGGAAAAAAAAAAAAAGACACAAGATTTGGTAGTAAAGCTCAGGAAACTGTTCAACAATTGGTTTATCCTTTCACAGGAGGTGAAAGGTTGTGCAACCTGGTCACATGGAAAGAGCTCTTGTAGTCAAGATCTTATTGACAAAACCAAAAGATTGAAGTATTCTAGTGAGCAAAAAGGAGTTTTGCAGAAAGTATTGTACAGAGAGATTATTTAATAAATAAATAAATAAATAAATAAATATGTCAGTCAAACCCATGAAAAGTAGTATCTCTTCAAGGTTAGCAGTGCAATTGTCTGGAAATTAATTTATCATCCAAGCAGAAATTAGTTCTTTTATTCAGAGCTATGGCTAATTAAGAATGCGATCATAAGCTTAAGAAATAGAGTGTTATTGGTAAAAACTGTAAATGCATCCTTCCTTTTTTTTTTTTTTGTATCTAATACATGCTACTTTAAAATAACACATTTAAGAAAGTTTCATCTTAAAATATGTAATTCTCCTTGTTATTTTCCCTGCTGCCAACCTGAAGGAAGATCACACATGATATGTTTGGCAGGCCTGCTGTTGCAGTGATGATCAAGGTTCTGATTATACTGCATACACATTCCTGAACAGCAGGAGAGGAGAGCTCTACACTGAAGACAGGGAGGAAGATTTAGATGGTAGCTCCTCAAAATCATCAAATAAGGAACACACTGCAGGATGTCACAAGGAGAAAGAATGCTCTTTTTAGGGGAATTTATCTGATCAAGACTGAGCGTGAAGATTCTGGCGAAATAGCTGAAGAGTGTTTGAAGTATTTGAAGAGTAGTTGAAGAGTTGAATAGTATCATTAGAAGCAGGACTTAATATTGGTTCAGGTGTAAGAGAAAAACAGAGGCATAAATCCAGGTACAAATACTCATGAAAATGAGTGTATATATTTAGCCATTCATATGCCTAACATAATAGAGATCATAAGTTAGAACTTCAAAAAGACTGCATGGAATGATGTACATGTAGATGTCCAGATATCATTAAGACACATAAGTACAGCCTTAGTACCTGCTGTCAAAGTACTGCAATTTAAATGAGAGACACTTACTTTGCAGTAATAACACTCCCAATGTATACATGCAGGTCACATTTTGCTCCTAGCCAGAAGTGTTATTATTATTTCTAATATGGCTAAGCAATTTAGTACCAAGTCAAAGCCTATGGACCTCTGTCCTGGTTTCAGTAAGGACAGAGTTAATTTTCCTCCTAGTGTCTGGTAGGGTGCTATGTTTAAGATTAGAATGAGAAGAGTGCTGATTACATACTGATGTTTTAATTGCTGCAGAGCAGTGCTTACACCAAGCCAAGGACATTTCAGCTTCTCACTCTGTCCTGCCAGCGGGCAGGCTGGGGGTGCAGCAAGAGCTGGGAGGGGACAGACCCAGGACAGTTGACCCAAACTGGCCAAAGGGGTATTCCATACCATCTGACATCATGCTAAACAATATGGAGGAGTGGCTAGCCAGGGTGCTCAGAGTTAGGCTGTGCTTCAGTCAGTGGGTGGTGAGCAATTGCACTGTGCATCACTTGTTTCATACACATTATTAGTAGTAGTACTACTATCATTATTGTTATTATTATTAATGTTGTTTTTTTATTTTTATGTCTTAATAAACTGTCTTCATCTCAACTCACAGGCTTCACTTTCCCGTTTCTCTCCCCCATCCCAGAGAGCAAGGGGGGAAGGTGAGCAAACGGCTGTGTGGTGTTTAGCTGCCGGTTGGGTTAAACCACAACAACCTCTAAGGATCCATAAATGAATTTTTGGAGTTGTGCTGAAATATTTCAGTCTCATTGAGTTAAATATGCTAACAAACATACAAAATTGTACTAAAACAACTGTAAAAGTACTGGACCCATTGAGCTCCCTAATACTGCTGAGACTTTCTCAGGACCAAACCACTTGTCTTGAATTTAGTGAGTGACTCTCCCACTATTTACACACCTAGGTTTGGAACACAATTTTCTGTCACAAAAAAAAAAAAAAAAAGAGGTATTCTCAGCCAACTCTCCACACTGATCTTCACGTACCCTGCTACCAGAACGACCTGACTTTGATTTCTCAACAAACATCCAGCTATATCATCCTTTTTTGTTCTGATACAAAACCCAAGTTCAATTCCATGTTCTCTGTGGTACAGTTTAAGCCTATATCTCTTGCCTTCTTTATGTTTGAAACATCAGCCTATATAGGAGTGTGAGATGGTGCATATTAGTTGTTTCTATTGAAGCATGTAACAGAAATTAATCACAGCTATTTAAAGCATTGGTAAGATCCCTTCTGAACCTGCTCATGGTTGAACATTCACAAATCTTGTGAAGTCTAGTGCTCCAAGCCCTTAATCACCTTCATGGCCCTTTTCTGTACTCACTCCAGTATGCCCAAATTTCTTTTGTACTAGAGAGACAAGAACTAGCCACAGTACTCCACATGTGTCTCAGCAGTTCTGAGTAGAAGGGAAGGATCACCTCCTTTAATCTGCAGGCAACACTTTTCCCAATCCAGCTCAGAACTCTGCTTGCTTTCTTTGCTGTGAGTTCATATCACTGTTGTCCACCATGTTCAACTTGTTGTCTTCCACCTCAGGTCCTTTTTTCAACGGCTTCTTTCCAGATGTTTGACCCTCAGTCAGAACTGGTTCAAGGGTTATTACACCTCATCTGCAGGATTTAGCATTTCCCTTCATTGAACTTCATAGGATTCCCGTTGACACATTTCTCCAGACTGTTGAGGGGATTGTCTGAATGGCAGCACAAGCCTTTGTCATATTAGTCACGTATCCCAGTTTTGTATGTTCAGAAGACTTGACAAGGGTGCCAGTAGAGACACCTTGAGTCACACTGCTTTCCAGCTAGACTTCATGATCATAGCCAGTTCAGCCCAGTTCTCAGTACACCTCACTCTCCCCTTATAAGGCACACAGTAACAGTGCCTTTTTATCACAACTTCCGAAGTTGTGATAAAAAACATCAGCTGTTTTGCTCTCATTCACTGAGATAGTCATCTCATAACGTAAGGCAATCTCTTTGGTTAAACATTAAATTTCCTCTTCATAAAGCCATGCAGACTCCTTCCAATCCCCTTGTTGTCCTTCATATCCTTGGAAATGTTTTCCAGGTTTATTTGCTACATCACTTTTGAAGGGATTGAGGTAGGGATGAACAGTCTGAAATTTTCTGGATCCCCCTTTTTGACTTCTTAAAAATAGAAATGACATTTGCTTTTTTTCAGTCCTCAGAAATTTCCCCAGACCACCATGACCTTTCAAAGTTGATTCAGAGTGGCCTTAAAATGACATTGGTCATCTCCCTCAGCTCTGAATAATGTGTTCTTAAGAGGTCTCATGGAGTTAATATAATTTGTCTAAATGTTGTCTGATCCAGTCTTACTCCACAATGAGCAAGTCTTCCATGCTTCAGACTTTCTCACTGGTCTGAAAAGTCTCAGATTGCTGAAGGCTGATCTTACCAGTAAAGACCAAGGTGAAGAAGGCATTGAGTAACTTGATCTTTCCCATGTCATACGTAACCAGCCCTCCCTGTTTCATTTAGCAGAAAGCCGAACTTTTCACTAAAACTTTTTTGCGGCTGATATATCTGTAGAAGTCTTTCCCATTGTTCCTTACATTTCTCATCAGATTCAATTCCAGATGGGCTTTGACTTTCCTAACCCAAACCCTGCATGTTAGGATAGTATCTACATAATCCCATGGGGTCTTCTTCCACCACTTGTGTGCTTCCTTTTCCACATCTGAGTTTAGCCACAGGTCATTTGTTCATCCATGTAGGCTTTCTTCCAACTTTCTTTCATTTACTACTTGTCAGAAAGGACCATCCTTGAGTAGGGTTAGGTGATTCACTGAAAGTCAGACAGCTTTCCTGATCCATTCTGCTCTTGAGGAATATCTCCTTTGAGATTCTTCTAAGCAGATGCCTGAATTCCATCATCTCATGTTCAGCACAAAAAAGGCTAGCCCCAGACTTCACATCCCCAAAAAGTTCTGCTTTGATTTGTATGTAGTCAGGAAGAGCATCTCCCCCTATCAGTTCCTTGATCACCTGTGTTGTGTCATTTTCAATGTACTCAAAAAATTTCCTGGATCATTTGTGCCCTGCTATGTAGTCCCTCAAGCAGATTGACACGTGGTACAAGACACCTGTAATGACATGAGCCTGCAAATGTTTGTTTTCTAGTTACCTGAAGAAGACTGATCTACTTCATTTTATTCATCAGGCAGTCTCTAGCAGATATCACATCATCCATGTTGGTCTGCCTGATGATTCTAACCCATAAATTTATCATCATCCATTTTCAGAAAAAGCTCTAAACTTTTTTCCTAATTTCATTTTTTTTCTAATTTCCTTTCTATCTGTCTGTCTGTCTGTCTATCTATCTATCTACCTATCTCTCCAACTATCTATCATACTATATTGAGAGTGTGGAAGAGAAAGAGATGGAAGGAGGGATTTAAATGGTTTATCTTCTGGAAAAAAAAAAAAAAAGTGCAATAATAAATTCATACTGAGAGTCTGACTGTTTATAACATTGTAGAACAGAAGGGTAAGTCACAAAAATTTACACCATTTTAGATGCATACACATTTACAGTTATGATAATTTCCTATTGTGCTTTTATAAACCTACTAAACTTTTTCTCCTTCACAAAGTTTAGATGGAAAAATGTGAAGTCTGGGTGAAATTTAACAGATTTAAGCTCCAGATAGATCTGCATTACCTCCAAGCATGAAAGACATCTTTGATTAATGTTTTTCTGCATCTCAGCTAACATTACTAAACTTGAGTAAATACAGTAGGACAGTAATATGTGGGATGATTATGTATAGAACAGGCTGCGTATTCAGGAAACATTGCAGAATTTCCATGGGCTACGGAGCAGAAATCTAATGACCATCTTCCTTTCATCAAGCACACTTTTCAAATGAAGTTGGCACAGAAATCCATTCAGTACTTCAAATTAATTTACCTCTGCTGCAGGTCCCTTAATGCATTGACAGTACTGCTGTTTCTAGAAATGGCCTAAAAAGTACCTCCCTCCCCCTATACCTTTTTCTTTTTTCTTTTCAAAGAGTTCTTATGCTTTTTCCTTCATGTGTAAATTTTTATTTATTGCGTAAACCCGTGTTGGTCTCACTACACAGCCCTTAGAGCATCAGGAAGGATACACACAATGGTACAACTCAAGTTAAAGTATTTCTATAAGGATTGTTTAACCTAAATTACTTTAGTGTTCATATTTCTTTATCTGTTTTACACTTAGGGTATTATAGCTTTCATGCTCAACCACATCTCAAATTTGAATTACATTTGAGGATCAGAGGCAAAGATACTTTATATTTAAATTAAAGCATTGAACTGTAATTGTTGAAACAATCAGCCACAAAAAAAAAAAAAAAAAAAAAAAAAAAAAAAAAAAAAACATAAAGACATAAAGCAGAAACTAGAACGGATTGTACCGGAATCAAAATGCAAGAATGCAAGGCAAAGGATTATTTGAAATGAATTCAGAAGCTGAAGTAACAGCTAATATAAGCCTTAAAGAAGATTCACGAGGAATTTAACATCACATGCAGTATATAATACAGGAATTGTGAAATCAAGAAAATAAGAGTTGAGATAGCTGGAAGTGCCACTTCACACATAGAGTATGAAAATCCAACTCTCAGATATACTGGATAAATAAACACTCAGATACCTAGTTTGGATGAAAATCAGAAAATGAAACCTCAGCCAGAAGTTCAAAAAAGGAGTCTCTGATATGTACTATCTCTGTCTATGGATATTTAGGCCCAAATAAATATATGTTAACCTTACTTGTATATGCAGAATCAGCAATCAGATTCTGACTGACTATTTCATGTACATATACTATAACTATACCCTCCTCATCAGTATTTTTGCAGCATTCTGCAGTTTGGACTTCATCTGGTAAAAAGATTTTACTTAAGAAATAAAATCAGAACTTCGGTGATACTTCCTGAGTAATATATTATTACTAGGGACATCAGTTTGGGATGCATAATTTCAGCCCTAAACTTCTCTGAATGCAGGGTTTCTACAGGAATTTATGTTTATTTATATGATGGGGATGAAGACCATCTCTTATTATTCAGTGTCTTTTTCTCAGAACTGGAAAAGTCTAGAAACATTCCACTAGAGATAAAGGCATATTTGACATATTATGGCTTCACTCATGCTACCCTATACATTTATTTTTCAGAGTTACTGTTATAAAATGCCACCTTGCAACAGTCCTTTTGTGCACTGCTTTCCATATAACGTGATATCCTCTCACAGAGGTGATATCACCCTGATTGCTTTCTTGGGTGACTTTAAAGAAACCTTCTCAGAAGAAAACTTGATCCTTTGAAAAGTGAACCAGCAGTTAGTTTACGTAAGAAAAGCAGGCACTTCATCATCCTGAACATCATCAGGCTTTTGCTGTCTTTATAGTGGCCTGTGCTATCAGATTGACCTGCTGACAGGAAAGTGTGGGCTGTCCACCCCAGGCTCCTCTCTCAGAGCCCACTCTCTGCTGAACAATAGTCCTATGATGCCTTTTTAATTGGATTCTAGACTTGCTGCTGCATCAAAGGAAGGGTGGTTTGGCTAATTAACTGTCTTGCTTTCTTTTTATCTAGAAGAAAATGAAAATGACTCATCGCTACAGTAGTTAACCTGAAAAAGGCCAAACCAAAATTATCAGTAGAAACAGCTGGTTAACAAACTTTGCTGGGAGGACACAGAAAGGTCTTCAGTAATCTCCCTGTTTTTTGATTAATAAACCCCAGATTGTTTTGCCTCTTCATATGTTCTGGCAGCAATTACGCTACAGAAGAACTCTTTTTCTGTCTTTTTCATAAAATAATCATACCTTGCTTGAATGTTCTTCAGGCCTGCCACAAACCAAGATACCCCCTCTGTAAAGAATCCCAAAGGAAATTTGGCATGGAAATTTAATAATTTCTTTTGGTTTGGGTTGGGTTTTGTTGTTTTGTTTTTGTTTTGTGTTGTGGTGTTTGTTTTTTTCTCTATCCCAGAAGTAATGATACTGAGATGTTTTTGTTTTTGTTTTTGTTTTGTTTTGTTTTGTTTTTTCTCTTTTTCTGTATATTCTCTAGCTTTGTGATGTGTTGAATCTGCTGTATTATTTCTTATCATCAGTCCTTAAGTAAGAAAGGTCTCTGTGTTTTTCCCTGAGGCTCATACATTTCAGACTGGCTTCTGATAATATAGTACCCTAAAATTTTCATGTACAGTCCAAGGTGTTGTACCTTTAACACATCAAAACTAGATTTTATATGAAAATATGATGTTTGGCCACATTAGTAAAATGTTGTTTGATATTCTATAGAAGTACAGTTCATTTAGCTTTCATACTGCAAATAAAATGTACCTATATACAGTCAACTTATCTGAAAAAAAAAAAAAATCAGCTAAATCATAGGGCATATCTCTTGTATTTAAAGAAATATGTTAAATCTGTTGCAGACATAATCTATCTCTGCATATTTGCTTGAAAGTTAGGAGTATGTATGTATTAGCTGCAATTCTGACCATTACCATTGAAGGCATAATATTACTCATAGCCACAAAGAGATGATAGGTTTGTCTAAACTGAGCTCAAAGTGCTTTAGTAAAAGAGATAACACCAGTCATCAAACTGGAATCTGTCTGTAGTCTTGAAGTCCATTTTGATGAAAATTCTACAGAGGTACAAGTGACCCTCTCCAGAACAACTATAGCTGTTCTGCTGAAGTCTAATGTTTGATTCACTGGCACTTTTCCAAAGACAAATAAAGCAAAATAATTCCCCCAGTTATGTTCAAAGACACTTCAGAATTAATAACCATAAAGTACTGAAATGAAAATAATGCTATTTTGTCCTCAGTGATACACTTTGTTCTGAGAAACTGATTGGATCACTCACTGTGACAGATTTGTTTTCTCACAGGACACAATTGAGCACAAGCCTTAATTTCTTGGATCCCTAAACTAGAACTTTTCCTGCATAGGAATTAAAAATGACTCATTTTTGTTGGTGGTGGTGGTGGTTTGTTTTTTGTTGATTTTTTTTTTTTAATATAACCAAGACCTTAATGAAGAAAATTTCACTGAATTGACATTCTTATAAAAATAATTTCAGAAGTCTAATTTGTGTCTCCCATTATATGCCAGACTTTGTAAGGAAGACTCCATTTCTGACATGCCAGGAACTATAAATATAGTTATTTGCTTCAATGTTCAAATGAACATTACCAAGTTTTTATACTGTTATTTTGTAAAAGGGAGACTACATTTTTTTGGAATAATCATAATAAGATGCAGAGTACTTTTTCTGACATGTTCCCCTCTACTTCATTTAACACTTAAATAATCACCGCTCTTTTTCTTGCTCTCCCTTGTCCCCTCCACCCTCACCTGCCACTCCCCACACCCCACCTCCCACCCTTAATAAGTGGGAGGTAATACCATATAAGTCCATAATACCAATAATACCAATAAGTCCAATAACATAATACCAAATAAGTCCTATGAGTATGAACCACTGAAAACAAGATCTTTCAATTTATACTGATTCAGAACTGGATACAAAATAATAATAATAATAATTTATATAAATGAGAGTCTTTTAATTGCCTTCTGTAGACTCAAGATCAGACCCTTATGTGAGAGCATCTTACTCAGCGTTTCACAGAAATAGGATTTTCAAAAATAAATTGAGTTTATTAATGCAAAACCTAAATGTTTTCATTGTGAATGCTTTATATAATATTTTTGCCAGAATAAAGGCACATTGTGTATGTCTGAAATGATTACTTGTTACTGGTCAAAAAATGAACATATATAAATAGGAATATAAAATATATATACTTATTGGAATTAACTGTTTATATGACTGATTTTATTAAGTAACACCTAACTTTATTATAGAAATTTAGGAATCCTTGGGGGAGTAAGCTTTTTAGGCTTTGCTTATAATTTGCTTGAGAAGAACTACATGAAAGGGGAATAGGGATAGCAGGCACATCTGTTAGACTACTCAGAATTGGCATATTTTTATTTCAGTGTATTTTCATATTCATTTTCCATATTCAAATTTGAAATAATTCTTTTAAAATATTTAGAAATTATATTTTTAATTATGTGAGAAGATACATTACACACAGCTCTGAAATATATTTTCCATTATTTTTACTTGTCATTTTTTGTTTTGTTATCCATTCACACATTTAACATGATAGTTGAACTAGAAAAAGTCCACATTTTCTATGAAAACAATGTCAAACATGAATATACGGGAGTAAGAAACTCAGAAAAATTCATATTGAATGATAGCTCCCTGAAAGTAATTAACATTTCAATTCTATTACCATTCATTATAAAATAAACATAATGAAGCATTAGTTATTGATCTTTCCTGGTGATTTTGAGTGATTTCCTGGATACTATGAATTCTTTTCAATATCATATCTAAAATATTTTTAAAGTGTTTTTTTGTTTTGGTTTGGTTTGGTTTGGTTTTTGGTTTTTGGTTTTTTGGTGGTGGTGATGGTGGTGTTTTTTTGGTTTGATTTGGTTGTGGTTTTTTTTCAGTGTCTTATTCCAATTCAGCTTCTTTAAATTTAGAACAGAGCTTCCACTCTATAATGTCTATTTTGAAAGTGGTTTTCTGTATTATTATCCTTGTGTTTGGTAAGTATCTCTTTTTTTTTTTTTTTTTTTCATATGCTTTGGCAAAATAATTTATTCATTCTCTGATTAAATATTATTAAAATACCAGAAATTTGCTTTTATATCAAGTTATATTAAACTTTTTGAGCTTGAATATCTTACATGCTGTTTTGTTGCTGTTTTTTTTTTTTTTTTTAATGTAAATGATTATTTTAACCTGGATCTTGGACTGAAGAATTCCTGTTCTTTAACATGGCTTACGTTGTAAACACACAACATTCACCACACCATGCCCTTCCTGCCCAAGACTCAGACAAATATAAGCAATAGGACTCTCTGACAAATGTTCTTCGTCTTCCTTATTCCTAAAAAATGGAAGGAAAGAAGGAACAAATGGAAGAAAAGGAAGAAAGAGAAAGAGGAAGGATGGATGGAAGCAGGCAATCCAGAGAAATTAGCAAACCCAAGGTTAGCTCTGAACAATAATGTCAACTTCCAGCTTTCCTAACTTCTGTTTCAGATGGCTCATGCAATCTTACATTATTTAGCTTAAAACAAGCACTTTATAATAAAATTATAAATATTTTAAAATCTTAAACCTGTGGGATATCGAAGGTTATCTTTTCTGAAATAACTCATTGCCCTTTGCTTGGGATAAAGATGCCCAGCAATTTTGACGGTCTGGTCCCAGTTACAGGCCTTATAAGACTTTGCATAATTTGATCATGAACAAGGGAGCTCTGATGAAAACAAAGACAAATCTAAATAGCCTCATAGGAAATTATGTTAGCACTAACATCTTAAGCCTACAAACAACCGTTGAATAAAAGATGAGGGGATTATTTTGAGAAACTAACAACCAGGTTTATTTCTGAAGTGGTGGCTTTGGAAGGAGCTTGACTTTCTTTGAAAATGTGCTAAATATGCTGATACATGGTGATTTTTTTGTTTGAATTTAATTTGTATTTTACTGAGGCTGATATGGTTAAAAAAAATCCAGCAAATTGTCATTAACACCCAGAAAAACCCAGATGACTTAGAAAAACACAGAAAAATAGATGAAAGAATCCAAAGGGATCATGTAATATGAACTATTGCTTCCCACCAATATAATTTGGTTTCCTGGCAATAACCCATGTCTCCTCTGTTCTACAGTCTCACTGATCTCTGTACAGCTGCGTTCATTTTCCATTTTAAGGGACCGAGTCCCATTTTCCACATGGCACAGTGCAGAACGCCTAAACGAGCTGGTGTGTTACCACAGTACAGTGAATGTGCACAGGTATGAGCTCAGGTCTTGAAAATGTATCCCAGAATACCATGCATCCACATTTATGCTACTTAAATCTCTTGGCATGGCTATGTTACTTTTAGCTGTGGAGTTTACATGATCAGTGCTCATTTAGGGATCTCCATAATGGACTCTTGCATCTAGGCTACACATCAATTTGAACTGTTTTGGATATGTTACCTAATTTATAAATTATTTTAAGAAAATAAATTATATTCAAAATATGGAAGTAACATCCTAAATATGCCACCCATTTAAACACATATAAAGCATCTCTATATGCACTATGCATATAGTACTATACTACTAGTACAGTACTAGTATAGAATACTACTATATATAAATAGTACTATACTACTGCATAGTACTATGCAGAACTATGTCTGCATAGTAGATATCAATCCACATTCAACATACATTCTAGTCACATCTGGTTTCTTTTATAAATGTGCACACTCATTAACATTTCCATTTGTGAACTGCTATTGGTGAGGTGACCTTAGTCAGGTATATAACACAGCAATGTGGCACCGCATCATCTTGCTGAATTTAACCTCATCTGAAATACAGTAGCTTCTTTCTTTCATCCTAAGCCATTAAGTGAAGCAAGCTTACTTTTTCTTTTCTTTATTTCTATGTCTCACTTCAATAAATATGGGAAAAGATGGAATGAATGCGCAATTGTAGGTAATGAGCTAGGACTGTTTCTTTAACCTAAGCTTTGATGTTAAAAATCAGTGTAGCAAATTCTATCAGGTTTCACAATTAACCTTCCCAAACTATTGTGTTGCTTGGCCGTTCAGACACAATTTCAGTATTAAATACAGATGCAATAAACACTAAAGTAACTAAATGACCTTGCTGTGGTTATAAACCAAAACACACAGAGACATAGATTCTGACTGTTGCAGCTCTGTAAAACAAAAGAAAACAAAACAAGACAAAACAAAAACAACAACAAAAAAAAGGAATGCTAAAATGTATTGCCTCATGTACTTTTATCTAGTCTTAAATGTTTATAATGAACCTGTAATCATATACCTGTTGGAAATTAGTTGGGAAAATAATTAAACGTGAATGTACTATAGGAATTTAGTGAAGGGTTTATCAAATAGCATAATCAGAGGAGGAAGCCACTCTTTGACTCAGACTGCAGAAGCATTTAACTTGTCACGTAAACCTAAGTCTTCTAAATATACTGACTCAGAGTTCCTCTGCCAGTATGTTCAAACCATTCAAATGTATAACAACATAATATATTAATTTGCCTACACACAATTTATATTTATAGAAGCAGGTAGATTTGCTTCTGCATTGAAGTAAGACAGTTGGGTTTTGTTTTGTTTTTAATTCAAAGGGGAAAAGACTCTGTTAAAATATGATGAGTACAGTAGATAATGACCATTACTTTTCACTGAAAAACTAATCATGGACTTGGGAGACATGTAGCTTTTGGTAATCTGCAGCAACAGGAGAAGCTTTAAAAGTTTTATGAAATATTTTCAGTAGCAACTAATTAGCTGAAAACAGAAGAAAGATCTATACTGTGGTTATTTTTTTTTTTCTGGTGTATGTGGATGTCTTGTCTGTTTACATACATTGTTTTTAAAGCAAAGTATTAATAGTTTATATAAATGATTTGTGAATTGGTGAATACAATACCAATACCCTACCTAATTTCTCAGTAATCTCCTATCTGTGTTCTAATATAGGGCAGCTATTCATTTCATGACTATGTATATTGTCTAAATCCCCTGAGCTGACGTATCTACTCTAGAAATCAAGAACACCAAGTCCATATTACATCTTTCAAAAGGTGTGGCAGCCCATCACTGCAGTAGGCAGCTTGCCATAAATATTCGTGAGAGCTAGAGTGAAATTCCAGTAAATGAAGATTAAAGGAAACCACTTTGAAATTGGCTGAGCTGAGCAAAGTAAGGAATTCATGTACCTCCTAATGTTGTAAATCAACTTACGCTGTACAGTCTCTGGCTATTTAATTAACAGCTTCATATTCTGCTAGCAAAAGAAGCGTCACAAGGACAAGATACAGAATGTGTAGAGATTTCACCAAGGTTTGCATTACTTTAAGGCAAAAATACTGTTTTTTGTTTTTGTTTTTGTTTTTTTTTTTCCAATGACTATTACTCCTGAGTTGAACTCAGATAATTTTTTATTCTCTTCCTTCTTTACTGCTTATGTCATTTACTTTTACCTCTGTCCATGTCTTGTTCATGGCCATCTCTCATATTCCTTCTGTCCTGTGGCATTTGATTATGTCAGCAGTTCTTCAGTGTGATGTACAAAGCTCAAATGAGTGCAAAGTGAAATAAGGCCTGATGGCATTCAGAAGGATAGTTCTTAAGACATAAAGGCCGTCAGACCTGTAGTTAAATGAGTATTTGCAAATACAGATCATAAATGTAGATGCTTATTCCTGAGACATATATAAGAAAAAAGGATATTTTTGGACGCTAGTAATTTTGCATCAAAACTGCATGAAAATATCTGTGTATATATATTCTCAGCCCCAGAAACAAGCTGTAGTTAGTTGTCCTTAGACAACTAATGAATAGTTCCTAATGAATGGTTCAGGGTGTTCAAAATTTCAGTACCTTGTGATTTCACCAAGTCTGGTACATAAAAAAAATATTTGCAGGTATATGACTCATCAAAGTTTGAACAGTGAATGTTGACCTTACTTTAAAAAAAGGCTTACAAGAAAACCAAAATTGAGTATTATTCATAGGAAGTGGTACAGTGTGGTAATTCAGAGATAGCAGTTGGAGCAAGCATGGATTTATAGATTAAAATCCTTCCAACCAGCTGAAATAATTGACTCTGCACAAACAATCTAATAATGTATAAAATGTATAATGTATAAAATGTTCTTCTAGATATTTTTAGGGAGAGGGTGGAACAAGCAGGCAAAAAAAAAAAAAAAAAAAAAAAAGCAACAAAAACCAACAACCTCTTCCTTATCTTGAGTTTTAAAGGAAAACCTTAAGTACTACTTCTACGTGAAAATTCAAAGTTTTGATCCCAAACAGAGATTATTACCTCCTTAGAATCCAAAATGCATCAACAAATATACTACAGAGAGTGTTTTAAAACATAGAAGGGACAGGTCCTCTGACTACAAGAAGGAAATGTTGCTTGTGCAGGCTCCTGATCATAAACATTAAACATTTCCTTCAGATCAAGCAGAGATCACAGAACCCAAAACTGGATGGGATTCTCCTGAACTGGAGTCCCTTTATTAAAGAGATCTCCCTTTAAGTTTAAAATTAAAGACTATTTTATTGTTTTTACTGTTGGGATATTGTTTTTACTGTTTTAGTGGAATCATAATCTTAATTGAGAAACTAGATATTCCTTAAAAACAAATTAAAAAAAAAAAAAAAAAAAGATGCATACTTGATAACAGTTGGGTTTCCAGGAAATCCATTCTTGTTATTGCTTTAGCATGCTGTGATTGTTGACTGCTGTCACATGCAGATGTATAGAATGATATGGAAAATTGATATTTCTTTAATTCTTTATCCTGAATTTTTATCTAAAGTGAAGGACTCTGGAATTCCTCAACTCTTTCTTGAGGATTTTTTTCATATGTAAATGGATGCAAAGCTTAAGCAAATAGATATAAGAATGTGGCTTGCTATTAGTAACCTATTAGGAACACACAATCAAGCACCCATCATTTAGAACAACATTGGTCAAATCAGCGTATGTGCTTAAACCCAAATGAGTTTATCAATTTCTCTTGAATATAAGATTTCTGTTTTTTTTTTTTTTTTTTTTTTTTTTCCAGTATCCTAGAAAATAAGCTTCCTTGTAGGACTGTTAGGAAAATGTTAATTTCAAACACATGTGGGGAATACTCAAACAAATATTATCATATTATCTCACAAGCCTGAGATGCAGTGATTCATACGGACAGAAAGGAGAAAAGATCAAGACTTGTTACTTTTTAATAGCTAGTTTAAAAAATAAATAAATAAAAATAAATAAATAAAAAAGCCTTAGAATTATTACAGAACCCTTTTCTCACTATTTTTTTCCCTCAGTATTTTCAGAATATGTATTTACATATAGCCTTATAGAATAGCCTGTGGCCAGTCCTGGCAATGAGAAATTTAATTAAAAAGTAGCATAAACTAATTTTTTTCTCAAAATAAATCACTTTGTCCCTATTTTATATCTTTACATAATAGTTAGAGATAAAAATTCTTTTTTTGTTTTTATTTTTACTACTCTCTGCAATTGAGACACTTTGCCTAAGTGTGAACTTAACATTAATAAGTCAAATAAAACCTCAGTGAAAAAATCCACTAACTTCTGAACTCTCACAAAATCTTGTGGGAAATGAGGTGTGTACTCAGGACTTGTTTGCACTGTCTGCTCCTGGATTCACTACGTGTTCCCATTATGACTGGGAACACATTATTTAGGGCATTTATTTTGATTGTATAAGGTACAGATTTATGTTGGATATTATTCAAGATAACTGTTGTGCAGCACTTTTCCATCACAGTTTTTAAGGATGAACTTGAGTTTACCACAACCCATCAGTTCCCCAGTATAGACCAAATTATTGATATGCTATGGAATATCAGTCTTTATGAGTTTACCTCTACTGTTTCCTACATATTGACTTCTCTCTTACTTGTGTGTATATGTGGGTATACATTAAAAAATGTCCTAAAGAAACATAGGAAAATGAAACTCCTGGTTCCAGCAAAAAATATTTCACCATCTATCATGAATTTGCCCTGTGTTTTGGACATGAGACAAGAAAATAAGCTGTTCTTTTATCAAGTTTCATTACTTTCTACACTTCTAAGTTGAAGTAAACTGTTCTGTCTGGGAGTTGTTCCTTGTGATCACTATGCAAGTTCCCTGAGGATTTATTGATGTTGGTGCCATTATAGTACATGCTTCCGTTGCAATTTCAAACATGATACGATAACTGGCATCATAATCAATATCACTTTTACTCTGTTAAGTATGTACTGTATCAGTCATGCTTATTTTGTTAATATTTCTGATGCAACATGTTCAAATGCACAACATCCCAAAACCATACACATCACACAAGTGTAAAAGCACTCTGAATTTAGTATATGCTGGTTATTATACATCATTCCCATCCATGTTTTATAACATGCTGAACCTGGGAAGTTACTTTGCATTCTGTAATACACACATTGACTTACTTCAAACAAACGTCCTTATAATCACAAGTTATGAAACATTTAAATGTTAAAAATCAAGTATGATATGTCTCACAGAAAGAAGGCATGCAGGATTGATCAGATTTTTTTCCTCACGGTCTTTCAGAGCTTTTCCTTTCTGGGAGGAGGGGAAGTTTCTGTTTAAACTTTTTTTTTTTTTTAATTTAATGCATTATACATTTTCAATAAAGACATTTGTCAAAATATTTCCCTAGTTGGACAACTTTAGACCATGAAGTATTTAGAAAAAACATGTTTTATCATAACTCATATGCTTCAAATCAAGATGTGGTTCTCACCAGTGTACATCTGTTACCACAACAGTGTCATTTTCTCCTTGGAAAGGACTTAGAACATCAGTGGTCATGATGTAAATATGTCCTGACATTACTATTTATTTAGAATTTTTTCATCTTATAGGAAAAATATAAAAATATAGAACTGAACTTCAAATCTGATATGAATATTGCAACAGTATTCAAACAAAGTATTCAAATTTTTTTTCAATTTTTTTTTCAAAGTATTCAAAAAAAGTATTCAAACAGTATTCAGGCGAAACAGTAGTTGCAGTGACTGCAGTTACTGTATAATATTTACTCCCATGGAAAATTAGAAGAGTTTTTGAAAGGGAATAAATCTCATTTTTAACAAAGTTCAATCGTAAACATGTTAAAAATGCTGAATTCAGATTTGAATACAATTTCCAAAATATATTGATTAAAATAAGGCATGATTGGCAAATATTTTGGGAGTGGAATGGCTTGCAAAGTGTGACAGCAGTAGTAATTCTTGTACATCTGGGCTGGGGGAAGGGAGGGGAGGGAAGGCATCGAGGTATTAATTCAGCAGTTGCTATCTAAAATGTCATCTTTTTCATCAGATGCAATTTAACTTTTGCTTCAGGGTTTCAGAGAACAGAGTTAATCAATTCTAGAAGTTATGAGTAAGACTACAGTTCTCTAAATGAAAAATGAAATTGTATTAAATTATATTATAAAGTGATAGATTCATCCTAGTTTCCTAATACCTAGTACTAATAAATTCAGAAATCAGTATGGTCAAAGTTGATTTGCAAAAGATGTAAGAGATTAAAATTAGATTTGCACAGAAACCTGGTGGCACAAGTATTTTGTTGTTGATAAGACAAATTACTTTTGAAGGAATATGATGTATATCATATAGATCATGTCAAAAAAGTGGAAGAACCTTAAATACCATAGATAACCTATATTTTGCAGAAAGATTGACACGGGAAAATGCTACTGACCTCTCCTATCAGGGCTTCCATCTTGTTTAAAATACTGTTTCCTTCAGTCATATATGTTTGTTATGCTCTCAGTGTTCTTTAAAGAAACGGTAATTGTCTGAAAATACATGTTAAATAATACAATTATAACCTTTCCTTTGACCCATAAATATAATTATCACGAAACACTGAAATTCTTTTTTTTTTGTACAAAGACAGTCAGAAGTTCTTGCTTCAAAACATACATCACTATTACAGCTCCTCTGACAACTACCAAGCTTTGAAAACAATAAGCTTCAAGGTCCACTGCACTCATATCTATTAATTGCAGAAAAGCTAACATTTCAGGTCTTAATTTCCAAAAGAGGTCAGTGTACACAGATCTTCTAAGAGCGTAGGTCACCTTCTTCTAGGATACTGTTAAAGAAATGATTTTACTTTGCAAAAACACTGATGTGTCTTTGTCATATTAGTTTTTCCTACCAGAAAAGGATGGGAGTCTGTTCTTTTTCAAAAACAAGTATTCTGACTTCCAAACTGTTTGGATCTAGCAAAAACATTTTTAATATCAAATTGATAGTCACATAGACTACTACAGCAGTGGTGATACAAATCAGTGCAGACACAGTCCCCCCTGCTCTATTTTCCCGCCACGTACTGGACATGGCAAATGCCAAAAAATCCAAATGTGATACCACAGTTGTGAACAACTTCAATAAAATATACTGGTCCTGATTCTCTGAAATGTCATTCATTCAAAAGCATATAATCTTCTTCTAAGCTTTAATCAATAGGTGGAATTCAATCCATTGTTTATTTGCAAAGCATGAATGTATCCGAGGGTCTGGAGTTTGAATGTGATTGCTGAAAATGACCACAATGGAGCTGGACACTGAATTCCTCTATTGAAAGGTTTGTTATGACCTACCCAAACTACATTACTGACTAATTCAGTCTGAACTCAGCAGCTCTACTTGTAGAAATGGCATCATGGCATCATACAGTTTTTGCACTAGACCACCATTCAGTCTGCAGTTGTGAGGCACTTTCATGTAGTAATTCCCTATGAATCTCTATGGAATCCCTCTAATCAATGTGGTGGTTACAAAATGAAGCACAGGCACCTAATCAGCAACTGTCTCATTGCCATTTTGTTCTTCTGCCTCCCAGCATCAGTTGCTTACATGATGGCTTACAAACAATTGAGTACCATTGATAAAATTTCAAAATGTGGTCTATCTGCTTGCCATAATAATAGTTATTATTATATAATAATAATAGTTATACAATAATAATAGTTATTATTATATATTATATAATAGTAATTATTATATAACTATTATTATATAACTTCCCAACCCCTTTTCTTTGTAATGTACTCTAAGTTCAAGATACCAGGAACTCGATATCTTTGACAAATGAAGAAGTTTATAGTCAGGCATATTCTCTTTCTCACTTTTACAAATTGCATACAGCAGAGAATCCAATGACGTCCCAAAATCCCAAACCACTACCATGAGCCCAGTTATACATAAATCATCTTGTAATTGCTGCTTCCTTCCTGCGAGAGGTTGTTTCCCATTTTTTACTTCACTATGCCATGGATCTTGCCTGATACAATACATCTTAGTTGAAAAAGGGATATTTCACTTCCTTGACAACAATTACAATTAAAGTTCCTTATGAGACTGACTTGCTGTTTTTTACAGTCTGTTTTTCTTGGTTTTAGCCTTTTTATTGAATGGATATTCCATCTCTTTCTACTGGTGTTATTTGCCTGTAACTCACCTCTAGTGACATTGTTAGTGTCAAAACTGTTGCATATCATAAGAAATACATATTTTCTGTATACCTAGTACAATAATAAAAAAGACGCTATCATGCTGGGGATGTAGCCAGTGCTAGCAAAACCAAGAGTGTTTTTTCTTGTGTTTAAACTAGTCCTAATCAAATAAAACAAAAATAACCTTCTAAATCACCACCATATTCGCAAAACTATATTGACTATTGGGAAAATTACCCTTTTTTTTTTTTTTTACCCAGTTACCCAATTACATTTTAATATAGTAATGGATACTGCTTCAGGCTAAAATGAAAAAAAGATAAAAAATGTTTAACTTAAATTTTTATTATAGATTACATTTTAAAGAATCAGGGGAAAGTTAATGTTGTATTTTTGCATTGCAATCCATGAGTATCAGCAGATGTAAACCTGGTAGCAAGCACAGAGCTCAGCATAGAAGCCTTATCTGCCTTTGCTGACATGCTGCTGGCATAACCTAAATAAAATCTGCCATCATGCTTCTTATCCTCTTCTGCCTTATTACTTCCCAGGAAAAGGACAGATATACAATTTATAGACAGAGATGTTGTCCAGCACCACTAAGAAGAATTTACTTCAGAATTTCTGAATTTCTGAGTTCACAGTATATAATGGGAACACTCTGTGTCTTTCTTTATAAATAACTGACTCCTCTTAGTAACAATTAGCAGAAGGAAGCTGTTAATACTTATCAGTTCTTGGTTTATCAATTCCCAAACCAAGTCCTGTCTTTTTTCAAGTTTCATGCAAGAAACTACTCTGCTATTTGGAATGTGCTAATTAGCAAAAGACATAAATGTTTTTTAATACAAGACTGGTAAATGTAAATATGTGCAATGTTTATATATATGCTCAGGTGTTATATATGTGTGTGTTATTACATTTATAAGAGTGTAATATTGGGTGTATATACACATTATATTCATGTTATATACATAAAAATACATGAATTGCTATGATATATATATAGATACTTAATATATATACAAATGTATGTTGGTATATATAACATAAATAAACTGTAATACTATGAAATAACCCATAGTAATATGTTTTTGTTCATAATGATATGAGATTATATATAAAGTACCATGAATATATGTTGCTATGCTTTATGTGTTATGCTTCACGTGTTATGCTTTTTTACATATTATATAGTTTATATTTTATAGTCTACATTATGTGTTCTCTATTATTATAGCATATAAAATACAATATTGTATATATGTTTACATTTTTATCCAGAAAAAAAAAAGATTATTTATAAGGCTAGAGGACAATATATAAATCTAGGAATTCCTAGCTAAGTGTTTTATAGCTACCTTGAAACTTTTAAACAGCTCCACTGGCTATCTCAGCTTCAAGTTAAAGCTGATGGTAGACATTGGAGAAGTCACAGAATCACAGGAACATTGAAAATCCTGAGTTGGAAGGGATCCACAAGGATCATGGAGTCCAACTCCTCGATCCATACAGGAACCCACCAAAATCAACTGAAAGATGGTTGAAATGAGGAGGTTATCAGCCTCTTTTCTCAGGTGACAAGTAATAGGATGCAAGGAAATGGCCTCAAGTTGTGCCAGGGGAGGTTTAGATTGAATATCAGAAAGGTATTCAATGGAGAAGGTGGTTAGGCATTGAAATGTGCTGCCCAGGGAAGTGGTAGATTTGCCATACCTGGAGATATTTTTTGGGTGTTGCCCAAACTGCTCTGCATTGAAAGTTCTTTGCACTTTGTAGTACTTGAACAGAAATTGCTGTAAATAGCACATAGAAACTAAAAAGGTCTCAAGTGGGTTAGTATAGAAGCGGGTGATCAGAAGCTAAGCAAATATAAGAAACAACAACTGTTTTCAAACTGCTTATAACCTTTTCCTTGCTATTGCAGCTGCAGTAGTGCTATACTGCTGATCACAAGTTCAGGCTTCTTGCTGTCCCTCTTATTATGGCTTCCTCCCACAGATCTTCCAAAGACATCCAGAGAGAGGAGCTACAATATCTAATCTGAAAAGCCTACTTGCCAGAAGCCACTGTAATGAGGCTGGATTTTTTCCTGCCTTACACAGTCTGCCCTCTACCAAACAGACATTGGACAGCATAGCCAGGAGCTGTCTTGCTTACCCAGCACGTGAGGATATGAGTCCCAGTTGGATCTTAAATTTTTCTTTGAAAATGCACTTGACCTTTCAGATCTTTACTACTATGCTGGGCTAAAGAAGGCCTTGGGGCTAGTCTGCAACATATGTGAACCTGAGTTCATCAGAAAAAGAATTCATACAGCTCATCACTGTGATAGTGGAGGTCACTTGGCTTGTCAGCTTAGAGAAGGGAATGCTCAGGGGTGACCTCATAGCTGCCTACTTCTTCCTCACAAGGGAAAGCAGAGAGGAGAGAGGTGACCTCTTCTTTCTGGCCACCAGTGACAGGACTTGAGAGAACATCATGAAGCTGTGACAGGTGAGGTTCAGGTTGGATGTTTGGGAAAGGTTCTTCACTGAGAGGAAGGTCAGGAACTGCAACAGGCTCCCCAGGGAACTGGTCATGACACCAAGCTTGTCAGAGTTCAAGACATTTTTGGACAATGCTCTCAGACATGATTTGGTTTTGGTTGTTGGTATGGAGCCAGAATTTGGACTCCATAAACTTTGTGATCCCTTCCAACTCAAGGTATTCTATGATTTGATGACTGTTGGTTGGAAATACATTAAACATTAGAACAGACTAAAATAAATGCAACAACCTGTGTTCTATTAAAACAAAAGGAGTTAGACCTTGATTATAAATATTTAGAGAAACAATTACAGAAGTAAATCATGTAAGGAACCAAACACCAGAAGTGCAGAAGGAAATTGCCTGAAGGTACATTCCTGGTACCTAGTCTTTTTCTGCCATTTCTGAACAACACAGATTTTCTGCAGATTTTTTTGATCAATCAACCAATCATATGCAATGGCTTGGGTTTCTTAGGGAACCTAAAATAGTGCTAGAAGCCCACATTTAAGTTATTGAATCCTACCCAATGTGTTATGAAACTCTTACTCTAATTTTTAGGTCTGGACTTGTCCTCAAATACTTCAGAAGAACAGAGATCCTTGCTCCACAGGGCTCTATTTCTCCCAAGGCAGTATTACTAACTTATTTGTTTACTCCTACATGTACTTAGGGCTTTTTTGATTTCTACTGAAGTTTTAAAGCACATCTGAAAAACTCCCTTATTTCTCTACTCAGTGAAGAGCCTCTTAGAGTTCTCCTGTACTTTTTAGATATTCACTGGAAAAAAAAAAAATAAATAATAATGCCTGTGGAAGTAACTTTCAGAATAAAAAAGACTGGAAATGTCTGATATCCTTCCTTCTGTTTACTTCTAGCCTCAGGAAAGCAGTTAACTTGTGAACAATACATAGAATACAAGGAACACTGAAAGAGAGCAATGTCACTGTGAGGAGAGATTTCATTGCTACATCTTATCTCTTTGCTTCTGCTTCTGAGGAAAAAAAAAAAAAAAAAGGAAAAAAATGTACAAACTATGATATACAGATGGGGTGGACAGTAGTGATCAGAATTAGTAGTTAAATTAATGGTATATCCATCCTGTGTACAAAGCAAACACATGCAAAGCAAGAGATGAACCTGAACAAGTACAGACATTTTTACTTGGTCCTTGTGTCAAAGAAATCTGTATCTGTAGTACTTCTTTTGTGAGTACTACAGTATATATGTACAGAGAAAGTCACCAGGAGCTTTTCTATGCAGAAGATGCAGTGTATCAGGTATACACTGACAGACTGTATGTGATACTGCTTTAAATGAGAAGTGCATTTGACTACCTTATAAAGGATTTGACACTGTTCACCAGTTAGTCTACATAACTGTGTGACTTCGGATAGTATGAGGAAAAGTGACAGATAATTCTATAAAGCTAGACCTTATAATTTCTAAGTCATCAGTAATCTTACGCTTCTCTGACTGACAGTAACAAAGGGAATCTCTGAAACTTCACTGTCTGATTCATTTTGCAACATGAAGCATTAGAGTGGCTGGACTGGAGGAGAAAGCTAAACATCAGAGATTGAGGAGTTAATGGCCATGACACTACCAGAGAAACAAAAGCAGCTGCAGTGTACCAAGCTGCTGGGCAACACAATTTAACCAATAAAATCTTCTTTCTTATCTAAACAAGTATAATTATCTGTCAGTGTTAATTATTGTGCTAGGGTCTAGATTAATGGAATCTTATAAAGTAGCTTATCATCTACAGCTCTGTCTTGTTCAATTTTTATGTAAACCCTCTCCTCCATATGAAGAGGGCTACTGTCAGGTTGTGCTTTTAGCTTTGTGAGAAGACAAGAGTTTACAGATGATAAAGTCAGTAAGAAATGTTTGTAATTTTTTTTACTTTTACTTCCAATTAAACTACTTCTAGTCTAGGATTAAAATATCCTAGAACCTACTCAATGTGCCACTGTGGGTGGACAGCCTTGTACCTTTGTCTACATATAACCCAGAAGTGATACTGACCCATCTGTTTTATCATCCTTGATGAGAGAAATAGAAATCACATAGAATTAGAGAATCATAGAATCACAGAATAATAGAATGATTTGGGTTGGAAGAGACCTTAAAAACCATCTGGTTCCAACCCCCCTGCCATGGGCATGGACACCTTCCATTAGATCTTTTTTTACTCAAAGTCCCATTCAACCTGGCCTCAAGTACTTCCAGGGGAAGGGCTTCCACAACTTCTCTGGGTGACCTGTTCCAGTGCCTCACCTCCTTCACAGTGACGAATTTCTACAAACTTGTTGAGGGTGCACTCAGTTCCACTGTCCATGTCACCAACAAAAGGTGGTAAATAAAAAAAAAAAAAATGGAAAGGTGGTTCCAGTACAGAACCTGGAGGGACACCACCTATCACTGGTCTCCACGTGGACATTGAGACCTCTTACTATTATTATTGAGAGATAAACAGGCTTCAAAAATCCCTTCATTTCTAAAAATTGAAGCTGTTGCATTGCAGAAAAATGTTATGTGTTTTAATATAGATATTTTTACCTTGCCAATGTCCTTTTAAATAATGTTATGGCAGTGGCATAGCTATATAGGTTCAAGCTCAATACTTCTTTGTCAGCAAGAAAATATAGAATCACTGCTACATTACTGTCATTTCTTCTTTATGCAAGAAACAGTCCTGCAAGTGACAGATGTGAAGTACATGGGCAGGCTATACATGGTATGAGACTCATGATCTTCTTGTGTTCTTGCTCTGGTCTGCCTTGCCTTTGTCAGTTCCATCTGTGATAAGCAGGGGACAAGCTTCAGAACAGAAGCAGGTCATGAGCAATGAATGACTCCTGAATGCCTTCTGCTCTCCTGAAAGAAAGGAGAGACTTCAATGTAGTACAGAAGCTCAGGAAAAAAAAAAAAAATATATATATATATATATATATATATATATATAATAATACAATATCACTCAGCAAGTCTGAACCAGTCACAAAACCTCACTGCTGAGACTCCTTGATACTCAGTTTATCAGCACCATCTGATAAATATTATTCATTGTTTGGAAAGCCACACTTAGTTTGTTTAAAATGTTCAATCAGTCTTGATTTCTGCCAGGCAAGGCAATACCAGAGGAAGGTAAAAAAAGTTTCTTTGATCTTGTGTAGTTTGACCAGCTACCCAGAACTCTGCTGCATAGTAATTGCCACAAATACTTTATTTCATTACATTTCAAAAATGTTGGACAAGAAAACAATAATGTGTCCTCTAACTTAAAAGTTTGATGGGAATATGTGGTGTCTGCTCACAGTTTTCTTCTTTTCAAATAAATAGTTTGCCCTTTCTTAATGTTGTTTAAAGAAAATAATTTCCCATGAGAGAAAGATTTGACACAATATGGAAAAAGAACTCAGCAGGAGTGACTAATATATCAACAGAATACAACATACTTGTAAAGCTGATTCATTCTGTGGTTTGGGGTAACTTTTATTTAGAGGTAATTTTGTACTCGCGTGAGTAACTTTGTACTAGTTGCGCAAAGGACTAGCTAACTAAACTATTTAAAAATCCAACAATGAATGATAATTTTTGTAAATTCCAGTTATTCACTGAAGTGTTCTTCAATGAGAAACTTTTGAATTTTGCCTTCATAGCTCATGATAGTAAAACGGGATCATTATGAGCTTTGTTATTTTTAAAACATCAGATGAGAGACTTCTAGAAATTCAAATATCAGTAGCTGAAAAGTATAAATTCCACAGTTATTTTAACTAATATTTGATTTTCAACAAACAAACAAACAAAAAAGGAATCTTTACTGCAAATCCTAAGACAAGAACAATTTTTTTTTTTTTTTTGGACTGTGAAATATGACAGGAATTGCCTACCAAACATCTATTTTAGAAGAAATCAATGTCAAGATGAAATGAAATAAAGTTCAACTATTGAGTCTGTCTTGTATTTCTTATTCATTTGAGCAAGAGCCTGAACCATTAAATCATAGAATAATTTAGGTAAGAAGGAACCTCTGCAAGTCCCTAATCTAATCCCTTGCCCAAAGCAACACTAACTTCAGCTAGATGAGACTTCTCAGTGCCATGTCTAGCTCAGGTCTGAAAGGCTGTAGGATGGACATTTCATCATCCTCTGCTCTAAAGGTGATTTTTTTTCCTTCTAATAGGAATTTCCCTTGCAGCAACCTGTGTCCTCTGGCTCTTGCCATTTCACTGTGCTCTGCTGAAAGAAGTCTGGGTCTATTTTCCTAAGATTTCTCTAGTCTTAGTGGACAAATGTGATTCAACATCCTCCAAGCCCCTTCTTCTGGCTGGCCAACCTCAGTTTCTCTGCAGGTCACAGACTTCAGGCCCTTCAACATCTTAGTGACCCCCCACGGACTTCTCACCAGTTTGTTGATGTCACTTTGGTTATAAAGGGAGGGCAAAACTGAGCACTGCTTTACAGATGTTGGGTACAGAGGGGACAGGTGTAGTCTCTACACTTGGAGATTTACTAGCACAGGCTGTGTCAGGCCCAGATCAGTCTTCTCTGACCACACTGCCGACCTTCTGCTCCCATCAGTTTTCCTATGTCCCTATGAGTAGCAACTTCCCTTGACCTGCTGGCTGCACTCCTGATGATACAGCCAAGCAAATAGCCTTCACCACTGTAAAAGCACATGCCTGACTCATTTTTCTGACGTTTTTGGGAAGTTCAGATAAAGAGATGCATAATATGCCCCTGTCTCATTTGGGGTATATTCATAATGTTTGAGGAATGACAGACACTCACTTAAAGCTATGAACAGGCACAGGGTTAGCTAAGGGGTGAAAACGTAAAAATGACTAGGCAGTGGTGGTTAAATATGACATAGGCAACAATGAGGTTATTTATTTCTCATTAAAAAAACAGTTTTGATTTTATTTTCCTGACAACATCTATTAAAGTGAAGATGATTCCACAGTGTACAAGAGTGACAATATGTTTTTCTATACCAGCATAGCTCTCACTCCCCTTCCACCTTTTTTTTTTTTTCTAAATCAAAAGCAAATCATAATTTTTGGCAACTTTCTGACCTTTATATGACCCTATATTTACTTGCCAAACACATGCTAAGACAGAGTGAAATTGTTTTTATTTCTGGTATAGAACTACATGCTCTTTGGCCAAGTACTTTGTTAAGAAATAATACCTGATCCGTTTTTCATCTCTGCAAAAAGAACAACGAACCTGTTCATTTTCCAGAAAATGAAAAATGGACCAGGCTTTATTTATAACATCTGCCAAAATTCTGGCCAGGCTAGCATCTCTAGCAGCTTTGGAGCAAGGATAGTGTTGGCTTAATTCTTTCAACTCCTCTCTGTAAGCATGAGTTGAGAGAATTCCTAAATATGTTGATGGCTTTTTGCATACCAGAAATAAAGGGCAGGAGAACAACACAGAGCAATTAATAATCGTAAGCAGCCATTACAAGGCCACCAAGATTCAATGAGGATTAATCAACTGAATGGTTCATTTTCCTTGAGGTGTAATGAACAATTAATATTGATCAATGAACCAATTATTATTTTTTATATACAAAAGTATAAGCTGAAATAGAGAAAGCTGTTGTCTGTCTGCACTGGATTGTCTGTATAAAACTAATAAAGCCTACAAGCTAGGAATGAGAAAAAGAGATAAAAAATAGTGTAATAGTCATTGAGATGCAGAGGAACACATTAACACCTCTTTTGATCTTAAAAAAAAAATACAACTATGGAAAAAATGTATCTTTATATTTCAAATTTCTAAGCAGAAATCAGCTATACAGAACCTTGTTGACAACAACGGGCCCACAATAACCACTATAATTCAAATGCACTCCCTTATTCTATAGTTTGAATGATTATTGCTCTTACAGCAACGTCCTAGAAAAGTGTCTCCATAACTTACATACTGTTACAGAAGCTACTCTGAAATCTACAGAACAGATGGACCCTTCTATCTGATCACCTCAAATCTTCCCGTAACACTCCAGGGCAAGAACATTAAACTCAATATTCCGCTTCAATACACTCAGCTTTCTTACAATTTTCTGTAAGAACCATGATGCTTACAAGGCCAAATCACTGATATTGTACATAAGCAGGGTGTAGTTCCTGGCCTGTCATTTCTATTAAATCCTCTTATGATTTAATTAAATCCTTTTTCAATTAACTCCCTCTCCCACAATAAGGGACTCACTTCCAGCGCACAATGTGAAATAACTTTCAGCCTAGAGATGGCACTAAGAACCTGAAAATATCTTCAGGTAAATGCCAAGTATCTGATCTCTGGACCCTTTGGGGAATGGCAGATATTGACTGAAACTTTTGGAGAAAAGGTAATTATTTTTTTTTCCACAGCTCTCTTTTGTTGTATTGCATGGGCCAGCAAGAAGAATAAATATGCAATTCATTTGAGGAATGCATCTGCTGTTCCTTTAAGAATTTGCCATGTTTCTGTGGCCTAACAAAGTATCAATCAGAACTATACAAACCTTGTAATAATATTAGTACTTATTTCCCTCTTGGGGGAAAATTAATAGATAAATAAAGATTTTTTAAGTATAGATGCTTTACAAACACCTTATAGAAGGGTAATTTTATCCTACTAGCACATGAGCAAAATACAGTTTAAAAATAAAAAGTCAGAGAAGTAATTTGGAAAATAGAGATTTGTAGTTCTCTGAAATCAAAATGTATAGCTAGTAAAGACTTTCTACAAATTCAATTTTACTGTTTTTTGCACATATGAGACTTCATCTCACCTATCCAAGGCTTAATTCTGAACTCAGTAAGGTTAACAAAATTCTTCTTACTTTCAGTGGTGTTTGCCTTTAAAGACAAGAAAAAACAGTATTATGCAAATTAAAAAAAATGGGAAAGGTAGGAAAAGAAGAGATGAAAAGGTGTTTTATGCTGCTGGATGCAATTAAAGTTGAAATACAAGAGCAGCAGGAGCAAGGCGTAACACATCAGGTTTTTCTTTTTACCTTTTAACTCTGCAATCTAGTCCTTCTCTTTTTCCTCCCCCCAGCTCAAGATCTGCCTTCATCAGAGTTCAGAGATAGCTGTGCCTCTTTCAGGTTTCAGTTCTTGAAGAAAGGTCAACAACAGGCAGGAGACACATTAAACAGCTCCTGATTTAACTTTTCTGATCAAATATAAGAGTCTCCTGGTACCCTCAGATTTCTGGAGACTGCTAATGCTGGGCAGAGGGGCAGGAGGTCTTAGAAAGTTCGTAAGAGAAGATGATAAAGGAAAAAATAGCTACATCAAAGAGATCTAAGGAAAACATATTAAGTGCACAGGTTTTACGATAAATATATATTTTTTAAATTGTAGTTTAGTATATCATTTCCCAACTATTTGTCCAGCATTTTTCTCTTTTTTTTTTTTTTTTTCCAGAAAAAAATCTCAAAAATGAAGGTTAAGGCAATGAAAGATGATAGCATTTTTTGTTAAAAAGGAACAAAATCTTCTGACTTTATTCCTCTGCTACTGACACACTGACACGACACTGTGGGGCAATTAGTATATCCATACCGTCATATCAACCTGGCCTCATACACAGGCTTAAATTCTGCCATCATCCATTTGGCTACATAAGCTCTAGCTCTGGTCTGGCACAAGCTTGCAAGCTCTTTGGGATGGGAAACTTCAGCAAGATAGAGAAAACACAATGTCACAACACAGATGCTGTGCAGAATGGCACCACCAGGTCACACCTCTCTGCTTCAGGGAGTCTGTCCCCACCTGGATTCTGTTCACTAAAGGAGCCTTCAATGAGATCTGGCTAGAAGAACCTGCCTTTGCTTGTCAGACCTCTTGCAGGGCCATCAATTGCTCCCTTCCAGATCTTCTTCCCATCACTTCTGCACACATCATGAATTGTTTTTGTTTGGTTGGTTGGTTTTGCCTGTTTGGAAATACTAAGAGGCAAATAATTACATAATTAATATGCTTCTTTGGTAAGTAACCTATTCTTGTCACTCCTCCCACAGTCCTTTTTAGACTATTTTCTTCTCTACATGCTTTTGAATCATTTCCCATTTTTACAGTAAGCTCAAGGTTCTTTTGGTCCCTGTGGCTTGCTTTTTGTTCATTGTTTTACACTCTCTTAACTTTGCTCTGAAGTTCTTTTATTTTTCCTCTACATTTGAACAATTTCCTGTATGAATCATACAGATTATGAATGAGGCTGATTGTTACAAAATGTAGGAATATAAGACTCCTCCAGTGATACAGTATGCTGCAGTTCTGTAGTTTTAAACTAGCATGCCTGAATTACAAAAATATTGGCTATCAAGACTCTATAAAAAAGCAGTGCTATTTTAAATTTACATAGGACTCTAACTTTCAATGAAAGTCTCTGTACCTAAACGATTCAGAACAAGATAAGCCTCAGTTCTGACAATTAGGGTACAGGGATGCATATTCTGTGAATTGCTTTATTAGCAGTATATTCAAAAGGATGACATTCTTCTTGCTACAACTGCACTTGTTCTTCAAGGAGATATGCAGTGATTTATTCTGCTGTATAAGGAAAAGTAGACATTCTTACCCTCACACTTATTTGTTATACTCTCAGATTTCTTATTTTATTGCCTCCCCTCCCCAGAGTATGATAGAGATGTGTTTCCTTGTAGTTGAAACTGGAAGGACATACACTGCAGCAGCAATTCAAGGGTCAAAGACAGCAGGAGAACTGATGTACAGAAGTACGTTCAGTGACACAGTGGCTCGCTGTCATAAGGAAAACCAAGAGAGTAATCAAAAGAATGCAGGGACTCTCAAGGTGTCAGTTTGAATGCAAGAAAACTGTGAAACTTCATGAAGCAATCTCTGTTCAAATAAGTAAGAAGATGGGTAGGATTTTATTAGCTTATATTGCCTTACATAGCTTTTTAACTTAAAAAAAAAATGCAAGATTATGGTGATTGGATTTCTCACCTTCTGACAGGAGGCAGGAGGATTCTTCTTATCATTGATGGTATCTTTGGTAACATCTGCAGCAGCTAAAGTTTACAAGGGTACAGAAAAACAACCTTGCATTGTGGATTTGTCATGAGTACATGCTGTACCAAATAGAGAAGTTTCAAGTGAAAATCAGTGGCCTGAAAATTTTATCTACAACAGAAAACATTTCTTATTTTAGTTAAAACAATTGTAATGTGGGATGCAGATGACAAGAATGTGCTAGCTTCATTAATTTTCTTTATATTGAGTTTCCAATTAAAAGAAGTGTAGATACAAGCAAGCAGATGGCAATATTTTAAAGATAAAAAGAAATCTTCAAGAGTACATACAAAAAAGCACCTACGGGCATAAGGATCATCTGTAATACCGTTCAGGAAAACAAATCCATTTAAACAAGAATGTCAGCAGCAGAAAGTGAGACCATGACTCTGGCATGCCCAGTGTGGGTGTGCATCCACTTGCCACTATGGAGCTAAGAGCACTACAGGTTTTTGTGCCCACTCAGAAACACAGACACAGAAAATGTGGACATGTCACATGTGCCCAACAGAAGGATTTTCTGACCTTTCTCTTCACCTCAGTAGTCCTGGCAGGATAGCCCAAGGATGGCATAACTATCTACTATCCCTTCTCCCCTACCCCACAGTTCTGGGAGCTGGAGGTGTCCAGGGCACAGGGAACAGATGTAAGGCAGGGATGGTTTTGGCCTTTCCCTTGAAATAAAAGGCATGAAATTGGGGAAAGCTGCTATAGCACTCTAAGTATGATTGGCTGGCACTGGAAATACACCTTAGGGTCCTTTATTTTTGAGTGTTTGCATTGTGAAAGTCTAGCTTTCAGAGAATAGGTGCTTACTGGTTCTTGAAAGTCAGGTCGTTTGATGTGCGTTAAAATGAATGCCAATATTTTGAGTCATTTAAAGCACCAAGTCACTTCTGAAAAGGGTATTAAGCTTTTTTTTCCCCAAATATACACACTTAGCAGCCTTGGACATCAGCCACAAAAATGATTACAAAATCCTTAAGTATTTTAAAGCACTGACTATCAGTGACTGGAAAGTTTATAACCTCTCTTGAGCCTTGTTGGTGGAAACATAATGAAATACTGCCCTGGTGCACAGCTGACATTTTCAGATGTGTGTATCTTGAGTTTCCCAACATCCTTGATTTCTACAAACAGGAAGAGCTGCTACAAATCCTTAGAAAATTTTCCATTAACCCTTTTATGGATTGCAATACTAGTTACTGCTGTTGTACTTTCTTTACCTTCTTTTAGGTATAAGTACCAGCTTGGTGCTTTTCTATGGGTGCTTTGCCTGCAGTCTCACTTGCAACAGATAGCTGCATTTATTGCAATATGCCATTCATCAGTTGTATTTGGTGAATTAAAGTCACAATACTAACAAATTAGGAATTCAAAAATAATAATAATGACATAATAGTGATATTATGCTACCAGAAAGAGGCAGAACTGAACTCAGGTATATAAACATGTATAATTCCTCTAAAAAAAAAATGGGAACAGGAAGGGAAAAATAGCAAAGGAATGTGCTGCAGCAGACTGAACAGTTCAATTCTTTGTAGAGAGATGTGGGTTGACTTAGTTCTGTGTCACTAGAGAGTAAATAACAGCCGTACAGATCCTGAGCAAAATACTCCAGTAAGTAATTACTATTTCCTAGAAATGGATTGAGCCTGGCACCCCTGGAGCAGTTGCATGAGCAATATCTAAAATAACAGTAACAGCAGGGCATGGTAAAATCCAGTTGTTTACTCAGTTCTGTTCTGCTTTGTTCTGCTGTGAGCTTGGTAGAAAAGCTGCCTGTAATGAAACACAGGAGACACACATAAACTCGGATTTAACTCCTGTGAAGGAGTTAAGGAGAATGCTCACTTCAATTTAGCAAAGGAGAGACATTCACTCATTCATCCTCATCTCACTGGATTAACAGCTGTAATGTTCCCAAATAATAGACATGCAGCATGCTCATGCAATTAAAGCAGTGTTATAAAGACGTCTGGAGAGTTTAGTGACTAAGCAATGTTATTTTAATTATGTATTCCATTACAGTCCATTGTTAAACAGGAAGTATCATGCAGTCATTGAACAGGAACAGAACATTTCAGGTGCAAGGCAATACTTCTTAGAAGTGACAGGATGGAACTTCAAGGGCATAGAAATACTGTGAACTGTTTCTGTGAGATACTGACACAATCAAGGGACTAATATTCCCTGAAATTATGTGAAGTGAAGGCAGATACCTATGAAGTTTCAGAGAGAGAGAGAGGTGTCATTCAGAGATCTGAGACTGTGGAAAATGTGTCTTTAGAAAGGTCACTTCTACAAGCCCAAAGGGTGTGTAGGAAAGGAGTATTTAGATTAGGGGTTGAAGAGGTGACTCAGAATTATACCTGGTTGTGTACTATACATACCCTGGGATAGGAACATCACTGTCAGCAACATGTCTTTTTTTAACATCACTGTCAGCAACATTTCTTTTTTTCTTTTTTTTTTTTTTGTTTTTTGTTTAAGTGGCTCGTTTTTTTCACTCAGTTGTTACCATTCCCCTTCAAAGAATGACGGAGAGGTTTGAGTTACAGTTCTATGTCTTCTTTCCTCTCTTTGCAACCAAACCATTTGAAGTCCTGGGGGATGGTGTAATTGTGGCCTGCAAAAGGTCAACTTAGTCATGATTTCAAGTGACAAATGCAATATGTACCTGGGAAAGTGAATAGGTTTTCTAGAGTGGAGTTAGGAAATTTCTCAGACATCTAAAGGGCAGTAAAGGCTAGCATAGCCAACATACAGTAGTTAGTTAAGAAGTCTGTAGATGTAAATGTTAACAACTGAAAGAACTAGAAGAAAGTAAAGAAATAATCAGAAACTCCAGAAAAGGGAGAAGACTTTTGGACATATTTTTATATATACTATTATATACATATACATAAGGATATACATAAGTATTAGGATTATATCATATATAAAATATCTATATAATTCAGTATAAATAGTGAAAACATTCTTCACTCAGAGGGTGATGAGGTGGTGAAGTAGTGGCACTGGTTGCCCAGAGAAGCTGTGGATGCCCCATTCCTGGAAGTGTTCAAGGTCAGGCTGGATGGGCCCCTGGGCAAACTAGTCTAGAGGGAGGTGTCCCTGCTTATGGCATGGAGGTTGGAAACAGTCTTTAAGTCCCTTCCAACCCAAACCATTATGTGATTCTATGAAATATGGGTGAAAGAGGCTTATATATGCAAAATGGTTACAAAATATAGTACTATATATGCCTCAAGTACATAAAGATGGTAAGAAATCAATCGGACAACATTCAAATTAGATATTCTTATATTTGGAAGTAATATGGCATTTAGAGCACAGAAAGTTTATTTTATTTTAGCCTTAGATATGTTAGACTGTTCTTGAAGACAGTCATTTCAAGAGGTAAGTCATTTACCTTTCTATGCGATCTAGCCATAGAAAGGAAAACTCTCCCAAGACTTCAGCCCACCAGCCTTTTCTGAACTCACCCTCTCAAGAGGAGAGTTTGCTTCCCCAAAGGACAGGTTCTGTTGCTGTAAAGTCACTGCACTGGAATTGTTTATGGCAGGCCAATGAAGAAGTACTGAAGAGACTGCAAACATAAATGAAAATACTTGCTCCTAAAATTCTATGTCCTGGAAAATTCCATCCCTTCCATTTTAGAAAAAAAAAAAAAAAAAAAAAAAGCTTTATGGAAAATCCAAGCCTTCTGTCCATCCAAATTTGATGAATGCTCTTGCTCTCACATCACTTGTCCAGACGAGAATATTCTGAAGAAAAAAAAAAAAGAGAGAGAGAAAAAAAAAAGAATATCAAAGAAATGTGAATATTCATATAGTGTTCTGAGCATTAGCCTGTGTTGTGATTTAACCTGGCTGGCAGCTGAGCACCACACGGCCATTCACTGTTCCTCCACTCCCAGTCAGATAGGGGAAAGAATCAGGAAAAGAAAAAAAAAAAAGCTTGTGAGTTGAGATAAAGAACACAATTTATTAGGACAGAAAATAAAGTTAATAACAATTACTGTTATTATTGTTGTTGTTGAATCAAGTGATTGACAAAGCAACTACTCACCAATGTCCATCAGATCCCTGAGCAGCAGTTCCCCCCACTCTGGCCAACCACCATTTATCGTTCCTTGTGATGCTAGATGGTACGAGATATCCCTTTGGCCAGTTCGGGTCAGCTGCCTTTGTTCTGTTCCCTCCCAGCTTCTTGTGCACCCCCAGCCTCCTTGCTGGCAAGGCGGCATGAGAAGCTCAAAAGTCCTTGGCTTAGCGCAAGCACTGCTCTGCAACAGCTAAAACTTTAGCATGTTATCAGCATTATTCTCATCCTATATGCCAAACACAGCACTATACCAGCTATTAGGAGATAAACTCCATCCTCATGAAAACCAAGACAGCCTGTATGATGAAGCTCAAGGCTGAAAGTTCCTGCATCCCTGTGACAGGTTAGATGACAGAAGAAACATACATCAAAAGTACAAAGTAAATGCACTGGTCCAACTCCCAGTGCAAGTCAGTGGGGCATGGTCCTCACCTTCTTATGTGTTTTGAATTTCTCCTGCCAGGAAACATAACAGAAATCTTAAAGTTCTGGTGGCCTTTTCTGCTTTCAACCATTCACATTTATTTTATTATGGATAAAAGCAACAATATTGAAAATTGCTCAGCAATTCAACTGAAGATCTGTGTCAGAGTTTCATCTTTTAACTAACTGTTTTCATTTGTGATGAAGACCTACTCAGTTTGGACTAAAAGTTCCTTTCATGTTTATTGCAAATGTTAAGGCTCTGATGCAGTGATTTGTACTCAGTAGGTGTTCCTCTGTCAGGCAAGTTTCAGCAATGGTGTCAAACTGATTCTTTGCACTCCAGTTTGTCTGGTTTCTACCAGACTGCCCAGAACATCTTTTATTCTGCAACACAAAAATGTCTGCATTTTTATAGAGGCACAGATAAAGATAGTGTTATTATATGGTTCCAAGCCACAGGTTTCTAACACAAATACTTAGTGTAAAACCCACTCTCACCAAAGGGAATATGTCTAGGCTTCAGAGGTCTATAAGGCAATTCAAATTTTGGATCCAAGTTTCTCCAATGTGCTGAGCATTATTTAGTTTCTCACTGCAGATAAGGAGGTTACTGATAAAATCCAGATCCAGCTTAGACTTGACTTTTCATATAGTTTTAAGATCTTTGTTTTCATAGTTTTACATGGATCTACATGTCAGTCTTAAGCATTGTTAAAAAGGAGGCTACTGACTGTTGAAAAGACAATTTTTTCAAACATGAAACTATCTGAACAAGCATGTGCAGCTGTTATTATCTCTCCAGAAATGAAAAGTATCTTGGATATTTCATGATAGAATAACATTATATTCACTTATGCTAATACCTTCTTATTCTAATGAGATTTGTTTGTTGTTTTAAAAATTTTTAAACATTTTATAAAATCCATTTGAAAACTAAGTCTCAAGGTCGGCAGGTAATTCTCACAGTATTAACAATAGATGACCTCATTTGTAAAACAAACATTTAAGGTCCTGGGGCCTTTCAAAAGTCAAAGTTATTTTTTTACTTTTTTTCCCTCAGTTTAAGATAATTTCAACCTATGATTGCAGTCTAGCAAAACCATGTAACTTTAACAACTTGGTAATATTTGCAATCATATGCAATAGGAACTTCAATCTACATTTTGTTTTTGTTTTGTTTTGTTTTTGTTTGTTTGGTTGGTTCGTTGATTGTTGGTTGGTTGGTTTTGTTTTATTTTTTTAAGAAGTTCTCTATGTGTCTACTGCCATTGTACACAGAAATGCTCCAAAGTTTATTCTGTAAAGTTTCAGGTTTCAGGTCTGCAGAGCTCACAAATTTTGGAGGAACTGTCAGGTTCTTAGGGTATCCTTAAGGAAGCTCTTGGCCTCTTCCTGCCACAAACCCTTCCATTATTCTGGCATAAAGGCGTGCTGGGAAAGACAGCCTCCTGCTTAGACCTGTGCTCCCCTTAGAGAGAATTTCAATGGCAGGATGAAGCAAAATACCATAGTGACTCCAGAGTTCTTCCTATCTGAGGAATTTCCCAAATGTAGATAAAGAGTAGTCCTGCTTCCACAGACCAGACTACATCACCAGTAGTGAATTCCCATCTATGCAAAATCACACAGAAAGAGAAGGAAAAACCCAACCACAGCACTCTTAACCGAATTACATGCTTTGTTGCTCTAAATATCTGCATGTATAGATAGCAAGCCAGAAACATCAAAATAATATAAACTCTGATACTGCATTTGTGTAAAACTGGTATGAGAGCATTATTTTCTTCCATTTATACTAAAATATTTGTAGGATAAATCTGAGGTTTAAAAAAGATATTTGGACCCCAGATGCATGTGAAATTCTTGTCTGAATGGAATGTGCAAGATTCAGTTATATACTTTGATAATAAAATGTTGGCAAGTTCTTAATTTTCCGGTAGCATTGCCAACTAGTAATGCTAGCAGGTGGTTCTGGAGCTTAGGACAAGTGATGAAAAACTTCTTTTCAACTCTTGTGCCTTCATTTCTAAAATATATGACCTGCCCTAAAATCCTGTTACTCCAAGGAAGCTGAAGGCTCTTTGGGACTTCTCCTTTCTTCTGGGACTCTTCCTTTACTGAACCTTTTATTTTCCAAGGCAGCTGTTTTGCATGTGTCAGATTTTGGGTGTATAACTTTTAGACAGAAGACTGGAGAGCAAGCAGTGCTAAAAACTTCCAGCCAAAAGGGCAGTTTCTGAAATGTGCCAGTGTCACCATCTGATATTTAAAACTAAGATTCTCCAAGCCAGCCTTTGTCAGACTACAGTTTTGGAAAATGACCACTCCATCATAAAACTACAAGCCCATTACACAGTTACCCACAGGTCTGGCATTAGTGCATTAGAAAAGATGTAAAACAAATGGCTATAACAGAGTTGATGGAAATACTACATGAGTAATCCTACCACAGGAAATCTTTTTATTGATTTGTGTTTAGTTTAGATTTCAGTTAACCAGTATCACTTGTAAGAGTCTAACAAAGGTGTTCCCAGAAAGGATATAGTGATTGAATTAATCACAAATGCTTAAAATTTATAATAATAAACCTGACTCATCATATTTTTAATAATCAGTTACATACTTAGGTCTATTTAGAATTTTTAAAAAGAAGCTCAAGGCACAGGTTCAGATTTTGCATACTTCCCTGCATCTTGTGAATGCCAGTAACTCTACCCCCTTTTCAGAGTAACTCCAGATCATATATAAATATAAAAAGTATCTGATACACATCTTTGTTTCATTTAATTTTCCTAAGGAATTCATCAAAGTTGTGAGTCAGATATTTGCTATATGATATTCCTGCCAAGCACTAACATCTGATACAGTGCAATGCTAATGAACAATCTGAAAATATGAATTACAACAAAGAATATCCTGTTACAACAATGAATCAAATTGATCTTAGAAAACACCGCTATCAGATCTCTCTTTTTATAGTTGAATTTCACACTAATAGAGTCAGTATTATTGCTGCTAATTCAGAAGCTTTGTTTTGCTTCCTCCTGCATATTTGTACTCAGCTAAACAATTATCTAAGTGAAAAATATTTCCTCCTCATTTTTATAAGGTTGCAAATAATGTTTCTGGAATTGACATATTTCAGATGTTAATGCAATGAAACATTACTGACACTTTGGTTTACTAGTTGTCATACAGATGAGTAAAAATCAGTATATTTATCTCTTCAATACCATCTTTGGCAAGTATATAACTTTCACATTAAAAGTTGTGTGTTTTTGTTGTTGCTGTTGCTTTTCATGGGGAAAAAAAAAAATGTAACTTGACAAAAGCAGTAGTGAGAGAAACAATGATTTTCAGGTAAGGCTTAAGCACAGTAAACGTGTTCACAGACACATTGCTATAAGAAGAGCAGAAGGAAAAGATTAAGGGGCTGAACAATTGGTTTGGGTTAGGGAGGCCCCGAATATTGAGGTTCCAAAGGAGCAAAACACAGCTTTTCCCCTCTTAAGTGTTAACAAACAAAATATTCAGAGAGTTTGCTGGAACTTTCCAAGCTGAGAGAAGGTCTTTTGGAGGGAACAAACTTCCCCTATGAATGACACTCTGCCCTGCAGGATGACTGATGGTGCTGATTTTTATCTGTTTTGTCTGAAAGCCTCAGATTTCAGTTCTGAACGATTTTGCACTCGTGGTACTGTACTTACATGGAGTCTTGATTGTGACAACAAAAGCAGTGCTTACTCTGTATTTTTCAGGGCTTTCTCTTCACTTCACTTATAGAAAAAATGGAGACAAAATGCAGGGAAACACATTTCTGCTTCCTGCCAGACAGCAGAAGTAATTCCATATGAGCTACATACATTTTGAATGATGAAGATGAAACTCACTAGTAGAAGAGTAAGAGAGCTGGAGGGCACAGATTTTATGTTATAGATAGAGGTGGAGCAAGGACTGAGAGTTTAAAGTGTTAGTTTGACACTAGTAGATTTAGCACAGTATTACTGCTCCTTAGAGTACATGGCAATTTTGAAAGAATAGCCAATACATCAGCTGAGTCACTAGAAAAAAAAATAAATAAAATAAAATAAATAAAGTAAAATAAAATAAAATAAATAAAATAAAATAAAATAAAATAAAATAAAATAAAATAAAATAAAATAAAATAAAATAAAATAAAGGGAGAAAAAAAAAAGGAGGGAAAAACAAAATTCAACATAGAAAGATCAAATCTTGTGTGGTTTACATTGATAGCACTATGAACATATAATTTTTGAAAATTTGGAAGAAAAACTTTTATCTTCATTGATCAGATTAAGGAAGAAATTACAGCAACACAGTCACAGAATAAAACTGGATTTTCTCTTCTTAGAGCAAAAGAAAATGGTAAAGGAAAATATGAATGCTGATGTCTACTGTGTTCTGGATTATTACATAACAGTATAACATTTATTTGGAAAAGAAAACAAAAATAAGATTGGCCATATAGTAGGTAAACTGGCATAGACCTGATAAGAATAGGATCCAGATGAGTGTACTACAAAGAGTAGTGTAAAACTAATTTGTGTTCAGCTTGCTGCATGGACACATCAAACCAGATAAATTCAAAATTCACCAGACTTGATCCACATATGCTGACTATTTGTGCAAGAACATACAACAGATCTGCTACTCCCAGAGTTGTTAGACTCACTGTACAAGTCCATGCAGCCACCTGGATTTTCCAGACAAACATACATGATCATGCAAAGAGGTGAATTAGTTAAGCAGTACACAACAGAGAAGTAACAGTGCATTCACTAAAAATGGCATAGGTCTACATATGATTTCCACATACGGGTTTCCACTGTAGTGGAAAATTTGGGGAATGGAGTCCTTGTCTCCCACAGTCCTTAATTCCAGAAGATTGACAAGGTAAATAGCACTATTTATTTTTTTTTTATTTCATTGCCTTCATCTTATTAATAAGAGTTGACTATGAAGGAAAGGAAATTTGTGTACCCCAAAATAAATCAGATTCTTTGCATTAGTGATTTGGAGACTCCATAATCAGCAAATATCTGATGTCAGTAGACAATATTGCAATATATACAGAGATGCATGTATTAAATACATGCATGTGTTGTTACAAAGACTCTTTGATAAACTTGCATTTTCCCTATTAAGAACAAAATTTAATTTTATGTGCAAAGTCTGTGTGTGCTTCTTCTTTCCTTTTCTGGCTTTGACATCATCCTGCAGCTCTAGTTATTACTGTGTAATTGTCTTGAAATGTAGTTATTGTTAGGAATCGTTGCAGATGTTCCCCGTGTAATTCAAACTAAATGAATATAGAATTAAATTACCAGTGCAAAGCTTTACCAGTGCTAGTTGCAGTAAAAATGGTAAATTATTCTCTCTCTTTAGAGGAAACTATCCAAAAATGTAATGGGGAGTTTAGTAAGCAGTATTTCTTACTCAGGAATCTAGAAAGATTCAAAAGGGGATGTCAGAGTTAGTGCTGAATAGCTTAATATATTGTCCCCATTCAAGAGATGTAACAGTGAAGTACCGTTGTTCTATGACTCTGATTAGGGAGAAGTCAATAAAAATGCACCAGCAGCTGCCTTAAAATTTATTGGAACCTAGGATGCTACCAAGGACTGGCGGAGTATGTGACTATTTTATATTATATACCATGGCTTCTAGGACTTGCAGTTCTCATTGTACAACTTCAAAATGTAATAAAGACCCTGAACATTGTTCAGTACTTCCCCAGCCATCAGGAAATGAGGAGGCAACAATTATCAAATAAATTATTTTGAAAAGTGAGACTGGATCCCCCAGCAGCTACAGAGCAGCTGTCAACAGCTAAAGAGCTGTGTATTAATATGCAAGTTATGTACAATGACAGGATGAACGTCAGTATTTCAAGCTACATTTCAGGGCTGGTATTGCCTTAGCATCAATCATGAGTGATACTTACATTTAGTGACTATTAAAATGCCAGAACAGAAAGGAAAAAACAATTTGCAACCCCAAACGAAGTATGGAGCCAAAACTGTATATGTGGTGTAGGGACAAGGTGAATCTGCCAGCAGCATTTAGACAACTGTATGGGGGTAATAGAGCTTAGAGTGAATCATTAATGACAAAATTGAGTTTGGGGCAGCTGCATAGCATTAGCAGCCCATGAATGCCTCTGCTTTATCTTATTAGACTCAATTTATTTCTCTTTGCAAAACAGACAGAGGTCAGTAGAGGCCCTTCCATAGCTAATTTTCTGAAAATGAAGTACCATTAATATTTTGGACAACTTTGGACCCTGGCTGGGACCAAATAGTCTGTGCGGGTGAAGTTTAATGAAAGTACCAGATGAAAAAAGTAATGTTGTATATAACTGAATGAACTCTGGGTTGTGTCTAAAAAGATGTTTGAGGGGATGGGTTTGTTTTGTTGCTGCTGTTGTTTTTTCATTTGCTTCTTTCCTATTACTATTTTGGAAGTTTTGAACTTCCAAAGACTAAGTTTTGCTAAAGCTGGTACTTTCAAATAGGTCTTGTTTTCATGAGCATAGTTAACATAATCAGAAAAATCTGTATTTTTTTTCTAGCGTACTCCTATTCCTGCGGGAGTAAGTGATAGCTGTACTAGCTCTCCAGGTTTCCTCTGAAGTCCATGACAAAAATCCCATCAGCTTTGAAGAATGGAGGTTCTGCTTCTTAATGGAAACTGATGGTTGCTACTATAATTATTATTTTTGTTGAACATGTGAGAGATCTGAAGCAAAACCTAGGTTCTACAGTAGCAAAAGCACTGACAGCTTGACATCTAAACTTGGATTTAGGCCCAAAGCAGTCCCAAAACTAACCCTCTTCCATTTCCAAATAAAGTTCAAAAGGCTTTATGGGTGACACATTACATGTACTTTCCTTGAACTATCAACTTGCACAGGATGATTACTTGCATAAAAGAGAGGTGGAATAGCCACAATTTGGCTCAAGTTATATTGTTAATTCCACTGTTAATTCTATGGGCTTTGTCACTAAAGGGATAGAAAACATATGCTCAGAGCATGAGATCTAACGGTCCACTTGGTCTCTCAAGTTCTTTCACTCAAGCTGTACATGAGATACCAGAGCAAAGACTTCCAAAGTTGCCCTGTGATACCAAACAACTTCCTTGAGGTCTCAGCTTTGTACTTCCTTGCCTTCTCAACAACCTATACAGATGTCTTCTGGCAGCATCGACATGCCATTGGTCAAAAACTAAATACAGATATTAAAGGTAACTGCTGATATGTGATGAAATCAATTTACTTAAATAAATAGGCTTATAAATAAAAATTAATAGGTAACAAATAGGTTAGGTAAACAAGTTGCAATAGGGAAATTTAACTTTTTGCTACATTTTGCTGATGGCATTTTAATTAATTGAACTGTTTCTGAAAAATATTTTACAGTAGTATAATTAGAAGACTAAAAATTATTCTAGGCCATGATCCCATGAAACAATATGCAGAGACACACCAAGCTTTCTGCCCAGCAAAATATATATGACTTGAGTAGATAAGTACAGCATGGACTTCTACCAGCTTGTGTAGACATGCTTATGTAGAGTCTCTCTAAAATATTTTGTTAAAGCAAATAACCTCATACATATTTTATTACTTTTTAATAAAATTAAGAATTTTATTTAATAAAATAGGTATGATTTTAAGTTTGTTAAACTGTTGGAAAATCTATTTGGCATTTGCATTTTCCATCTCTTATTCCTTTTCAATGATTCCAAGTTGCAACACTAAGCAAAACTTCCTTCTTCTCATGGTTGGTTTTAATAAGCTTGCAAAAGTGCTTCTTTTTTTGTCCTGAACAAAACTTTTGCTGAAAGTCTGTGCTGCTGTATCATTTAACTGCAAGTTTGTTGGCCTTTATTTTTTCCATTTCTTTTCATAAAGCATCGTCCTCTTGCCATTCAAATCTTCAAACTAAGTGCTCATCTTTCTTTTTTCTTCCTTCTTCTCTATCACTACAAAGATGCATCCAAATCTTATCAGTTCTTTCTCTGAAACTTTAAAGTCTGCACTCTCTTGTGTAGGTAATGGTCTAAGTAATCAGTTCAAGCTTACATCCGTCTCTGCCTTGATTGTTCTAGCTTTGAAATAT